>NC_044031.1:321429394-322029394 GCF_901765095.1 Microcaecilia unicolor
CTGTTTGCAACAAGCGGTTTTGGTCCCTCCAAGACCTAACTCGGCACATGAGGTCTCATACAGGTAAAGAGCAAAACTGAAATGCCCCTTACCACCATGATACAACATGATCATTACATAGACGAAAGAGCTTGAAGTGACTCATACAGTAACCAAATGTTGTATATCCATCATGATTTCTGAACTGTTCACACATACACACAATACCAACTAAACTAAAAAATGAGGTCCCTTGCTCGAGGCGTAGCTAGGTGGGTTGCCAGGGGAGAGGCCGCTCCCTCAAACGGACTTTCGATGGCGCTGGCTTCAATTTTTGAGGCAATCTGTTGCGTTTAAAATACGCACCGGTGCCGTCCGTTTTCTGCTTCCCCCCCCCCCCCCCAGCCCTCAACCTGGCTACGCTTCTGTCCCTTGTGTGTAAAAGTAAACCACTCTGTACCAGAGGGCTTCCCCCTCCACTGAGCCAAGATCCAGGGAGAAGAAATAGTGTTACAGATTGGCGCAAGAGGCATTATTAAGCCCATATTTTCAGAATAACACATTTTAATTTTTGTTTAATATTTTATTGATAAATGCAAGGAACATATACAGTCACCATGAAGAAGAGTGACATCTCAGCTTATAAAATAACACAAACACATCTATCTGTACCATTCAATTAGAAAAGCAACCTATTTTACAGTTTTATCCCCTATCCTTTTCTCACCCCTGAAAGTACACTAAACTTATTCACAGTGAAAAGACCAAAATTATCTTTAGTGGGATATGTTGATGCCAACATATTCAGCTACTTTTTCAGTCTCAGTGGGGAAGCTGACTTACACCAGCACTAGAAATGTCCCCATGCCAAGCCATTTTATCCTTTCGTAATGCAGTTAATTTTTCTATCAGACACTCCTTTGTCACAGATGCCTCACCCTTGCCTCTCCAACAACTGCAATTTCATGTCTCTGCTATTATGCATTAAGGGGATCATTTTATAACTGCATGTGTAAAAAGTAGAAAATACCTTCCCAAGCTTATCCCCTTGGAATTCCTCTGCAGTCTGAGTAAACCTATGTGTGAACAAGTAGTAATGTATTTAGGCCAAAGTTCTATGTATGACATTGAAAAACCAGCACCAATAATATTTCATGCTAAGCAGTATGCTATAAACGGTACTCAGAGTGGGGTGCCGTTTATAGAATAGCATTTGGCACAAGGATGTACACCAGGTAAAACCCTGTGCAAATTCTCACACCTAAATTATGTACTGTATAAAACTGCAAGTAAATAGCATGAACCCCCTCGATCTGCCCATGCCCCTCCCATGGCCATACCCTCCTTTCGAATCCACTTGTAAAGACGTGCATGCAAATTTCAGTTAGTGCCAGTAATTGATTATTAACACCCATTTGCTTGTGCAAGTTGGGGTATGTGCCCATGTTTGTGCATGCAATTTTGAGTGCCATATAGAGAACTAGGCTGATAATGCTGACCAAGTAGCTGTAGAGTGTGGTGTGACTGGCTTGTCAAGGGTAGGAGGTTGGGACTGGCGAGGATGAGAGTGATTGAGAGAGGGAAGTTTGAGAATGAATGGGGGAATATGAGATTTGAGAGGGGAGACTGCTAGGGACAGAAGAACAAGAAAGAGAGCGAAAACTGAGTGAGTGCAGGATACAGGAACAAGAGACTGGATGGAGCATAGGGCAGTTCTTCTCAACCCAGTCCTACCAAGCTAGTCAGGGTTTTAGGATATCCACACTGAATATGCATGAGATAGATTTGCCTCTCCTATCTTGTGCAAAATCAGCATGGATATCCTGAAAAACCTAGCTGACTGAGGAGATACTGGTGTAGGGAAATGCAAGAGATGGAGACAAGTGATTTGCCTTTTTTGCTTTACACGTTGGATCACGTATCAAAGTAGAGTTTGCATTTTCAAGTATATAAGTGAAAACATATGCATGTATCTTAACACAGAAAAATGGTGTGTCCCACAGTTTTCCAGAAGTCATTTTCAAAGTGAAAGCAGTTATAAAATCTCCCATCTTAATGAGTACAACACAAGCAGCAGTGGCTGTTTCCCTGTCCATACTTCAGTGCCTGGTCAGTCTCTTTAGTCCCATCTGCTGAGACTTCTAATGAAGATGCAAACATTAATGCAGATCTTAAGACCACAGGTTTCTTTCACATTAGTCTTTTCGGTTACCACCCACCTTGGTCAGACTTGATGAAACAGAACCTTTGTATTCATGTGCCCAGCAACAGAGCCGTCCAGCACTGATGATAGATAGCAGGAGAGATTTATATGGTGCCTTTCACCCAAACAAGATCTTAATGGACTTCACTACTTAATACTTCAGACACTTTCAGATAAATACTTTAATTGGGTGCTTTCAGTCGAATGAGAGAAAAACAATATTGCAGTTATTGCTCAGTTTGGGTAAATTGAAACTCTGGGGAATAAAGGAGATAATTTTATAAATTGGTGACTAGATGTATGCACCCCTTAAGTGCGTCCTAGATGCTAGTAATTAGTTAAATCCAATTAAAACATCAATAAGTAGCAGGGTAATGTAGCAAATAATTTACAAACAACGCAACACTATGATTTCTTATAACACACGAGCACAAACATTAAAAAAGTAGCATTACTCCACGGCCTCAGTGGCGACAGCTTTCACATGAATACATTATGCCATGGCTCACCTGCCTCTTCATCAGCCTGTTTTTAAATTTTATTCATTTTTATTAAATCTTCTTGGGGGGGGGGGGGGGTGTTCCTAATGTATATAATTTTATTTAGAAAGTAGCTCTAAACAAAACTTGCTACTAATGCTTCAAGTAATTAAAATTGACTTAGCTGTATGAAGGACTGAACGCAGAGGACCACATCCTGAAGCAGTGGATGGCAAAACGTAGCGTGTTGGCGTTCAGTCCTTCACATTGAAGCTAAGTCAATTTTAATTACTTAGTGGCAAGCTTTTTGGAGCTACTTTCTAAATAAAATTATATACATAAGGAAGAAAAAAAACAAGATTAAATAAAAATGAATAAAATTTTATGTTTCAACGGTTTTTATTAATGACAGAACAAAGGTAATACAAAACCACTTCAACACAGCGAGTTCAATACAATGTTATAACCCTTCTGGTTTCTACTCATCATTTATACCCCACTGTTTGCGGTCATCAAACTTTGAACAGTTCCTCCCCCCTTCTCACTTGAATAAAATTTTAAAACATGCCGATGAAGAGTCAGGCGAGCCATGGTGTAATGTATCTGTGCGAAATGATTTGCCGTTGAGGCCGTGAAGGAGTAATGGTACTTCATTATATTTGTGCTTGTGTGTCATAAGAACTTATGTTGGGTTGTTTGTAAAATAATTAGTAGTTATGCATGAATGTGCACTAGGCACTGTTCTATAAGGTAGTTCTATAGCATGTAACTGCAGGGGGGGATGCTTATACATGAGCATGTCTCCAAGTGACGCCTGTAACTTATAGATTATGAGTTTCACTTGGCACACGCAGGCGTCCCTGTGTACACCACCGTTGACATGACATAAATGATGATACCTAATACTAGTATTCTATAATGGCATTTTGGCACATGGATGCTGTGATAGAATTGGCACACCTCAGGAGTGGTGCCACAGTGACCTGCTTGCTTAAGAGATCTCTGGGCTCATAATTCTGTGCTAACCACTGGATCACTCCATCTTATGTCTTCTCTTGTGTTTGCAGGCAGTGTTACATATGGGGTTCTTTATCTGTAAGAAGGAACTGTACTCTGACATAAATCTAAAGTGTGTTCAGGTGCTCACCTTATTTATTAATTGTCTCCTAGGGGAAAGACCATACAAGTGCCAGACCTGTGAACGAACCTTCACTCTGAAGCACAGCCTGGTGCGTCATCAGCGAATACACCAGAAGATCAGGGATGTGAAGAACCATAGGAGAGAGAGTGATGAGGATAGTGAGCAAGAGTCAATTCACAGTGGAACAAACCACATGTCTGAGAGCGAGAGCGATCTGGCTCCCAGCCTCGGCAACAATTTGTCTGTTACCAAAAGCCGAAAGCATACCTTGGTTGATGGTGCTCTGGAAGATCCCTTGGTTAGAGAGGAAAAAGCAAATCGAACAAGTAGTGCTTCCCTAAGCAAGCCCAGTAAGGGCTTAGAGAAACAAAACACCATGAGAGGCCAGGATTTTCACTGCAGCTTACAAAACAGGGGCCACCCTGGCTTTAATCAGGATCTGCCGGACATACATGACAAGAAATCCCCCATGAATTGCAGTCTCATTGTTACAGACAGCAACGTGCCTCAGCTACTGGGAGCTGAATGAATCAGGAATTCATCCCAATGCCTTTTTCATACAGAAAAATAAAATCCAGCAGAGTGTGGTGTTCAGATCTCACTGGGATGAAATTTCTCAGACCTGCCGGGGAATGTAGCAGGCTAGATTGAGTGCCATAACCTTGCAGTGAAATGGTGCAAGAGAAACAAGACTCTGAACTGTTTGAGTGCCTTACTACTTTACTAGGTTTTTTTTTTTTTTTTTTGGTATTATACAGTTTTCAGAAAGTTAGCATTTTTTTTTAATTTTTTTAATGAATTTGGACAGGGCCTTTTCATAAGCAATAACATAACTTTTTTGTGTGTTTGATGCATGAGAGCATTTGTTCTCATTAATCTGTTTATAGTAACTGTGTTTTTTTTTTTTTGAGCTGGAAACTGGACAAAAACTTTGAAACACAACAATCAATAACTGGAAGGAAATTACATTTGATTTTTTTTTTTTTAATTAAAACACCAGAAAAAAATATGGATGAGAAATTGGAGGGGCTTATTTCCCAAACCTTCTAACTCCATTGGTCTTGGAGGGTTTGGGAAATAAGCCCTTCAATTGATCACTGCGTGATAGATATATAGTTCTGCATGCTTTGAGTGTTAATGCACTTCCAGTTGTTAGATAATGTAACTGATGAAGGTATTCAAAAATTGATTAAAGCCAAAACTTGGAGGGGAGGGAGGTGTTCCAACCTCATGCTTGTTTCTTCTTGAACATTTCTGTGAATGGTGGTATTATAATTTGAAAATACTCTTCTTCACCAGAGTGAACTGAGTGTCCTGGGAAGAGCTACAGAGCACCTTGACAGTATGGAGGAAGTTGTTCTGTCACAGATCTTGAGATTATTTGTACCTATTTTGAATGCATTGGATTCCCACTCGCTGCAGTGGTAGTCCTCGGGCATGGAGACCTAAAGCAGCGCTTCCATGTCGGTGTTGGATTACAGAACTCACAGGTGTTGCAGAACCTCTGCTGTGCTTTACAGAATCCATTTACATTCTTCAACTGGAAGGATAGGGGCCAGCAAGCAACAAGCAGGAGGGAATGCTGCAGCAGTAGGGGGTTTATTCAGGCAATAGGTGTGGAGAAAGAACAGCTTTGGGCCAACATGGGTCTGCACCACGAAAGGAAGAGAAAAATGGAAGCATAGCAGGGAGGGATTTGCTGCCTGTAGGTGAAGAGTTCAGTCTTCCATTAAAAGGAAAAAAAAAAAGCACACCATTACACCTTTTTTGTTTCAGGACCTTCTCACCATTGAGATTTGAAGAATGCAATAATATACTACTGGTTTAAACAAAACTTTTCTTCCTAAAGATTGGTGCTTTAAAATGAATGAACATATACACACATCTTCATATAATCACAGTGCTGTTTTAAGGAAATTGTGTCCTACTGTAGCTGTGCATGTGTTTATGCTTGATTTTATAATGTTTTTGTGTGCGGTCATGATGTCCAGGTTGTATGCGGGAACTCTCTCATGTTGGCTGACTCTCTTTCTTCTGCCTCCCTCTTGCTTGTGTGCTTTTCTTTGTGTCTAGTTTATATCCATATACCACTGAAGGTGTATATATGTGCCCACCCAAATGTGCATATATGTTAAGTTTCTGTAGCCTATCATGAAATGGTTGGAATTGGGAATGTAATCTTAGATCATCTTTGTCCATGCACAGGCTCCTGGATAGTAAACTCCAGCTGCCCATAAAAGGAGGACAAATCCCAGAACAGTTTAAGTAAAAGTTTATTTTCTTAAATATAAATAAGGAGGCGGCGTGAGATACATGTGATTGAACTAGGAGTGTATAACCCAGTTTGTCAGAATGAGAAAAAAAAATGTATGTAGGAAAAATGATAATCAAAACCAATGATTTTTTTTTTTACTTAGTTTTCAAATAACCCCAATTCACATACAAAGCCCTGATTTTTTTTAATTATTTTATTTGTGGATATATATATATGGACTCTTTTTTGTTGTGCAGCTCTCCATGCCAACCTACGCAATAATGTAGGAGAGAAGCCATTATTAAACTATATGCTGCAGATTTATGTAGCAAAATAATCAACCCCTCCTCCCCCATCAGCTCGCCGGGACATCTACTAGCAATAATCACTTGATTTAAAGCTTTACTTAGCCTTTGTCTATATCTTAGTAGATCATAAGATTTTGCCACATTTTAGACATTTTTAGTAGTGGAATTTGACTGAGAAGTGTATTGGTTTTCCCCATTCCCCCTATTAAACTGTGAAAATTATTATAATGTGTTTAAACTATGGGTGAATCGTAGGCCTAGTTCATATGTTCATCTAATTTGTCTCTTTAAATTTTGATTTCTTTTTTTTTTTTTTTTTTCCTCTCAGGGCTTTTACAGAATGGATTTTATAAACATCTTTTTTTTTTCCCTTCTGAGTTGCAAATATTTTTCACTTGATGTACTTATAGCTGAGAAGTCAATCACTACATTAAGCACTTGACTGTGAAAGCAAATAAATTAAAAAAATATTAAATAGCTTTTTGGGGCTCTATGACTAATATATGTACAGTCTAATCCCAGGATTTGGA
This sequence comes from Microcaecilia unicolor, assembly GCF_901765095.1. Lineage (NCBI taxonomy): Eukaryota > Metazoa > Chordata > Amphibia > Gymnophiona > Siphonopidae > Microcaecilia > Microcaecilia unicolor. The sequence continues at coordinate 321,436,289 of NC_044031.1, forward strand.
AAGATTTAGAATTCTCTCTTCAAGAAGGAATTTCACCATTGTGATTTTAACCCGTGTATTAACAGGACACAGTGATGACCATGCAGAATTCATATTTTTCTAAAGGGATCTTAAAACTGCTGCTATAAATTGTGTACAAGACTGGTTTATGCCACAAGAACAGATTCACTTTGATTGTTTTTTGGTACTTTTTATTCTGCTCTTTGTTCAGTTGTACAGTTCTTCCAAATTCAGAATAAAAGTAAACTGTTCTGTATCAAACCATCTGAGCAATAAAATGTTATATTTAAAAAAAAAAAAAAAAAGGAATCTTCTTGCAGGAGGGGACCTCCTGAGTGTCGTTTTTCATATGCCTCTTTACCCTTTTGGCCTGGTCACTTGTCAGACAGTACCATTGTTCTACCTAATTATGCTTTGCTGCTTCCTTTGGGGTCCTTTTACCGCAGCAGGTAAAAATGCCTGAAAATAACCATGGCCATGCAGTAAGATTGCTCTTAGCCAGTGGCCATGCAAGGGGAGAGCACTTACCGCCACCTATTGAGGTGGCGGTAGGGGCAGGGGCTCCTACGCTAACCCAGCAGTAACCCGTGTTGCCCGAGCACCGCTGTATTAGCGCCACACTAGAAAATAGCTATTTCTTCTAGCATGGCATATGGTGTGTGCAGAGGCTGGCGCTACCGTTGGGTCAGCAGTAGTTCCAGATTAGCCTGTGGTAAGCCTGCATTGGGCTTACCACCGCTTTGTAAAAGTGCCCCTTACTACATAACCAGCTGGTTGGTACCATGGATGACCCTGAAGGGTACATCCCAAAGATACGGAACTTTTTAAGTCACTAGCATTATGTCAGCCACAATTCATGTTTTTTTTCCCCTTCTCTCTCGCTTCCTTGGCCCTGCTATCCTTGAGCAGTGAGCTGTGAAATGGCTTGTGGGGCTACCACAAATGTGACAGTTTCAGTGCCAGATCATAAGCAGGGTGAGGTTGCCAGTGCCATCCCAAGGCAATGGAGGTTTGAGTGGCTTCCACAGCAAAGACCACAAGGAGCAGCTGTAGGGTTTGAACCTGGGTCCAACCTGCTGCTCTAACCATTGGGCTACACCACTCCTCATAAATAACTAGCTCTTTGAAAACTGGCTGCCTTCATTATCTGAATCAATGGAAGCATGTTATTCAGAGGTAAAAATAAAGGAAGCTGGACTGGCGTGGGTGCAGCTCACATAGAGGGGCATAATCAAAAGGGACGTCCAAGTTTTGTAGAGGACGTCCTCACAAAACGTCCCGATGGAGGGGCGGGGAAACCCTTATTATCGAAACAAGATGGATGTCCATCTTTCATTTCAATAATACGGTCGGGGACACCCAAATCTTGAAATTTTGGTAGTCGTCAGAAATGGTCGTCCCTAGACTTGGGCATTTCTGATTTTTGGCGATAATGGAAACCAAGGATGCCCATCTCAGAAACGACCAAATGCAAGCCCTTTGTTTGTGGGAGGAGCCAGCATTTGTAGTGCACTGCTCCCCCTCACATGCCAGGACACCAACCGGGCACCCTAGGGGGCACTGCAGTGGACTTCATAGTACATAAGTATTGCCATACTGGGAAAGACCCTAGGGGGCACTGCAATGGACTTCATAAAATACTCCCAGGAACATAAGTACATAAGTATTACCATACTGGGAAAGACCAAAGTTCCATCAAGCCCAGCATCCTGTTTCCAACAGTGGCCAATCCAGGTCACAAATACCCAGCAAGATCCCAAAAATGTACAAAACATTTTATACTGCTTATCCCAGAAATAGTGGATTTTCCCCAAGTCCATTTAATAATGATCTATGAACTTTTCCTTTAGGAAACCGTCCAAACCTTTTTTAAACTCCGCTAAGCTAACCGCCTTTACCACATTCTCTGGCAACAAATTCCAGAGTTTAATTAGACTTTTCTCCGATTCGTTTTAAATTTACTACATTGTAGCTTCATCGCATGCCCCTAGTCCTAGTATTTTTGGAAAGCGTTAACAGACGCTTCACATCTACCCATTCACTGATTATTTTATAGACTTCTATCATATCTCCCCTCAGCCGCCTTTTCTCCAAGCTGGAACCCTAACCGCTTTAGCCTTTCCTCATAGGGAAGTCGTCCCATCCCCTTTATCATTTTTGTCGCCCTTCTCTGCACCTTTTCTAATCCACTATATCTTTTTTGAGATGTGGCAACCAGAATTGAACACAATATTTGAGGTGCGGTCACACCATGGAGCGATATAAAGGCATTATAACATCCTCATTTTTGTTTTCCATTCCTTTCCTAATAATACCTAACATTTTATTTGCTTTCTTAGCCGCAGAAGGTTTCAAAGTATCATCAACGACGACACCTAGATCCCTTTCTTGGTCCGTGACTCCTAACATGGAACCTTGCATTAAAAGCAGGAAGCCGGCTAAAGAATCGGTAGGGCCGCTGGACGACTGTGTGTTAAAGGGGCGATCAGGGAACACAAAGCCGTAGCGAAGAAATTGAATGAATTCTTTACTTCGGTCTTCACCGAGAAGGATTTGGGAGGGTTACTGGTGCCAGAAAAGGTATTTGAAGCAGACGAGTCAGAAAGACTAAATGATCTCTCTGTAAACTTGGAGGATATAATGGGGCAGTTCTGCAAACTGAAAAGTAGTAAATCACGGGGATCGGATGGTATTCATCCCAGAGTATTAGTAGAGCTGAAAAATGAAATTGGGGAGCTACTGTTAATAATATGCAATTTATCCCTAAAAACAGGTGTGGTACCGGAAGATTAGAGGGTGGCCAATGTAATGCTGATTTTTAAAAAGGGTTCCAGAGGAGATCCGGGAAATTATAGACCGTTGAGTCTGATGTCTGTGGCGGGAAAAATGGTGGAGGCTATTAAGAATAAAATTACAGAGCACATACAAAAGCATGGGCTACTGAGACAAAGTCAGCACGGATTTAGTGAAAGGAAGTCTTGCCTCACAAATCTGCATTTTTTTCGAGGGGGTGAACAAACACATGGACAAAGGAGAGCCAGTGGATGTTGTGTATCTAGATTTTCAGAAGGCGTTTGACAAAGTGCCTCATGAAAGACTCCAAAGGAAACTGAAGAGTCATGGGATCGGAGGCAGTGTATTATTATGGATTAAGAGCTGGTTAAATGATAGGAAGCAGAGAGTAGGGTTGAATGGTCATTATTCTCGATGGAGAAGGGTAGTTAGTGGGGTCCCTCGGGTGTCTGTACTTGGACCGCTGCTTTTTAACATTTTTATAAATTACCTTGCGATGGGAGTAACTAGTGAGGTAATTAAATTCGCAGATGAGACAAAATTATCCAGGGTCATCTCATCGCAGGAGGAGTATGAAAGATTACAAGAAGAGCTCATGAGACTGGGGGATTGGGTGTCCAAATGGCAGATGAAGTTCAACGTTGACAAGTGCAAAGTGATGCATGTGGGAAGGAGGAACCCGAATTACAGCTATGTTATGCAAGGTTCCACTTTAGGAGTTACGGACCAAGAAAGAGATCTGGGAGTCATTGTGGATAGGACGTTAAAATCTTCAGCTCTATGTGCTGCGGCGGCTAAGAAGGCGAACAGAATGTTGAGTATTATTAGAAAAGGGATGAAAAACAAACATGAGGATGTTATAATGCCGTTGTATCGCTCCATGGTGCGACCGCACCTGGAGTATTGTGTTCAGTTCTGGTCGCCTCATCTCAAAATAGATATAAATGAACTGGAGAAGATGCAGAGAAGGGCAACAAAAATGATAAAAGGGATGGGACTACTACCCTATGAGGAGAGGTTAAGATGGCTAGGACTCTTTAGCCTGGAGAAAAGGCGGCTGAGGGGTGATATGATAGAGGTTTACAAGATAATGAGTGGCGTGGAGCAGACAGATGTGAAGCGTTTGTTTACACTTTCTAACAATAATAGAACCAGGGGACACAAGATGAAATTAGAATGTGGTAGGTTTAAAACAAAATCGGAGAAAGTTTTTCTTTACTCAGCGTGTAGTTAGACTCTGGAACTCATTGCCGGAGAAGGTAGTGATGGCAGCTGGCCTTGTTGAGTTTAAAGGAGGCCTGAATCGATTCCTGAAGAAAAAGTCCATTGATCATTATTAAATTTGGGGTTTTTGCCAGGTTCTTGGGGCCTGGATTGGCTGCTGTCGGAGATGGAGTGCTGGGCTTGATGGACCTTTGGTCTTTTCTCAGCGTGGCGGTGCTTATGTGCATGACATAGCTATAATTCAGGTTCCTCTTTCCCACATGCATCACTTTGGCACATTAAACGTCATCTGCCATTTAGACGCCCAGTCTCCCAATCTCGTAAGGTCTGCTTGTAATTTTTCACAATTTAATTACCTTACTAGTTACTCCCATCTCTAGGTCATTTATAAATATGTTAAAAAGCAGCAGTCCCAGCACAGACCCCTGGGGAACCCCACTAACTACCCTTCTCCATTGAGAATACTGACCATTTAACCCTACTCTCTGTTTTCTATCTTTTAACCAGTTTTTAATCCACAATAGAACACTACCCTCCTATCCCATGACTCTCCAATTTCCTCTGGAGTCTTTCATGAGGTACTTTGTCAAACGCCTTCTGAAAATCCAGATACACAATATCAACCGGCTCCCCTTTATCCACGTTTGTTCACCCCTTCAAAGAAATGTGGTAGATTGGTGAGGCAAGATTTGCCTTCACTAAATCCATGTTGACTTTGTCTCATTAATCCATGCTTTTGAATAAGCTCTGTAATTTTGTTCTTAATAGTCTCTACCATTTTGCCCAGCACCGACGTCAGACTCACCGGTCTATAATTTCCCGGATCTCCTCTGGAACCTTTTTTAAAAATCAGTGTTACATTGGCCACCCTCCAATCTTCCGGTACCACGCTCAATTTTAAGGATAAATTACATATTTCTAACAATAGCTCCGCAAGCTCATTTTTCAGTTCTCTATCAGTACTCTGGGATGAATACCATCCATTCCAGGAGATTTGCTACTCTTCAGTTTGTAGACCTGCCCCATTACATCCTGCAGGTTTAGAGAAAATTCATTAAGTTTCTCCGACTCATCAGCTTGGAATACCATTTCCGGCACCGGTATCCCACCCAAATCTTCCTCGGTGAAAACCGAAGAAAAGAATTCTTCTAATCTCTCCGCTACGGCTTTGTCTTCCCTGATAGCCCCTTTTACTCCTCAGTCATCCAGCGGTCCAACTGATTCTTTTGCCGACTTCCTGCTTTTAATATACCTAAAAAAAAATTTACTATGTGTTTTTGCCTCCAACGCAATCTTTTTTTCAAAGTCCCGCTTAGCTTTCCTTATCAGCGCTTTGCATTTGACTTGACATTCCTTATGCTGTTTCTTATTATTTTCAGTCGGTTCCTTCTTCCATTTTCTGAAGGATTTTCTTTTAGCTCTAATAGCTTCCTTCACCTCACTATTTAACCACGCCGGCTGTCGTTTGGTCTTCCGTCCTCCTTTCTTAATACACGGAATATATTTGGCCTGGGCTTCCAGGATGGTGTTTTTGAACAGCATCCACGCCTGATGTAAATTTTTGACCCTCACAGTCGCTCCTCTAAGTTTTCTTTTCACCATTCTTCTCATTTTATCATAGTCTCCTTTCTTAAAGTTAAACGCTAAGGAGACTATGATAATGGTGAAAAGAAAACTTAGATCCCTTACCTTGTCTGCTGAGTTCCTCAACCCCCCCCCTCCCCCCCAAAACCCACTACCCACAATTGTACACCACTACCATATAGCCCTTACTGGTGAAGGGGGGGCACCTAGATGTGGGTACAGTGGGTTTTGGAGGGCTCGCTGTTTCCTCCACAAACATAACAAGTAGGGAGGGGGATGGGCCTGGGTCCGCCTGCCTGAAGTGCACTGCACCCACTAAAACTGCTCCAGGTACCTGCATACTGCTGTGATGGACCTGAGTATGACATCTGAGGCTGGCAAAAAATATTTTGAAAGATGTTTTTTTGAGGGTGGGAGGGGGTTAGTGACCACTGGGGAAGTAAGGGGATGTCATCCCCGTTTCTCTCCTGTGGTCATCTGGTCATTTCGGGCACCTTTTTGTGCCTTGGTCTTAAGAAAAACACGACCAGGTAAAGTCGTCCAAGTGCTTGTCAGGGACACCCTTTTTTTTCCATTATGGGTCGAGGACATCCATGTGTTAGGCACGCCCAAGTCCCGCCTTCGCTATGCCTCCATTACACCCCCTTGAAATTTAGCCGTCCCTGCGACAGATAGCAGTTGAGGACATCCGGCTTTCGATTATACCGATTTGGACGACCCTGTGAGAAGGACGCCCATCTTCCGATTTGTGTCGAAAGATGGGCGTCCTCTTTCGAAAATGAGTCCAATAGGCTCTTTCTATTTTCTGTGGCTATGGAAAAAAACTGATATTAATGCCCAGGGTATCATGAGAGGTTTATCTAGCAAGAATTGGTATTGAAGTGTTGTAGTTAAATTCTGTGGCTTGATAGCCACCAAGTGTCTTTAATACAAAAGATCACTTTACCTTTTACATGTTTCTGCTCACTGAACTATAAAGCTGTTATCGCAAGTGGGCAATTCTAAATATATAAAGGGAAATAATAGCATTGGCACAGTGAGAGATGACTAAGCAGGGTGAGAGAGGGTGGAAAAGGTTCAGCAGTGTTGGCACAGAGAGGGACCTGGAAAGTAGCATTCCAAAGGAACACTTACAATGATACCCTGTTAATTAAAAACATTATTGCAGGGCTGGGCCAGTGGTGCTCCACTGTGCACTAGCATTCATAAAAGTCCCTGGTTTGGTCACTGTTGGGTCTTCTGCTTCTTGAGTGGGCTGGGTATCCTGCAGAGCCAGCACTCGTAGCCCTAGTCATGCGCCTTGCTCTAGTGACTGGATTCAGGTTCCAGAAGAAGCTCTAGTGTTTGAGCCCTGACCTGAAACTGGCACAATAATGACCAGACTAGGTAAGGAGGGAGAGGGGAAGCCAATTACATAGTAACATAGTAAATGACCTGGGCCCTGTGAAGTAACAGGCCTGGGAATCCTGTTAATAAATACTTATTTTGCATTCATACCTGTTGTCCAGCTGTGTTATTCCACTGGCCCACTCCCTACTTCCCCTCGGGTTCTCACATAGTAACATAGTAAATGACGGTAGAAAAAGACCTGCATGGTCCATCCAGTCTGCCCAACAAGATAAACTCATATGTGCTACTTTTTGTGTATACCCTACTTTGATTTGTACCTGTCCTCTTCAGGGCACAGACCGTATAAGTCTGCCCAGCACTATCCCCGCCTTCCAACCACCAGCCCTGCCTCCCACCACCGGCTCTGGCACAGTCCGTATAAGTCTGCCCAGCAGTATCCCCGCCACCGGCTCTGCCACCCAATCTCGGCTAAGCTCCTTAGGATCCATTCCTTCTGAACAGGATTCCTTTATGTTTATCCCTCGCGTGTTTGAATTCTGTTACCGTTTTCATTTCCACCACCTCCCGCTGGAGAGCATTCCAAGCATCCACTACTCTCTCCGTGAAAAAATACGTCCTGACATTTTTCTTGAGTCTGCCCCCCTTCAATCTCATTTCATGTCCTCTTGTTCTACCGCCTTCGCACCTCCGGAAAAGGTTCGTTTGCGGATTAATACTAAACTATATTTCTGTTATAAACAGACAATATAAATGGTCATCAAGATACATGTCATGTAAGATATGCCACTTATATATTGACCTTCCATTAATGAAGGAATAGTTTATCATCTCTTCCATAGGAGAGAAGTGTATAGCTCACATAGAAATGGTAGGAACTGAGTACAGCCATCATACTCTCTATTGCAAACTAGATCTTCCGTATGCTTCCTCCCAACTACATAAAGAATTCACTCCCACTCATTCTCCCCCAATTTTACTGGAGCACATTCTGAGCCCACCTAACCAAGAGAAGAGGCAACATGTCAAACTAATCACATGCACCAAAAACTATAAGATAAAACATCTCTCAGGTGGAGCAGTAGCCTAGTGGTTAGTGCAATGGGCTAGGAACCTGGGGAATTGGGTTCAGTTCCCACTGCAGCTCCTTGTGACTCTGGGAAGTCACTTAACCCTCCACTGCCCCCAGGTACAAACTTAGATTAGGAGCCCAGTAGGGGCATACAAAAAAAAATTATTTGCATATAGTATATGTAAACCGCTTGGATTATACCACATAAAGGCAGAGTATCAAATCTCATTACCCTTCTGGCACAATGCCCCTTAGCCATGACTCACCAAGTTTGTAGTACTTGCTATAGAAACAATAAAAAACTAAAACCATTTACCAAATTATTTAAAATAAATTTTATTTTAAACAAATGAAAACAACAAACTAGTACACTAGTGTTTAGATCATGCATTTATATATTTATTTTATTTACTAGGATTTATTAACTGCATTTTTGAAGAAATTCATCCAAAACAGCATGCAGCAAGAAATACCTGGCCTTTTTTGACTAGAGTACTTGTAACAGAACCAGTAGCCACACAATGTCCCTTCCATGTAGTGGCTTAAATTCTTTCCTCTTTGAAAGGATGGAAAGAAAATGATTGAAAATAGTTTCCAGTCATGTTATCCTTTGTAGTAACAAGCTCAGCATTCTAGAAGGTCATTTCCTAGACAAACACTGAGGACAGAACAGACAGAATGAGGATCACAGTAATGAGGTGTAAAAATCCCTTTTGTTCTGTATGAAAGAATTTGTCACCAAAACCACTGGTAGACTCACGGGCCCTAGAGAGACAGTAAATGGAGGCAAGGGGGACAGGATTGCAATTAAGACTGTTAAATTAAGTGTACTTAATATGCCCAGTGAACCCTAATTAACATTGAATAAATCAGAATATGTCAAGGCTGAATCTCCTGGATGGTAACACTGGGAAGCAAGCTGCTCTTTCTGATGATTTGGAGTAAATCCCAGTCAAAGGACAAAAAAGGTATAGAAATAATGGTTAATAAATAACAAAACAAAAATGGAACAAAAGATAACATCTTTTTATTGGACCCTCCCCCCCTTTTCTCCAGTTAAGACAAGAATGAGGAAAAAATATGTCCTGACCTGAGGAAGGGAGTTTTAACTCCTAACAACTAGTCATTAAGGGGTCCTTTTACCAAGCTGTGGGGGAAAATGGCCCTGCAGTAGTGGCGGGGGCCATTTTTCCCACCTGCCAGGGCCCCTTTTATTGCAGCGGGTAAAAAGCCCCTAAAAGAATGGCCATGTGGTAAGATTACTCTTACCACGTGACCATGTGGGGAGGGAGCACTTACTGCCACCCACTGACGTTACGGATTCCCATGGTAACCGGGCAGGGCACAGCAATGCCCGATTACCGCTGGATTACACTGTGCTATGGTCAGCAGTAATTCCAGGTTAGCGTGTGGTAAGCCCACGTTGGGCTTATTGCTGCTTTCTAAAAGGGCCCCAGTGTTAGTCCAGTAAAAAAGGTATTTTATGTTTTTAATCATGTTTATTAACGGCAATACAATCAGAAAACTGTACAAAACATGATAGACATAATTTGCCGAAATATAACAGACTGTTTTCCCCCCAGAACTGCCCCCCCCCCCAGTGCTCTGCATGTCAAAACTACCACTATGAGGGGACTATTTGCTATTAGATGTTTAAGATGGTGCTTCGTGCATGTGGGGTCAATGTCTTCCAAAAGACCTCCCATGTAGCCTGAAAATGTCGACCAGTGGCATGCTCAAAGTCTCGAATTTGCATATGATCCATACACAGTTATCGTTATAGTTCTCTAATGTTGCAGAAATGGGCTCCTTGTGTCCAACCACTATGTAAGAATAATTCTTATGAACACAAAACTGTTGTGTGCGCAAAACTAATAAATTCTCTAGGATAAGTAGATCCTTGTAGTGGGACTTCAAATAATAATAAGGGAGTTCTAGGAAGCATACAGCTCCAAAGTTGATGAATATACTGCAAAAGATGAGTCCAAAATTTATTTACCACTGGACGTAAACATGTGCCCCAGCATCACACCCCTGGCTTGGCACTTGGGATATAGCCTTTTTAAAGTCATACGTGCGCGATAGGCCCTTTGAGGAGATATATATAAACGAAGTGCAAATCTATAAAGAGTTTCCTGATGGGAGACATTGATGGTATATTTTCCGATGCCCAGAACAAAGGCCTGTAACTGTTGCGACGTGATTCCTGCAGGTCAAGGGTCCATTGCGCAGCTAGTTGGGTATAGTCTTACTCTTCTGTTGTCTCTTGCAGGAATTTATGGTGAAAGGTTAAAGGAACTTTCAATTGTGCACCCAGTGAGAGTGCCTCAGCCAGCATCTCTTGCACGTCCTCTGTAAGATCAGTTCAATTTAAAGAGCGCCCATAATGATGCAGCTGGAACTATGCAAAATAGTCCTTTGATGGGATAGAAAATTCCCCCTGGCGTTCCAGAAAGGGAAATGGGACTTGATGTACTGCCTTTCTGAGGTTTTTGCAACTACATTCAAAGTGGTTTACATATATTCAGGTACTTATTTTGTATCAGGGGCAATGGAGGTAAGTGACTTGCCCAGTCACAAGGAGCTGCAGTGGGAATTGAACTCAGTTCCCCAGGATCAAAGGCCACTGCACTAACCACTAGGCTACTCCTCCACTTGCTCCCTCCTCCAAAAGGATTTGTAATAAGTATCTTATTCTGTGGTGTTCCCAGGATGCAAAGACACTAGGGCCTATGCCCGGTAGAATGGTAGGATTATCCCTTATAGAGAGAAAAGGAGTAGCTGCCACTGAGAATCTATGTCTATGGCACAGCCAACGCCACACTTGCATGCTGACCTTTAACACAAGATAATCTCTCAGCATCCCAGGAGGCAGGAAATCATTGGTATGAAGCACAGTGCTAAAGTGAATATTAGGCACAATCTGGGTTTCAAGGGCCGTGACAGAAAGCGTGGAATTGTTACGAAACCAGTCATTAAGATGACAAATGCCACTGGCCACATTCAGGTATCTGAGATTAAGTAATCCCATACCTCCCAAGGATCTTGGCTTCTTTAGCACCCCAATTGGTAATCGAGGCCTTTTGCCTCGCCATAGAAATTTTTGTACAGCTCGATTCAGTATACCTTCATCTTTTCTGGTAAGATATACAGGCAACATTTGAAATATGTATAGCCATTTGGGTGCAATTAACATATTGAAAAGATGTATCCTTCCCCATAAGGTGATATAAGAAGAGCTCCCAGGTTTGCAATTTCCCCAATGTGTCCTCTATTTTAGGATGTATGTTCAATGCATATAAAGATGATAAACAGGGAAATTAACTCCTAGATACTTAAACTCAGGGGCCAGGTGAATGGAAAGTCACCCTGCCACTTCATCTGTACCGAGGGCAAAAGGGGGAGTTCCACTGATTTTTGCAAGTTCAGTGTAAAAATACCGAGTCTGCACCAAAGTCAGCTATGACTTCCAACATGGAGCACACTGATTCTGCTGGTTGGGTTAATACTACATGAGATCATCTGCATAGGCTAGTTTTTATTTGTTGGCCGAAAAGGGAAACTCCCAGTATTGTCTTAGACTCTTCTATAATACAAATTAGAGGTTCTAGAGCCAAGACAAATAATAAGGGCGACAGGGGGCATCCCTGACACATACCCCTAAAAATAGGAAAAGGAGGAGTATGCCCTCCATTCACCATAATTCTCATCGTTGGCTCATGATATAGCATGTGGACTGCCTGAGCAAAACATCCATTTATTCCCACCGTCTCCAAAACCTTAAATAAGTGAGTCCAAATCACCTTAAAGGGTTTTTCCGCGTCTATACTAAGAGCCAGAGCTGGAAGTCCCTTATTCCGACAGTAGCACAATGCTAACAGTAATTTCCTGACATTGACAACTGAGTGATGATCTTTTACAAACCCAACCTGGGCCTCTCCTACCAAATGAGGAAGATATTGTGCTAAACGATTAGCTAGTATCTTTGACAGAATCTTAATGTCAACATTAACGAGATTGGGCGATACGAGTCTGCCGAATCTACTGCTTTCCCTGGTTTAGAGATGAATGTAATTAGAGCTGTGTTTTCATACCTAGGCAAGGCACCTGTGGACACTTCAGTAAAGTAATTTAATAAGTGTTTCAGGAGGGAGAGCTGCAGCATTTGATAAAATTCTCCAGAAAACCCGTCTTCTCCAAGGGCAGTATATGTCTTTAAAGACTTTATTATCGACTGCAGCTCTTTGCCTGAAATAGGCCTGTTTAAATCCTGTACCGCGGCAGGAGAGAAAACAGGAAGTTGGGCTTTGTCTAAAAAAAGTCTGTGAAGATACATTAAGGGGCACAGATGCCACATATAAAGCACAAAAGTGGGCAGTTAAAATCTCTGCGATTCTGTCTATAATAGAAGTATAGCCCCCTGTTGGATTCTTTAATGTTGGAATCGCCCGGAAGCAGCAGCTGTGGGGATGAGATAAGAAGTAACAGCAGAAACTGGAAACAGCAGTTGTGAGGGTTGGGCCAGTAGCGGCCATATAGCATTCAAACCTTTAGCTCACATCTTTTCCAAGAATTACAGTCAGGTACAGTAGGTATTTTTCTGTTCCTGGAGGCATTACAGTCTAATTCTGTATCTGAGGCAAGAGGGGGTTAAGAGACCACCAGGGTCACAAGGAGCCATAGTGAAGATTGGAACAAGGCTCCCCTGCTGGTCCACTACTTTAACTGTTAGACTACTCCTCCACCTGAGGTGTGATCAGAGGCATGTGCAGAAGCCAGAAGCGCAGTTGGGACTAGATAAATTCAGAAGATGAAACTGGTGGGGACTTGATGGGGGAGAGAGGGAGAGAGAGAAAGAGAGAGAGAGAGAGAAACTGATAGAAACAAGGGGAAGGGAAATAAAGGTTGCCCTCATGCAACAGCTCTAGACCTGCTGGAACATTTTGAACATTAAAGGTAGGCACTTCTTTCTGTGCATTGCACGGAACCGTCTGTGCATTGCATGGAATGCTCATTTTAATACTAATGAGCTCATTGTAATACATTTACATAGGATTATCAATAGCTGCTACTATCAATCATTTACAGACTACTCAAAATGTTCTTGCGACTAAAATTTAGGCACACCCATTTAGGTCACCTAAAACCAGGCCTAAATACCTGTGTGTAAGTTTGGTGCAGCGCAGGTGTATTCCATAATAGCGTGCATTGTTTTTTGGAAATGCCCACAACCCACCCATTCCATGCCCGTGGCCATGCCCCCTTTTCGGCTGCACACATTAGAATTTACGTGCACCGTGTTATAGAATACGCCTAGAAAAAGGGTGTGTAAATTCTAATTAAAGCCAAGTGCCACTAATTGGTTAAGTGCTAATCATCAGCGCTGATTGGCTTGTTAACCAATTAAGTTGTGCACACAATTTGGTCACGCAGCCAAATTAACGCACACAATTTAAGGCACCATATATAGAATTTGTGGGAATGTTCACACGTCTGACATACTGAGCACTATAATTCAAAGCTGAAGAAAAAACCCTATATATAATTTCATGGTGCTAACAGTGATGTAAAAGAAAAAAAAACAGATGCAATGGTGATGACTACCAGGGTGGAGCAGAGGGGTGGGCCAGAGACCTGCAGCATTTCCAGCTGGGGCTGGTAACAGACTGGTTATGGAGATTTCAAGTACATTGATTTCCTGGTTCTCAGCCTTCCTCAACTTACTATACTTATGGCTTCTAAGGAAAAAAAAATACATGCTTGCTGTCTGTCAAAGTTTTGGCGACACACTGCTCAGCTCTTGGTGACACATCAGTGTGTCCTCCTGACACACTGGTTGAGAATCACTAGGTTAGAGGAATATCGTAAACATATTTTTAGATTTATGGGTCTAATTTGGTGGAACTCTTGCCTGTATCTTTAATGTCGATTCAGGGTGTTGCCCTTTTTAAGACAGGACTTATTGAAAGCTTGTCAAAATAAAAATATGTTAAGTAATGTTCAGTAACTCCTAACTATTTATTTTGAAGAGTGATTGCTTGATATTTACCTAAGGTTGATTTTGTTTACTTTTTTATGTTAGAAGCATATGATTATTGTATTGTTTAATTTTATCTATGTATGTTTCTATTGTAAACAGTCAAGAACTTTCTGGATTGTGTGGGGTAGTAAATAATGTACATAAATAACTAACTATCCTGTGATCCCATCTCTCTAGACTGGATTTGACTAGAGAAATAGCTTTTCTTCCCCAGTACCTTTAAGTTGTGGATCATTTAGATCATTTCAAGGAGCTTAAACCTTATTTCCTTGCATTGGCTTGGGGGTGGGCATGAATGACTGGAACGGTACATAGATATATAAATGTTTACTAAATGATTGTGGATTATATGTGTTTTGTTAAATGGTATGATCTCTTTCTTATTATAATAATTTTATGACTGGACCGTTTTTGTAAACTGCTTTGATTGGTTTGTATTAGAAGAGTGGTTATCAAATAATTATATATAAGTGAAGAAACCAAAAGCTACAATCAAATAATCCTATAAACCCTCAAAATAAATATATTCAGATCTCAGTAAGACAAGAAATCTTTCATGCCAAAGCCTAAATAAATAAAAATAAATACCTTCCTTCTAAATCTACTTGAACTGGAAAAACGTAGGTTAAATTACATAATATTTTTTGAAAACTTGCTAGCAGATATCTGTAACAGACAACAGCACTACAGGACATCAAGAATGCCACAAAGAGCCTATAGCACTGAAAGCTGGGCAAAGGACACCATCAGTGGCATTAAGACTTTAAGCCATCAACCACAGAGCAAAGTAGCACAAACAGGGGAATGAAGACCTCAAGAAAGCAGGGAATAGGCAAAGCAGCACCAACATTGGCAGAAAGACCCCAAAGCACTGGAGCATGGTAAATTGGCACTAACATTGGGGTATTCTTGATATATATTTAAAAAAAAAAACTTGACAAGTTTCTCTCCATGGAGCCTGTCTGCTCTGTACCATAGATCCTGAATTTTCTCCAAGACACAAACTATCAGTGCCTAAGCCCATCTGTACCCGGAGCTGTGTGCGCGCTCTTTAATTTGCTGAGTCTAAACCAATGGGTTAGAACACTGGACTGACAACCAAGGAAGCCAGGGTTCAAATCCCACTGATATTCTTTCTGATCTTGGACAAGTCACTTAACCCTCCATTACCTCAAATACGGAGGCCTCGATGCTCAAAACTCTGGTACTGTTTCAATTAGCACCATAAAAATATCGCCAGAACAGTGCAGAAGAACCTAATGCTCAATGCTAATGAAATGCAAATATAGGCACACTCAAAGCATTGAGCATTAGGGAGTTCAGCAGGAGGGCTGTACTTGACGTATGCACAGAAAGAGTTCTGCGGTAAGCTCGGCTCCTGTACACATGTGCCTGGTAAAACCCAAACATGAAGCACCCATTGGTGGCTGCTTGGAGCAGTAGCCTAGTGGTTAGTGCAGTGGATTCCCACTGCAGGTCCTTGTGACTGTGGGCAAGTCACTTAACCCTCCATTAGCCCAGGTACAAAATAAGTACCTGAATATATGTAAACCGCTTTGAATGTAGTTGCAAAATACCACAGAAAGGCAGTATATCAAGTCCCATTTCCCTTTCCTGTAGCCTAAGTATAAGCGTTTTTAATTTTGTTTAGCTCGGACACATATTTAGATGCAGGAAACAGACACCAATGTGTGTTTTCACTTTGGGTGTTCTACATTTTTTTTTTTTTTTTTTTTTTAGAATGAACGTTTTAAATTTAGAGGCAGGAAACAGACGCCAAAGTGTGCTCTCGTTTGAGTCTGCTGTTTCTCATGAACAGCGCTTAAGGGGAAAGGGAAATGGGACTTGATATTCCGCCTTTCTGTGGTATTTTGCAACTACATTCAAAGTGGTTTACATATATACAGGTACTTATTTTGTACCTGGGGTAATGGAGGGTTAAGTGACTTGCCCACAGTCACAAGGAACCCAGTTCCCCAGGAGCAAAGTCCACTGCACTAACCACTAGGCTACTCCTAAGGACTTGCAAGGGCTTCCTTCTGCTTCCAAAAGCAATCAAAACTGGCAGATTTTGCAGAATGACTCATGAAAAATCCTCTCTTCCAACAGTCTAAAGCTTGCTCTGACCTGGCGTTATTTTTTGCAGCGGTAAGAGTTTTATTTTAGGCACTCTTTTCTGACCATTGGGGAGGAATATAAAATGAACTCATTAATATGAGCTTGACTACGGTTTGGACAGCTTTCTAAAGGAAAAGTCCATAGACCATTATTAAATGAACTTGGGGAAAATCCACTATTTCTGGGATAAGCAGTATAAAATGTTTTGCACTTTTTTGGGATCTTACCAGGTATTTGTGACCTGGATTGGCCACTGTTGGAAACAGGATGCTGGGCTTGATGGACCTTTGGTCTTTCCCAGTATGGCAATACTTATGTACATTAGCATGCAACTTGCATTGTTCATCTGTGTGCTCGCTCTGAGCCTCTGAAGATTCTGCACAAGTAAATGCTGGTGCTAGTACAGCGCTAATGGCCTGCAGTGCCCATGTTTACTTTTTAGCATAGGGGCCTTATTTTGTAAGCCCTCTGGGGACAAAGAGATATATTCAGGTACAGTAGGTAACTTGCCTTGAAATACTCCTACTGAAACCCACACCTTCCTAATACAATGTTCTCTCCAATTGAAATCCTTTTTGAGCTGTAACATCATACCTTTTTATGGCCCCTATATCCTTGTATTTCAATGTATCCTCTTTCTGATGCCTGAAAGATGCTCTTCTGGATCCAAGACCACTGACCTAGTTGGGTAGGAAATTTGTCATCGAAACAAATTTAACTTGTCCTGCGTCAGAGAAAATATAGCACATATTTTGCATCTTTATCAAACATTTGGAAGGAAAATGTAAGGATTATCTTCCACTAGCTTGTAAAATATGTGCAGAGAGCCAGGGAAAGCTTACACCATTCCTGAGTTTCTCTGCAAACATCAGGAAAACACCAGATCTTATGACCCATTACCATAGCTGTACAATTCCTTAAATACTTTTCCAGTACCAATTTCTTATCAGCTTCAAAAACAAAAGACATACGAGTGTGGCTTGAGTATCTACAACTTCTGAAAGAGAGTTTTAAAATTTCCGTCACATTCAAACGATCTGGGGAAGTTAGTTCCGCTTCAGCATTTGATGGTGCTCCAGCTGTATCCATCATCACTTGTTCCTTTTTAAATGGCAAACATATCTTATTGATAGGATGGAGAGCTTGTACTTAAATCATTTTTAAGGTGACAGTACACTAATTAAAGGAAAATTCAGGAATCAAAGATTACAGACATTTGATTTTCCATCTGTTCCAGTTTACTACTACTACTTGCAAACCAACACACTTATGTGCAACTTTCACCTGTACATCCTGAATCTTAACTTTAGCTTCCATACCTTCATACCTCCCATCAAAACTTTCAACAGACTGTTTCACAGCAGCTAAATTCTCCACTTGGTCCAATCTGTTACTGTTTTGTCCAGCTTAGCAATTGCCTCTCAAATTGTATTGTTTTTGAATATTTTTACTGCTGTAATTGCCTATTGCTCATGTTTGATCTATTCTTACCGTACACCGCCTTGAGTGAATTCCTTCAAAAAGGCGGTAAATAAATCCTAATAATAAATATGAAGACCAGAGCTATTTCTTCAGGCATCTCCATCACCATTCCAGCTCCAGCACTTGATGTTGCCCTCAACTCAGTATAATTACTGGGAGCTTCTCAAAAGCAGTTTGGTCTGGCTTTCCTGCTGGCTTTTTCCCTTTAGATCCATCTGCTGGAGATTTACTGGGCCAAGCCAACACCAGGTCAGTCATGATGCCAGAAAGCACACTCACAGTATTACCCAACGGGGAGACCTGGTTTTGCGCTGCACCCGCTTGAACCAGAGAGCTGCTAGCAATAGGCTGTGGGGATGTGTGAGACAACAGAGTGAAACTCAATGCATCCTGGCTCGCCCTGCGCTTGAATACCAGCAAGGAAACCTCTGGAGCTCCCAAGGAGGTTTAATAAGACAGGAGACAGCCCAATGTCACAAAACTGAAGCCGTCTTTCCCACAGTGCTGCCATACTGGTACACCCAAAACAAACTATCAGCTGCTGCATTCATGATGTCATTGTTATTTTATCTCAGTTATATTTAGAAACATGCCAGCTTGTGCAGTATAAGGATGTACACAGAGGAAATAATGGAATAACCTTTCATTGTTTAGGGTAGTAATTAGTTCTAAATCATTGTCATTTGGAGGGGCTGGTTATATGGACACCCTAGTAGGCATTATATTGGTGCTAAGAATTTTTTTACATCTAGTACAGGGCTACCAAAAACAGATAACATGTTATGAGAATCAGGTGCTCAACATTCAGAGTTTTTATTTTTAAGTATAAAGGTTTTTTTTTAAATCTTAATTAGGTTGAAAACTGGGAGCATTTAAAATATTTTTTTTCCTGTGCATAGATCAAAAGAGAAGATGATATTTGGGGACATGCTTCTTTTGTGGAATGTAGTGTTATAAAAATGCACTTGATAGGAGTGTACTACTATCCACCTGGCTAGTATAAAAAAAAAAATTAAAAAAAAAAGATGTAGAAATGTTAGAAATTAGGGAGGCTAACAAACATGAGAACACAATAATATTGGGCGATTTCAATTATCCCAATATTGACTGGGTAAATGTAATATCAGGGCATGCTAGGGAGGTAAAATTCCTTGATAAAATCAAGGACTTCTTTATGGAGCAGCTAGTACAGGAGCCAACAAGAGGAGGAAAATTTCTAGACCTAGTCCTACGTTTAATGTGAGCAAGTGCAAAGCGATGCATGTGGGAAAGAGGAACCCAAATTAAAGCTATGTAATGCAAGGTTCCACGGTAGGAGTCACCGACCAAAAAAGGATCTAGGCGTTGTTGTTGATGATACATTGAAACCCTCTGTTCAGTGTGCGGTGGCAGCGGCTAGAAAGCAAATAGAATGTTAGGTATTATTAGGAAAACAAAAATGAGGACTTTAGAATGCCTTTGTATTGCTCCATGATGTGGCCACACCTCGAATATTATGCTCAATTCTGGTCACCGCATCTCAAAAAAGATATAGTGGAATTAGAAAAGGTACAGAGAAGGGCACATACATGATGGGGGATGGGATGAATTCCCTATGAGGAAAGGCTGAAGCGGCTAGGGCTCTTCAGCTTGCAGAAAAGACAGCTAAGGGAGATATGATAGAGGTTTATAAATAATGAGTGGAGTGGAACGGGTAGACGTGAATCGTTGTTCACTGTTTCCAAAAATACTAGGGACTAGGGGCATGTGATGAAACTACAAAGTAGTAAATTTAAACGAATCGGCGAAAATGTTTCTTCACTCAAAGTGTAATTAACTCTGGAATTCGTTGCCAGAGAATGTGGTAGAGGTGGTTAGCTTAGCGGGGTTTAAAAAAGGGTTGGGTGGCCGTCCTAAAGGAAAGTCCGAACATCCATATTAAAATGACTTGGGAAATCCACTGCTTATTTCTGGGATAAGCAGCATAAAATGTATTGTACTTTTTTGGGATCTTGCCAGGTATTTGTGACCTAGATTGGCCACTGTTGGAAACAGGACGCTGGGCTTGAAGGATCTTTGGTCTGTCCCAGTGTGGCAATACTTATGTAAGTTATTTTTGATATCAGTGTCACAGACCATAATACTAACTCCTGAGGAAGGCTGTTAAGCTGAAACATGGCCTGTGTTGAGTTTTGTAGTCTGTCTGGGGACTGTCTTCGAGTTATGGACTTATTTTTGAACAGCATCAATAAAGGAATAACTTTTCACCACTTTGGAGCATCCTCGTGCTTCATTTCTCTGTAAATAAGGTTTACTGGTGAAATCTTCCCTTTCTTTGAAAGAATGAAAGGCTTTATCAGGGTTCCACTTTTAACTTCATTAATTGCATACAATGTGTGATTATTAAGTTCTGGAAACCTCAGTAGGATTCGAGGAATCAATAGAAGCTGGATGCTATCTGCATTTAAAAAAAACACACACAAACAAAAAGCTCTCATGAGAACTGTTTGGATCAATGTTGCAAAGGGTGTAAACAAGATGTTAAATAATGCAGATGCAAGGAGCAACCCCTGGGGAATTCCACAGGTAATGGAAAAGAATTGTGATAGAGTCTCTTACCAATATACTGCATATTGATTAATCTGGCAGGAAGGTGCCTATTTTATAAACACATGCTTATGCATCTTTATAGAACACTAGCACAAATGAAGATATTTACAACCCGAACTTTTACTGATTTCTGCTCAGTCTGTGTTGAGGTACCAGTCCTCAATTTTACTCAGAACTTCTTCAATTTATTTTTGGCTGGAGAAAGGAAATGTTTATCTCCCCTAAATAACTCTCATCATGCTCTGAGATTGGAGCTGGATCCTTATTTACATCTATCCTTCCTCTGGAACAATAAAGAAAAAGCCTACAGCAACCTGCATCAATTGGACCATCCAAGAATATCAGAACCAGAAACTCTAAAGTTCATACCTGCAATCCGCGAGTTAAAAAAAATTATTTTAACTACATAATCTACTTCTATAACTCAATCTTTTAGATTCCTTAAAACTAAAGGAAACCTATGCACTGTCTCCAATAATTTCACATAGAAGTGCTAAGTGCAGCCATTTGTTTCTCTATTTGATGGAAGACTGATCTCACAGACCTGGTCTGAATTTACAACTTTAAAAGGTCTGTTCTTTCAGCTATTAAAGCCTTAACCCTGCATTGCCAACTAGGAAGACTGCTGATCTAGAGGGTGTACTCCAAAGAGTGGATTATTTTGCCTAACTAGCTTCTGACACAAAAAATGTGTCATGAAAGCATGCTTGGAGCAGCGGAGGAGGAAAAGTCTGCGTTTCCTTTTGATCAATTTCAATGCGGAGAAGGCCTTCGACCATGTCAATTGGGATTTTCTCTTTGCTACTTTGGAGGCCTATGGGTTTTGGGGGAAATTTGTGTCAGCTGTAAAGGCTTTTATTCCTCTCCCTGTGCAAAGGTGTTGGTTAATGGGATGTAGTCTATTTTCTTATATTGAGGGGTGCGCACCAGAGTTGCCCTTATCCCTCCTGTTGTTCATTTTGACCCCCTATTCCGTGATATACAGGTGGCTCCAGATATCCAAGGGGTGCATATTAGTCCCCATTGTTTTAAGTTAGTAGCTTTTATGGATGATATCCTGGTCCATCTTACTATTCCTGATTGTTCTTTAGCAGCCTTGTTGGAACTTATTAGAGAATAGGTGATTCTGGTGGGATTCTGCCTGAACTTGGCTAAATCTGAAGCCATCCCCTCCCTCCGTGCAGATACATCTCTTATGTGGATTCCCACTTCTCTTTAAGTGGGCTGGGTCCCACTTATATATCTGGGTATATAACTGGCAATGGATGTTCTTCTCTTTATGCTTCATGTTTCTCAATTGTTGATGAGTACACAGACATGTTTGGAGGGATCTGCCTTTGTTGCTTATGGGCACATAAGCCTATTATGTATGTAATCTTCCCTCGATGGCTTTATCTCCCACTTAACCTACTTTATAGAGATCTCTGCAACCTCCAGCAATTATTCACAAAGTTTTGTTCGGGTTTTTAAAAAGCCCCCATAAAATTCTATGTTGGGGAGTTGTGGATGGGAAGGGGAGGGGGTGGGGGGTTGCATAAACCTGCATTTGTATAATCAGGAATGCCTCCTACGTCACATTGGTTATTGGCTGTATGGGAAGTCCTATTTTACACCTTACATCTGGAACGGGCCTATTAAATGAACGAAATGTAAATGAAAATGACGGCAGATAAAGACCTGAATGGTCCAGACGGCAGACAAAGACCTGAATGGTCCAACCAGTCTGCCCAACTGGTATGTGCTACTTTAAATGTATAACTGAGTTGATTTGTCCCTGCCTTTCTCAGGGCACAGACCATAAAAGTCTGCCCAGCACTGTTCCTGTAGTAAAAGTTCTGAAGCTAACGTCGAAGTCCCTTAAAATTTACACTCCAGCCCATCCATATCTATTCAGCCACGATCAGTGCGCAGACCGAAGTCCGCCCATCATTGGTTTTACTCTCCAATTACCGGAATTGCCAATCTCCACTAAGATTCCTTTGTGTTTATCCCATGCATGTTTGAAATCCATTACTATTTTCATCTCCACCACCTCCTGCAGGAGGGCAATCCACGCATCTACCACCCTTTCCGTGAAAAAATACTTCCTGACATTACTCCTGAGTCTGCCCCCCTTTAACCTCAATTCATGTCCTCTAGTTCTACCACCTTCCCTTCTCCTGAAAAAGGTTCATTAGCAGATTAATACATTTCAAACATTTGAAAGTCTGTATCATGTCACCCGTTTCTCCTTTCCTCCAAGGTATACACATTCAGGTCGGCAAGTCCCTCCTCATACGATTTGCAACGCAAATCCCAAACCATTTTTGCAGCTTTTCTTTGCACCACTTCCAGTCTTTTTACATCTTTAGCAAGATACGACCTCCAAAACTGAACATAATACTCCAAGTGGGGCCTCACCAACTACTTGTAGAGGGGCATCAACACCTCCTTTCTTCTACTGGTTATACCCCTCTCTATGCAGCCTATAATCCTTCTGGCCATGCCCATCGCCTTGTCACATTTTTTCTTCACCTTCAGATCCTCGGACACCCAACACCCCAAGGTCTCTCTCCTGAGTGGAGCTTATTAAACTCTCCCCTCCTATTCGGTATCGCTCTTTTGGGTTTCTGCACCCCAAATGCATCACTCTGTACTTCTTTGCATTAAATTTTAACTCAAAAGTGTACCAAAATATCCAAATTGTAAACGAAAATCAAGAATTACAACTCGCCCATCTATATTCAGAACTGTTTCACAATATCTGCTTGTATACTATTACTTTGTTTTATTATCATCATGCTGACCAAAACCCTGCAATACTAAATGTGTATTTACTAACATTCTTCCACTACTCATGATGTATTGTAAGCCACTTTGAGCCTGCAAAGAGGTGGGATAAGGTGGGATACAAATGCAACAAATAAATAAAAGATGCAAGTGTACTACAATTCTACATGCACCTGATATGACTACAACTTTCAGGCACCACCCAGCCTCCACATGGTGGAGAAAAAAGGCCTCAGTAATACCACCCAGCCAGTACTTTTCCAGCTATAAAGCGTGGGCCTGGTATACCATCATGTGACCTAAAAAAACTCCACAATTTCTTATGCTTCAGTGTTCACCGACAAGTCCAAGTGACAAACTTGTGCATATATGCAGAACACAGAATGCAGATAAAAGTGGTGTAATTTCATACATGTTCATTTCTATCACCAAACTGCCACTATACATCAGATAAACAACTTCGGTGTGGCAGACCCTAGCACTTACCTGAAGATCAATCCAATGTCTCCAGTCCATCCAGAGCTGCGCTGCTCCAATCACTCACCAAGTTGAATCCACAAAACCCAACTGGAAGTCCCCGTTTCGCCAGAGCTGATTCAGGGGTTCTACTCCTGTGTCTAGACGCTGCATCTGGACACAGGAGTAGAACCCCTGATGCAGCTCTGGCGAAACGGGGACTCCCTATTGGATTTTGTGGATTCAACTCTATGAGCGATTGGAGCAGCGCAGCGCTGGATGGATGTGAGACTTCAAGGTTAAGCTGTAGTCAAAAATAATGTCTAAAATCCTAACTGATTAATTTTCCAAATTTCTACTGTTCTATTCCTTTTACCTTCTATCTTCAGGGTTGTGCTTTGCAATATTCTAATGCATGACGCTGAAGGATGAAGGTAATGGGATAAAACAGTGGAGATTGGAAAATAAATTGATTCATACTTATGTAGGAGCAAAAGTCACTATGTTATATAGTGGCACGTAGTGCTGCATAATACCTTTTACTCCTACATAAGTATGAATCAATTTATTTTCCAAATCTCTACTGTTCTATCCCATTACCTTCCATCCTTCAGCGTCATGCATTAAGAGTATTGCAAAGTACAACCCTGAAGATAGAAGGTAAAGGAATAGAACAGTAGAGATTTGGAAAATAAATTGATTCATACTTATATTACTACTACTACTACTACTACTATTTAGCATTTCTATAGCGCTACAAGGCATACGCAGCGCTGCACAAACATAGAAGAAAGAGGAAAAGGCACTATATGCAGCACTATGTGCCACTATATAACAAAGTTATATAGGATTATAATACCTGGCACTAACCAGAATTATCAACCTATTAAAATACAAACTTTGGCAAATTTCATCTTTCATTGCCAAGGCCTGTTGCTTATTAAGCAAGGACTACAAAATATCACCAATGAACAAGGAAAATAATCACATTACCTCACCACAAGGGGAATTCACAAACTTGTGGTTGTCGACTTTGAGGCTTGCTTCCATCCTAGCACATTGTTTACTTGAACAATGACCTCAGCGTTAGATGTCTCTTCAATGTGGTACCAATGGGACAATATTGTTGCCCCTCAAGTCATAACATCTGAAGACAAAGTTTGCTGTGCATCAACAAGGCCAGGAATGCATGTCACCAACCTAGCTAGAGACTAATTTCTGCATAAAAGCAACTCATATTAGAGAAAGACAGTTGCTATTTTGCTTCCAGAAAATCAGACATGTTGTCCCTGCTTTGCCTGGTTGACTGATCTGCCTAAGGAACAGACACCTGCTGGACATTGTGTGACATCCCTGCCCAGGTTGTATGGTTGCCTGTGTTGCTGCTCTGGGGTTAGGTAAGTGGCTGAACTAGAAGCCTAGGCTGAACAACGATAAGACCATCTGTGTCATTATTCTTGAATCTCTTGCACTGTTTTTGCTATGTAAAGAAATAATTCTTCTATTTTTATAATACCTTAGGGTGCTGTAGAAGTGTTTGTTAGTATACTTGGGTCTATAGATAAAGGGAACATAGTTACTTCTTGATAGTGCATTGCCTAATACCAAAGTGCTTTTGTTTCATATTTTCCACAACTCATACTGAGTGACATTTCCTAATTACACCCAAATGGGGTGTAATCTGTGTATACCCTACACTTAGAGACATTGAAAGCTAGTTTTTTTTTCCCCTGTAACCAAGACGTGACCTAACTGAAAATGATTAAATGGGGTAGTGTCAAAAGAATCAGAAGTGTAAGTATATGCAAGCTGAATATCATTGGAGACCTTTAACAAGTGTGTGGATACTAGGGGGCGGGGCTCATTACGTCACTATTAATGATATTTAAATGAGCTCTAGAGACGACGCCACCATCTTTGCTTCTAAGTAACTTTGTAGAGCTGGCGCTAAAAAAGATTTCAGGGTAAGTTTTTGGGTAATGTTAAGTGGAAGGTTTACTTTTTTCAGGTACTAGTTAAAAGCGGGTGTCTGGACAAAGATTACAAATAGACTAATGAATTATGTTTGTATTACAGGGGAGTGTCCTTAAGACAGCTCGCTTTCGAGTGAAACATGCATGTCAGACAATAAAACCCCTGGGTCCGACTGAAAGAGAGTCTCAAAAAAGATAAGTTCAATAATCTAATAAGTTAAATGAAAGTGAATAATTCGTTTGGGTGAACCTGTGAAGAGGTTGATGTTGTTGACCCCACCATAAAAAACCTTTGGTTGGTTGGTGGTGATCATCACTGAGGTCACCAGAAAATTTATATATATATAATAATGCTACAAAATGATTTGAACTCTATATAACATTAATTAAGCAGTCTTTGAACGATGTGCTATGAATATTATCTATTGAATTTCGACTGGATACCTAGAAATTTTATAGTGTATATCTATAGGGTTCTAGTTTATATATCATAATTCAAGCCATTGAGTGCAAATACATATAAGACAATTTATGCTTTCTGTTCATATACATGGAAGACAGTCAACAGCTCCTATGCAAATACAGCCAATATAAGGCCACTTTTCTTAAATTCTTGCTGTTCTACTTAACCACAGACACGTATTCTTGCAAAGGCACAGCAAAATTTGAGTGGAAAGATAGACGGTGTCCAAAATACTGAGACATGCTATTGGAAAGTTAGAGGAAGCGATATGAAACAACTGAAGTCTGAATAGCCACTAACAAAAGTATGGGTACAAATATCTGAACGCTATATCCCCTACAATCTACAGCAAACAGCTTGCTGTGAGATGTTAAGTATTTGTAAACTTTTAGACCCATCTGGCAACCAGCTTCCTGAGTCTAGTGACTGCAATCTCTAAATTTTTGTAGAAAATATGTGCTTGAACCAAGTTTGTTTTTACAAACTGAACAAATATTAAGTAAAATCAAAATAATTCTTGAGGGCAGAAAGTCACCTAAATAAGCCCATATTTTATAATAGACCTACAGTTACTACCCATATGGCTACAGCAGAATCTATTACTTTAATATGCATAAAAATAACTGGCCACAAAGTGAATTTCTATTTGTACACATCTTACACCTTAAAACAGCTTACAAAAAATATTTGAAAGACTAGGATGCCGCATTAGTAAAAATCGATAAATTTTGGATTAAACAATATTCATTTTTAACTTTAAAAGGTTCAGTTCTAACATGATGTTCCCTTTGCAATAAGCCTTAATTTAAAGCAGGCTGTGGCTCCTGTCTTTGGTTGGCAGTTTGCTTACGTGTCACCAGAAAAACAAGGAGATGTACAGCAGTACAGCCCACGATACCCAAAAAAAAATAATCCACAATGCTGTAGACTTACATGTCTACATGTTACAGGGATTAGCTACTCAACAGCAAACCTCCAGAAAGAGTGGGAAGGGGGGGAGGGAAAGAGGCAGGAAATACAGACTGAAGAATGTTTTTAATTAAACAAGAACAAAGTCCTATTTTTACTAATAAATGATCACCTCAATTTCTACTAACAACACTAGGTTGAAACAAAATCAGAGGTTTACTAAGTAATGGAAAAAGTTAAGCTGAACTCTAGATCATTACTCAGAAGATGACAAAATTTAACATACTAAATTCAATAAAGTAATTCTACGCTGATTTGAAATGTAAGGAAAGCATTAAGTTCCCAGATATGCTGAATTGTCAAATTAACTGTTGAACGGTTGGATGTGACTTAATGTAAGACTAGCCTAATGGTTAGAGCAGAAGGCTGAGATCCAGGGACACCCGATTCAAATTCTACTGCAGCTCCTTGAGATCTTGGGCAAGTCACTTAACCCTCCTTTAATTCTGTACAAACTTAAGACTGTAAGCCCTCTAGGAACAGGAAAATCTTGCTGTACCTGAATGTAATGAACCTCAAGCTATTTGTTTTTCTTTTACTCTATCAGGATTTTTTTTCCCCTTTGCTCCTTAAATTTTGACTAGTTCCAGTTTTTCAGAAAAAGTTGTTAAACCTGACCTACTTCTCCAAGAGGCCCTTTTAATAAAGCTTAGTGTGCACTAAATGCTAAGAAGCCCATTTTCCACCAGATTCTACAAAAGTTGCCCAAATTTGGGCACGATCCCGAGTTGCATGTGCAACTAAATTAGTTAATGAGCATTAACACTTAATTGGCTGCTAACAATTACTGGCATTAATTTTGGACCTGCACATGCAACTGCCTACGTGTGATTCTATAAAGAACTGCGCATAAATGTCATACACAACCAAAAAGGGGGCGTTTCCAAAACTTTATGCACAGTGTTACTGAATTTGGGGAAGGCACACTAGAATTTACACCAGGTTTCAGTTGGTGTAAGTCCTCATACCCAAAGTTGGGTGCAAGAATCTACGCTAAGCACTATAGAGGGCTCAGCCCAGAGTGCTCTTTATAGAATAGCAATGAGCGCAGATTTTTCCTGGTGCCTATTTTTCAGCACCATTTATTGAATCTGTCCCTTTATGCCTATGGGCATCTTAGCATTTAGCATGTGCTAAGCTTTAAGTTTCTATTATTCTTTCCAAATGGAAGTATGTTTTATTCTTTAAAAAGGGGGAGGGGAGGATTTAATACAGCTATAAAAGCGTGAATGGAATGGCCTCTTGGTGGAGGTCATGGAGACAAGGGCTGTCAATTTAAGAAAGCATGGGATCTCTTGGGAAGAGGAGGAGTTAGTGGGTACTGAGGCTATGCAGTTTGGATGGGCCATTTGACCCTTATCTACCATCACGTTTCTATATAAATAGATTTTTAAAACCCTGGTGGTGGCACCACATTCTCTCTCGACTAGCAGTGGTAATAGTAGCCTGTGTACCCAAGCTGCTGATAAACATTTTAGGTGTCCAGATAACCTGGCACCTGCAAGTTTTCTAGCCCTAGTACTAATAGTTGAAAATGTTATTTCATTTCTGGTGTCAACAGTGGTTCAAAGAATGAAGATGGGCTAATATGATCTTATTTCACAAAAAAATGGTATTAAAGAGAAAGCCACTAACACTGAGGACATTAATGGAAGCACTACTGAAAAAGGATAGAGCATCACCTTGTGGCAAAGATATTATAGGTTGCATGCACTTTCTGGGCAGTATTTTTGGAGACCCACTGCTCCTTTGGTTATTTTTTATGATTTTGCTTATTTTGTACACTTCCCTCTCAAACAGTCTTTTTATTTATTTGCTGCATTTGTATCCCACATTTTCCCACCTTTTTGCAGGCTCAATGTGGCTTACAATGTTTGGTTATGGCTTTCACCATTCCAGAGTAGTAAGTTACATTTGGAGTTGTATAGAGAATAGGATAATAGGCATAGAAAGAGACCAGTTAGACTATAAGGTGAAGTGGTGATGTGTTGTGTTTACAATAGTTGATCGATGTTGTGATATGCCTTGTTGAACAGATATGTCTACAGAGATTTGCGAAAGTTAATTAGTTCGTAGATTGTTTTTAAGTTATGTGGCAAGGCATTCCACAACTGCTTGCCCGTGTATGAAAAGCTGGATGCATGTGTTTGTCTGTTTATGCAATGGCTGTAATGTCTTTACATTTTTAAAGCTCTATACGGGGGGTCTCCTGTAAGTAGTGGTGATTTAATGCTCTAGGTATTTTTCTGGATTTTTTTTTTATATTTATTTTTACATTTTTGCTTGTTTTACCTTAGTATAATAAGTGAGCATTGGTGATTTGATACACTTTAGTGGTGGCTAAGACCATTAACGTATATGTTAAATTCTGGCAGTGCTTTCATCCTTCCCCCCTCCCCCTTTTTTGGTAGGTTTGACATCATAGTTGTATGGTTTCCATTCATCACTTTTATAAAGTCAGCCACATGTAATTTTATCATCCTTTCATATAATTTTTTTTCACACCTTCACATTATCTCTATGTCTATTTGATTTTTAAATCTTGTTGGAGAATGCATGACATTTTTCATTCTAGATGCTTCAAGCAGAGGACAGTGTTTTCCCAGAGATAAGCCTTTGATGCAAGTTCCATTTTTATACTTTTTGACTGCTATTGATTTTATACACACAATTTTTTGGCTTGATTTTAGATCCTTCAGTTTTACTCTCATAAATCTACTGAAACAAGTCTAGAATCGGTATGTTGTTCTATTTCACCTTATTTTTGATATTTTATATGTTTTCTGTGTTTGCACATTCCTTTTTCTTTACAGCATGTTTCCTCTCTGTGTGTAAAGTTTTCATTTTTTGGGCACATGGTATATCAAGTTTTTTTCAGACAGTGTACAGTGAACACATTGTATTTTATCTTGCTGCTGATCTTTTGGTATAAAATTTGGGTTGTGTGTCTCTTTTAAAAATTCTTTGAGTGATCTTCGAGTACATAAGTGTTCATATATTGTAATCGTTTCTCAATGCTAGTCTTTCCCATTGGCATCTTATTTTGTATATATGTACTTATGCACATGCTTTACTTGTAGTTTGCCATCAGTTTTTTGTGTAAGTATACAATATGTACATATTTCCCTTTGTACTTGAACTGTGGGGTTTTTGCATTAGTTTTAAGTGTATGTTGTACTTTGTCAGAACCTTTGTAATTTTTCAGAAATCTTGTATAATATTAAGCATCCACAGCCTCATTTTTATATTTGAATATTGAATTCCCTCTTACAATCTTTGTATGATATTAGTGTAAACATAGCTATTTTAGATGTATCCTTTTATAATTATTTTATATTATATCATATTACTTTATCAGATTTCTGTTTATGCTATATGTCCATATGTATTTAGGAGTGTATTTGTTATTTTTTTAGACTCCTGAATGCAGGCCTTTTAGGCTAAAACACGATTCATGTCTTTTGAAGAATCAAAGAATCTGGTGGTACCTTTGGTGTGAGACGTTTCATTTTGTTACTTCCACTGTTCTATTTTTGTTCTCTGTGATACCTGTGGAAGATGATAGTTCTGTTTTTTTTGGTTGCAACATAGCATATGTCAAGATAATCTCATTTGAGTTACCATAGAATACAACCTGAGATGGAAATGAATGTAGTGTATCTGGACTTCTGTAGAA
Source organism: Microcaecilia unicolor (assembly GCF_901765095.1). Classification (NCBI taxonomy): domain Eukaryota; kingdom Metazoa; phylum Chordata; class Amphibia; order Gymnophiona; family Siphonopidae; genus Microcaecilia; species Microcaecilia unicolor. Next base: position 321,466,844 of record NC_044031.1, read on the forward strand.
GTACTGCCACCATCTCTCATATAAAACAGAAATGATAAAAGGGGTTAGAAACCATGAGTGATGAGCTGCATACAATGATGCCAAATGGAGCCGATTCTAGAGAATGTGAACTCTGCAATAACATAAGAATCTGTTTAAGTTCAAAATCGCGCAAGTGATACTGCAGAAGGACCAAGGTAAGATCTTTGCAAATGATGCTAATATTTGCACCAAATCTACAGTTTTCCTACATCAGAAAAAAAGATGCAACTATTGAAGGAGGGGGGCTTTATATTTGCAGTTTATACATTTAAAAAACAATTCACAAGATAAAAATTGTTCATTTAACTAAGAATGTATTCCTTTGTACATCTAAAGTGAGATCATTTGAAATTAGACCATACCTTCATACTAAACTTGGCATTCCTGACCAATAGCTTAATGAAACCGTTTTCTGTACTTATATTTAGCACTTGATATTCATAATCCCATGTGATCTTTAAAAATAAAGAATTACAACAAATCATTCAAAGGAAAAGTACAATACTCTGTTTACTCCTTAATGATGTGAGCAAGATTCAAATGTTTTACACGTTAAGTTTTTTTTCCTTTTATACAAAACTACTCATCCCTAGGACAAAAAACCCCAAACCCCCACCCCTCCCCTGAAACCTCTATTCTACTCCAGCTGCAACAAATGTATTGCATGTGATAACTTCCACATGCAGATTCCATGCCTTAAAGAGTTATGTTAAGTAGAAAACTTACATCTGCGCAAAATGTTTGGACTTTTCATAGTCATCAAGTACTACCAAACAGTGCGCAGGTATATCAGACAGCAGTAAACAAGGACCAACACTGCAAGTCAGCAGCTATTCCTGCATGCACCTTTAAGAATAAGTTTAAAACTAGTATTACTGAATCCCTGCTGAATTAAATTAGGTGCATGCGGAGAAGCCATTTTTGAAGATAAATCCAAGTTGTGTGTAATAGAGCCAGGAGCAGACAACTCAGATCCACAAAAGTTGCCAAAAGAATGATGCAAACTATCCAGGCAGCCCTAGCAGTGCAGGGGGACCCAGGAAAGAAGAAGCCACTTATAGCTAACTCCTATATCTTCCGAGGTAGATTCTGCCTGCTCTAGGGACACTTTCTTATATTTTACTTGGGGTCCTTAGTCTAAACTTTTTCCACTGTGCCAGCAAATCTGTTTTTTCAAGGAATATGAAAACATGTCAGTTTGCTTACATGTCTAACTGCCAATCTGACGACCATTCATTGTAGGTATCCTGAAAATCAGGCCTGTCTATGGCTCTCAAGAACCAGAGGTGCCCCATCATGTGATACAGTCAAGCCTCTTCAATACAACACCCACTTGGAATCAGAGGATCATGTCTACCAGAATCCAAACAGCATCATACCAGCATTTCACAGAATTCTGAAGGCACCAACCAGGCAGCACAGCAATGTCTTGGTGAAGAAAGTTTGTACAAAACAAAACTGGTAAAAAGTTACTTTTATGGAAAAATCTGAGAACAGTACACCTATAGCATTAATTTCCTGCAGTCAAAATTTCAAACACTGCTCAGTCCAAATTTCCCTCTCCTCTTTTGATGTGTTCATACGGTTTCTTTGTATCACCCTCCACTCTGGCAAGAGAGCAAAATTAGCTGGAATCAACATGGCACGCTGCTTATTTTATTCATCAGATCCTGCCGATCTCTTCTGTGCCCTTTTGCGCGGAGACTTCCTTGGTGAAGCTTTGTCTAAAAAGGAAGAGAACACACACACACGTTTCCTTAAACTATGAAATTGGTCAAATTTCAGTATACCAAAAGCTTACTGTATGGTTCATAATCCCTCCAAGAAAGCTGTACAAAGGAGAGCTATAGAAATCATTTGCCAGTGAGAAAGAACAATGATATGCTTTTAAACTGCTAATTGGTAATGGTAAATTGGTTTTGTATCCCGCTATTACCTCACAGTTCTAAGTGGGTTACAACTTTTAAGAAGCCAGTTCCATTTAACGGGGAAGGAGACATATAATAAATTTAGTAATTAAAAAGAAAAATAGTTAACTCAATGGTTAGCGTGGGATACATATTTCTGAAACAAAAGGGTCTTCAATTTTTTTCCTAAAAAGAATATAGGACTGAGAAGATTTAAATATAGGTGAAATTATAGTCCATAATCTTGCTGCTTGATAAGGATTGAAAAAAGTATCAGTCTGTGCAGATTAACACACCATTTTCTAAAAAGGAGGGTTCCAAATGATGGCTGCATATGGACAGTGGAAAAAGTGACTAAAAAACAGTGAGGAAAACAAGAAGTTACTACTTTGAATATCTTTCATTTAATAAATTGTGCCATGAACTGTACCAAGTATGACTAAATGGCTTATAAAATTTCCTGGTCTTATTAAACTAGTTTTCACCATTGACTGCAATTTCTTCACCTAGTCAAATTGTATCCTGTGCAGTTTGTCAATAAAACAGAGGATGACGATGAGAAAGAGACATCATCAACAGAGACAGCCACCTTGGAATAAAGCTCTGACCAACATTTCTAATAAGGTGCTTGTTTCCCCCTATATGGAGATTGCAGCTGCTGCTTCTTTTTACTGAGCTCATTTGCTTACCACATGGCAATGAAGAAAAAGTCCGAGGCTCCCCGCGGTTCAAGCTGCTCCAACTACCATTCTTATTTTAAGGAAACTGAGCACAGAGGCAGCACTCAATAAAATTGCGGTTCCAGAATAAGAGGAAGATCCCAGTTCAGAGGATGACCTATGAGCAGGCAGTTCTGGTGAAACCCCTCTGTAGCTTGAAACTTAAAAAATGGGCTACATTTGATAGGACAGGACATTCGGGGGTGGGGGCACAGTGGCAGATTTAAAATCTAAGCTTAAGGCCTTATGAGAGAGTGGCAAACCGAGGGCGAAAACTGTCAGGCTTATTTTCAAAAGAGAAGGATGCTCATCTTTTTCGACACAAATTGCAAGATGGGTGTCCTCCTCATAGGGTCGCCCAAATCGGCATAATCGAAAGCCAATTTTGGGCGTCCTCAACTGCTTTCCATTGCGGGAATGACCAAAGTTCACCTTGGGGGGGGGGGGGGGGGGGGGGGGGGGGGGGAATGGTCTAAGGCATAGCAAAGGCTTTAACAAATGATTCTACACGAGCAAGAAGTGGTTATGATTTTGAAAATGATAGACCAGAAACTCTGAATAATAAAATGATTATTATAGATGATTAATATTGAGATTATTGTTTTTCCCAGAGTTCCGGGTATGACTCCTAAAGTTTGCCTCAGAAATATTTCCTCAATTATTACTTTAAAAGGAGCGAAGCCTGTGAAAACTGGGATTTAAATTGGAGACTTAAGTATATGTATTGTTAAATAACTTCTGGTTTTTAAAAGAGAAAGAATGTCATCAGATGTATTATTTCTAACTACTATTGGACAATAAGTATGTTTTCAATGAAATGATTTGACTATACACCTTATTGACCTTGAAGAAGTCAACCAGATGATCAATGTGGAATAATGAATTAGACAAGTACTATCTGGGGATAATCAGGTTAATGCCACTTTTTTTTTTCTCTGTTTACTGTTTAATTGATCTCCTTGTCTTGTTTCACTCTCCCTATTTAGTGGTCTAAGGAAGAGAATAGAATTACCTGACTGAAATAATTCCTATATATTACTTTCTCTGTATTTCCGGCAAGTTGTTTTATCGCTTGTAAAAATTTAAATGGTTATAAATAAAAAATTTAAAAAAACATTTTATCAGCATGACATTTGCAGCTCGCCTGCTGTTGCAGGAATGGGTTTATACATTCTATAACTAGAAATGGGGGGGGGGGGGGGGGGGGGGGGGGGGGGGGGGGGGCTCAAAGGATAAAAGTTTGATGATGGTTTATACTATTCGAGTTTCACTGGACATGGTTTATGTTCGACTGTTGTGTATTCACTGATGCAATTGTTACCTTTGCACTGTCTTCAATAAAAAAATGTTGAAACATTAAATACAAGTCCAAACCAAGTTATAGTAATGCATGAACTAGAGCAGTGATGGCGAACCTATGGCACGCGTGCCAGAGAGGGCACGCAGAGCCCCCTCTGTTGGCACACGCACCCTCGCCTCAGCCGGAGTCGCCCCCCAGTTCCAGGGTCCCCCCTCCCCTCTCCCTCCGAGTTCCAGAGTCATCATCCCTCCCTTCGGGTTCCAAGACCCCTCCCTCCCTCCGAATTTTAAGTCATCTCTTTTGAATTACCTCGTTGGGGACAGGTTACGGCGTCCGGCAGCAGCGCTAAAATGCATGCAGGCTCGGCCCTTCTCTCTCTCTCTGAGCTCTAATCCCGCCCTCATTTCCTGTTTCTGCAAGGGCGGGACCAGAGCTCAGAGAAAGAGAGAAGGGCCGAGCCTGCACGCATTTCAGTGCTGCTGCCGGCCACCGTAACCCGTCCCCGACGAGGTAAGTCAAGAGATGACTTAAAATTCGGAGGGAGGGAGGGGGCCTGGAACTTGAAGGAAGGGACAACGACTCTGGAACTGGGAGGGAGGGAGGGGGGACCCTGGAACTCGGGGGGAGGGGAGGACCCTGGAACTCAGAGGGAGGGAGGGGGGGACGGCACTTTGCAATACATAATTAGATTTTGGGTTGCTGTTTGGGCACTCGGTCTCTGAAAGGTTCGCCATCACTGAACTAGAGAAATGAAAAAGAACCAATGCAGGGAAAATCTCAGTATTTAAGGCCTCATTGTAACAGTTATTAATGAGGTAACCCCCCTCCCCCCCAATACATTCAGTGTATCACCAACACTAGCTTAATTCCAATCTGCAGTGCTGGCCTGTGACATCAGACTGCACTGTGCTGAAATACTTATTTTGCATCTAACAAAAACTCTTGGCTGTGACCCTAGCACTGTCAATCCAGTGACACATCTTGCTCAATCTGGACGCATACAGTAACCTTACATAAGGAAAATTGCTTAGTCAGCCCTAGACTGCTTGGAGCCTGGAATAGAAGCAATATCCAAAATGACAGACATTCTTGTGGTCTGCCATAACTGTAACAATGGGGCATGGACCAATCACCTATCATGATGGTATCATGATTTGAAAGGCTACATCTGACAAGGATTTGAATAAAAGATGCACCTGCAAAAGGTACAGGGAGAACTCATCCACAAGATTACCACCACCTGCCTGCCATGCCAGCTGCCTAAATGAAGAGATGACCAGATATCAACAGACTGAGGTTGTATACCTTTTATTCTAAAGTCTGAACACTGAGCTCTTTTGGTGGCTTTTGCTCATAGGGGGTGTGCTAGTCCATCTGACTTCTGTTCATTTTAATCATACTATGCATCTGTATCAGGACCTTTTACATTTTACTCTTTTCTTTGTTTACACTTTCTTTTGCAAATAAAATCTCCTCTAATCATTACGTGTAGCCCTTGTGGTTTATCAGTGAACACCACCAGTTACTTCACATTCTAAACTGGTTTGCTCAGTACCATGCATATCTTTTAGTGAAATGTAAGGAGGAGTGGCCTAGTGGTTAGGGTGGTGGACTTTGGTCCTGGGGAACTGAGTTCGATTCCCACTTCAGGCACAAGCAGCTCCTTGTGACTCTGGGTAAGTCACTTAACCCTCCATTGCCCCATGTAAGCCGCATTGAGCCTGCCATGAGTGGGAAAGCGCGGGGTACAAATGTAACAAAAAAAAAATGGTCCTTGTGTGTACAGTCAGAACCCAAAATGGCTTCTTTCTAAAACTAACTTTCCAGTGAATGCAAAATGTTGTTTCTTTAAGCATGCTGCTTGTTTTTCAGTTGGAAAAGATGTAAATAATGGCACAAAATCTAGCAGTGACACGTCTAATAGCAAGGTCCCAGAAGTCAGAATTCCCTTTTAGTATATCTGTAATAATAGGAATGGCCTAAGGTTGCAGTCCCAGGGAACCGGGTTAGCCCCAGGTACAATATAATACTAGATTGTGAGCCCATTAAGGAGAGTACTAATACCTGAAAAAGAAAATTATAAACAGCTTAGGTCTAGGTGGTATATAAATACTGAAATAAAATAAATAAAAATAATCTTCATGTTACTGGTTAAGGGAAGTTTAAACATTTCTCAATTCAACATCACAAGTAGATGCTTCCACAACACATGACTAAAATTTCATTCTCACCTCGTCTATTCTGCACTGAAGCCCCAAGGAAGCAATAAAAATGGGAACAAACACAGAGTAAGAAATTAGAGAGATTTACAAATGTGAAATCATATACCAAAAACATGGTATCATTTTAATATGAAAATGGCAAGACTTTTAGATCACACCGTGAGATCATCTGTAATACATTAGATGGGTCTAAATGACCAATACAGTAAGTTCACACTAAAGGAAGGCTTAAAGTGAGAATACATGCAATTTCAAGAACATAACCAATGGGCAAGTGGTCCTTCTTGGAAAATACAAATTCTACTCATGTCCTAGAAAAGGTGCAAAACCAAATAAGGCTTCTGGCAATAGAATCCTACAGCAATCTGTATAAATAGTAGACTCTCTTTTTGCAACTGTTCCGGGTGCTTTATAACAGCAAGAAATGGATATGCAAAAAATGGATGACCTCCTTAACTTAGGTGCCTATTTTCAGTCAAAATTTACCTTGATTTATAATCCTGCATTAAGTGTGTAGAGATGAAAAATCAGTGGCAAGTTCCTTACTGTACTTCCTAATCTTACATCCTTCCCCTTAACTATATACTTTTAAAACTAGCCACCCAAATTTAGGAGATTCACCCTAGCCAGTCTTCAAATGGAGCAATTTAGGATCCTAACTCCCAAAGACAAACTCCTAAACCCTTTCAAAAATCAGCCTAAAGATTTCTATACATTTCTACAATGAAAACAGCTAGGTTGTTTGACCTAGCTTATTGAAGAGGTGCCCTTTTACATTACTGTGCTCTACAGGTCTGACTTTACTATTGATGTATGATACCAGCAGTGTTCTATAATGTAAGACCTAGGGGTTGGTGGCTATTCCTTGAATTTCTATTCCCAACATACAATCTCTCCTGCCTTCTCCAGTAGTGTTGAATAGCATCATTCTCATGAAACTGAGGACAATGTGAGATTTTTGGTACTGCATAGCTAAGACTCACCAAGAACTACACAGTACCAAAAGAACAAAACAACTGCTTCACAGGTGGCAACAGCAGAATGATTCTGGAGAATAGAGACAGCTTTGAGGAGATAGTAGCGCTGACTGGTGGGAAAGGCAGGTGGGGCTTGAGACTTGGCTGGGATGGGGGTAGAGTGTGTACTTAAGAAGCCAGTGCTTAGGGCAAGAGGAGCTAGGAGAATGTTGGATACAGACAAGCTAAGGAAGTGCAGTTGTACGAAAACAGGCTGTTTCGTTACATGAGTTGCTCTGACAGCCTGATGATCAAAAGTAAATGCAAGCGCTAGAGGCCACTAGCACCGTACTAGTGCCCACATTTACTAAGCGCCGAAGAGGGCTCCAGTGCAGGGAATACCGCAGAGCTCATTTAAATGAGCTCTCCGATAGTCCACCTGTACAATCAGAGCACTGCACTCTGAGCATACAGGTTGAATAGCGCCTTAACCCTACACCACCTTGGAGCTGGTGTTAGGGTTAAGGTTCTAGCCCTGCTAGGCTGACCAGGCTGTCACCATCAGTCCAGGGGGTCCAGTAGACCCCTGGACTCCCAAATAACTAAGGCCCTGGTGGGCTAGTGACCCCCCCCCAAGCCCCCAAACCGATACAAGGGCATGGAGGATCTCCAGCCCCACCAACACCAAAAAACATATAATCCATGGTGGCTACACACCCCACTCACCATAAGCCCTGGCGGTCTAGCGGCCTCCTCCCTCGTGGGTGATAGAGGAAGAAGTAGTACTCCCTCCTCTTCCAGCACCACCTCAAAAATGGTGGCACCCAGCCCAGTGCATCATTGGGGGGGGGAGGGGGGCTACCATTTAAAGTGAGAAATTCCCTTATATAGTAGGGAAGCCCCACCCAGCGTATCCCAGAATGCACTGGGCAGAGCGCCACAATTTTCGAGGTAGTGCTTGTAAAAGAGGGCATACTACTCCCTCCTCCATCACCTACGAAGTACCGGGGGAGAGAGCTGCTAGACCACCAGGGCTGGAGGGGTGTGTAGCTACCGGACCACCAGGAAATTTTTCTAATGTGGGGGGGGGGGGGGGGGGGGTTAGGGGGCTGGAGATCCACCTGACCTCCAGCCCTCCCAGTGCTCTTGTGTGTGGGGAGGCAGCAGGGGCCACAGCACTAGGCCAACAGGGCCTTGCTTTTTTTTTTTTTTTGGGGGGGGGGGGGGGGAAGGAGACCTCTCACCCCTGTGTTTGACAAGTTTGGGCTTTTGACAATCCAGACCTGTCAAACATGTGGGAGGATTGAGCCTGAGCTCATAATAATGCGCCTAAATGTGCATATTATTAGCATTGATCATTGGGGAGTTAGTTCCGTGCACTGTTCCAACGCTATTTTTAGGGCACTGTTCCGAAACAGCACAGGGAATTGATCTTTGGGGCCTGAGTGAACTGGGGCAGCCAGGCTGGCTGTATTAAGACGACGACTTAGGCCTCCCCCAGCCCAGAGCACTGGATTTGTTCAGTGATCATCCTGGCTCCCACTAAAGACAGTGAAGATTATCTGACATCTGATATGATTCAGAAATAAGTTGAGAATGTAAAACTGCTTTTAAACTTATAAATCTTAAACTTATCATTGCAGTATCTGGTTACTGCATCCATTAAAAGAGGAAGATTTTTCTTGGCCTACATTCTTTCAATAGTGAATTATGACTAGGTAGTTTACAGAACTTGGATATTAGATTCTTAGGATACCTTCTACAAAAGTAGGAATGTTAAACCCAGTGTGATGGCCAAGCAAAGCTAATCTAATTAGACAGTATTTTTAAACACCAGAACTATTCTCAGTATCAATCCAATTTTTCTAGGCCCTTTTAATTAGAGGAACCCAACAGTAGCTAAACAGGAAAAATCCCTCGGGAAGCTCAACAGGGGATGCAGAAGTGGGAAATGAAGGACTGCTAGGCAAACCTCTGTTTCAACCAATCCACTTTATTCTTCAAACACATATAAGGACTTGACACGGCAACCATGTTTCGGCATACAACATACCTGCCTCAGGAGTCTGTTGTTTGATAAATGAGTAGTGGTGATGGTAATGAAACCCTAGCACATATGGACACTACTCTGTCACACAGAGCTTTCAGTCAATACCATCAACACTACTCATTTATCAAACAACAGATTCCTGAGGCAGATATCTTATATGCCGAAACATGGTTGCCATGTCGAGTCTTTATATACATTTGAAGAATAAAGTGGATTGGTTGAACCAGAGGTTTGCCTAGCAGTCCTTCATTTCCCACTTCTGCATCCTCTTTAAATTAGAGCCCAAGTTTCTCAAATAGGGGCGAATGCTACTTGTTCCATTGTGGTTAGTGAAGGTTATGAGGGAAACCCAGAACTAGACAATGGGAGGTTTGAACTATCCCTTGTGGCTTGGAGACCAGTGGTTACTGTTATTCATTACTTGGATTTAATGTCTACCTCTTACTTATTTTGGCAGCCAAGAAACTTCACAATGAATCTTTAAAAGCCTTATAGATAATTGTATTTCCTGGGCATCTACAGGGTAAGCTATGTTTCATCTAACTTAGTCCTCCATATCTTGAGGATTCAGCTCCCATTCGGAGTTATGTTGCAGCAAGTCAGCTATTTAAGAAGGCTAAACTGTCTCAAAGCTACACCTATGCAGAGGTTCCCAGCCTCTCTGTTACATATCCACTAGTGGCCACTAAGAGGAGTTGCTTACCTGTAACAGAGGGTCTCCATAAGCAGGATAATGTGAACATCTTCTAAAAGCCTTCTGGAAAGTTCTAGGGAGCAATTTCTCCAAATGGGTTAGTTTTGTGCATACCATGACAGGAATGAACCTTACTTCAAAAGCCAGGAAACATGGAGCATGATCTCAGTCTCTCAAATTTACTGCTAATGCTTGCAGTAGTATTTGCATTGTGCCAAAGAGAGCTCCTTTCAGGAGTTCATAAGATGTAATTTATACAGGCAACTTATCCAGGTGCGTTAGTTTTTGATCAAGCTTGTGCCACTCAAAATGATGGGAAATATTTCTGTATCCTTCTGCCACATTTTCTTAGTTTCAGACTGCATTTCTTGATACTTGAGGATCTTCCCTCTCCACACAATTCACTGAGTAATCGCTTGGGACAGACACCTTTATAATCAATGGTGGTCCAGTGCTTCTCTTACTACTACATCCAGACATCCAGTCATCCACCATCCAGTTTTTTTTTTTAATCAGTCAGGATGGGGTTGTCCCAGAGATCATAAGACTTCGAGGTACCTATTCTGTGTCAGCAGTCACTGAATAACATCAGGTGTGGCTGCATTATCCTTGCTGTCACTGGAGAACTATGGTTCCCTGCAGAGGAAGAACCTCAGGCCAAATACCCTTACTGTATTTTTGGCTCCTCTGGTACAGGCTAGCTTGGCTGTGAGTGAAGGACAGAGCCTATATGCTTGAATCTGTAAGACTTATGGCCACAGTCTGAGACTAGAAGTAGCGAGTGAGAATGAGAATCCCTGATGGGAAGAATATAAGAACACCTTTCTAAATCGTGGAACTTTACCACTCTAAATATATATCCAAATCTGAGGTGGTATCACTTATCTATCGCTTGTGAATTTACATTTTATGCATACATCTTTCTAGGAAAGAGAGAGATTTCAGAGAGACGAGATCTCTTGGCGCTGATTGATGAGAAGCAACAGCAGACGGAATGAACGCCGCTCTCAAGTAGAATGAGTAGCACTCGTAAAACGGAAATATAGCCTGAATGATCAAGTTTTCCCTGATGAAGCCTCAGTAGACACAAAGGCGAAACGGGGCCCGTAGCAGAAGACTTGGCAAAAAAACAGAAAATAAGTGCGGAGGAGAAGACCTGGCAAAAATCAGAAGATAAGCATGGGTTCAGGTCTTTTCGCTTTCAGTCACATTGCTTCCAATTGTTTGAATGGCAAAATTCACCTTCAATCATTGCTTCCAGTAGCATTGAATATCACAAACAATATTAAAAAGTAAAAAAAAAAAAGATAGGAGACGAGAAATAGTAAAGATAATTGAGATATCAGCAAAACGTGAGTTTTTTGCCTATGAAGAGTCAGTTCAGCGAGTCTGTAAAGTGAAAAATATCCAGACCGCTGATGTACAGAGGCATTTTCTCGTGCCAAGAGATCTTGTCTCTTTGAAATCTATGTTTCCTAGAAGATGTATGCATAAAATGTAAATTTGCAAGCGATAGATAAGTTGCACAGTACTTGCAGTATTACCACTTCAGATTTGGAAGAATATAAGAACAGCTATACTGGGTCAGACCAATGGTCCATCTAGCCCAGTACCTGTTTCCAACAGTGGCCAATCCACAAGTAACTGGCAGAAACCCAAAGAGACTATGGAAGGGATATACCGTATTTTTCGGACTATAAGACGCACTTTTTCCCCCCAAAATTTGGGAGGAAAATGGGGGGTGCGTCTTATAGTCCGAAGGTAGCGAGTTCGGGATCGCCCTCCCCTACTTACGTGACGCGATGTTCCCTGGTGGTCTAGTGACGTCGGGGCAGGAAAGAGCCCCCTCTTTCCTGCCCAGCGCGTTGCTCTCCGTCCTCCTGACTGGTTCCTGACAGTCTCGGCGAGATTCTCGGCGGCCATTTTGAATCTCGCCGAGACCGTCAGGAACCAGTCAGGAGGACGGAGAGCAGCGCGCTGGGCAGGAAAGAGGGGGCTCTTTCCTGCCCCGACGTCACTAGACCACCAGGGAACATCGCGTCACGTAAGTAGGGGAGGGCGATCCCGAACTCGGACAAGACGCACCGGAGCACCTAGGTTTTAGAGGAGGGAAAAAGGAAAAAATTTTTTTTCCTATTTCCCTCCTCTAAAACCTAGGTGCGTCTTATGGTCCGGTGCGTCTTATGGTCCGACAAATACGGTAAATTCCTGGTCCCCTCTAGAAAATTTCACTTTACTAGCTGTCAGAATCTTAACTGCAAAACCAAATATGTACTATGTTATGTAATTTTGTTGCTGAATTTTGTAATATGGTACTTTCCCTCAATTGTTGGTCTTTTTTGGTGTAATTCGCTTAGAATTTTCTTTCAAATAAGCAGAATGTAAACCTTTATATAGTACTCTTATCTTTGTGTAAAGACTAATTCAGTGATGTTGATAACCAAGATATAAGTTCATCTTATAGCACCCAGAGTTCTTGAAGATACCTATTCCTATATCAGTTAAGAGGGCAAATCAAAACTTACTGGGCCAGCAACGTGCGTTTTTGACTGGTTCCAGCCAGTCTAGCGATCACGGTCTTCAGCAAAAAATGCACAAAGAGGCTCTGCAGGCTGTTTTCTGCTTGCAGTAGAAGTCAACGGGAGTCAAATGCAAATAAGCTAATTTCCATTCAAATGTGCATTCCAAATGATGCAAAGAAAGGAATGCCTACCTTTTATGCGGAAATTTTTATGTGAGGTCAGGAGCTGCCATAGCATCATGCTATGGCAGCTCCTGACCTCACATAAAAATTTCCGCATAAAAGGTAGGCATTCCTTTCTTTGCATCATTTGGAATGCACATTTATCATAGAAACTGCTCTGTGCTTAGATATTTATTCCCAGCTGCTGCATAAGACATCAATATGGTCTGGAGCTGTAGGGCTGCATTCGCCTCTCGGACTTGGCTGGACTGGCACCTGCACCGCATGTCTCTGGGCTAGTCATGCTCTGCTGCTTTCCCCTCGATTGCTTCTGCTCTGCTATCAGATACTGCCGAGATTAATGCAGTGCAGTCGGGAGATGTGTATCCAATTGCAGATCATCGGAACCAGCAGAGTGCATGAGCAGAAGGACCATCATCTTGTGCTCTCCAAGGTGGTTTCCACAGTACCCTTTCTCCAGTGCACCTGGTAGCCTACCTACCCCAGGGTGGTTGTCCTTAGCTGTGACGCCAAAAGTTTTGGGAAAAAGAAAAAGCTACACATAGCTTTCATACACGCAGATTCATGTGTGTATGAAAGCTGTGAAACGCTGTGGAGGGCTGTTCTGGGCATGCGTATAGCAGCCATGCTTAGCAATAGGATGCCCTATGCATGTGCTGGCTTGAACAGCACACTGCAAGTCCGTGCAGCACATTTGCATGCGAGTCCCTTTGAGAATCGCTCGCTGTTTTCATCTCAGTAACTTTTACTGAGAATCTTCAAGCAACAGGGTTTTACATAACAGCAGCCATACTGGGTCAGACCAATGGCTGCTTCCAGCAGTGACCACTAATCCAGGTCACAAGAACCTGGCAGTAACCCAATTAGTAGCAACATTCCATGCTACAAATCCCAGGGCAAGCAGTGGCTTCCCTATGTCCATCTCAATAGCAGGCAAGGGACTTTCCTCCAGGAACTTGTCCAAACCTATTTTAAACCCAGATACGATATCCACCATTACCACATTCTCCGGCAACGAGTTTCAGAACTTAACTATTCTTTTGAGTAAAAAAATATTTCTTCCTATTTGTTATAAAATAATTTTCACGCAATTCATTGAGTGCCTCCTGGTCTTTGTACTGTTTGAATATGAGAAAACACGTTTCACCTCAACTCCACTCAGGATTTTGGACACCTCAAATCATATCCCCCCTCAGCTGTCTGTTTACCAAGCTGAAGAGCCCTAACCTCTTTAACCTTTCCTCATAAGGGAGCAGTTCCATCCCCCCTATCATTCTGGTTGCTCTTCTTTGAACCTTTTCTAATTCCGCTAAATCTTTTTTGAGATACAGCAACCAGAACTGAACACAATACTCAAGGTAAGGTTGCACCATGGAGGGATACAGAGGCATTACAATATTTTCGGTCTTATTTTGGATCCCTCTCCTAATAATCCCTAGCATCCTGTTTTAACACTGGGCAGAAGATTTCAGCATATTGTCTACAATGATACCTAGGAATTTTTCTTGAGTGCCGACTCCTAAAGTGGACCCTAGTATTAGATAACTATAATTCAGATTATTCTTCTCAATATGCATTTTTCTACATTAAATTTCATCTGCATTTGGATGCCCAGTCTTCCAGTTTCCTAAGGTCTTCCTGCAATTCTTCACATTCCGCATGCCTTTTGACAACTTTGAACAGTTTTGTGTAATCTGCAAACTTAATCACCTCACTTGTTCCGATTTCCAGATCATTTATAAATATGACAAAATAAGGTTTGAATTTCTCTAAGTTACTTACTGATCTGATTCAGAGTTTCTGGAGGAATCCAGCTCATGTCAACATCATTCTGACTTGCAGTACCCATCTCCACTTTCTGTGCTGGTCTCTTTCTCTGCATAAAAGAAAAAGCCTTCAGTACTCTGTAGAACCTTGTACATAAAGAAAGAGGAAAATGAAGCCACCTTTCCCCACATTAAGGACACATTTTTAAAAGTCTCATTTGCCAGGTCTAATGTGCTTTTTGAATAATCTTCGATTTATTCTGCAATAAAGTTGAACAAAATGAAATTCAAAGGTAAAATGGAAGAACTATCAGAGAATAACAAACCATAGTATATGACGGGTCATGGATATAAACTGTGAAAACAACCTGAATGATACACATTCAACTGCCAAGCTGATTTGGGTTCTGGGTTTGTGAAGTCAGAGGAGCTTTTAAGAGGACAGCTACTACTGCTCTTAAGTAAGACTGCAATCATCCAAGGTTGGGGTGCCCACTGTAGTCTTAATATCTATACCATGCAGAATACTATATGGTGCACTTAGGTGTGCTCACTCACACTTGCCATAGTAACATAGTAAATGACGGCAGATAAAGACCTCTAAGGTCCATCCAGTCTGCCCAACAAGATAAACTCATTTTACATTGTGTATACCAGAGTTTGATTTGTCCTAGGGCACAGACCGTAGAAGTCTGCCCAGCACTGTTCTTGTACTAAAAGTTCTGAAGCTAACATCGAAGCCCCTTAAAATTTACACTCTAGCTCATCCATATCTATTCAGTTACGATTAGGGCTTAGACCGTAGAAGTCTCCCCAGCACCGGTTTTGCTTCCCAATCACCGGCGTCACCACCCAATCTCTGCTAAGATTCCGTATATTCCTTCTAAACAGGATTCCTTTGTATTTATTCCATGCAAGTTTGAATTCCATTACCATTTTCATCTCCACCACCTCCCGCGGGAGGATATTCCATGTATCTACCATCCTTTCCATGAAAAAAATACTTCCTGAAATTACTCCTGAGTTTGCCCCCCCTTCAACATAAGTACATGTCCTCTAATTCTACCATCTTACCGTCTCCAGAAAAGGTTTGTTTGCGGATTAGTACCTTTCATATATTTGAACATCTGTATCATGTCACCCCTGTTTCTCCTTTCCTCCAAGGTATACATGTTCAGGTCAGCATGTCACTCCTCATTCGGTTTGCAACGCAAATCCCATACCACTTTTATACCTTTTCCTTGCACCGCTTCTAGTCTTTTTACATCTTTAGCAAGATATGGCCTCCAAAACTGAACACAATACTCCAAGTGGGGCCTCACCAACGACTTGTAGAGGGGCATCAAACACCTCATTTCTTCTGATGGTTATACCCATCTCTATGCATCCTAGCAACCTTCTGGCCATGGCTGTCGCCTTGTCACATTGTTTCTTCACCTTCATATCCTCTGATTCCAACACCCCAAGGTCTTTCTCCTGAGTCGAGCTTACTAATCTCTCCCCTCCTATCCGGTATCTCTCTTTTGGGTTTCTGCACCCCAAGTGCATCACTGTACACTTCTTGGTATTAAATTTTAACTTGAAGTTATCAATTGGATATTTTATTGGGTTTTTACAAATTTTTGGTAAGTATCACCTGTACCCACTTTAAAAGAAACCCTATTACCTGTATTTCCCACCTATCTACCTTATTGCTATCAATTTTCATAATAAATTATGAAAATGTACTAGGTAATTGGTGCATTACATATGACCAAATTCATTTGATCCATAACGCCACCATCCATCCATCATTGCACAGCTGTCCTTCCTGCTTGACCTTATTTACTTTTGTTCTACTTTGACCAACTATTAAGTGTGTAGGTAGTTTCAGAAATTCACAAAATAATAAATTGAATTGCACACTTAACTTAATCTGATGGATATGGTCTCTTACTGTGGATGGCTGATGTTCAACGTAATGGATTTAGTTGGTATCTCTTTGCTTGGAGTGCTAAATTCATCAGATTGAAAGAAAAATAGTGATGCATAGGACCAATGTAACACCTCTTCCTTAACCATCGTGGATGCTGTTTTCAAATTCAGAAGTTGAAAAGTTCTTTATCCTCTACATGGACCATGTTTCACTGTGAATAGCGTCTTCAGGAGGATTTAATAAAACAAACTGTTTGGGAGTTGTAAATCCACCTCCCCACAACTCGAAATAGCCTCGACAAGAATCACTCATCCAAACCTACAAGGACACCTCAGCACAATCCTATTCTATATACCACCAGGTAAATGGAAAGACTCCCAAACGCAACTCATGAACTTCATCTCAAACACATGTGTCTCTGCCTCAAACATCCTCATAATAGGAGATATCGACCTACACCTCGAAGACGACACCTCAACAGGCACACAAGAATGCAAAGAATTCTTAAAACTCTGGGATCTACACGCACCTAATACTCAACCAACACACGAAAAGGGACACACGCTAGACATTACACACAAATTCAACTCAGACTCAACTCTCCTACTTACAGACACAAGATGGACACCCACACTATGGACAGACCACCATAAAGCACATGTCTCCCTCCACTGGTGAAAAATACACAGAAACGCAATCAACAAACATGAACGAACAACATACACCACGAGAGGAAAAATAGACCCCACAACATTCTGGCAACAGATCTACCAAAATGAATGGTCAACAAATACAGACACCATTCAATTCCTCCAAGAATGGGTTGACATATGTAAAACAACATTGGACACAATTGCCCCAATCCAAACCAGAAAATCACGTAGGAAAAAATCAAATCCATGGTTCACCGAAGAGCTGAAAAAACTCAAAACACAAGTCAGAAAGTTAGAACGCGCATGGAACAAAAAGAAAGATGAACACACAATGAATGCCTGGAAATCACTTCGGAGGAAATACAAATATACCATAAAACAGACTAAAAGACTACACTACAAAACAATGATTGGACCAAACTACAAAGACACACACAAACTCTTTTACCTTGTAAATAAATTGCTAGACACCACACCAGTTACAAACAACAGCAAAGATACACCAGGGGTTGACGACCTCGCGAAACACTTCAAGGAGAAAATTATACAATTACGAATAAAAATTCCCACCAGCCCTATTGAATACGCCACACTCCTAAACTGTCTAGACCCAGAAGACGGAATACACCCAGCAGACAGGATCTGGACCAAATTTGAATCACTGTCAGAGGACCTCATCTCTAAAACGCTCAAAAGATTCGCCAAATCCCACTGCAAACTAGATATCTGCCCAAACAACCTCATGAAAACAGCTCCTCAACAATTCATAACAGACCTAACGAACCACATGAATTTCATGCTACAAAACGGACTTTTCCCAAAGGAAAAATTCTACTCACCCCAATACCCAAAGAAAAACGCAAGCGAAATAACTAACTACAGACCAGTAGCATCTATACCACTAATAACCAAAATAACCGAAGGAATGGTAACCAAACAACTCACAAATTATCTCAACAAGCTCTCAATACTGTATGATGCCCAATCAGGATTCCAGTCAAATCACAGCACAGAAACAGTACTAATTACCCTAATGACCAAATTCAAACAAATGATTGCTACCGGCACCAATATACTCCTCTTACAATTTGACATGTCAAGTGCCTTTGATATGGTTGACCATGGAATCCTATTACATATACTTGAATATTTTGGCATTGAAGGCAATGTCCTAAACTGGTTCAAGGGGTTCCTAAACCTTGCGCTGATACCAAGTCACATCAAATTCAACTATGTCTACCGCATGGACACCTGAATGTGGAGTACCGCAGGGATCCCCCCTCTCGCCAACTATCTTCAACCTAATGATGATCCCCTTGGCAAAACTTCTATCAAATCACAACCTTAACCCTTACATATATGCAGATGATGTAACGATATATATTCCTTTCAAACAAGACATTAATGAAATCTCCAACGAAATCAACCAAAGTCTATACATCATGAATACCTGGGCAGATGCATTCCGACTAAAACTGAACGCAGAAAAAACTCAATGCCTCGTACTTACCTCCCAATACAACACGAATAAATTTACCGCTATCAACACACCTAAACTAAATCTGCCAATCTCTGAAACTTTAAAAATCCTTGGAGTCACTATTGACCGACACCTAACGCTAGAGACTCACACGAATAACACAACCAAAAAACATGTTCTACTCCATGTGGAAACTGAAAAGAATAAGACCATTCTTTCCAAGATCCGTCTTCTGCAGCCTAGAGCAATCACTCGTACTCAGCCACCTGGACTATTGCAACTCACTATACGCAGGCTGCAAAGAACAAATACTGAGGAAACTTCAAACAGCCCAGAATACAGCAGCCAGACTCATTTTCGGAAAACCAAAATACAAAAGCGCAAAACCCTTGCGTGAGAAACTACACTGGCTCCCACTCAAGGAACGTATCACCTTTAAGGTATGCACCTTAGTCCACAAAATCATCCACGGTGAAGCCCCTGCATACATGTCTGATTTAATAGACCTGCCACCCAGAAACGCTAAAAGATCATCCAGAACTTTCCTCAATCTCCACTTCCCTAATTGCAAAGGCATAAAATACAAAGTATTGCATGCATCAACCTTCTCCTATATGAGCACGCAATTCTGGAATACACTACCACGCAACCTGAAAATGATCTACGAATTAACCGACTTCTGCAAACAATTGAAGACTCGTCTCTTTGAGAAAATTTATTGCAAGGATCAAAACACATGGGGGGGGGGGGGGGGCGTGTCAAGATGGCGCCAACAGCGGAGGTTTGGTGAGCAGCTCCAGCCTAGCCTCGGAAACTTTTTTCTTTTTCCTTAATCAAAATGCCTCACTCAAAGCGGAAAGGGGTCGTCCAGATAGTTCCCACACCTACCGGTACGTCCACGCCGACGAGGCCAGGATTGGAGCGCTTCTTCCCTGCTCTCTCTCGAGGAATTAGCGGGCCGGAGTCCATTGCGGGAGGAGCCGGTGAAGCGGCCACCTCGCTGGAAACAGAAACATCATTATCCCCCCCCCCCCCCCGCCGAACTCTATGATTCCTCCGTGCTCTGCGCACACAGCGAGTCGAGAGGGAAACCCATTGTATGCCGGAAAGGCAGACGCTGGAGGACCTAGTGGGAAATCCGATCCTGTGGAATTAATAGCAGCAGCGGGGAAAGAACCGGAGGTTAGCCTAGGTCAGATTTGGCTGAAGTTGTTGGATATGGACAAAACCTTGCAGCAGTCCTCCACAGAGGTAAAAACTTTGAATGTTACTGTACAAGAATTGAAGGACTCCATAGAAGTTGTAAAACAAGATTTTTCCTCTAAGATAAAGACTTTACAGAAAGAGATGATTCAAAATACTGAATTCAAAATGGCTGCAATAAAAGATAATACGGAATTAAGAAGGAAAATAGAGCAAATGGAGAACTTTAATAGAAGATTAAACCTTCGTCTACTTAATTTTCCTAAGTTAGTGGGGATTTCCCCATTAGAGATTTTTACAAGATTTTTGACAGAAAATTTAAATTTTCCACATGAGGCAATCCCGCCACTAAATAAAATATATTATATACCTAATACAATTAAAAAAGTAGAAGGAGAAAAATCAGTGGATTTAAACAATATTACAGCCATTCTGGAACAATCTTTAGAAGAACCAACTGAAAGAGCAACTCTGATTGTTTCTTTTGTCTTCCAGCAAGATTTGAACTCAGTAATGAGACTTTATTTCAAAACTACAAATCGTATATTTGGAGGACATAAAATCTGGATTTATCCAGATGTAACAAAGACTACTCAACAAAAAAGAAAATTGTTTCTCTCTCTGAGGTCTAAAACAATAGAAATAGGAGGCTCCTTCCTTCTTGCATATCCATGTAAATGTGTTGTAAGGTTAAATCAAACAAAATATGTGTTCTTTAATCCTGATCAGCTCAAATCTTTCCTAGACTTAAAACAACAATAGAGACTTTGAAGGAGTAAAACAAGAATGTACGCGGCATCAATTTCTTATTTACAGATTAATATAATGTATACTTCACAAATTCCTACCCCCCCTTCTCAAATTGAGGTCTAATGAAGCTGAATGATATGTTACTATTGAGGAAAGTAAATTTCTGTTTATTCAATTTGTTTCTAAAGCTGTATTTCACTTAACAGTTTTTGTATGTCTGTTTAAAGTAGCAAAAATTTAATAAATAAATAATTAAAAACAACACATGAAGTCCACACACACTAATAGAAAAGCATCAATACACTCCCTTCTGAATTTCTCTTACCCCGTATTTTCACCACACTTCAATCTCCACCCACAGATAAAATGTTATACCCTACGTTCTCTTGATATTGTTCTATCGTCTTATCTTTTCCCCATTGTAATATCCCATGGTTTCTACACCCTAACGATTTTTGACTTGACTTTGTCTTCCCATAACTCCTCACAATGTAACCCATAATCGTACTGTAACACACTATTTCCATCATTCACAATGTATTGTAAGCCACACTGAGCCCGCAAATAGGTGGGAAAATGTGGGATACAAATGCAATAAATAAAGGGAAGAGCAGCTCCATTTTAATAACAGACCATATCCACCAGATTACGTTAAGTGTACAATTTATTATTTTGTGAATTTCTGAAAATACATACACAATAGTTGGTCAAAGTAGAACAAAAGTAAATAACGGCAGGCAGGCAGGAAGGACAGCTGTACAATAATGGGTGGATGGTGACGTTATGGATCAAATGAATTTGGTCATATGTAATGCACCAATTACTGAGCACATTCCATAATTTATTATGAAAATTGATAGCAATAAGGTTGATAGCTGGGAAATACAGGTAACAGGGTTTCTTTTAAAGTGGGTACACTTTAACTGCCAGAAAATACAGGTAATAGGGTTTCTTTTAAAGTGGGTACATTAAATTTTAACTGCCAGAACCTCACTCTTCTAACTTTTGGAGATCCCTTCTCATTGTTTCTACTCCCTACAGGGTACCCACTCTATTGGCTATCTTTGAGTCATCTGCAAAAAGGCAAACCTTTCCTTCCAACTCTTCAGCAATATCTCTCAAATATATTAAACAGAATAGGCCCCAGCACCGACCCCTGAAGAATTCCACTGCTCACCTTCCTTCCCTCCGAGCGGATTCCATTTACCACCACCCTCTGCCACCTGTCAACCAGTTTCCCATCCAGTTCACCACTTCTGATCCTAAGTTCAGCCCTTTCAGCTTATTCACGAATCTTCTATGGGGAATCGTATCAAAGGCTTTGCTGAAATCCAAGTAGATTACACCTAACGCATGTCCTTCATCCAGTTCTTTCGTCACCTAGTCAAAGAAGTCAATAAGATTCATTTGGCAGGATTTTCCTTTGGTAAAGCCACATTGCCTCAGGTCCTGTAACTCGTTGGCTTCTAGAAAGTTAACTATCCTTTCTTTCAGCAACGACTCCGTTATTTTTCCTACCACCGACGTGAGACTTACTGGTCTGTAGTTTCCCACTTCTTCCCTGTCTGCACTTTTGTGAAGAGGGACCACATCCGCTTGTCTCCAATCCCGCAGAACCTCTCCCATCTCTAAAGATCTATTAAATAGATCTTCAGGAGGTCCCAACAGGACCTCCCTGAGCTCCCTCAGTATCCTGGGATGTATCCCATCCGGCCCCATAGCTTTGTCCACGTTCAGATTCTCCAGCTGTTTATAAACTCTCTTTCATAAACAGCGCAGTATCCACGCCATTCCCAGATGTTCCCTCGGTAGCCAACCGCAGTCCTTCACCAGGATTTTCCTCCATGAACACCGAAGAGAAGTAATTGTTTAGCACATTCGCTTTATCCTCCTCACTCTCCACATAGCCATTCTCATAACATAGTAACATAACATAGTACATATTTCTTGAACAAAACCTCTTTGCTCTTATTTTTTCAGCTACTTGTTTGGAGAACCATATAGGCTTTTCTTGTTTCTCTTGTTTTTGTTTACTTTCCTCACATAAAGATTAGTCGCCATATTTATAGCAGCTTGACCTGGGTGTTGTGGTTACACCCAAATATAGGCATGCCACTTCAGGTTTATGCTAGTATTCTATTCACCTTAAGAGCATCCAAATGCCTTTACAGAACTGACACAAAGCACACAGCACTGTGGTGCCTACATTGAGATACCAAATTATAGAACTATCACCTAAAATCCTTGATTTTTCCAAACTTTGGCACATTTACAGCTGCAAACAAAAACTTAAAACTAAACTAAATGCAGTTAAGATGCTATAGTCACAAACCATAACATGGGAGAAAAAAATTCCGCTACAGGCTAACTAGTCTTAAATATAAGAATAGCTATACTGGGGCAGACCAGTATCCTGCTTCCAGTAGTGGCCAGTCCAGATCACAAGTACCTGACAGAAACCCAAACAGTAGCAACATTCCATGCTACCAATCCCAAGGCAAGCAGTGGCTTCACCCATGTCCATCTCAATAACAGACTATGGACTTTTCCACCAGGAACTTGTCCAAACCTTTTTTAAACCCAGACATGCTAACAGTTGTTACTACATCCTCTAGCAACAAGTTGCAGAGCTTAACTATTCTTTGAGTGAAATAAATATTTCCTCCTATCTATTTTAAAAGCATTTCCACATTAACTTCATTGAGTGTCCTCTAGTCTTAATACTTTTTGAAAGAATAAAAAAAAATTAAATTTACATTTATCCATTCTACACCACTCAGTATTTTGTAGACCTCTATCATATCCCCCTTTATCTGCCTGTTTTCCAAGCTGAATAACCCTAACCTCTTTAGCCTTTCCTCGTATGAGAGGGGTTCCATCCCTTTAATCATTTTGGTCGCCCTTCTTTGAATTCCACTATATCTTTTTTGAGACACAATGACCAGGACTGCACACAATACTCAAGTGAGGTTGTACCATAAGAGCAACACAGAGGCATTATTAGTATTTTGTCTAAGATTGGATGTCAATTTAAGACAAAACAAGAAATCAGCAGAAGTTTGTAGAAAAAAAATTTTTAATAGTTGCCATAAGTGAAAAACAAATCTCAGCTTAAGAGTTAAATGACTTAACAGATGATGGCAGGAAAAAAAAAAAAAAAAAGGCCTATCCTTAGCCCTGTCCACACAGACAAGTACATATCTCAACTGCTAGCGACAGAGTGACTATCTAGGATATTAGTTCCTTATGCAAAACTGTTAGCTTCTTCTATTGTACACTATCCTACTGGTAGCTGAGCATGCAAGATCCCGTTTTAAGTAGTTTCAGCACCTTCATCCAACTAGGTCGCACAATAATTCAAGCAGCCACAAAGGATGTTAACCTAAACAAGGGCACCTGTGTTTCTGCTACAACTTCCAATTCTAGCTATTACTGCAATTGCAGCAAGCCAAACAGAATAAGCTAATTCATTCCTGAGCACACTTCACTTTTTCTTTTTTTGCAAATACGCCATTAGCGGAGGAGTAGCCTAGTGGTTAGTGCAGTGGACTTTGATCCTGGGGAACTGAGTTCAATTCCCACTGCAGCTCCTTGTGACTCTGGGCAAGTCACTTAACCCTCCATTTCCCCTAGTACAAAATAAGTACCTGAATATATGTAAACCACTTTGAATGTAGTTGCAAAAACCTCAGAAAGGCAGTATATCAAGTCCCATTTCCCTTTCCCTAATTTCCATCATTCACTCTAGGAGTGTATGCCATGCATACGTGAGCCTTTCTGCAAAAGTAAATAAGTAAATAAATATAAAGTAACACTTCTTTACACTGTTCTTTAATTTATCCCAAGCCCCATGTCATGATTTAGAGCTCCCTACCACTGAAAAAGCTTTGCTTCTGGTGCTTTAATACCTTTTTGGTATTTGAATGTTATCATATATCTCCCCCATTTCATCTCTTCTCTAGGATTATACCTTCTGGTGCAGACTTGTCACCAGCTCCCTTTGGACCATCTTCTGAGGTATAGCCTATACAATGGTACAATTGCTTTTTCTTCTAGTTATGCCCCTCCCTGTGCATCCCTCCAAGCTTTGGCCACTGCCTTGTTGCATTTTTCTCACTACTCTAAAAAAATTCACGGGCTATAGATTGTCCCGAGGCCTCTTTCCTGTCCTGTGGACATCAGCAATTTAGTCCCCTCCACTGTGTATTGCCCTTCAGGATGTCTTCACCCAAAATGCATTTCCCTGCATTTTTCTGTATTGAAGCTTGGCAGCTATGTAATTAACACCTTACACTCTCTCTTAGAAAAGGTTAACTCATTGTCTTCTCATTGTCCACTGTTGTAAATCTTGGCATCATCCTTTGACTTTATTTACCCTGGAAATGCTAGGTTTGAGTCATATGATTGGCTGACCAAGTACTTATGATCAGTCAAGAAATCAAGGAAGGTGCACTAAACAAACCCTAATACTACCGTTTGATAATTTTATTCTGCCCTGTTTTGTTATGAAACATTGATTTGTACCCTGTGAAATACCTTGGTCAGTTTCCTTTACTGCACTTGATATCTTGCCTCACCAAAAAGCCTGAACAGTATGTTACAACTGAATCTCTCCCAAAACCTTTTACAGTAATTTAAGATGGCCCTATCTGATCAAATGCCTCCCCCCCCCCAAAAAAAAAAAAAAAACAGATATTCAGTTTCTTTTTGAAGGTTGCATAACAGCTTTCACAGCGTAATTCTAAAGGCAGTGAATACCACAATTTGGGTCATATCACCATAAAGACTCACAAACTGACTGCTCTCTCAATTTACTAGATACTGCAAGCAAGGTCTACTGCAAGGAATGCAGATTTCCAGATGACTTATACCTACTAAGCAGATTTCGCAGACACACAGGAACTTCCAAATTCAAAGTGTAAAACACCAATGTAATTAAAAAAATTAAATATTCAACTGACAACTAATGAAATTCTGCCAAATATCAGGGTTATGTGATCCAAAGATTTTTTATTCAGTAAGAAAACCTACTGTATTCTGAATGAGCTGCAGTCTGTTCAGCTATTTACGACCACAGTACAAGCTACTGTTATAATCCAATCTAGAAAACCATGCGCATGAAGCAAAATGGCCAAATTCCTCTAGTCCAATAATAAGCAAAGCCACCTCAAGTGTCACAAACTAATAAATGAAGCTGGAAGAAGAAACTGGTCATTGACTAAATAAGGATCAGACCCTCAAACATGCAGATTTTTTATGACCTCTTTCTCACTCAAAACCTTAACCTTCAATAACTAGAAATAGTGTACTTATACGCTGGATCCTGGTAATCCAAGCATAGTGGAACTTAGCCAATATAAGCTAGAATTTAGCTTTTTTAAAACCACAAGGACACTTCCTGCAGACACCTATGTATAGAGGCCAACAAACTCTTCTGATTTTCCCTAACCTCCATCCATAACTGAACTTCATCAGCAAACAAATGGTAAGACAACCAAAACTAAGTGAAACCACTGGCCTCAAATACAAATTAAAGTAAAGGTGACAAAACTGAGACCTGAAGCAAAAATCAGATTCCTGTCCTTCCCAAATCACAGCTTGTGATCACTGAAAAGACCCATGTCAAGTCTGAGCCTTAAGTCCAAGACTGACCAAGCTACATAACAGAAATTGATGACTGACCGCATCAAATGCTGCAGCCAAAGCGAATGCTACATACCTGTAGAAGGTATTCTCCGAGGACAGCAGGCTGATTGTTCTCACTGATGGGTTGACGTCCTCGGCAGCCCCCTCCATCGGAAAGTTTACTAGCAAAGGCCTTTGCTAGTCCTCGCGCGCCCATGCGCACTGCGCATGCGCAGCCGTCTTCCCGCCCGAAACCGGCTCGAGCCGGCCAGTCCAGTATGTAGCAAGACAATACACTTCAAGGGAAGACTCAACTCCAAAGGGGAGGCGGGCGGGTTGGTGAGAACAATCAGCCTGCTGTCCTCGGAGAATACCTTCTACAGGTATGTAGCATTCGCTTTCTCCGAGGACAAGCAGGCTGCTTGTTCTCACTGATGGGGTATCCCTAGCCCCCAGGCTCACTCAAAACAACAACCATGGTCAATTGGGCCTCGCAACGGCGAGGACATAACTGAGATTGACCTAAAAAATTTACCAACTAACTGAGAGTGTAGCCTGGAACAGAACAAACAGGGCCCTCGGGGGGTGGAGTTGGATCCTAAAGCCCAAACAGGTTCTGAAGAACTGACTGCCCGAACCGACTGTCGCGTCGGGTATCCTGCTGCAGGCAGTAATGAGATGTGAATGTGTGGACAGATGACCACGTCGCAGCTTTGCAAATTTCTTCAATAGAGGCTGACTTCAAGTGGGCTACCGACGCAGCCATGGCTCTAACATTATGAGCCGTGACATGACCCTCAAGAGCCAGCCCCGCCTGGGCGTAAGTGAAGGAAATGCAATCTGCTAGCCAATTGGATATGGTGCGTTTCCCTACAGCCACTCCCCTCCTATTGGGATCAAAAGAAACAAACAATTGGGCGGACTGTCTGTGGGGCTGTGTCTGCTCCAGATAGAAGGCCAATGCTCTCTTACAGTCCAATGTGTGCAGCTGACGTTCAGCAGGGCAGGAATGAGGACGGGGAAAAAATGTTGGCAAGACAATTGACTGGTTCAGATGGAACTCCGACACGACCTTTGGCAGAAACTTAGGGTGAGTGCGGAGGACTACTCTGTTGTGATGAAATTTGGTGTAAGGAGCCTGGGCTACCAGGGCCTGAAGCTCACTGACTCTACGAGCCGAAGTAACTGCCACCAAGAAAATGACCTTCCAGGTCAAGTACTTCGGATGGCAGGAATTCAGTGGCTCAAAAGGAGGTTTCATCAGCTGGGTGAGAACGACATTGAGATCCCATGACACTGTAGGAGGCTTGACAGGGGGCTTTGACAAAAGCAAACCTCTCATGAAGCGAACAACTAAAGGCTGTCCTGAGATCGGCTTACCTTCCACTTGGTAATGGTATGCACTGATTGCACTAAGGTGAACCCTTACGGAGTTGGTCTTAAGACCAGACTCAGACAAGTGCAGAAGGTATTCAAGCAGGGTCTGTGTAGGACAAGAGCGAGGATCTAGGGCCTTGCTGTCACACCAGACGGCAAACCTCCTCCAATGAAAGAAGTAACTTCTCTTAGTGGAGTCTTTCCTGGAAGCAAGCAAGATGCGGGAGACACCCTCTGACAGACCCAAAGAGGCAAAGTCTACGCCCTCAACATCCAGGCCGTGAGAGCCAGAGACTGGAGGTTGGGATGCAGAAGAGCCCCTTCGTCCTGCGTGATGAGGGTCGGAAAACACTCCAATCTCCACGGTTCTTCGGAGGATAACTCCAGAAGAAGAGGGAACCAGATCTGCCGCGGCCAAAAAGGAGCAATCAGAATCATGGTGCCTCGGTCTTGCTTGAGTTTCAACAAAGTCTTCCCCACCAGAGGGATGGGAGGATAAGCATACAGCAGGCCCTCCCCCCAATCCAGGAGGAAGGCATCCGATGCCAGTCTGCCGTGGGCCTGAAGCCTGGAACAGAACTGAGGGACTTTGCGGTTCACTCGAGATGCGAAGAGATCTACCAAGGGGGTGCCCCACACCTGGAAGATCTGTCGTACCACACGGGAATTGAGCGACCACTCGTGAGGTTGCATAATCCTGCTCAACCTGTCGGCCAGACTGTTGTTTACGCCTGCCAGATATGTGGCTTGGAGCACCATGCCGTGTCGGCGAGCCCAGAGCCACATGCTGACGGCTTCCTGACACAGGGGGCGAGATCCGGTGCCCCCCTGCTTGTTGACATAGTACATGGCAACCTGGTTGTCTGTCTGAATTTGGATAATTTGGTGAGACAGCCGATCTCTGAAAGCCTTCAGAGCGTTCCAGATCGCTCGTAACTCCAGAAGATTGATCTGCAGATCGCGTTCCTGGAGGGACCAGCTTCCTTGGGTGTGAAGCCCATCGACATGAGCTCCCCATCCCAGGAGGGACGCATCCGTGGTCAGCACTTTTTGTGGCTGAGGAATTTGGAAGGGACGTCCCAGAGTCAAATTGGAGCAAATCGTCCACCAATACAGGGATTTGAGAAAACTCGTGGACAGGTGGATCACGTCCTCTAGACCCCCAGCGGCCTGATACCACTGGGAGGCTAGGGTCCATTGAGCAGATCTCATGTGAAGGCGGGCCATGGGAGTCACATGGACTGTGGAGGCCATGTGGCCCAGCAATCTCAACATCTGCCGAGCCGTGATCTGCTGGGACGCTCGCACCCGCGAGACGAGGGACAACAAGTTGTTGGCTCTCGTCTCTGGGAGATAGGCGCGAGCCGTCCGAGAATCCAGCAGAGCTCCTATGAATTCGAGTCTCTGCATTGGAAGAAGATGGGACTTTGGATAATTTATCACAAACCCCAGTAGCTCCAGTAGGCGAATAGTCATCTGCATGGACTGCAGGGCTCCTGCCTCGGATGTGTTCTTCACCAGCCAATCGTTGAGATATGGGAACACGTGCACCCCCAGCCTGCGAAGTGCCGCTGCTACCACAGCTAGGCACTTTGTGAACACCCTGGGCGCAGAGGCGAGCCCAAAGGGTAGCACACAGTACTGGAAGTGGCGTGTGCCCAGCTGAAATCGCAGATACTGTCTGTGAGCTGGCAGTATCGGGATGTGAGTGTAGGCATCCTTCAAGTCCAGAGAGCATAGCCAATCGTTTTGCTGAATCATGGGGAGAAGGGTGCCCAGGGAAAGCATCCTGAACTTTTCTTTTACGAGATATTTGTTCAGGGCCCTTAGGTCTAGGATGGGACGCATCCCCCCTGTTTTCTTTTCCACAAGGAAGTACCTGGAATAGAATCCCAGCCCTTCTTGCCCGGATGGCACGGGCTCGACCGCATTGGCGCTGAGAAGGGCGGAGAGTTCCTCTGCAAGTACCTGCTTGTGCTGGAAGCTGTAAGACTGAGCTCCCGGTGGACAATTTGGAGGTTTTGATGCCAAATTGAGGGTGTATCCTTGCCGGACTATTTGCAGAACCCACTGATCGGAGGTTATGAGAGGCCACCTTTGGTGAAAAGCTTTCAACCTCCCCCCGACCGGCAGGTCGCCCGGCACTGACACTTGGATGTCGGCTATGCTCTGCTGGAGCCAGTCAAAAGCTCGCCCCTTGCTTTTGCTGGGGAGCCGCGGGGCCTTGCTGAGGCGCGCGCTGCTGACGAGAGCGAGCGCGCTGGGGCTTAGCCTGGGCCGCAGGCTGTCGGGAAGGAGGATTGTACCTACGCTTACCAGAAGCATAGGGAGCAGTCTTCCTTCCCCCGAAAAATCTTCTACCTGTAGAGGTAGAGGCTGAAGGCTGCCGGCGGGCGAATTTGTCGAATGCGGTGTCCCGCTGGTGGAGAGACTCTACCACCTGTTCGACTTTTTCACCAAAAATGTTGTCCGCACGGCAAGGCGAGTCCGCAATCCGCTGCTGGAGTCTATTCTCCAGGTCGGCGGCACGCAGCCATGAGAGCCTGCGCATCACCACACCTTGAGCAGCGGCCCTGGACGCAACATCAAAAGTGTCATAGACTCCTCTGGCCAGGAATTTTCTGCACGCCTTCAGCTGCCTGACCACCTCCTGAAAAGGCTTGGCTTGCTCAGGGGGAAGAGCATCAACCAAGCCCGCCAACTGCCGCACATTGTTCCGCATGTGTATGCTCGTGTAGAGCTGGTAAGACTGGATCTTGGACACGAGCATAGAGGAATGGTAGGCCTTCCTCCCAAAGGAGTCTAAGGTTCTAGCGTCCTTGCCCGGGGGCGCCGAAGCATGTTCCCTAGAACTCTTAGCCTTCTTTAGGGCCAGATCCACAACTCCAGAGTCGTGAGGCAACTGGGTGCGCATCAGCTCTGGGTCCCCATGGATCCGGTACTGGGACTCGATCTTCTTGGGGATGTGGGGATTAGTTAAAGGTTTTGTCCAGTTCGCAAGCAATGTCTTCTTTAGGACATGGTGCAAGGGAACAGTGGACGCTTCCTTAGGTGGAGAAGGATAGTCCAGGAGCTCAAACATTTCAGCCCTGGGCTCGTCCTCCACAACCACCGGGAAGGGGATGGCCGTAGACATCTCCCGGACAAAGGAAGCAAAAGACAGACTCTCGGGAGGAGAAAGCTGTCTCTCAGGAGAGGGAGTGGGATCAGAGGGAAGACCCTCAGACTCCTCGTCAGAGAAATATCTGGGATCTTCCTCTTCCTCCCACGAGGCCTCACCCTCGGTGTCAGACACAAGTTCACGAACCTGTGTCTGCAACCTCGCCCTGCTCGACTCGGTGGAACCCCGTCCACGGTGGGGGCGTCGAGAGGTAGACTCCCTCGCCCGCATCGGCGAAGCTCCCTCCGCCGACGTAGTCGGGGAGCCTTCCTGGGAGGTGGCCGCGGTCGGTACCGACGTCGGGGACCTCAACCTGGGCGATGGGCCAGCCGGCGCCACGCTCGACGGTACCGGAGGCGCAAGCACCGCCGGTACCGGAGGGGTAGGGCGCAACAGCTCTCCCAGAATCTCTGGGAGAACGGCCCGGAGGCTCTCGTTCAGAGTAGCTGCAGAAAAAGGCTGAGAGGTCGATGCAGGCGTCGACGTCAGAACCTGTTCCGGGCGAGGAGGCTGTTCCGGGCTGTCCAGAGTGGAGCGCATCGACACCTCTTGAACAGAGGGTGAGCGGTCCTCTCGGTGCCGATGCCTGCTGGGTGCCGAATCCCTCGGCGACCCAGAGCTCTCGGTGCCGACACGGGGAGGGGACCGGTGTCGATGCTTCTTCGACTTCTTCCGAAGCACGTCACCGGAGCTCCCCGGCACCGACGAGGAGGACGTAGAATCCATCCGTCGCTTCCTCGGGGCCGAGACCGAAGAGGGTCGATCCCGGGGGGGCTGTACCGCAGGAGCCCTCAGGGTAGGAGGAGACCCACCCGAAGGCTCACCGCCACCAGCAGGGGAATGGACAGCCCTCACCTGCACTCCTGACGATGCACCTCCGTCCGACGACATCAGCAGACGAAGTCTCGGTACCACCGACGTCGATGCAGTCGCCCGATGCCTCGGCGCCGATGCAGAGGTCCGATGCCTCGATGCAGTCGATGGAGCGGCAGCCAAGGAAGATGGTCCGGACGCTGACGACGTCGATGCACTCGATGCCTCCGGTGCCGATGTCGACGAAGAGCCCGAGAACAAAACGTTCCACTGGGCTAATCTCGCTACCTGAGTCCGCCTTTGTAACAGGGAACACAGACTGCAGTTCTGAGGGCGGTGCTGGGCCCCTAGACACTGAAGACACGCAGAGTGCCTATCAGTGAGCGAGATTACCCGGGCGCACTGGGTGCACTTCTTGAAGCCGCTGGAAGGCTTCGATGTCATGGGCGGAAAAATCACGCCGGCGAAATCAAAAGCCGAAATGGCGAAAATTGAAGCACCAAAATTTAAGGGGAGAAAAAATCTCGACCGAGGCCAAACTAGGCCTACCCCGACAACGAAAGAAAACTTACGGGGCAAAAGCTGAGAAATTACAGGAAGGGCAGAAAACCCGAAAGGGTCTTCCGGAACACTTCCGGAGCGCTTCCCGAACTTTTTGTAACGAAAAAGAAGAAAAAACACGTCGAAAAGGACGCGCGAGGTCGACTCTCTGGGGCACGAACGGCGTAACACGACCGTACCGAGCGCGGACGAAAGAAGACTGGCCGGCTCGAGCCGGTTTCGGGCGGGAAGACGGCTGCGCATGCGCAGTGCGCATGGGCGCGCGAGGACTAGCAAAGGCCTTTGCTAGTAAACTTTCCGATGGAGGGGGCTGCCGAGGACGTCAACCCATCAGTGAGAACAAGCAGCCTGCTTGTCCTCGGAGAAATATAACAAGCTTAGGAGCAGGTCTTTGCCTTTATCTAAACTGGTTCTAAAATATACCAACTCGTGAAAAAACTCCTAGATACCAACTTGGTCACTACAACAAATACAAACATCCCACCTGCAAATAAACTTGCCAAGTATTTCAATGAAAAAATTATAAACCTACGTAACGTGTTACCTCAGGACAACATTGACATTGAAAACTTCCTTAATGAGCTGGACCCAACCTCTGGAGCCTACCCGGCTGACCGAACCTGGTCAAACTTTGCCCTCATGACTGTCGAATTAGTTACCCAGGCGATCAGCAGGTTCTCCAACACTCACTGTAAACTAGATACCTGTCCCAACTACCTAATGAAATCCGCCCCTGACCGCTTCATAGCAGACCTCACATCCCACCTAAATTACATGCTCCAACAAGGTCTCTTCCCTAAGGAAAATGGCAATATCCTACTCACCCCGATACCAAAAGATACCAAGAAAAAAAAAAAAAAAAAAAAACGAAATCACTAACTACCGTCCAGTAGTGTCTATCCTGTTTGTAGTCAAACTGATGGAAAGCATGGTAAGCAAACAACTTACAGATTATATAAGCAAATTCTCAATATTACACGAATCACAGTCAGGATTTTGCCCCCTCCCTAGCACCGAAACAGTACTACTTACTCTCCTAGCCAAATGCAAGCAAGAAATAGCAATAGGCAAAAACATCCTCCTCCTCCAATTCGATATGTCAAGTGCATTCGACATGGTAAACCACAATATATTAATAAGACTACTAGATAAGTTCAGGATTGGTGGAAACATACTCAGCTGGATCAAGGGTTTCCTAACCACAAGAATATAAGTAAAATCAAACTCAAACATATCATCACAATGGAAAACAGACTGTGGAGTACCACAAGGATCACCGCTATCACTGATCCTCTTCAACCTAATGACCCCAATTGCCAAGTCCTTATCCAACCAAGGCCTTAACCCTTTCATCTATGCAGACGATGTCATAATATGCATTCCTTACAAAACTAAACTGACAGAAATCACCAACGAAATCAAGCTCAGCTTGAACATCATGGACTCATGGGCAAATGCATTTCAACTAAAACTCAATGAAAAAACACATTGTCTCATCCTTTCATCCCAACACAGCGCGGACAACCCCACAAGTATCGACACCCCAGATTACACTTCCCTATCTCAGACAGCCTGAAAATCCTCGGCGTCATAATGGACCGCAACTTAACACTGGAGAGCCAATTGAACTCAACAAAGAAAATGTTCCACTCAATGTGGAAACTCAAACGCATGAAACAAATCTTCCCAAGGGAAACATTTTGCAACCTGATACAATCAATGGTAATAAGCCACGTAGACTACTGCAATGGAATCTATGCAGGATGCAAAGCACAAACCTTAAAGAAACTTCAGACTGCTCAAAACACGGCAGCTAGGCTTATATTTGGAAAAACACGATTTAAAAGTGCAAAACCCCTCCGCCAAAAATTACACTGGCTCCCAATCAAAGAACGCATTGCTTTCAAAATCTGTACCCTGGTTCACAAAATTATCTACGGCGAAGCCCCTGGATACATGACAGACCTAATCGACTTACCAACCAGAAACACATCTGAATCAACACAAACATCTAAATCTACACCATCCAAGCTGTAAAGGGCTTAAATATAAATCTACCTACGCATCCAGTTTTTCCTACATAAGCACACAACTGTGGAACGAATTACCAAGCGCCTTGAAAACGACGTATGACCACCTAAACTTCCGGAAAACACTAAAAACCAAACTGTTTAAAAAGGCATACCCTACCCCCATCCAACTTAAATGCCTGAACTCGGCCACACAACAAACCTAAAGCACATAATGGACATAACACAACTCTACGATTCCTAATATGGCTGTACCACATGAACTTTACCACAACATCACATTGTATTTGTTCACACCGGAGTCTGCAAACGCCTCTCCGGCACTATGTAAGCCACATTGAGCCTACAAATAGGTGGGAAAATGTGGGATACAAATATAACAAATAAAAATAAACAAAATAAATAAAATCATTCAGTAAGGAAACCAGAAATGTCTCAGTTAAATGACATTTCTGGAACCCAGACTACTTAAGTTGAAAACCCCAACGAAATTCAAAAGAAATCAACATCTATACACCAATTTTCCAATGAACCTACCCATAAAGGGAAGCTGTGACACAGGACAAAGGAAGACGGATCACAAAGATCCATATCACCACCTTTCATCGTTCAATTAGTAGCTCATTTCAACAACTTCCTATCTCTGGTCCAACTCACTGTAAGGGTCACTCACTTGACCTCCTCTCATTTAAATTTTTAGACGATCAGAACTTTTCTGTTCATGATATTAGCTGGCTGGAAACGGCTTGGTCGGATCACTTTAAACTACAGTTCACACTGCGATGGCAAACCTCAGGTCCCCTCCGGCCTCGTCAGTCTCACCAACATTACACCAGAGGTGTCATTGATCCCAGCTTGTTCTGGAGGTCTCTTTATAGTCACGGCTTGGATCTGCAACCATCTTCGCCCACTTATCTCACTGACTGGGACCACACTTGCAATGCAGTGCTGAATACAATTGCTCCCCTGCGTCTCAAATCCTCGTACATTCGTAGATTATCACCCTGGTACTCAACAGACCTGAGAGCTTTGAAACGTGAGGTACGACGTATGGAAAGAACTTGGCGAAAAGGCAAATCTGATCAGGCACGGGAGGCCTGGAAAAATAGTCACCGCAAATATAAACACGCCATCCGATGTGCAAAGCGCACCTACTTTTCAACTAAGATGCAGGTGGCTGGCCGGGACATCCGACAGATATATCAACTACTAAACACCTTTCTAGATACTCGCAAGCTAGAACGCTCCAGTGTTCATCCTCCCTCAGCTACACAACTTGGATCTTACTTCAAGGAGAAAATTCTTACCCTGCGGTCTTCAACAGTCAGCTGCCTCTCTGATGTGGATGACTTTCTGGCATCCTTGGACGTGCCTTCGGGTGCTTGCCCTGCTGACCGCTTTTGGATCAAATTCAATCGCCTGATACCCGACAAAGTAACTGCTGCTCTACGTAAATTCACAAATAAAAGTTGCAGATTAGATGTATGTCCGACTCATCTCCTAAAAGTCGCACCAAAATGTTACATTGAGGAACTGACTTGTTACCTTAACTATATGTTAAGCGCAGGATTTTTCCCGTCAGGTCATGGAAACATCCTTCTCACCCCAATCCCAAAAAATTTAAAGATCAAGCCAGATGTCATCTCTAACTATCGCCCAGTGGCTTCGATACCTCTAGTTATCAAGCTGATGGAGAGTCTGGTCAATGTTCAGCTCAATGACTTTTTGACTAATTTTGATATCCTCCATCATTCGCAATCAGGTTTTCGAGTTCATTACAGCACGGAGACTGTCCTGGTTACCCTCTTATGCAACTTTCGACAAGAATTATCTGTAGGACGGAAGATTCTCCTGCTACAATTTGACATGTCTAGTGCTTTTGACATGGTGGATCATGAACTCCTGCTCCATCTACTGGATTCTTTTGGTATAGGAGGGCCAGTTTTGCATTGGTTCAAGGGTTTCTTGACATCAAGGTCTTACCAGGTCATGGTGAATTCCCACACTTCTGAACCGTGGAATGCTTCCTGTGGGGTCCCTCAGGGCTCTCCCCTCTCACCTACCCTATTCAACATAATGATGATGCCTCTAGCCACAGCACTTGCAAATCTGGACCTCAACCCTTTCATCTACGCGGATGATATTACAGTCTACATCCCTTTTCAATCCACAGTATCAGAAGTTGCCAACCTCATAGATGCCTGTTTCTCCACTTTAGAACAATGGGCCAGGGTGTTCCGCTTCAGGCTGAACAGGGAAAAAACACATTGTCTCATCCTCTCGTCCACGCACGCTCACGTAACTGATACAATGCTTCCAGTCCTGGGCTCTGCCCTCCCGATTGCAAACAGCCTGAGACTTTTAGGAGTGCATCTGGATTCACATCTCCAGCTGGTTGATCATGTACACTTGGTCTCCAAAAAAATGTTCCAGGCCATGTGGAGGATTCGACGCATCAGATACCTCCTTCCCAGAGACCTGTTTTGTACCCTTGTCCATTGGCTCGTCCTATCCCACCTGGATTATTGTAGTGGTATTTATGTGGGCTGCCAGGCCTCCTTATTGAAAACTTTCC
This sequence comes from Microcaecilia unicolor, assembly GCF_901765095.1. Taxonomy (NCBI): domain Eukaryota; kingdom Metazoa; phylum Chordata; class Amphibia; order Gymnophiona; family Siphonopidae; genus Microcaecilia; species Microcaecilia unicolor. The sequence goes on from NC_044031.1 coordinate 321,503,325, forward strand.
AAACGGCTCAGAACACTGCGGCGAGGCTCATCCTAAACGAAAGGAGATTCGCACACGCCGACCCCCTGCGATTTAAACTTCATTGGCTGCCTGTACAGGAGCGCATTGCTTTTAAGATCTGCTCCCTAACACATAAAATCGTCTATGGGGCTGCTCCGGAATACATGCTTCCCTTGATCGATCTTCCGCCTAGAAATGCCAACCCTGCTGCTCGGTCCTATCTCCACCTCCATTTTCCGAATTATAAGGGAGTTAAGTATAAGAAAATCTTCGCCTCGTCTTTCCGTTATTGGAGTCCCAAATACTGGAACACGTTACCTCGTCACCTTAAAACTCAAGTGGACCATGCCCTTTTTAAGAAGTTGTTAAAGACATTCCTCTTTGCTAAGACTTACCCCTCAATTTACCATGTTGATTAAAGCATCCCTTGGTTCCTTACCCTATCTAGTTCACTTTGTTAGTTTCTTCCCTCCTACTCACTTCTTTATGCTTGCCTAAACTGTTAAGTTTGTACTCTTATTTAATTCTCTGTAAGCCACATTGCGCCTGCATGTGTGGGAAAATGTGGGATATAAGTCACAAATAAATAAATAAATAAACTTGGGCATTACATCCTGTGCCAATGAGGAATTTACCAGCTGTACTACAGGAGCCACCCAATCCTTACCCTCCTTAAGGAAGCCAGGAAAATAGGATCCAAACACCATAAAATTGCCTTAAACTCTTAACATCTCTCCACTTCCCCTGTCACCAATAAAAAATGGCCCAATTGCCAATCTGACCCTAGCCTTGCTGAGTGCATTCTCATTCTTCAACTCCTATAGTCTCTCTCTTCCCACCCATATCAGTTATAGGGGATTCCAATACCTTTCTGACTTCATCCCTTCACTGCTGCCTTACAACCTACTTCAAGGGTTCACTTCAGCCCATTTATTCCCTATCAGTAATTTTCTTCATGAAAAATAATGCAACATCGGACCCCTCACCTCCCCATTAAACCAACCAAAGCCTATGTAAACATCTTTAAAATCCAAACAAATAAATGTCTGGATTTCTATCCCTCCTTACTAATTTGATCAGATATATAAAGTTCTCTTAGCTTTCCAAATCACACTCCTATATAAACCTAAATGCTCCCAAAGCTTCTACAGTTAATGATATAAATTGCCTCCTAAAAACCAACAATCTTGGATAGACCCACACTGGTCTTGGGTTTCCCAACATTTAAAGTAGAGAGGTGTGGTAGCCGTGTTAGTCCACTTTTAAAGGTTATCAACAGAAATAAAACAAGGAAAAGAAAATAAAATACCACCTTTTTTATTGGACATAATACATTTCTTTCGAAAGCTAATCAAGAAATGTATTATGTCCAATAAAAAAGGTATTGTTTTATTTCTTTTGATTACCAACATTTAAATAAACTAGGCTTTAAGAGGGTAGTACATCTGCTACAGCATCAAAGCAAATTAAAAACGAGAGACTACATAACTTAATACTGAGTATATGCAAAACGTACCAAACAACGGATTTAGACTTGTCCACTTCTATGTATGTGGCCTAGTTGTCATAGGTGACATGAATTTTGTTCAGTATGCTTCTGCATACCACAAAGACAGCTCATGACTACAATATCTACAAATCCATTAAATTGTGGAGAACAAGGTTCCCATCAGTTTGTACCTATAGATCTCTGTTACATGAACATGATAGCTAGCTAAAAAATACATCTTATTCCATTTCAGTTATTTACCTTTCTTGTTTCTAGTAATTGATGGAGACCGACGACAACAAGCAAACCAAGTCCACCAAGGAATAAATACATAAAGATCCTTAGAAAAAGAATGAAAAAGAAGATTAGAACAAAATCCTCTAGACTCTATAAACTAGAGACAGTCAACTGTGCAATGCATTAGCCAGAGCATACTCTGGTAAATTCATGCTTTAAAAGGTGGCTTCAGTAGATAATTTATGGTCCAGATTCTATGGTAATGAGTTTCAGATCTTCTATAGGTACTATAATGGGCTCCAGATAATATTTCCCATTTTATATATGTCATTAACAAAAGGTTGGAGGTAACTAATCAAAAAGAATGGTGCTAAATTCTGTGTGTGTGTATATATATATATATATATATATATATATATATATACATAAACACACACAGCCTTAGACCAGAGCTTCCTAAACTGAGGAGACCCGCCAAGTGGGGTCACGACATGGGCCACTATCATGGGGTTCACAGACATGAAAAGACTAAGAACTGCTTTAGACATTCAAGATGGAGCACAACAGAAACTTATAAAGCAAAACATTTGTACATTATACATTTTTTAAGTTCAATATTTTGAGACGTTTAAAAATATAGGGTTACAGAGGGAAGGGAGAAAATAAATGGAAGAGGGATGGAATAAAAAAAAAAAAAAAAGAACAGTATATTCATTGTGATATATAAAACTATTAAAGAAAAACAAAAAATTAAAGGAATGAAACAAAACTTCATAGGAGAAAAAGAACAACATTACCACATTTAAAAATGGTCAAATTTTCACAAAAGAGAATCAATGGGATACCAAAGCTGGCATACAACATGTAATGAACTTTTCTCAGCTGCACAGAGTTTGTATTGCTTATATAGGCAAACTGTATTCCACCAAAAGGTATAATTTAGAAAGCTGGCATTTTTCCAATTTTTAAGAGTATGTTAGATGCCTGATGCTATAAGGCTGTAATCAGTTTTGATATGCAATTGAACCTGCAAAGCAAGGGTGGAGAGAACATAGACATACAATGCCATAGCAAACGACAGAACTGTTAGTAATTAATTTGACTGTTGACCATATCTTGTTCCAGAAAGCAAGGATGATTGGGCAGCTGAATAACATGTGCCTCATGCTTCCTGAAGATGACCGACAGTGCCAGCAAAGATCATCTTGTTTGAGTTTGGCTCTCCACATTTTCCTTGGGGGCCAATAAGCATTGTGCATGAAGAAATAAAGATTGAGTCATGATTGCAGAAAGTAAGGAGAAATTAGGCCTTACCTGCTAATTTGCTTTCCTTTAGTCCCTCCGGACCGGTCCAGCGAGTGACTGATGGGTTGTACACCCCCCCCCCAGCAGGTGGAGACTGAGAATTCTGACTCATCAGAGAGCCAATAAGAACCCTTGCCATGAATAGAAAGATCCAGTATCCCATTAACAAAGCAGAAAGGAAAGACTCATTCTGTGCACTCGGGAGCCTAAGCAGCCAACCAAACAAGACTAAAAATAAGCCTGTGACTTTTCAGAAACATGCTCTCCCCAGAGAGAGATATAGCGAAAACACAAGATGCTCAAAAGAATACCTAACCCTTTGAGAGCAACTATATTTATTTTTTTTTCTCTTAAAATTTTTATTAAATTGTCCTTAATACCATACAATCGCACCATATGCTCAAAATTGCCTACATCAGCTCACGCAGGAGCCTGTATTAACACAAGCACTTATACAAACACTCTACTCCAAGTACTAACAGTATATATTGAAACTAACCCCCCCCCCTTTACTACTCAACTATGATCCCCCAAACCCAGCACTCAACCCCCCTGCACCGCCATCCCCCCTTACCCCCTCCTAATAATAATCCCCACCCCATAGAAAAAGTACCCCAAAAAGCTGAAAACAAAACTCCGCTCCGGGGGACTAACTAAAACCTGAGCTGGTACAGTGTCGGCCTCAAGGGCTCCAATATTAGAATAAAGCTTAACCAGGTTTAGACCGCACCCGTCACCATGCAGCATAAGTCAAGAATCCACCTAAGCACAAATACATTTGTACTATTCCTATTCCCCCGAGAAAAGTTCCCCTACCTCCCCAACTGACCCCTCCCTACCCCCAATCTCCCCCCCCCCCCCCACCATACGCACTTAAATTCTATTTATCCCTGCTTTTAACCGAGCCCACCTCCCTTTACCTCTCAATGGCCCCTCCAGTCTCTAGGCTGTAAGGTATTCCATATGTATTAATTGTCCCAACTTATCCTTCCACTTCTCGAGGGTAGGAGAATCCAAAGACTTCCACCTTTAAGCTATAAGACATGGGGGCTTCCGGTGACGTCATGACCGCGAGGGGTTGAAGAAAAAAGATCTCTCCGGCTTCAATCCCCCCTCCGCACGACCAGCTCACAAACCGCGATCTAAAAATGAAATTCGCCGCAGCCTGAAACACTAGAGAGGCCGGCAACGAACATTTTAAATTAATTGGCGGCGTGATGGCAGCGAAAAATACACATAAAGATAAGCTCCGTGGTAGAGGAGCAGAAGACAAGATGGCGCCGCCCACAAGCCCGCCGGGCCCGACAGTGTCTTCGGCCTGGATCGCCGAAATAACTTCAGAAATGTCCTCAGTGTTAGAAGATATGTTGGATCGCCGGCTCTCCCCCATAAATACTAACCTGGAAAAGGTAAAAGAACAGCTCACGGATCTTTCTCGGGATTGTGCAGGCTTTCAAGCACGTGTGAGTGAAATTGAGGATAGAGTAACGGAGGTGGAGACAATACAAGATATAACTCAAAAAAAGCTGCAGGCGATGGAGGATAAGATTGAGGACTTAGAAAATAGGTCCAGGAGAAATAATATCCGAGTGGTGGGCCTGCCAGAAGCGTTACCCGAACGGGGCTTGGAGGTTTTTTTGGCACGCTGGTTTGCCAGTGAACTACAGTTCCCAGAAGCCTCGGGGCCAATACAGATAGAACGGGCTCACCGCATCGGGATGAAAATGACTGGCACCAATAAACCAAGAGTGGTAATTCTAAGATTTTTGAACTATGCGCAAAAACAAGAAGTGATGAAACTGCTGAGAGCTGGAAAAGCATTGGAGTATGATGGAATCCCAGTAAGATGTTTCCAAGATTATTCAGCAGGGGTAGCAACACGGAGGAGACAGTTTTCAGAGGTTTGCTCAACGCTATTCCAAAAGAAAATAAGATTTGCACTACAATACCCTGCCAAACTGCGGGTCACGCATAACAGTATTACTAAGACCTATGAGACGGCAGGGGCGGCTAAAGAATTTTTACAACAGCTGGGAACAATATCTTCAGATGCAAGTTGAACAGCATAGAAAAGAGAACACTCTGAGAACACTGAGTAATGTTATACGGAGAGGTCAGCAGAGACCTGACTGGTCAATATATGACAACACAGTAATCTCCCAGCCAAGAACAAAGATGGACCACTTATAGTAGCAGAAGGCTTGGCAAGATGGCTGCAGTTGGAAAGTTAAGGTTCTATGGTTTGTGAGTTAGACTTGACTGTTGAGTTTTTTTTTTTTTTTAATCTTTTGCTGTTGATTAAGACACTATATGGTAGACATGGCCAGTGGGTGAACCGGTTTGAACCCCTGGTAAGAGGGGTGAGACCCTGTAAGTGTCTGATCAGCCTGACAATGAAAGTTATGTTTAATGTAACATTGTATAATGCGGAGGGGGGAGGGAGAGACGTAAGGAAGTCGAGGTCCTAATTGGTGGACCTGAGAATAAGGGATACAGGATTTGGGGGGGGGGGGGGGGGGGGGGGGGGGGAGGGAAGAGGGATGCAAGCAGGGCACAAGTCTTAACTAGGAAGGATGTAGAACATAACAGTGAAGCTGACATAGTGGAGGTGCAAGTGGGGGGGGGGGGCAGAGGCTGGGATGTCCCCCTCGATTACAACAGTGGACATCTATGGATATAGGCACACACTATCAAATCCAAGAATAGTAAGAATACTAACGTGGAATGTAGGCGGAGTTAATTCGCCAATCAAACGTTCTAAGATTTTACAACAATTAAATAGGCAGAAAGCAGACATAGCACTCTTGCAGGAGACGCATCTGAACCAGATTGAACATGCCAAGCTCAGCAACTGGTGGGTTGGGGATTGTATAGCAGCAAATGCACAAGGTAAAAAGGGAGGAGTAGCGATACTAATTAGAAAAGGCATAGCCTCTGTAATTAATCCACTTCTGATTGATACTGAAGGCCGCTATGTTATATTGGAAGTGGTAGTTGGGAGACAGAAACTGCTAATCTGTAATGTTTATGCTCCAAATAGATACGATCGGAAGTTTTATCAAACTTTGATTAATTTTTTGCTTAGGCAACCGCACGTAGCTATAGTGCTGGGGGGTGATTTAAATGCAGCTTGGGACCCCTCTCTGGACAGATCGGCCCCGGAGACGGCCTCTTCATGTTATAATAATAGAGGCCTCTTACAATTGAGCCAGATGTTGGGCCTGGTTGATGTGTGGCGGGTGCTGCATCCAGGTGAGAAAGATTATACACACCTGTCGCGGGCCCACTCCACTCAGTCGAGAATTGACTATATTCTGACATCAGGTCAGATGTTTGGGGAAGTGACAACAGCGGAGATAGGACCGTACATGGTGTCGGACCATGCCTGGGTTAAGATAGAATGGATACCAAGCGGTACAACCCCACAGGAATATAAATGGCAATTTCCCCTGGAGTTCAGCTCAGATCCAGTGCTTAAAGGCAGATTACAAGCTCGCTGGGCGGAATATAGCACTCATAATCAAGAACACATAGAAGACCCAGTTTTGTTTTGGGAAGCGGCTAAGGCGGTTCTTAGAGGCGAAGTTATAAGTCACACGCACTTTGTGAGGAAGACACGAGATAGAAAGATCTTACGTTTAAGTAACCAACTTTGTAAGACACGGAAGAGATATGGGGACACGCGATAGGTGATAAACAACAAGTGTTAGAGCTTCAAACCGCCTTAAATGTACTTTTGCAAGAAAGGGCACACAAGTCACAGCTCTACTATAGATATATGCTTTATAAACATGGTAATAAAACAGGCAAGTTGATGTCAAAAATAATTAACCCCCGGGGAGGGACTAAGAACATTTTGGCACTGAGGCAAAGTGGGGGAGGGCTCCACACATCAGACAAAGCAATATGTGAAACTTTTCGGGCCTTTTATCAAGAGCTGTACGCTTCCCCAGAGGAAGACGGTCTGTTAAATCAGATGTATTTAGAAAATCTGGCTTTACCAAAGCTTACAATACAAGAGTTGGACAGTCTCAATCAATTAATTACTGAGGATGAAGTCAGTCTAGTTATTGCCCGCAGCCCGCGACTGAAAGCCCCGGGACCTGATGGTTTAAGGGGAGAATTCTATAAATTAATGGAAGGAGTTATACCTGCAATTACTAGATTTTTGAACCAACTGATAGAGAGACAGAGGTTACCCCCAGACTTGAATAGGGCTCAAATAATAATCTTGTTGAAACCGGGGAGGGACCCTCTAGAGCCGGCATCGTACCGGCCTATCTCCCTGTTAAATTATGATACCAAGTTGTTGGCAAAAATCTTGGCTAATAGACTGGCGAGGCTGCTCCCAAGGTTGATTCATGAAAGTCAGGTGGGATTTGTGGGAGGTAGAGCAGTGAGTAAAAACTTGAGAGCGATATTGACATCACTAGAACACAGCTCGCAGGCGAAGGTAGCATCATTGTTGATCAGCTTTGATGCGGAAAAGGCTTTTGATAAGGTTCACTGGAAGTTTCTTTTTGATACGCTGGAACATTATGGATTTTCAGGGAGATTTGTTGAGGCAATTCATGCTTTATATGCCAACCCATGTGCCACTCAGAGTAAACGGGATAGAATCGGAAAGTTTCTGTATTAGGAGGGGCACAAGGCAGGGGTGCCCATTGTCCCCTCTTCTCTTTGTTTTGGTTTTAGATCCCCTTATCAGAGATATTATGGCAAACCCTTTGATCCGGGGAGTTGGCTTAGGGACCCACATGTTTAAGATTGCAGCATTTGCGGATGACATTTTGGTACATCTCACAAACCCAAGGGAATCCTTAGACACGTTATTGGAAACCTTTCGTGAATATGGCGACTACTCAGGTTTCCGTATTAATCTAGACAAGTCAGAAGCGCTGGCTTCGCCAGAGGTGAACCAGAGGGACTGGGTTCCTGAATTTCCGTTGAGATGGGCCAGAGAGTCTTTTAAATATTTAGGAATCCGACTCACAATGAATACATTAGATTTATATCAGTTGAATGTTAAAATCTTACTGGAATATACTAAAACTAAATTGGACTCTTGGATGAGTCTGCCACTGTCATTAATGGGACGGATACATGTAGTACAAATGGTGTTGTTTCCGCGCTGGTTGTACGTTCTTCAAACTTTACCCATACGCCTATCGCGGTCTGATTTGAAGCGGATGATGCGCCTTTTTAGTAGATTTTGTTGGGCAGGCAAAAAGCCTAAAGTTAGCCAAAACCTGTTAATAGGGAGCTGGAGACAGGGGGGAATGGGTATCCCGGATGTGTTCCTATATAATCAGGCGTGTTTGCTGCGCCATTTAGGAGATGTGGTGAATGCCACGCAGTATTACACACCTATGGGCTTGGAGGAAGCTTTTTTTGCTCCCTATGATATATTAGCATTGCTCCATTTACCTCGTAGTCAGCTCCCTTCTAAATTTAAAAAAAGTATAATACTACAGCCCCTTCGGGAGGCGTGGCAGTGGTGGATGCGGCAAATGGGGGGCCAACCACACGTTACAGATCAAATCCCAATCGTAGGCAATCCTGTTTTTGAAGCAGGGATAGATAACCCGACATTTGGCAGATGGCAAGGGCTGGGCATCACAAGATTGGAACACCTATTATTGGACAATGGGGAAATGATGACATTTGATGCTCTTCAAGATAAAGTGGGATCAGCTTGGGGCAATAGATTTGCCTATGCACAGGTCCGACACTATGTGAAATCCCTGAGCCAAGTACCCCTGAGAGGGCGGATGGGGGAGCTGCTAAGGGTTTTCTTTGAGGAGTTGCAGATAGAGAAACAATCTGTATCAGCATTGTATGGGGCACTAGCTAGGCGTAGGTCCCAGAGGCAATATGTTGATCTTAAGCAAAAATGGGAACAAGATCTGGGGACCTCCCTGGCAACATGGGATGTGTCAGCTACCTTGAAGGGCATACGGGCGTTGGTAACAGATGAGAGGCTGAGGGAGTGTGGTTATAGAGTGGTCTTACGGGGGTATATGTCTAGAACACAACTGGCTCATATGTTGGGGCCGGACAACTCGGGGTGTTCTAAATGCGGAGGGGGTCCCAGCTCGTTATATCATGCATTATGGCAATGCCCCAAGGTGCGCATGTTTTGGCAGAGGGTAAGAGGGTTTTTGATTCGATTGGGGAACAGAGTTCAAGGAACGGAGCGGCAGTTTCTGTTGGATCAACCAAGAGCGTTTGCCCCATTAGGCGCCCCCGCTATAATGTTATGCAGGAAGCTGAGCTTGGTAGCGCGGAAATGCATTATGCAATACTGGGTCTCATCGGAAGGGCCAGCTTACTGGCATTGGCGCAATCAGGTGCATCTCCTGGCCTCTTGGGAGGCTAGGGATTCAAAACAATCGCCTAAACGTAGAGTGCGCTTTCTGCAGATTTGGACACCATACCTGCAAATGCTCAGCCCAAGGGGATGTAGTCTGCTTGTCAATGCCTGATAAATAGTGGAATAATGGAGAGTATGGGTAGCCTGGAGTAGTAATTTAGTCTAAAGTGGAATTCTGCTTGCAAGGGGGGGAGGTATTGGGTGGGGGGTTGGAAGGGTTGAGTGAGATGTATATGGCTAAAGCTTGGCAGTACTCTAGAGCTTTGATGTTTAGTTTTCTGATATTTTGTGATAAGCACTATTTTACCTAATGAAGTATTCAAGTGTATGTTATTGGGAACAAGAGCCATTTAAAACCTAATGTTAGCATGGGCCAAGGAATCGTTAAGAGGGGAGAGGGGAGAAAATGGGGACGAAAAGTGTTTGGCGAAGTTGAATATGTTGTAAGAATGCTGTTTTGTATATCAAGCAATGCTATATGCATATTCTACACTACTTTGTATTGTGAGAATCGTTAATAAAACAGTTTAAACATAAGCTATAAGACATTTGGCTGCCGCAAAGTCCCATCGAAGCCACTTACTAACTTCCCAAGATTCCCTCTCATTATGTAAGCCCAAGAGACATTCCTGAGGCCCACACACCAAGGATGTATTTGTCAATTTGACCAACCTTTTCACCACCCCCTGCCAAAAATCCACCACTCGGGGCAGGTCCACCATATATGGAGAAAGGACCCTGTTTGCGTCACACACCACCAACAGCTATCCGACATTCCCGGGTACATTCTCTTCAACCTTTCGGGCGTATAGTACCATCTAGTGAGAACTTTATAAGCATTCTCCTGTACCAGAACACATACCGACGCCCTGTAAACCTCTTGACAAATAAGCTCCCATTCCTGCTTGTTAAACTTATGCCCCAAATCTACTTCCCATGCCCCCTGAAACCCAAACGGACTGGGATCACTTCCCAGGAAGAATCTATAAAGAACAGATATAGGCCTGGGAACCCTTCTCAAAATTAACCACAAATTTTCTAAGCACTCCCTCTCTTGAGGATTAATTCTCCCCCCATCCCATTGCCCCTACAAAGTGTTGAACCTGCATATAAGCAAACCTATCCCCCTCTGCCAGATCATATCTGGAACATAAGTCAAAACTCAGCATTTTACCACCCTGCAGCACATCCCAAAAATTAATCAGCCCCTTCCTCTCCCACTGTCCAAGTCTAGCACTTTCCCTTCCCGCCCCAAATTTCAGCTCCCACCGCATAGATGACAACGTGGACACCTCGCCCAGCTGACCCCATCTTCTCCTGTCCTCCACACCCTTAACAAATGCTTCACATAGGGGTTATGTAACCACTCAGACATCCCCCCAGCCCCTCCTTGGTCCACAAGTACGAGTTCAGCCCCCTCCCCCTATTATAGGACATTTCCACCTAACTTCCTGGCTTCATGATCTCGCTCTCCCAGTCCATAAGCATCCTCACCTGAGCTGCATAATAGTACCATTCAATATTAGGAACCGCCCTTCCTCCCTTCTCGGGTACCCCCCACATAACCCGGCTCCCTAACCTAGAGTGTTTCCCATTCCAAATGAACTGTGTAAACAACCCCTGTACCTGTTTAAGGGTCCCCATGGGAAGATCTACCAGTAAGGCCTGAAACAAACAGCAACCTTGGCAGAACATTCATCTTAATCACTGCCGTACGCCCCCACCAAGACAGCCACAAACCATTCCATCGAGACAACTCAGACCTTTCCTGACCCATGATCTTACCATAGTTAATACTACTCACCCTTTTTAGGTCACAAGGAATTTGGATCCCCAGATACCGGAATTTACTTTTTGCCCATTTAAATAGGAATCTCCCAACCAGCCTACTTTCCTCCTCAGGAGATACCGATATTCCTAATATCTCACTTTTCTCCATATTAACCTTAAACCCCGCACAAGCCTCAAACTCATCCATAATCTCCAATATCTTGGGCAGCGATTGCTCTGGATCTACCACATACATCAACACATCGTCAGCAAATAGTGCTAATCTATGTTCTCTCCCCCCCCCCACCCACCCTAACTCCTCTCAAATCTGGATGTTGGCGTATTACCTCCGTCAAAGGCTCCATATATAACGCAAACAGAAGGGGAGAGAGCGGGCATCCCTGTCTGGTCCCTCTCTCTATGGGAAAGAAGCTTGTGTACCCCCCCGTTTATCCTGAGACAAGCCCTTGGACAATCATATAGAGCTGCCAGTCACCTACAAAAATTCTCCCCCAAGCCCATGCGTTCCAACACAGCCCGAAGAAATCCCCAACTGACCCTATTCAAAGGCCTTCTCCGCATCTATGGCCAAGAGTCCCATCCCCTATCTCCCCTCTGCGCTTCCCATATCAGGTGTAAAGTGCGCCGAATATTATCTCCCACCTGCTTTCTAGGGATAAACCCCGCCTGATCCCCACTCACTAATTTGGGTAATACCCTAGCCAATCTATTAGCCAGCACCTTTGCCACAATCTTCGCGTCCACATTTAATAACGAAATGGGCCTATATGATCCACACTGCGTTAGGTCTTTCCCTGGCTTGGGGATAATCACCAACCTCGCCTCAGACATAGACCTGGGAAGGCCCATCCCCTCCAAGACTCCGTTTCCCACTCTCACTAATAAATCACTCACTTCCTTCACATAATATTTATAAAATCTCCCTGAATATCCATCCAATCCGGGGGCTTTCCCATTTGGCAACCTCTTAATCACAACCTGAACCTCCCCCAATCTAATAGGCTCTCCGATTCTAGCCCTCTCCTCTTTGCCCATCTTCTGTAAGGGGATCCTATCCAAGTAATGGGCCCAACCTCCTCTATATCACCCCCCTCTGCTCCATACAACTCCATATAATACTTCAAAAAACATTCCCCTATATCCCTATCTGTATACTTTCACCCCTCCCCCTCCACTTGTATCTTTTGGATATTAGAACGCCCCTTTCTTACCCTCAAATATCTTGCTAACATTTTGCTAGATTTGTTTGCGAACTCAAAAAAACTGTTGCTTTAATTTATCTAATATAATAATTTGCACTTCCAACGTTCCAATGTCTCTGACTGCGTTCGTAACCATCTCCTGACGTCACTCTCCCACAGTAGAAGCCTGCTTGGCTGACGTCAGGAGATGCTACAATTCGAAGCCAGGAAGTGCGCGACCCAAAAAAACAAAACCAGGGCTGAGACATTGATGTACAGCAAACTTCTGACAAACTGTCACACAACTTAGCGCGGGAGCACGAAACGCGTAAGCCGCTATAGCACTCGACATTCAGACACTGACAGCCCGTTTCCGAAAGGTGCTCCCCTTCACTATTGCCAGCGCAGCACCAGGTAACAAGTTTAAACAACAACCAGCACTAACGAAGGGGAGGGGCGGGAAAGAGCACCGAAGAGGAAGGCCGGTAACGGACTGCCCCCCCTCCTACTCTTCCTCTCTGAGGTGCTTATTTTAAGCAGTTTGTGCACCTTGCAAGTTTCCATGCATTAGCACCTACAAATTTCCATCCCCTTGGGGTGAGCAGGACCTGGCAGACGCCCCTTCAAATAAGTGAACAAGCTCCACAAATCGACCCCTCTGCCCAGGCCTGGAACCGCAGGCCTCACTTACCCGGACGCTCTGCTTTCCAGCTTGAGCGTCAGGGCCTCCTCTATGAAGCGGTTGTTCAAATCCAGCACGATCATGGCGGCAGCGGCGGGGAGAGACTGAGCGACAGAAACGGGGGAAGAATCGCCGACACTCCAGGTCCGCCCTGCACCGGCCGCTCTTTGCACACGCACAATTTCCGCCCCGCACTCACTTTCCTTCACACACCCCCAAAAGCCACCACCCCTACCAGTCAAACCCCAAATCACACATCACCCAAACTAGCCCAGTCTCATGCACACACCCCTCTGCTTCCTTTCGCAACAGAAAAAAAAAAAAAAAAAAAAAAAAAAGAGTGAACTCTGTAACGCACTCTTTCACACACAGACACACACACACTCTCTCTCTCTGACACACAAAGTTTCTTTTCCTGACTCACCCACACACTCTGTCACTCACACACAGACACTGTCTCTTTGAAACACACACAAAGATTGTGTGTCTCTCACACACAGAAACAATGTGTTACCCCAGATCACACATCCCCCAAACTAGCCCATTATCATGCACACACCCCTCTGCTTCCTCTCGCAGAGGCCACCCTGAGGCGGAGGGGGTGCTGAGACCAGGGGGGAATGGGGGGACACCCCCCCAAAGTAGCCCATTCTCATGCACACATCCCTCTACTTCCTCTCACCGTGGCCACCCTGAGGCGGAGGAGGTGCTGAGACCAGGGGAGGAATGGGGGGGGGGGAGGAATAAGGGGGAGAGGGGGTCTCACACACACTCTGTCTCTCTCAGACATCGAACACTCTCTTTTAATGTCTCAACCACCCACACACAGTTTTCTATCATAAACACACAGACTGTCTCTCTCATACACACAATGTGTCTTCGTCTCACACACACTGTCTCTCTTTCTCTCACTGTGTCACACAAAAGCAGGAAACAACAGAATAGGGACAACACAGAAACAGTGAGATTAAAACTCAGGAAAATTACATGGTGGACAGCCTGTGAGCGGAAAGGTAAAATTATGTATAATCATACCTGATAATTTTCTTTCCATTAATCATAGCTGATCAATCCATAGACTGGTGGGTTGTGTCCATCTACCAGCAGGTGGAGATAGAGAGCAAACTTTTGACTCCCTATATGTGGTCATGTGCTGCCGGAAACTCCTCAGTATGTCGATATCAAAGCTCCATCCGCAGGACTCAGCACTTAGAGAATTACACCCACGAAGGGACACTCTGCCCAGCTCACCACCGCCGAAACGGGGAGGGGAAATAACCCAGCTCATCCCCACACAAGTGGGGGAGGGGAATCCGTGCAGCTCATCCCCGCGGAGCGGGGGAGGGACACCACACCCGCCGATGCGGGGGGATCTGGCTTATCCTGCAACCGCAACCGCGGGAGGAGCTGACTGACCCTAACACCGCCGAAGCGGGAGGGGTACAAAGCTGCCCTACAGCCGCACGAAGCGGGAGGGAGTGCCGGCAGAATTTTAAGTCTCAATCCAGCCCCGCAAAACGGAGGGGAGAGGAATGCAGCAGCTCACTGTAACACAAACTCGTCTTAACTCTTGAAGAATCCAAGTGAAAAAAAAAAACTTGAACACGAAGTCTTTCTGAAGTAACTGAAGACTAAACTTGAACCTGAAATGCAACCAGAATAAAAACAGTACAGATATCTGGGAGGGGCTATGGATTGATCAGCTATGATTAATGGAAAGAAAATTATCAGGTATGATTATACATAATTTTACCTTCCATATCATCAAGCTGATCAATCCATAGACTGGTGGGATGTACCGAAGCAGTACTCACCCAGGGCGGGACATTGAAATCCCTGACCTCAACACTGAAGCTCCAAACCGGGCCTCCGCCCGTGCAGCCACAGTCAAACGGTAATGCTTGGAGAATGTATGAGCCGAAGCCCAAGTTGCCGCCTTGCATATCTCTTCCAAGGAGACGGATCCGGCCTCTGCCATCGAGGCCGCCTGAGCTCTCGTGGAGTGAGCCTTCAGCTGGATAGGCGGCACCTTCCCCACGGCCACATAAGCCGCTGCAATGGCTTCCTTGACCCATCTTGCCACTGTAGGCTTAGCAGCCTGCAGACCCTTACGAGGACCTGCAAACAGGACAAACAGATGATCCGATTTCCGGAAATCATTGGTCACTTCCAAGTATCTGATGATGACTCATCTCACATCCAGATATTTAAGAGCAGAGTACTCCTCTGGGTAGTCCTCCCTACGAAAGGAAGGGAGACAGAGCTGCTGATTCACATGGAAGCGAGAAACAATCTTGGGCAGGAAGGAAGGCACTGTGCGAATAGTCACTCCTGCCTCAGTGAACTGCAGAAAAGGCTCTCGACATGAGAGCGCCTGGAGCTCGGAAACTCTTCTGGCTGAAGTGATAGCCACCAAAAAGACTGCTTTCAACGTCAGGTCTTTCAGAGATGCCCTCGACAAGGGTTCAAAAGGCGGCTTCTGCAATGCTCTTAGTACCAGGTTGAGATTCCACGCAGGCACCACTGAGTGCAGAGGAGGGCGCAGGTGATTAACTCCCTTGAGAAAGCGCACCACATCTGGCTGCGAAGCCAGGGAAGCACCCTTCAGGCGGCCCCTGAAGCAAGCCAGAGCCGCTACCTGGACTTTAAGGGAACTGAGCGACAGGCCTTTCTCCAGACCTTCTTGCAGGAACGCCAACACTGAAGAAATTGGAGCAGTGAAGGGAGAAAGTGAGCCTGCTTCACACCACGCTGCAAAGATACGCCAAACCCTGGCGTAAGCAGTAGAGGTAGAGCGCTTCCTCGCTCTCAGCATAGTGGCGATGACCTTGTCTGAGAAGCCCTTCTTCCTCAGACGCTGCCGCTCAATAGCCAGGCCGTAAGACCAAAGGGGGAGGGATCCTCCATCACCACGGGACCCTGATGTAACAGGCCCTGCTCCACTGGCAGCCGCAGAGGATCGTCGACTGAGAGCCTGATCAAGTCCGCATACCAGGGACGCCTGGGCCAATCCGGACCCACCAGGATTACCCTGCCGGGATGCTTTGCCACCCGGTCTAGCATCCTGCCCAACATGGGCCAGGGCGGGAACACATAGAGAAGCTCTTGTGTCGGCCACTGTTGGAGAAGAGCATCTACTCCCAGGGATCGAGGGTCCCGTCCTCTGCTGAAAAAGCGCGGCACTTGGCAATTGGCCGATGACGCCATCAGATCTAGGCTCGGCTGGCCCCAGCGCTTCGTGATGTCCAAGAACGCCTGAGCAGATAGCTGCCACTCTCCGGGCTCCAAGGTATGGCGACTGAGAAAGTCTGCCTTGACATTCATGACTCCGGCAATGTGGGCCGCTGAAAGCTGCTCCAAGTTCGCTTCCGCCCACTGGCAAAGATTCATAGCCTCCTTGGCTAGAGGGGCGCTCTTGGTACCTCCCTGGCGGTTGACATAGGCCACAGCCGTGGCATTGTCCGACAGGACCCGTACAGGCTTCAACACCAGTACCGGGATGAACTCCAAAAGCGCCAACCGAATGGCTCTGAGTTCCAGGAGGTTGATAGACCACTTTGCCTCTGCAGGAGACCAGAGCCCCTGCGCTGTCCTTCCCAAGCAGTGGGCTCCCCAGCCCGACAACGAGGCGTCCGTCGTGAAGACAATCCACTCTGGGGTTACCAGAGGCATTCCCGCAGACAACTTGTCTGTCTGCATCCACCAGCTCAGCGCCTTGCGCACTGCTGGGTCCAAGGGAAGGTGCACAGCATAATCCTCCGACATCGGAGTCCAGCGCTGCAGCAAAGAGTGTTGAAGTGGTCTCATATGAGCCCTGGCCCAGGGCACAACTTCCATCGTGGCCGTCATAGAGCCCAACAGCTGCACATAGTCCCAAGCCCGAAGGGGAGAGGCTACTAGGAACTGGTCCACCTGAGCCTGAAGTTTGACAATCCGATTGTCTGGCAGGAACACTCTGCCCACTTGGGTGTCGAATCGAACTCCCAGGTACTCCAGGGACTGAGTCGGGCGCAGCTGGCTCTTCTCCCAGTTGATGATCCATCCCAGGGAGCTCAAAAGAGCAACTACCCGGTCCACAGCTTTGCCGCACTCTGCATAGAGGGGGCTCGGATCAACTAGTCGTCCAGATAAGGATGGACTTGTACCCCTTCCTTTCGTAGGAAGGCCGTGATGACCACCATTACTTTGGAAAAGGTCCGCGGAGCAGTAGCCAACCCGAAAGGGAGGGCTCTGAACTGGAAGTGTCGTCCCAGGACTGCAAAACGCAGAAAGCGTTGATGAGGAGGCCAGATGGGAATATGCAGGTACGCTTCCTTGATGTCCAAGGATGCCAGGAACTCTCCTGCCTTCACTGCCGCTATAACAGAGCGGAGAGTCTCCATGCGAAAGTGCCGCACTTTCAAGGCCCGATTGACCCCTTTGAGGTCGAGGATAGGCCGTACAGAACCTCCTTTCTTTGGTACCACAAAGTAAATGGAGTAACGTCCCTTGCCAAGCTGACTTTCTGGCACCGGAACGACCGCGCCCAGGCGGATCAGATTGTCCAAAGTCTGCTGCACTGCCACAGCTTTGACCGGAGACTTGCAGGGAGAGAGTACAAACCCGTCTTTTAAGGGTCGGCAGAACTCTAGTTTGTAGCCGTCTCTGATGACTTCCAGCACCCACGCGTCTGAAGTTATTGTGGTCCACTCGCCCAGAAACGAGGACAGCCGTCCTCCAATCTGCACTGGGGCGTGGACCAAGACCCCGTCATTGGGTACGAGACCCTGGGGGAGGACCGGAGGGAGCACCTCCGGGACGGCGGTCTCTGCGAAAGGAATGCTGCTTGGGGGAGAAGTTCCTCTTGAAGGAAGAGGGGGCAGAGGAACCCGACTTGCCCGGGCGGTACCGACGGGCTTCCTGCAACCGTCCTCTGGAGGTACCGGGACGAGTACTAGCCCGAGCCCTGACCTCTGGTAATTTCTTGCCCTTAGACGTGCCGAGATCGGTCACGATTTTGTCCAGCTCGACCCCAAAGAGCAGCTTGCCTTTAAAAGGCAACCTAGCCAGGCGGGATTTAGAGGCGTGGTCAGCAGACCAATGTTTCAGCCAAAGCCACCGCTGCGCAGAGATTGTCTGAGCCATGCCTTTCGCTGAGGCCCTCAAGACATCATACAGCAAGTCTGCCAAATAGGCTAAGCCCGATTCCAGGGCCGGCCAATCAGCCCTCAAGGAATGATCCGAGGGGGAAGCCCGCTGCACCATAGTCAGGCACGCCCTGGCCACATAGGAGCCGCAAACTGAGGCCTGCAAACTTAAAGCAGCCGCCTCAAAGGACGACCTTAAGGCCGCCTCCAATCTTCTGTCTTGGGCGTCCTTTAGGGCCGTGCCACCTTCCACCGGCAACGCCGTTTTCTTAGTCACCGCAGTGATTAAAGAATCCACGGTAGGCCACAGATAGACGTTCACTCACAGCCAAAGGATAGAGGCGGGACATAGCCCTAGCCACTTTAAGGCTCGCTTCTGGGACATCCCATTGAGCCGAAATTAAGGTGTGCATGGCATCATGCACGTGGAAGGTTCTAGGCGGGCGCTTCGTCCCCAGCATAACGGCAGAGCCAACAGGGGCTGAGGGAGAGACGTCCTCCGGAGAGGAAATCTTCAAAGTGTCCATGGCCTGTAACAACAGGTTGGGCAAATCCTCTGGGCTAAAAAGCCGCGCTGCAGAGGGGTCATCCGCTCCATCCGAGCGGGGATCCGTCTCCTCCAAGGAATCCGCAAAGGACCGTTGGGAGACCTCAGACACGCTGCCCTCATCTACATCGGAGGAGACAAATTCCTCCAAGGCCTGGGAATCAACCCGAGGGCGTTTACCTCTGGGAACCTCAACCTCTTTACCAGATGAGGGAGCAGGGGCAGCGTTGTGCATGAGGAAGGCCTGATGCAGCAGCAAAACAAACTCGGGGGAGAAACCCCCCAGACTGTGCACTTCCGCAGCCTGGGCAACAGCCCTAGACGCACCCTCAACCGGCGCTCGCAATAGCGTGGGAGAGACATGCTGCGCATCCAAAATGGCGTCCGGCGCGAAACTCCGCGAAGGAGCCGCGCGGGAAGAACGGCTCTTAACTTTAGCCGCTTCTGTGCCGTCGCCCAAATTAAGGGCGTTCATGGCATTAATGTCTCCAACCTCAAGGGCGGCCCAAGAAGAAGCCGTCCGAGCCGCGTGGCCGGCCAAGATGGCGGAGGCGAGGAGCGGGGGA
The DNA here is from genome assembly GCF_901765095.1 of Microcaecilia unicolor. NCBI lineage: Eukaryota > Metazoa > Chordata > Amphibia > Gymnophiona > Siphonopidae > Microcaecilia > Microcaecilia unicolor. Next base: position 321,522,622 of record NC_044031.1, read on the forward strand.
TGGGCGTTTATGGCGGGAAAAACCGCCACGCCGGAGGAAGGACCGGGACATTCATCGGTCACGAAACTGTCACCCAACAAGGGTGAATCAGGCTTTAAGACCCCCGCATCCCCTCTAGAAGCGCTCAAGCGACCCGGGGAGCGACCTTTTGCGCCCTCGCCCTCCGACGCCATATGCCACGAGGAGAAGAATCGGGGAACCCCCCTGCCCGCTATAAAAAGGTAAAAATTACCTGCTGTCCGCTCCGAGTTGTAACGACCTGGTGTCCCAGTGAGTAGCTGCAATAGACGCTTAAATAAACGTCGAAATAAACGCCTTTAAGGACGTTCAAAAATTTTTTTTTTTTTTTAACGGAGCCAGCGGGAGGGGGGAGAAAAGGAGGGACCTGGCACCACCAGGTTTGCACTTGCTCAAAAGAGCCCTCAACCCCAGGCACTCAACAAAACCTAAAAATTAGGCTTGGAGGCCTAGCCAGAGCTGCTGCTGTGTGTGACCACCACCTGCTGAGATAGAGAACATACTGAGGAGTTTCCGGCAGCACATGACCACATATAGGGAGGCAAAAGTTTGCTCTCTATCTCCACCTGCTGGTAGATGGACACAACCCACCAGTCTATGGATTGATCAGCTTGATGATATGGAAACAGCCATCACTCAAGACAGAGACAAAGGACAACGTGGTGCAACACAACGTGGTGCAACACACCAGGTAAACAACTGAAAAAAAAAAAAACCAGAGTGAACTCTGTATCGCACTCTCTTTCTTTCACACACACACACTCACACACTCACTCTGTGACACATTAAGTTTCTTATGTCTCACCCACACACACACTGCTTACTCTCAGTTTTTTAAAAATAAAATACATAGAAGTTTAAAAAAACACGATATAACTCATTATATACCATAATTTATGGTAATGGTTCCCCCTTAACAACATAATTGCAAATACAAAATCATTTTCCTAGCGCCCGTTTCATTTCTTTCAGAAACGGGCCTTTTTTTTTTTTACTAGTAGCACATACTCCACCTCCTCCATCTGCATTTGCAACTATTCTCCTCTCACCTCCCTTAACTCCTTCCAAACCCATGTGTCCGGATTCCTCTTGTGCAATTGTTCCAGGTGTAACAACCTCGTCCGCATTTCCAAAGAATGCTTCCCCCTCTCTCGCTTCCTATGGGAACCCCATTTGATCAAAACCCTTGCACTACTACCTTTAATACATCCCAGAGAGTTGAGTCAGACACTTCTCCATTATCGTTGAATTGTCTAAATTCCTGGATAGCTCGTCAGACATCCTCCTTTATAACCTCATCTCCCAAAAAAGAGTCTCATTCAGTCTCCATCCCCCCCCCCCCCCCCCCCCCCACCCGCGTTCTTCCAATCCCGTACCCTGCAATTTAACCCAAGTTGGGGCATGATCTGAAACTCTAATTGTTTCTATTTCTGCCCCCCCCCCCCCCCCCCCACCATATGCCACGCATTACGATGGACCCATATCCCATCAAGCCTTGAATATATCTGCGCTGCATGGGAGTAAAAGGTGTAATCTCGCTGGACTCCATGTAACTACCTCCAACAATCCACCACCTCTAACCCTTTCATGAGCTGCAACAAGGCTTTTCTCCCAGATCCACTTTGATAACCTCCCCCTTTTGAGTGATCCAACCTAGCATCTGGGCCCAAGTTGAACCCCCCCACCACCACTATATGACCCCCCACAAAACCAACAGTTCCTCCTTTAGTTTTCGAAAAAATTCCCCAATCCCCATTTGGCGCATAGATATTAATCAGCGTTAGTTCCTTGCCCTCCAGCCAGCCTCTTAGAGCCACACATCTCCCTTCCTTATCCCTAATCACTTGTCCAGTTACAAACCCACAGTTTTGCCTAATTAAGATAGCTATCCCCCCACCCTCTTTACCCCACCCCCTGATGAGTCACCACTTCTTGAAACAATGGTGTTTACCATACATGTACCTCAATATCACCTTGTTCATACCGGAATTGACTAATGCCGTTTACGGTACTATGTAAGCCACATTGAGCCTGCAAAAAGGTGGGAAAATGTGAGATACAAATGTAACAAAATAAAATAAATAAAATACTGCCTACGACGTAGCATATGGGTGTCTCTTGGTCTCAAGTGGGTCTCTTGTAGAAATATAACCTCGCAGTTCAACTCCCTAATTCTTTTAAACACTCTACCGTTTCCCATGATTGTTAATTCATTTACATTCCATGTACCTATCACCAAAGCCACCCCTTCCCCACCTCCCCAACCCTGTTTCTCCTGCACACACACCCCCCACTACCCTCCCCAACCCCCCTTCCCTCCCCCCACTAATGCCGGACTCACCAACCCAAAGACCAGCCAATAACCAAGGAAATGACTCACAAACCCAGGGCCAAAACACTCTCCCTACTCACACAGCTCCTGGATCACTGCCCGACAGTTGACAACTAGATCAGACTCAGGAATTCCCTTAAAACGCAGATTATTCCTTCGAGATCTGTTCTCCAGGTCTTCCAGCTGCTCCTTAACACTTTGAAGATCATCATGGCCATCTGTGAGCGCTTGCCGCACCGAACCCACTTCCTTTTTTAGTATCTCTACCTCCTCTTCCACCTCACCAACCCTAGAGCCCAAATCTCTCAGTTCCGCATGAATATCTCAGAGCCATATGGATATCCCTCCTAATTCCAGCAAAATCCTCCTTCAAATCCTGGAGCCATGCATGTACAGCTCTATCCACTGGCCCCCCCCATCTCAAAGTCTCTCTCCGCCAGCCGTCCAGGCCTCGCCGGGTCCCCCGCCCCCACCACTTCTGCAAAACAGCGTCTCGCGCCCTGCTGCTCCCTGATCCCCAGTAGCACAGGACCTGCACCTCCAGCTACCTCAGCCTCCAAAGCTTCCACTTCAGCCCCCACAGCTATCTTCGCCAACAGGCACTCCAGGCCCCTCTGCTTGCCCTGGTCTCCTCCTCTAAACCCACAGTTCCGCCAGCCATGCTCACCTCTGGGGCGTCTTCAGATTCTCGTGGATCTCCCCTCTCCCTCTTCCGACATGGTGACCCCGCCCCTGCTACTCAGCCGGTTCAGCTATCAACATCACCGGGGCCTCCTTATCACCAATAGGGCTCACCTCAACGCCAGCCTTGCCAGCCTGCTCCAAGCGCCGTGCACCCGACGGCGCCGCCGCCATTTTAGCTGAGCCCCGCTCCAACCCCGCTGGCATCGCTGCAGTTTCACCGCTGGGGTCACTAAAATCAAACTTTTCAAGCCCCTTCTTCAGGGGCATCTTTTCCAATTCTGCTTGACACTTTTTCTCCTTCAAAACTTCAACTGGGAAGGGGTTAAAGCGTTACTGCTTGCTTGCCCTGACCGAGCTCGTCGTTCAAGCTGCCATCACTCTGCGTGACATCACTTCCTCCTATTTATTTTTTTTAACAGTAACGAAAAACTGTAACGGACAACGTTGCTCTCCATAAAACAAAACGTCAGTAAAAAAAAAAAAAAACAACAACAATAAAGAGTACCAGGGCGGGTCTTGGGCCGGTCCGGAGGGACTAAAGGAAAGCAAATTAGCAGGTAAGGCCTAATTTCTCCTTCCTTAGCGTCCCTCCAGATCGGCCCAGCAAGTGACTGATGGGAAGTAAAGCAGTAAACTCATGGGCAGGACACCAGAAACCCGCTGTGAGAACATGTGCACCAAATACTGAATCCTGACGACTCAGCACATTCAACCTGTAATGTTAGTAAAGGAATGCAAAGACTACCAGTTGCCACCCTGCAGATCTCCAAGGGCAGAATCAAAGTACGCTCAGCCCACGAAGCAGTCTGTCCTCTGGTAGAGTGCGCTTTTACCCCATTAGGAATTGGTTTACCTGCCAAGAGGTAAGCGGGCCCGATCATCTCCTTAAGCCACTAGACAAAATTGGCTTAGACGCTGCCAATCCTTTCCGAGTTCCCCCAATGAGCACGAACGCTCGGTCTACCTGAAGTCTGCCGTAGTCTTCAAATAATGTTTAAGTGCTCGTCTAACGTCCAGACACTTTAGACGACGTTACTCCTCTGACCCGGAAGAAGAGCTGAGCACCAGCAGCACGAAAGACTGAGCCACATGAAAACATGAGAGGACCTTGGGAAGAAAGGAAAGAACCGACCGCAACACTACACGGTTGGTCGCAAACTCCAAAAACGGAGGCTTACACAATAGCGCCTGCAACTCTGACACTCTCCTAGCCGAAGCAATGGCGCAAAAAAAAAAGTTCCTTAACAGTCAGATCCTTCAGAGAACAGGAAGTCAAAGGCTCAAGCAGAGAACGAGAGAGCCGCCAAAACCTGATTAAGATCCCACAACGGAAAAATTACCCGAGTGGGAGGCCACATAATTCCCACTCCCCTTAGGAACCTAAGCACATCTGTACTCGACCTCTAAAGCAGGACAGGGCTGCTAGCTGCACTTTAAGAGAGGGCAACACTAAACCTTTGTCCATTCCCCTCTGTAAAAAAAAATCCAGAATCTGCGTTGAGGCCCTAAATGGAGCAATATTCAGATCTCATCATACCTCAAAAATTCTCCAGGTCCAAACATAATTAAGAGAAGTGGAACGTCACCGAGACCAGAGCACAGTGGAAACTACACTAAGCGAGTACCCTCTCAGTCAACTTCGCCCGCTCAAGGGCCAGGCTGTTAGACAAAACTGAACGGGGTTCGGATGTGCCAGTAGTCCCTGGACCAGCAATCCAGAATCCTCCAGAAACTTGAGTGGACTCGAGAAGGATGTTCTGCAGATCCGCGTGCCAAGGCCTGCGAGGCTAGTCCAGAGCTATCACAATCACCCGACCTCTGTGAGACTCTACCCTTTGAATTAGTTGACCCAACAGAGGCCACGGTGGAAAGGCATACAGCAGGCCTTCCGGCCAAGGCTGAAGAGCATCGATTCCTAGAGCCTTCAAATCTTTCCGGAGACTGAAGAACATGGGAACCTTCGCATTGGACGCCGAGGCAAACGGATCCATGACCGGCGACCCCCAGCAATGCACCACTAACTGGAACACAGCGTCACTGAGAGCCCACTCCCCAGGATCCAGGGTGTTGCAACTGAGAAAGTCCGCCTGGACATTTTCTGCTTCTGCTATGTGAGCCGCTGATAGGACCTGTAGATGCAACTCCGCCCAGCTCATGAGCTGAGCTGTCTCCTATTCCAACCTGAGACTTCTGGTGCCTCCCTGATGGCTGACGTATGCCACAGCTGTTGCGTTGTTGGACAATATGTGCACAGCATGACCCTCCAGAAGCAGACAAAACGCTTGGAGGGCCAAACGAACCACTCTGGTCTCCAATAGATTGATCGACCATGCTGACTCTAAAGTGTCCACAGACCCGGCACATACTGGCCCTGACAATGGGCCCCCCCCCCCCTTCAGACTGGCATCTATCATGACCACTATCCAAGGTGGAGCATCTAAGGGCATTCCTTTGGTCAGGTTGAGGGTTCGACGCCACCACCGAAGACTGCTGCGCTCCTGTGATGATAATGGAAGCCTCCATAGGAGGGTCTCTCTGCGGCGACCATCTGAACGAAGAGCCCTGGAACCCATCTACTGGCACTGTATTAAGCATTGTGACCTTTCTTTAAAGGAATGAACAAACATGTGGATAAAGGTGAGCTGGTCGATATTGTGTATCTGGATTTTCAAAACGTGTTTGACAAAGTACCTCATGAAAGACTGCAGAGGAAATTGGAGAATCATGGGATAGGAGGTAGTGTTTTATTGTGGATTAAAAACTGGTTAGAGAAAACACAGTAGGGTTAAATGGTCAGTATACTCAATGGAGAAGGGTTGATAGTGGGGATCCGCAGGGGTCTGTGCTGGGACCACTGCTTTTTAACTATTTATAAATGATCTAGATATGGGAATAACTAGTAAGATAATTAAATTTGCTGACAACACAAAAGACATTCAAAGTTCTTAAATTGCAAGAGAACTGTGAAAAATTGCAAGAGGATTGTATGAGACAAATGGCAGATGATGTCTAAGGTGAGCCAGTGCAAATGTGATGCGAATGGGAAAAGAGGAACCCAAATTATAGCTAAATGATGTAAGGTTTCACATTAGGAGTCACCGACCAGGAAATGGATCTAGGTGTTATCGTTAGCGATACATGGCGAAGAAAGCAAATAGAATGTTATGTATTATTAGGAAAGGAATGGAAAACAAAAATGGGGATGTTATAATGCCTTTATCGCTCAATGGTGCGACCGCACCTTGAATACTGTGTGCAATTCTCACCGTATCTCAAAAAAGTACAGAGAAGGGCAACAAAAATGATAAAGGGGATGAGACGACTTCCCTATAAGGAAAGGCTGAAACAGCTAGTGCTCTTTAGCTTGGAGAAAAGATGGCTAAGGGAGATATGATAAGAGGGCTATAAAACAACGAGTGGAGTGGAACGGGTACAAGTGAATCGCTTGTTTACTCGTTCCAAAAATACTATGACAAGGGGGCATGCAATGAAGCTACAAGGTAGTAAATTTAAAACGAATCAGAGAAAATATTTCTTCATTCAACGTGTAATTAAACTCTGGAATTCACTGTCAGAGAATGTTTTAAAAGCAGTTAACTTAGCGGAGTTTAAAAAAGTTTGGATATCTTCCTAAAAGAAAAGTCCATAAGCCATTATTAAAGATGGATTTGGGAAAATCCACTGCTTATTTCTAGGATAAACAGCATAAATATATTGTACTGTTTTGGGATCTTGCCAGGTACTTGTGACCTGGATTGGCCACTGATGGAAACAGGATGCTGAGCTTGATGGACCTTCGGTCTGTCGCAGTATGGCAATGCTTATGTTCAAAGGTAACACTTCAAAATATGATCTGTGTAGTCTAATTTCCTACATAAAAAAAATTGAGAAATATTATTCCACATTAGGGTAGGCATTAAATTTTACTTTCTTACGTCTCTCCGTCGAGCCCATCCTCCTTTTCAATAATTGTGACAGTCTGATTGAAAACCGCATCTTGGAACACATTTCCCTGAAATGACAAAAATAAATGCAGAGATTGTTAATACACTTCCATGAAAAACAAAAGGCATTCAGCTAATCAGAAATATTTAACTTTAGACTAAAGATTAAAGTGCAATTCAGAAACACATACCATCTGCAGTCTGTTGATCTAGGTTCAAAGAATTATGGAAACCATGCACTCTCTTCTGTTTGGAACATTTGCCAAAGAACTCTTTCCTAGACAGCTTCAAAAGGCTGTACTGCCACAGTTGCACTAGCTTCATGCTGACTCAGTTTCAAAAGTTACAGCACAGATCCATTTTAACAGAGGAAATAGCATGATGATCTAAACATCATTGCCAACAGCCTTAGTTTTCTGGTCTGCTGCACACCGAAAATCCCCACCCAAAAAAAAATCCGATATTCAGCTGGTGGCAGGCAGCACTTTCACTGCCTGCTGCCGGCATTCAACCTGGATATTCAATGCTAGGCTGTTTCTGGTGACCAGCAACATCCAGGTTTTTCAATGCTAGCTCACACACAACTGGTTAAGTTGATATTCAGACTTAACCGGCTATGGCTTAGCAGGCAAAGACAGGTCTGCTAATTTTATGCAGCCTTATTTGGCTGCTAAGCCTGGCCAGTTAAGTCCAAACATCAGGACTTAAATGGTCATGCCCCCAAAATGCTGCTGAAAATGATTAGTTACCTGCCAAGACACAATTTAACCAGCCGTTCCCAGCTGGTTAACTCACGCTAAATAATCAGATCCAATGTAGCTGCCAGTACCAAGTAAATTAAGGAGCAAGTGTAGGACAATACAAATTAAATTGTGACACAAACAAAATGATCTACTTTATTACTAGAGCTAAGAAATTCACCCAACTACATTTCTAACAGGTAGAAGAGTTCTTAGTTGTGACAGCAAAAAATGTTATTAGGACATCATCATCAGTACCATACAAGTGGCTAGAAAAACACAACTAGTAATTGTGCATTACCCAACCCCAGAAAACTAAAGCTGCTTACATTTCCATCCTTATAATTCAGATTAATAACCAATCCAAATGGCCGACCACCCATAGGCTCAGCAGGTATGAAGGAGTATTCAAATGTAGCTTGTCGCTGGGGTGGCACCACTGTGTTCAAATACAATGCTGTAAAATTCTGAATGTAGAACTGGTAGTCTTGTGGATACCGGAATGAGGCATCTAGCGATTCAACAACAAAATCTTCTGGACCTTTGTTGGTGAAGCCAACCAAGAACTTCACAATGTTATTTGCTGGGAAATCTAAAGAGAAGAATTTGTAGAATGTTATCCACAAACACTAACTACTATCAAATAATAAGATGGGCAAAAATCCCAACACTGCAGATCACAGACCTGTTTCTTCCACTACCCAAAAGAATTCAAAAACTGATAAAAGGTTTAATTTCAGGATAAATCACAAATAAATTTACTTACATGTTAATTCAAATACATTCCAAATGTAAAGTTGGATACTTTGCTCTATGACTGGGCCCGCCACCATTCCAGTGGGGGGGTCTCTGGCTGTACCATAATTATACACCTGAAAACCAGGCTTATCTGTGACCCTCCAGGACTGGAGTTAACACACTGCAATAGAGTTTACAACCAATCAGAACAATCTGGCTTTCCCCATGTATTGTTAAGTCAGGACTTAAATCAGGCATGGATGTTTTTTTTTTTTTGTTTGTTTTTAAATGAGCAAGCAAAAGAGTAGAAGAGAAAGTTCCAAGAACTACCAGAAGTTCACAAAAAGCTTTTATTCTCCAGTCAAGAGTTGCATAAACAATCCAGACCTAACACAGACTGTTTCGGCAACATGCCTTCCTGAGGGGTCACTACTATACAAATAAACAAACACAAATAAATGATTAGGCAAAATTTTTGCAAATATAAATATATTTAAAAAAATATATAAAAAGGAGTGAACCATATGTACCTAAAACATGCGCATGTCTTACAGACAATAGTGTAGAAAGAACACCAATAATGTTATCAACACTAGAAATATATGTGAATAAGTAAAATGAAAAGAAAGGAAAAGAGTGCAAGCATGTGCATAGAAAATTAAAAAGTTGTGCTAAAATAGAACAGTAAGAATGAGAAAAAAATATATGAACAACAAAGTTAGGGTAGATAAAAATGAAGAAAAGTACCTTTGTGTAAATACAAAAAAATATGGAGAATAACCTTATGAGAATCAATTAAATGTTAATCATCATAACAGAGTATTATCAATAATACAAAAATCCAGAGAAATAGACATATTGCCCCTATGTAATTATATTGTAAAATAAATAAACTGCATAATGAAAAAACAGATACATGATAAACAATATGATCTAAAACCAACGGAACATATGGTGCGAGTGTGTCTGTGTGTGAGATGAGTGTGTGCAAGTGCGTATGTGAGAGTGTGTTTCACACAGATACAGTGTGTGCGAGAGAGTGTGTGTGAGACACAGACTCTCTGTGAGACTGAGTGTATGAGACCAAGAGAGTGTGTGAGTGACTGAGTGACACATAGAGATTGAATGTGACACAGTGTGAGACAGTGTGTGAGAGTGAGAGAAAGACTGACTGTGAGAGAAAGAGTGTGTGTGTGTGTGTGTGTGTGACAGAGATCTCTCCCCCCCCCCCCTCTGGTGTCAGGCCCCCCTCCCTCCCTCTCTCTGGTGTCAGGCCCCCCCCCCCCTCTCTCTCTGGTGTCTGAGCGTTACTGTGCAGGACGCTGAGCTCTGGCTGTGCTTCAAGGAACTGACCAATCCTATTTAATAGAATGCACCTCCAACATTCTGAAGCTGAAAAACCTCATGTGGTTGGTCACTTCTGCTTGTGACAAACCCGGAAGTACGTGATGTCATTTCAGGAGATGGATGCAGATAGCAGGAATGCCTCAGCCATGCAGTCAGCTTCAGAATGTTGGAGGTGCGTTTTATTATATATGAAGATAAGTTCCTACACATGTAATGTTAGTACTCAGATTGTTTATATATTTTGGTATTTATTTACTGGTAGTTTACAGTGGGATTTTTTTTCTATACAAATTATTTCTCTAGCATAACCAAGGCTATGGTGACTCTCTTCGGAGGAGCAAGATCTCCATAGTGACCATGCCCAGTGATGACAGGAATCTCACATTACCAAAAAGAGATCTAAACTAATAATTCACTCAAATCCACTCTAAGGACCATTCAAAGGAGCTCCTTAGTCGCGCTCCTTTGTCAGCGTGACAAGAAGGTGCTTGCTCTCCGGCACTTGCCTACCCTTCTTCACCTCACGCCCTTGAGCAAATTCACCTTGGGGGGGGGGGGGGGGGGGTGGAGGAAGAGAAGCAGTAGTCCAGGGTCAGGAAAGAGGTGGATATAGAATCTGGAAGGGTCCCAGAGATAACAGGGCACAGTGAGATGGAACAGCAATAGAAGTAAAGCCTTTCAACTCGCTTCCAGCACTTGCCTGCCCTTCACCTTGCACCCTCAAGTGATGTCACCTGGGGGAGGGCGGGGCACAAGGCAAGCAGTAGTCCAGGGTCAGGACTGTCACCTGCTGTACAGTATTGATTTGTAGTTTGTATTGATTTTACTCTGATTAACCAATCATCCAGATGAAGATGGACCTGAACTCCTTTTCTGAATACAGCCACAGCCATTACCCCATAACCTTGCAGAAGTTGGGGCCATGCCAAAAAGAAAGGATTGGAACTGGTAGTGTTGACTTACAACAGTGCACTTCAGAAAACTAATATGGGCGAATACAGCTCCTTGAGATCCAGAGCTGTGAAGAACTTCACAGAGAGCACATAAAAAAAAAAAAGAAAAGACAGAAAGCAAAGTCTCCATCCTGAGAGAGATCTGGAGAAAACAGCTTGCCCTGTCAAATCCAGAACGTGCTGAAAGAAGCCTTCTTTATCGGGTCTGCCCTATTCATCCTTGGGGTTAGCAACTTCTAAATGTGGCTAACATGGCTGCCTTTTTGGAGGTTCTATGTAGGAGTTTCCCACTGCCTTAGGCAGTGGAAAACTCCTACATAGAACCTGTTCTTACCATCTCCAGAACACAATGGTCAGCCACTCAGGGTCTACTAACTGAAAAATATGGGACAGCTGACCATCTGTTGCATAGAGGAGTGGAACCCCAACATATCGTTGAGCTCCTCTAGAGATTCCTGTGGCTTTCTGACCTCAGGAACCTCTAAGAAAAGGACGACTATCTACTTAGGTCTAGGCAGTATATAAATAATGAAAATAAATACTTTGGAACCTTGAGCATTGAGAGGCATTTACTTTGCCTGGGCAGTAATATCTAGCCTCTCTGAAAATAGGTCTTCCTGTGAACGAACAAGAATCAGCCGTTGACTTGAACTTCAACAATCTCTGCATCTTTGCTCCATTCACATCCTTCAAATCCTCTCCAAAAAGCAGCTTCCCTAAAAGGGAAGCTTTCTAAGGTATTTTGGAGCCTGCATCTGTGGACCAATTTGGCAGCTGTGAAGGAAATAGCCATAGACGGCTAAATGCCAGCAGACGTTTTAAAAAAAGGTTCCAGAGGAGATCCGGGAAATTATAGACCAGTGAGTCTGACGTCGGTGCCAGGCAAAATGATAGAGACTATGATAAAGACCAAAATTACAGAGCATATTCAAAAGCTTGAATTAATGAGACAAAGCCAGCATGGATTTAGTGAAGGGATATCTTGCCTCAATCTATTACATTTCTTTGAAGGGGTGAAAAAACATGTGGATAAAGGTGAGCCAGTTGATATTGTGTATATGGATTTTCAGAAGGCGTTTCACAGAATACCTCATGAAAGACTCCAGAGGAAATTGGAGAGTCATGAGATAGGAGGTACTGTCCTATTCTGGATTAAAAACTGGTTAAAAGATAGAACACAGGAATGGGGTTAAATGGTAAGTATTTTTAATGGAGAAGGGTAGATAGTGGGGTTCCCCAGGGGTCTGTGCTGGGACTGCTGCTTTTTTTTTTTTTTCAAATTTGTTTTATTATTTTCCATTAGAAACATAACAGTATCCACACTATATCCTTGTACAGAGATTAGAACTTCTCTTTCAACTAACACGTTTCCAACTATTACCCCCCCTCCCCTATTATATTCCCCCCTCTTAGGTAGTTTTGTGACCAATTCTCTTTAGACTTATCCATGTGACACATTGATCAGGAGTGTCCGAGAGGATAACCACTGTTCATAGGGATTCCACGTTTCATGGTGCTGCGGAATACGGCCAGTGCGTAAAGCTGTTAACTTCGACATCAGATGAATATAGTCTAATTTCCGCAACACTGACCGCAGTTCCGGAAGTGTGGGTTGCTTCCATGCCGCAGCCAGCACCAATTTGGCGGCCACAAATAGCTGTGCGGCAAAGCGGTGCATGGAATTAGGAATTCCTGCAGGTCTAAAGTGGAGTAAGCAGTAGTCCATTCTCATCGGATAGTTCGCTCCTGTAACTTCACCCAGAAACTTCAAAATCTCCCCCCAGTACTCCTGCGCATGCTTGCATGCCCACCACACGAGTCATATCCCCCACTACCCTACATTGCCTCCAACACAGAGCTGACCCAGTTTTAAACATTTTAACCAAGCGATGGGGAGTATAGTACCAGCTATATAATATTTTATGACCGTTTTCAATTAGGGCACTGGACACCGAGACTGCTAGCAGAGATCTAAGTGCCACTTTCCACTGAGGCTTTGTATAGGTTTCCCCCATGGCCTTCTCCCATCTTGATAAGTATCGCTCCACTAGGTTAGCATGTAGAAGTAGTGCCCTATATATTCTTGAGATGCTACCCCTTCCTCCTCCCTTCATCAGCCCCTCCTCCAATTTAGTTTCCGGTAGCTTTAACTGGGACTGCTGCTTTTTAACATTTATAAATGATCTAGAGATGGGAGTAACTAATGAGGTAATTATATCTGCTGACTACACAAAGTTATTCAAAGCTGTTAAATCGCGGGAGGATTGTGAAAAATTACAAGAGGACCGTACAAGACTGGGAGACTGGGCGTCTAAATGGCAGATGACGTTTAATGTGAGCAAGTGCAAAGTGATGCATGTGGGAAAGAGAAACCCGAATTATAGCTAAGTCATGCAAGGTTCCATGTTACGAGTCACCGACCAAGAAAGGGATCTAGGTGTTGTCAATGATATGCTGAAACCTTCTGCTCAGTGTGCTGCTGCGGTTAAGAAAGCAAATAGAATGTTAGGTATTATTAGGAAAGGAATGGAAAACAAAAATGAGGATGTTATAATGCCTTTGTATAGCTCCATGGTGCGAACGCACCTCGAATATTGTGTTCAATTCTGGTCGCCGCATCTCAAAAAAAAAAATATATAGTGGAATTAGAAAAGGTACAGAGAAGGGTGACAAAAATGATAAAGGGGATGGGATGGCGGCCAGGGCTCTTCAGCTTGGAGAAAAGACAGCTGAGGGGAGATATGATAGAGGTCTAATAGAGTGGAGTGGAACGGGTAGACGTGAAGCGTCTGTTTATGCTTTCCAAAAATACTAGGACTAGGGGGCATGTGATGAAGCTACAAAGTAATAAATTTAAAACGAATCGGGGCATGTGATGAAGCTACAAAGTAATAAATTTAAAACGAATCGGAGAAACCTTTTCTTCACTCAACATGTAATTGAACTCTGGAATACGTTGCCAGAGAATGTAGTAAAGGTTGTTAGCTTAGCAGAGTTTAAAAAAGGTTTGGGCGGCTTCCTAAAGGAAAAGTCCATAGACCATTATTAAATTGGGCTTGGGGAAAATCCACTATTTCTGGGATAAGCAGTATAAAATGTTTTGTACTTTTTGGGGATCTTACCAGGTATTTGTGACCTGGATTGGCCACTGTTGGAAACAGGATGCTGGGCTTGATGGACCTTTGGTCTGTCCCAGTATGGCAATACTTATATACTTCGATCATCCTCTGGAGCCATCTTCCATGTGCTAGAACCAGCGCAAACATGCTCTGGATACATAAGAACTAGAGATGGTTGCCTGTAGCCCCAGTTCTTCTACCTCAAAGGCTTGTTTCAGCAAAGACTCAAGCTTGCAATTCTGCATATCATTCCACACTAACATCTTCTACAAGATTAGCAGTCATCTTTGTGACAGCTTAGAACATAAGTAAGAACATAATAGCAGCCATACTTGGTCAGGCCAATGGTCCATATAGCCCAGTATCCAGTTTCCCCAAACAGTGGCCAAGACAGGTCACAAGTACCTGGCAGAAGCCTAATTAGCAGCAACATCCCATGCTACCAATCCTGGGGCAAGTAGTTGCTTCCCCATGTTTGTCTCCAGGAATTTGTCCAAACCTTTTTTAAACCCAGATATGCTAGCCGCTTTTACTACATCCTCCGGCAAAGAGTTCCTGAGCTGTCAAAAGGATCCACTTTTGGCAAGATTAGCTTTTTTTTCTCTTCCAGAACCAATGGGTACAGTTTGCACAAGGTCCTGCCAACTAAGACAGGCTTCAGGAACCTCCCTCTCCTGCCGAGATAATTGCTGTAAATTACTAACTGCGCTGGAAATGCTCTGGCGGTCTTATAGATTCCCTCCAAAATGGGATCCCCATAGCTCCAACCAGGAGTTCAGAAATAGGTATGGTCTCCAATACTAGAGAAATCATTCCTGCTAGTTCTTCCCTCCAGAAGAAAAACTACCATGGGATCACTGATGACCTTTTGCCAACCACACTTTCTGCACCGAGTCACTCAGATCCCATACCAGATGCCAGCAACTACATCTCCCAATCCTCCAATCAAGGTCTCTCAGTGTTAAAAGGCCCTTCAGGCCCAAGATGCTTTCTGACCTCCTGTGCCACAACTCCCCCCCCCCCCCCACCCCCACCCCAAAAAGACTGCATGACCTCCAACACATCCAAGGCAGTACCCAGAAAATTCTGCAAAAGGCAGCCATTCTGCTTGGAGCTCAACATCTAGGCTGCGGAACAGGGCCGTCTATCTTGCACTTTTTTCTGCCACCATGCAGTTCTGAGCAGCACCCAAAGCCATTTGTTTCATTATTGCTCTACCTTAACCAATCCCAGTGCAAGCTCCTCTGCAGTCCAAATTGCAAGACCTTGATGTGTTTTTGAATTTATTTTTAAGAGGAACATTAGAAGAGAAAAACAAGCAGAACAGGAAGGAAGACTGCCAAACCTGGTGTGGTCCACCTGGGCAGGGGAGGGACCTGGACTCCTACAGGTATCCTAAAGCGTGGCTATCCCACGGCAGGATCCTGGATTCCTCCAACCTTTCGTATTCAACTGGGTGACCAGACTGGCCCTCTGCTGCATGGCATGCCCGTCACCATTCGCTGAAGACAGGAAATTGATGAGATCATGCAGCATGGTGCTCTTTATAGGGCAGAACTCTCAGGTCTGTCTCCATCTGCTGGCTGAAAGGCATCACCTACATGCTGTGACTGAAAAGTAATGGTATTGCTATGCAGACAACTCCCTCTTATCTTGCAGAAATTTAACAAATGATTTTCAGCTCTCTTCCACACCTAGATCTACTTCATAGCAAGTGGTTCACACGGCAATCTGTGTCCTGTTCTACATGTTACCTCTGCAATGCTGTCATTCCAGATATGCAACACCACCAAATCATTAAATCCTATGGAGTAATGTCCATGCCAAAGGCTGTTACTTACCTTCTCCTTTAACAAACAGGATAGTTGTATCAGCATTAGGTGAGGCCTTGGGTTCCCCTGATGTTAAATCTTCCTCATCATCTTTTTCTTCAGTCTAGGACAAAATAGACAACAGTCAAAATGGGAGGAAAGGGAAGGGAGGGGGGAGAAAGAGAGAGTACAATCCTTTTCTACTGAAATGAGAAAGAACTTAATTTGATCAGATGTGATACAAACCAGAATTGCTCTTCCTTGAAGTCACCATTACAAGAAGATTAAATGAAATCACTTCAGAAATAAGCTTCAAGACAAGACAATACAGCATGCTCAGGGTAGTGGTACTTAGGCAGTTAGTTACAAAGTTGCTGCATCATTTTATCTTGACTGTTCTATAAGAAAAAAGAAATCCTTGGTTTGTATTTATGAACTTGAAACCTATGTTGTTGTTTTTTTTAAGGTACACGGTTAGCTAGCTGACCAAGTTTTTTGGTATTATCCAGTAAGGCTGCTGCGTACACAAATGTATGCAAGTACTTTTGATTAAAGACATACAAACAGAACAGGAAATAGACAATACAGAACCACATTTTTAGAACCGGTTGCCTCTGAAGCAAACTGATGAATAAGACTTTCTGGAACAGTTAAATCATTTTTGGTAAATCAAGTAATACAGTATGAGATCTGAATTTCTGTACTGATGTTTGGGCTTATGCTATGGCCAATGTTTGGCAGTTAAGCTTTATGACAAAGAAGTGCAGGAGCAATGACATTTAGCTTGTATGTGATAGGGTAAAGGGAAGAGGTTGATGTGCACAAACCAGGGAATAGACCTCCAATTTCACTACATTGAGATCCTCAATATTACAAACTGGTGGCCAAAGCCAGAGGGCGATGATACTTCTATTGACTGTTAATGAGGTCTCAACTGCAATAGTGCTATCTTTATCAAGATACAAAAAACTAGAAGTGGTCCAGAGGAAAACAACCAAAATGGGGTAAGGTCTTCAGACTTAAGAACCTAAAAAAAAAAGAGAGAGAAAGAGAGAGAGAAAAGAGAAAGAGAGAGAATGAATGAGACCTTTCAAGTATTTAAATAGTTGTATGGTATTAATGAACATACAAAGGAAAGGAAGCTGTACAATTAGAGAACATAAGAAGCCTGAAGTGCAACATTAAGAACTTACTCCATGGAAGGGGTGATAAGATGGTGATAAAATTTGGGAGGGGGGGGGGGTGCTGGAGTGGGTTATACACTATATACTTGAATGTGCTGTTCACCGCCGTTGCCTTGACTTTCTTTCATCTCAAGCTATTCTTGATCCACGTCAATCTGGCTTTCACCCCCTTCATTCTACTGAAACAGCGCTTGCTAAAGTCTCCAATGATCTGTTCCTGGCCAGATCCAAAGGTCTCTATTCTATCCTCATCCTTCTTGATCTATCTGCTCTTTTTGTGCCTACTCCTTGATAAGCTGTCCTCACTTGGATTTCAGGGCTCTGTTCTTTCCTGGTTTTCTTCTTATCTCTCCCAGTGTACCTTTAGTGTAAACTCTAGTGGATCCTCCTCTACTTCTATCCCACTGTCAGTTGGTGTACCTCAGGGATCTGTCCTGGGACCTCTTCTTTTCTCCATCTATACTTCTTCCCTTGGTACTCTGATCTCATCCCATGGTTTTCAGTATCATCTTTATGCTGATGACTCCCAGAGCTACCTCTCCACACCTGAAATCTCAGAAGAAATCCAGGCCAAAGTATCAGCCTGCCTGTCTGACATTGCTGCCTGGATGTCTCACCGCCAGCTGAAACTAAACATGCCCAAGACTGAGCTTCTCATCTTTCCCCCTAAACCAACCTCTCCTCCTCCCCCATTCTCTATTTCTGTGGATAACACTCTCATCCTTCCTGTCTCATCAGCTCGTAACCTTGGGGTCATCTTAGACTCCTCCCTCTCTGCACATACTCAGCAGACTGCTAAAACCTGTCGTTTCTTTCTCTATAATATCACCAAAATTCACCCTTTCCTTTCTGAGCACACTACCAGAGCCCTCATCCACACTTTATCACCTCTCGCTTAGACGATTGCAACTTGCTTCTCACAGGTCTCCCACTTAGCCATCTCTCTCCTCTTCAATCTGTTCAAAATTCCGCCAGTGTCGTTATGCTCATATTAGCCCTCTCCTCAAGTCACTTCACTGGCTTCCTATCCGTTTCCGCATACAGTTCAAACTCCTCTTATTGACCTATAAGTGCATTCACTCTGCAGCTCCTCAGTACCTCTCCACTCTCATCTCTTCCTACATTCCTCCCTGGGAACTCTGTTCACTGGGTAAATCTCTCTTATCTGCACCCTTCTCCTCCACTGCTAACTCCAGACTCCATTCCTTTTATCTTGCTGCACCATATGCCTGGAATAGACTTCCTGAGCCGGTACGTCAAGCTCCATCTCTGGCCATCTTCAAATCTAAGCTAAAAGCCCACCTTTTTGATGCTGCTTTTAACTCCTAACTCTTATTTTATCATCCTCACTTTAATATTCTCTTATCTCTTGTTTGTCCTGTTTGTCTGTCCTAATTAGACTGTAAGCTCTATTGAGCAGGGACTGTCTCTTCATGTTCAAGTGTACAGCGCTGCGTACGTCTACCGTGTTTCCCCGAAAATAGGGCATCCCCATAAAATAAGACCTACCGAGGTTTTTGGTGCCCTTAGAAAATATAAGGCCTCCCCCGAAAGTAAGGCCTAGCAAAGTTTTTCTTTTCCCGGTAAGTAGGGTCCCCCCCCCCCCGAGATCGCCGGGCCCCCCCTCCGTCGCTCTGAAACTAACCCCCCCACCCGAGATGGCGCCGGACCCCAACCCCCTCTGTCGCTCCGAAACTAACCTGAACTTAAGCCTCCTTTCACTTTCCTTCCAGTTCGCAGCAAGCAGCAGCAGTAGGAGGGCAGGCCACTCCTTCCTTCCGTGTCCCGCCCTCGCCTGACGTAACGTAACGTCAGGCGAGGGTGGGGCTCGGAAGGAAGGAGAGGCCTGCCCTGCCCTGCTGCTCCTGCGAACTGGAAGGAAAGTGAAAGGAGGCTTAAGTTCAGGTTAGTTTCTGAGCGACAGAGGGGAGTGGGGTCCGGCGACTTCGGGTGGGAGCGCCATCTCGGGTGGGGGGGGCGACCTCGGGTGGGGGGTTACTGGCAGGAGCGACGGAGGGAAGGTGGGCGGGCCAACCGTGTTTCCCCGAAATATTAAGACATCCCCTGAAAATAAGACCTAGCGCCTTTTTGGGCGCAAAAATTAATATAAGGCAGTGTCTTATATTCGGGGAAACACGGTAGTAGCGCTTTAGAAATAAGTAGTAATAGTAGTATGAAAGCCAAGCAGAGTTCTTCAGCTCAAAGAAAAAACTAGATTGTAAGCTCTGTCGAGCAGGGACTATCTGTTCATGTTCAAGTGTACAGCTCTGCATACGTCTAGTAGCACTTTAGAAATAAGTAGTAGTAGTAGTAAATAGTTAATAAGGCAGCATTGGGGACAATATGCATAGAGTTGCTACAACTGACAGAATTCTGCAAAAAAAAAAAAAATCTAAATTCTTTGAAAAATTTGCAAATTCTGCAAAATTGTCATAACTTAAATTTTACAGCCCCTCTCCCTGTACACAGATACCATCCACATTTTTTCCAGCCCCCATCTCCGTACTTGCACATCATCCAAATTTTTTTTCTAGCCCTCACCCACACATAGCATCCACCCGAAGTCACCAATGAGCTACGATGAGGAGCTGCAGTGAGAATCCTTCTTCGGGGCAGGAAAGAGCCCCACACTTCTGCAGCTGCTCTGGGCTGGTACCGTGGCTTCTTCCTGTTGGAATGTAATTGTATTTTACATGCATTGCCTGTCACCTATTATTTCTCTGTGATTACTCTGTGACCTCTGATGTGAATTACTTAGAGAGGTCACACAGCTATGCAACTTCCTGTGGGGGCAGATGCAGCAGATGCAGCACATGGAGCACATGGAGCTCATGATCTCTCCTAACCTGAGAGGATCTATGGTGGTGTGAGCATCCATTACCATCTAAGCACATGGAAGGAGCTGATAATACAAATGTATAGTAATATGTATATATAAGCCTGTCTGATTATAATCTAACTACAAACTGTGAGTAAACAGATGTTTTGTTACTTCAACTTTAAAGTGACTCAGCAGTGAATTATTCAGGGGTGAATGAGAGAGAGATGAAGAAAGAAATTAACATTTCTAAAGCTGAAGCTGTGTGTACTAAAATCTGCTAATTATTTACTACAAATAATCCAACAAAAGGGTTATGGGCCCAGGGCCAGGAATTGAAAAAGAAGAGAAATATTACCAGGCAGAAAAAAAGGCCACATTTTTCTCTTAAGTTTTAAAGGAAAGATTCAGTCTGTCTCTCTCTCCCCCCACACAGCAGACAGAAGGCTAAGAAAATGGCTGAGGGAAGAAATTCACCATTGTTCTATTCTCTCAAGGTGCCTAAATTAACTGAGTTTAATTATCAGCAGTGGGAACTAAGATTCATATGTCTCCTTCGAGCAAAAAGATTAGATATATGCTTAGACCAAGACAGAACAGCTGAAAATATGGCTGAATGGGACAATGCAAACTATTATGTGAAGTGCATGCTTTTGGAAGCTCTCTCAGAGAAACAAGCCATATTAGTGGAGGGAAAAGATACACCAAAGGACATTTTATATAAACTGAGAACTATGTATGCAACTACATATGCAAAGCAGCAACCAATTTGGTTGGCAGAGTTGAATGAAACCAAATTAAGGGATAAAAGTAAATGTAATGATCACATTATGCATCTTATGTCTTCATTTCAAAAGCTAGAACTTTCTGGAATTCCCATGTGTGATGCATTGAAAAGAGCATTTCTTTTTACCTCACTATCAAAGAAGTTTGATGTTTTTAGGTCTGTAAATGAGGCCATTGAAGGGCAATCTTTTGAACAGGCAACATCAAAACTAAGGCAGGAATGCATAATAAATGATTCTGAGGAGATGTGTTCTCAAAGCAAGTCAGAGAGAAATGAAACAAATTTCTTGGCAAAGAACAGAGGAAGGCGGAGCTATGGGAAAACTCCACCCAAGGGCAAGCTGATTTGCTACTCATGTGGAAAGGAGGGACATGTATCTAAATGGTGTAAGGAAACACAAAACACTCCCTCTAGCTCACCTAAGCCAATGGAACTAAAGAATTTTCAAACCAGGAAATGTATGAAGGACAAAGATAAACACAAGGGCTTTCTAATGGCAGAAAAATCTTTGACTATGGTAAATAATAATTCAAATGAAAGTACTTGGATTTTAGATTCGGGGAGCACATGCCATTTAACCAATTGTAAAGATTTCTTTCAGGAAATGTGTCCAGAAGAAGGAATTCTTCAAACTGCAAACGCAGGGACTGCTAAGATCCAAGCAAAAGGTATTGGATTCTTAAAATGCAAAGTGTCTAATGAAGTTACAGAAATTCCTGTAAGTGATGTCTTGTATATTCCCCAAGCAGTTTGCAATATGCTTAGTGTATCTACATTAGATAAGAAGGGATTTGTGATTCATTTTGAAAACAGTAAGTGCACAATCTCTAAAAATGATGAAGTGTATGCTGAAGCTTTTATGCATAATGATGTTTATAAACTGAGCATTTCAGGTGAAGCCTCACATATGGCGCAAGTAAGGAAGAATGATGGTAAATGTAGTCTGGAAATCTGGCATCGCCGCCTGGGACATCGTGATTCTAAGGTGATCCAGGATCTTCGCAGTAAGCAACTAGCCACCGGCATTCAGATAAGTGCAGATGCTGGTAAAATGGAGAAATGCATAGACTGTGTTACTCAAAAAGGTGTGAGACCCTCATTTCCTGCATACACAGGAAATAGGAGTAATAAAGTGCTGGACTTAATACACAGTGACTTATGTGGACCGTTTAATATCCCATCATTGGGAAATAACAGATTTGTACTAATATTCTTGGATGATTTCTCTAGATATTGTGTGGCCTATTTGCTGAAAGAGAAAAGTCAAGTCACAGACATGCTGAAGAAATACGTAGCCATGGTGAGAAATAAATTTGAAAGAAAACCAAAGGTTCTTCAGACCGACAATGGTGGTGAGTTCACTTCACAAAGCATGCGCACATTTCTAGAACAAGAAGGCATTCAACATATCACAACAGTAGCTTATACACCAGAGCAAAATTCTGTTGCAGAGAGAAAATTTAGGTCAATTGTGGAAATGACCAGATGTATGCTGTCAGATAGCAATCTCCCTAAAAGACTATGGGGGGAAGCCATTCTCACAGCAGTGTACCTACAAAACAGAATGCCAACTAAAGGCGCTGAGCGCACACCACATGAGACATGGCATGGTAGGAAGCCAAACCTGTCACACATAAGAACATTTGGAAGTACAGCATATGCTCATGAACCAAAACAAAGAAGGCATAAGCTGGATTCCACAACAGAAAGGGGCATTTTAGTTGGCTATGCTCCAGGACACAAAGGATATAGAATTTTGAATCTGAAAACTGGCATTGTTGGCATAAGACATGTTACATATTTTGATGAAAACAAAAGGGTTGATAAAGGCTGGATTATCCCAGATGAGCCTTATCATCCAGAATATGAAAATAGAACCATAATAGACATGCCAGTGTGTATAAATGCCATACCAAGGCAGATGTCTGAAAGCAACTCATCTGTATCTAACGAGGAACAGGCAGAGGAAACAGACACAGAAAGGATCATTGAAGAAGACAGTACAGTTGGAGAAGGGGAATCAATTGGAGAAGAACTCTCAGATTTAGAGGATGCGGAAAGGTCAGACCAACCTGTTGTCAGACGCTCATCCAGGGAAAACAAAGGTGTTCCACCCCCAAGACTGTCTTACCTAACAAAGTCAGCAGAAGCTCAAGAGCCCTTAACATGGGATGAGATTGAGAAAATGCCAGCAGAAGAAGCTGCTGAATGGCATAAAGCTGCACAAGAAGAAATTGATGCATTGGATAAAAATAATACTTGGATTCTTACAAAATTACCTCCTGGCAAGAAAGCTATAGGATGCAAATGGGTATTCAAGTTAAAAAGGAATGCACAAGGAAAAGTGGAAAGGTATAAAGCAAGATTAGTGGCAAAGGGATATCTTCAAAAATATGGAGAAGATTTTGATGAAGTGTTTGCACCTGTAGTGAAACACACGACAATCAGAACACTTCTGAGCATTGCAGTCTCAAAAGGCATGCAAGTCAACCACATTGATGTGAAAACAGCGTTTCTTCACGGAGATATAACTGAAGACTTGTACATGGAACAGCCAACAGGTTTCATAAATACAAAACAAAGACAGCTAGTGTGTAAATTAAACAAAGGTCTTTATGGATTAAAGCAAAGTGCAAAATGTTGGAATGAAAAATTGCATGAAATATTGACAAATTTAGGATTTAAGCAAGGTGAAGCAGATAAATGTTTGTACACTAGGTGCAGAAATGGACAATATGCATACATTTTAGCTTTTGTTGATGATCTGCTCATTGCAAGCGAAAGTGAGCAAGAGTACAAGGACATTGTAAAGTGTTTAAACCTCAATGTTGAGATAAAAGAACTTGGTAATGTGTCATACTATCTTGGTATAGAAATTGAGAAACAAAATGATGGTTCTTATCTTCTAAGCCAGAAGCAGAAAATAAATGAGCTTATTGAAAGTTTAGGTATGCAAGATGCCCAAGTTGTAAGCACTCCCATGATCACTGATTTTCTGAAGGATGAAACAGTAAGAGAACCTTTACCAGATAACATCCAATATAGATCAGCCATAGGTAAGCTTTTATATCTAGCTACCACATACAGGGCTGATATAGCAAATGCAGTAGGAATTTTGAGCAGAAGGGTCAGCTCACCTACCAAATCAGATTGGACTGCAGTTAAAAGGATGGTAAGGTATTTAAAGGGTACCATTGATTGTAAATTAAAGATTTCAGCCAATAGTAATCCAAAACTAATATGTTACTGTGATTCAGATTGGGCAGGGGATCATTCTGATTATAAATCCACAAGTGGATATGTGTTTATGTATGGAAATGTACAAATTTCATGGGCCAGTCATAAACAAAGTATTGTGAGTTTGTCTTCTACAGAAGCTGAATATGTGGCCGTATCGGAAGCGTGCAGAGAACTGATGTGGATTGAAAAACTTTTGCTGGATTTCGGAATAGCTGAACAGAGACCAATCCAGATAATGGAAGATAATCAGAGCTGCATCCGACTGTCACAGAATGACAAGGTTCAGTCACGCACCAAGCACATCGCAACGAAATACCACAACGTGCGAGAGTTGGCAAAAGAAGGGGTCATCAGTCTACACTATTGTCACACCAGTGAGATGACAGCTGACATCATGACCAAACCGTTACCCAGAGAACATTTTGTGAATCTGCGTATAAAGCTTGGACTTTGTATGAATAAATAATTGCATGACAGTTATGCATGAGAAGGGGTTTGTTGGAATGTAATTGTATTTTACATGCATTGCCTGTCACCTATTATTTCTCTGTGATTACTCTGTGACCTCTGATGTGAATTACTTAGAGAGGTCACACAGCTATGCAACTTCCTGTGGGGGCAGATGCAGCAGATGCAGCACATGGAGCTCATGATCTCTCCTAACCTGAGAGGATCTATGGTGGTGTGAGCATCCATTACCATCTAAGCACATGGAAGGAGCTGATAATACAAATGTATAGTAATATGTATATATAAGCCTGTCTGATTATAATCTAACTACAAACTGTGAGTAAACAGATGTTTTGTTACTTCAACTTTAAAGTGACTCAGCAGTGAATTATTCAGGGGTGAATGAGAGAGAGATGAAGAAAGAAATTAACATTTCTAAAGCTGAAGCTGTGTGTACTAAAATCTGCTAATTATTTACTACAAATAATCCAACACTTCCAAATGGCTACTGAGACTTCTGGCAGCCTCATGAGATTACAACAAGGCAAACAAAAAAAGCAAACACTGGGCCTTCAGGATTGAGAAAAATGTAGTCCTTTAATATCACAAATACCCGACACGGGCCGTGTTTCGGCGTACAACCGCCTGCATCAGGGGTCAATAAACTCCTATCGGTCAACTTGCAAACTGTGGCGCAAGAGGTAAGTGAAACAATCGGGGTAAAACTCCGCAGCTTTTTTCTGCAGTGCCCCC
Source organism: Microcaecilia unicolor (assembly GCF_901765095.1). Classification (NCBI taxonomy): domain Eukaryota; kingdom Metazoa; phylum Chordata; class Amphibia; order Gymnophiona; family Siphonopidae; genus Microcaecilia; species Microcaecilia unicolor. The sequence goes on from NC_044031.1 coordinate 321,547,540, forward strand.
TTACTCTGGAAATCCCTCCCACATTCTCTCCAGAATACCGTGTCGGGTATTTGTGATATTAAAGGACTACATTTTTCTCAATCCTGAAGGCCCAGTGTTTGCTTTTTTTGTTTGCCTTGTTGTATTTGTATGCTGTTTTCCCTCTCTTTTGTGACTGTATAAGCCTCATGAGATTACCATTTGAGGCGGTACCGGCCAAGAGCAACTGCAGCAGGCAGGAAAGAGTGGGGTTCTTTCGTGTCCCCGAAGACGCTGCTAGACCTCCAGGGTGTTAAAGTGGGCGGCCACCATTCCTGTGGTAGATTCTGTGGGGAAAAAATGGCAAATCCTGCGAGGCTTGGGAATTCTGCTGTGCAGAATTCTAGCAGGAGTAAGTTGTATTAAAGCCCTAACTTTCTTACTGGGCTGTCTAGATGGGCCACGATGGTCTTTATTTGCTGTCATGTTATTATGTTACTATGTATGGTATATCATTGTTATACTATTATACAGTCATCTGTTTAGCTCTGAAATTAGTAAAATATGAACATTAAACTAAGTATGCAAGCTTCCAAAACAAAAAATGTTAATATTTGAACAGAGCTTTATTTTCAAAGCCAAACTTTTATTCTAAAATTAAAACTGCATGGATAATGGAAAATCAATTGCCAGCTGTATAAACTAGTTAGTTACTATGCTTCTAGTCTAAAATAAACCAAATATTCAAAGGCTTCTGCCCATTTAAAAATCCGCTTAAGTGCTAATATTCAGCAGCACTTATCTGGACAGTGCCACTGAATATCGCCACTAATCACACCTGCACTGTCTGATTAGTGCCAGGGTGGTCTGTGGGTGGAGCTTGGGCGGAACCTGAGAGGAGCCAGTTAGCTGCAGTATATTTACCACCATATGGTTAAGTAAGCAGCTAAAATTAGGACAGGATTAATATAAGTTAGGCTGTCTTAACTTTACCTGTGGAGGTAACCGGGCACCAGTCTGAATATCGACTGGTGCCCGATTCATCTCTGGGTAGCATCAAAGGCTTTTGGGTGTCCTCCTCCCATCAGCAAAACACTAGGCCCAATGTGAGCTGCCCCCCCCCCCCCTACCCTGAAGCTGCCCACTCGCTACTGCTCACTGTGAGCAACTTCAAGATGGCCCACCACAAGAGTGGTGCTAGGGGTCACAGCCGCCATTCTGAGGCCGGACCTGTGATGGGCAGATGCAATTGAGAATTCACACACCCTGCATGTGGATGCTGGTTCGCCCCCTTGGGGGCCCCAGAAGACCATCAGGAGCCCCATTGTGGCTTCTGAGTGCAGCAGAGGGGATCTGGGTGCCTCAGAGGTCCTGGTCTCCTTGGAGATGGCAACGGAAAACATTGGCTTCCCACCAAAGAACGTATTACCTTTAAAGTCTGCACCCTGGTCCACAAAATTATTAACGGCGAAGTTCCAGGATATATGTCAAACCTAATAAATTTACCATCCAGAAACAGAACCAGATCTTCCCGTACTTACTTAAATTTACACTATCCTAACTGCAATGGTCTCAAATACAAATCAACCTATGCATCCAGCTTCTCTTATGTAAGTACACAACTATGGAATGCACTGCCTAAAGCTGTGAAAACAATCCACAACCATCTTAACTTCAGGAAATCATTGAAAACCGACTTCAAGAAGGCATACCCCCTGGATCCAAATTAAATGCCTACATCCTGCGACACAGCAAAACCATGGCCCATATTAGACACTTATATCCTTCCCTTCCTTCAATCCTTTGTGCTTGATACACTTGATTCTTATGTGATAAGTACTCCATTTTGTATTCTACCGGTCTAGAGCTCGCCTCTAAGGTACTGTGTAAGCCACATTGAGCCTGCAATTAAGTGGGAAAATGTGGGGTATAAATGTGATAAATAATGGAGGAAACACTGGTGCGGGGGCCAAATAGGAATAAGATAAGCCTCCTTGAGATCCAATGCCATCAGAAACTTGCACAGTTGAACTGCTGCCACAACAGACCGCAGACTCCATGCAAGAATGTTGGATCTTTAATAATTGGTTCACTTTCTGGAGATCAAGACTAGGACGAAAAGACCCTCCTTTACGAGGCACCATGAAATAAATGGAATACCGCCCTGCACAAGTCTCAGGGGAGGTACTGGCACCACAGCCCCGATCTCCAAGAGGGAGTGAAGAGTGGCTTCTAGTGTCGCCCTTTTGAAGGCAGTGGCAGAACGCAACCTAAAAATGTGTCGCCTATGGGCAAAGCAAATTCTAGCTTGTAGCCGTCTTTGATAACATCCAATACCCATTGGTCCAAGGTAATCTTGGCCCACTTTTTTTTTTTTTAAACCAAGCCAGCTGATCCCCTATTCTGAATACCGGAAAGCGGGCCGGCGCCCCATCATTGGGAAAAGCGACCTGCAGCTCCTGGACACGTGGATTGCTTATCTCCTCGAAAGGAAGATGGAAGAGTGTCAAAACCAGGGGCGCTGGAGATTTGCCCTAGGATGACTAGGTTGGTAATGACGAGTCTCTCTAAAATGAGGTCTCGCAGAACCAGTCTGCAGGACAGATTTGGGCTTATCCTCGAGACGCTGACCTTTGGAGTCCCCCAAATCCTTATTCATTCCAAATCCTCTCCAAAAAGGAGCTTGCCACAAAAAGGCAACCTAGGGAGTCGCAGCTTGGACACCAAATCCGCTGCCCAATGGTGTAGCTACAACTGGAGACAAGAAACCGCCAATATCATCTGTTTAGCTGCAGTCCGGACCAGATCATACAGGGAGACAGCGAGGTAAGCCAGTCCAGAATCCATGTGGGGTACAAGGGACCCCAATGTGGAGGCTGCCTCTTGGTCCTGTTCCAGAGCCTGTAGAAGCCAACTGAGGCAGGCCCTGGCCATGTACAAACTACAAATCGAGGTCTGAAGAGCCAACGCAGATACCTCAAAGGCACGCTTGAGAGAAGCCGCCAGGCAGTGGTCTTGCGTATCCTTAGTGCAACACACTCTCCCACTGGAAGGGTAGTCTTCATGGTAACCGCTGCTACCAGAGCATCCACAGAAGGGAGAATAAACTTTCTCTGCCTGGTCCACGACCACCAGATAAAGGTGTGACATCACTCTAGAGATCTTGAGGCTCCTATCAGGGTCCGACCATTGAGCTGAAATAAACTCCGGATGGCCTTGTCCGCAGGAAATGCTTTAGAAGGTTTTCTTGTGCTGGGCATTCTAGGACTGACCGTGGCAGCAGCATGCGCCTCCAGTCATCAATATTCAAAGCTGCTAAGGCATAAGAGATGAGAATAAGCAGCTCGTCCTTATGGAACATGTGGACAGCCGTAGGGTCATTAGGTTCCTCCTGGCCCAAATCGCCCTCCTCTAGCTCATCCACCTGGGAGGGACGGAGGGAATCCCCAGAGAATGCGGTAACCGAAGGAGGCGGGGTACCAGGACCCAACAACGCCACCACCGAAAGAGAGGTAATTCACCTCCTCTTTAGGATAGGGTCCTCAGGCTGAGTGAGAAACAAGTCCCAACAACTCCGCTGCTGCCTTCTAACATATAGGCCTGATGCAGGAGAAGAACAAACTCTGGACAGAAAGCTTCCCCAGACCCCCCCCCCCCCCCCCCCCCCCACAGTAGAGCCCAAAGTAGCCGCCAAAGTGAAGGGAGGCCCGCAGGAAGGACTGAAACATCTGCCAAACTGCCACTGTGCACCAGCTCTGAAACCATCATCAGCTGACAGGCAGAAGCCACATTGGGAGAGGGAGACAAAATGGAGCGTGAACCATCCCCCTGCTAAGGCTCTAACAGCCCACCAAGCACAGCCCCTTCGTGGAGCTTCGGCTCCTACAGCGAGAACACCGTTTCACAATTTCTGCTGCTATTACTGTACGTCCCACTGCGGGAAGAAGAAAACAGAAACCAAGGCACTTACCAAACAAAGGCGGCCCGGGCAACGCCTTCCAAAGCACACCTGCTACCAAGCAGACCCAGCAGGTTAATAAGAGCACACCGCAGTGGAATCTGATCGGGAAACTCACTATGTGAATAGTTCCTGCTGCTCCCTAGCTCAATAAATTGTATTTTTTTTTTAATTGGTAAGGAAGGGAAGGGAACAGCCAGAAAACCTGCAGGGAGACAAGGGGACACAGGGTGAGGCAGGGACCCAGACAGATATGCCCCTAAGGATGGTTCCAAGTGGCCAAACACCCCAAACTCAACTGGCCAAAAAAGAGCTCAGGAATAGTCTCAGTCTTGAAGAATCCAGGGGATGGTGGTAAGTCGTCCACCTCCTGCTGGAGATAAGAGATATACTGGCTGATGGAGGGGCTGGTCATCCAGTATCACTTACTACAGCTTGTAATCTCTATCTCCACCTGCTGGTAGATGGACACAACCCACCAGTTACTGGATTCATCTACTGCCTGCGCTGAGGAATGAATGAATTCTTTGCTTCAGTCTTTACATAAGATCTTCCTGTACAGAATGGTTTTCAAGGGTGAAGATGCAAAGCAACTGAAAACTCTGTGAGCCTGGAAGATGTACTGAGCAAAATCGACAAAATTAAAGAGTAGCAAATCACCTGGACAGTATGGCTTGCACCCTAGGGTACTGAAAATTCAAACATGAAATTGCTGATTTGCTGTTGGTAATCCGTAACCTGTCATTAAAATTGTCCATAGTAGCTGCAGATTGGAAGGTGGCCAGTGTAATGCAGATTATAAAAAACAACAACTTCAACAACAAAACACACAGGAATCCAAGGGTGATCCAGGAAATTACAGATCGGTAAGCCCAACTTCAGTGCCAGGCAACACAGTGGAAACTATTTATAAAGAATAAAATTAAAGAACACAAACATGGTTTAATGGGACATAGTGCCGGGCAAAATACTGGAAACGAAATTACGGAACACAAACATGGTTTAATGGGACAGAACCAGCATGGATTCTGCCAAGGGAAGTCTTGACTCACTAATTTGCTTCATTTGTTTGAAAATGTGAATAAACATGTCAATAAAGGTGAGCCAACTGATGTAGTGTATCTAGATTTTCAGAAAGCTTTTGACAGACTCCTGATAAAATTAAATGGTCATGGGATAGGAGGCAATATCCTGTTGTGGATTAGAAACTGGGTATTGGATAGAAAACAGAAGGTAGGGTTAAATAACCATTTTTTTTTTTGCAATGGAAGAGACCCCAGGGATCTGTACAGGGACCTGTGCTAGTTAACATTCATAAATGCTCTAGAAATCAGAATGACAAGTGAGGCGATTACATTTGCAGATGACATAAAACTAGTCAGTTGTTAAAACATATGTGGACTGTGAAAAATTGTACAAGACCCTAGTAAACTGTAATGTGGACAAATGCAAAGTGATGAAAATATTTTTAAAACAAATAAAAGGAAATATTTTTTCACTCACCCAATAGTTAAGCTCTGGAACTCATTGCCATAGGATGTGCTCACAGCGGTTAGCATATCTGGGTTTAAAAAGGTTGGACAAGTTCCTGAAGGAAAAGTCCATTGTCTGCTATCAAGATAGACATGGGGAAGCCACTGCTTGCCCTGGGACTGATAGCAAGGAGTGCTGCTACTACTTAGTTTCTGCCAGGTAACTTGTGACCTGGATTAGCCATCTTACAAGCAAGATACTGGGCTAGGTCTTACCTAGGAGTGGAGGAGTGGCCTAGTGGTTAGGGTGGTGGACTTTCGTCCTAAGGAACTGAGTTCAATTCCCACTTCAGGCACAGGCAGCTCCTTGTGACTCTGGGCAAGTCACTTAACCCTCCGTTGCCCCATGTAAACTGCATTGAGCCTGCCATGAGTGGTAAAGTGTGGGGTACAAATGTAACAAAAAAAAAAATATTATGTTCTTATGTAAAAAGAAACCTCCAGTGGTCAAGCCTATACAGATGGCAGATCTCTTTCACTGCAGAGGAAAGTCAAGACCAAGAAAGGGAAATGACTAAAGCACAGAGAAGGCAAAGGCAACTGGGCTTGGCATTCACTATATCCATTTTTCAGATTCCTCAGATTGTTGGCTCAAACAGCATAAGAATGAGTATTGCTATCACTTCATTTTCAATATAGTAAAAATTTACCAGATCCGTTGTTTCATCTTCTTCAACTTCAGCTTCATCATCTTCATCTTCTACTACAGAGTCTCCTACTGCTTCTTCATCCTCTGTAGGATCTTGTGCTGCAACTAGTGTACTTGAACCTTTAAAACAAGAAGTAAATGGTGAGATTTAGACTTGCCATTTGTTTCTTTTCCTACCAGATCACTAGGAAGTCCCCTAATAGCAGGCTAAACAAAATAACTATTATCCCAACCTCAAGCCTTAGGTGGTGCAGCTGAGCTTGATTGCCAGTATTCTACTATAAAGCTAATTCCTTAGCACTTGCAGCAGATGAATCCAGAAACTTGAACATCTTCAAGTTTCTGGATTCATCTGCTGCAAGTGCTAAGGAATTCCAGCAGGTGGAAGTGCTAAGTAGAATTCCAGCAGGTGGAAATAGAGAGCACTGAAGCTGGTCTTATAGGGCGTACTCCTGCCAGAATTCTACGCCACAAATAAATCAAAAAAATTCTGTCTGCAAATTCTGCAACTTTGTCATAATTTAACCAATACTTCCCCTCTCCCCGTACCATCCATATTTTTCCCAGCCCCCATAGCATCCATATTTTTTTTCTAGCCCTCTCCCTGCACCCACATGTGGAGGGGCATAATCGAAAGGGGTGCCCAAGTTTTCCTGAGGACTTCCTTGCAGGACGTCCCGCCAAAGGGGCGGGGAAACCCGTATTATCGAAGCAAGATGAACGTCCATCTTTTGTTTCGATAATACGGCCGGGGATGCCCAAATCTTGACATTTAGGTCATCCCTAGAGATGGTCGTCCTTAGACTTGGTCGTTTCTGATTTTCGGCGATAATAGAAACAAAGGACACCCATCTCAGAAACGACCAAATGCAAGCCCTTTGGTCGTGGGAGGAGCCAGCATTCGTAGTGCCATGACACCAACCGGGCACCCTAGGGGGCACTGCAGTGGACTTCAGAAAAAGCTCCCAGGTACATAGCTCCCTTACCTTGTGTGCTGAGCCCCCCCAAAACCCACTACCCACAACTGTATACCACTACCATAGCCCTTACGGGTGAAGGGGGGCACCTAGATGTGGGTTTGTGGTGGGTTTTGGAGGGCTCACATTTACCACCACAAGTGTAACAAGTGGGGAGAGGAGATGGGCCTGGGTCAGCCTGTCTTAAGTGCACTGCACCCACTAAAACTGTTCTAGGGACCTGCATACTGCTGCGATGGACCAGAGTATGACATTTGAAGCTGGCATAGAGGCCGGCACAAAAGATGTTTAAAGTTCTTTTTTGAGGGTGGGAAGAGGAGGTCATCCACGATTCCCTCCGGTGGTCATCTGGTAAGTTCAGGCACCTTTTTGTGCCTTGGTTATAAGAAAAACAGGACCAGGTAAAGTCGCCCAAATGCTCGTCAGGGATGCCCTTTTTTTCCCCCATTATGGGTTCAGTACGCCCATGTGTTAGACACGCACAAGTCCCGCCTTTGCTATGCCTCCGACATGCCCTCGGGAACTTTGGTCGTCCCTGCGACAGAAAGCAGTTAGGGACATCCAAAATCGGCTTTCGATTATGCCAATTTGGGCGAACCTGTGAGAAGGACGCCCATCTTCCGATTTGTGTCCTTCTCTTTCAAAAATAAGCCTGATAGTCTTCATCTTTACAGCCTGCCCCCCTCCTACCCACCCCCACATAGCATTTAAAAAAAATGCTCCCTCCCAGCACCCACATACCATCAATATATATTTTTTTCAGCCTGCCCCTGCACTCACCCGTGATGTAGGAGCAGGAGGAGACGCATGGGAGTACTTCTTTGGGTCAGGAAAGAGCCCCCCTCTTTCCTGCACGCTGCCACTGCTCTGGGCTGGTGCCGCTTCTTTTTCCAAGACTTCCTGCAGCAGTCTCATGAGATTATTGCTTGAAGTCTCAGTGGCTATTTTGAAAAATCGGCAGCACAAGCCAGAGAGCAGCGGTAGCGGACAGGACAGACTGAGGCTCTTTCCTGCCCCCAAACGGACCACTAGAGCACCAGAATGTACTCAGGTAGGCCTGGGAGGACAGTGAGGGAGCCAGCGAGCCTGCCTCGAACCGCAGATTCTGCATAAAAATGCAGAATTCTGCGCAAATTCTGCACTCGGCAATCGCGCAGAATTCCAGGAGTAATAGGATGATGTTCCTTGTTTAGTCAGTATATATTTATCTCCAGCAGGTGGTGGATGGTGTGTGTCTATAAGTTTTAGCTATGATGTTCTACTTCAGGTATGTTGCACTATTTCCTACCCCCGTCTTTCTTTACTGTCAGCCACATGAAGGAATTTCTGACTGGTCACTAACTCTGATGGTGCCTCCCGTTGCTAGGGCAACTCAGCTACCTGGTATAACTTGTTACAGATGTAATTTACTGAGAAAAGGTATGGCAAGGAGATCAATTGCAAGCCTCCAGCACATATGAACGACCCAATTACAAGTCTCCAGCACATATGCAGCACCTATGATTGGGTCCAGGGTAGAGGAGAGGTGGGTGCTCATCACAGCCTATAAAACCACGCTGCGGACAAAGAAACTCTGAAAAACTAGTCATGCTTGGAAAGAGAGTTTCAGATCCGTCCAATGGCCTATTTTTTTTTCCCCGAAGGGGATGCTCTCCCCCCTTTATAAAAACACTCTCAATAGCTAAGAATCTTTTTCATCCATTCTTTCTTCCTTCCTTTCTTTCTCTCTGTTCTGTGACCTTTGTATGACGAATAAACTTTCCTTCCTCCTTTTTCTCTTCTTTATGTAATTAGTCTGACTATTTATAATTACCAGAGGTTCTGATGTTAGATTTTGTAAGTTTGTTATAACTTGCCACTGATATCTGATGCTGTGCAAGTAATAAAAGACTTAATTCTCTGATTCCTGTCCAATTTTTCTATAGTATTTTGTAATATTTTGTAAGATGTTTAGAGAATAGCAAACAAATGCGCAGCCTAGTACATGTGTCGCAAGCTCCTGGTTTCATTCTTGTCATTTTTTTTTTATTTTGTTATTTTTGTTACATTTGCACCCCGGGCTTTCCCACTCATGGCAGGCTCAATGCGGCTTACATGGGGCAATGGAGGGTTAAGTGACTTGCCCAGAGTCACAAGGAGCTGCCTATGCCTGAGGTGGGAATCGAACTCAGTTCCTCAGGACCAAAGTCCACCACCCTAACCACTAGGCCACTCCTCCACTCCTGTTCTGGGTTTCCCGGTTCAGTAGAGCCTGGGGGGGGGGGGGGGGGCGGCTTACGCTAAGCTGTGCCGGCTTTAGGGGGTATACCTGGAGGTGCCAGGTCCCTCCCCCACCCCTATCCAGTCACTTTCTCCTTCCTCACAGTGCTTCAAAAATGTAAAAAAAAAAAGGGGGGGAGGGAGAAATATATATATTAAAAAAAAAAAAAAAGGAGGAGGATTACAGCAGTTTTGCCTGCTTATGTGGGTACTTGGATGTTGGATGGGGTTGCCTCTGCTGCTACCAGTATGCCCTGGGCCACAGTGGCGAGTCAAAACCTGATCCTGGAGATTTGGCGAGTGTTCCTTTACATTTTTCTCCTTCCACTTACTCGCAATTTCACTTTTCCTTGCAATGACTGCAGAGCCTTGTCAGCGCTGCTCTTACTACACTAAGCAGAGAGCAGTGTTGGGGAAATGTCGGTGGAGTGGTTTGAAGGAATTTTAGAAGAGCAGCCTTTTTGGTAGGCGAACCCTCATCTTCCCACGCAGTGCAATCATGGCCTCTCTCTTTTTTCAGCCGACATTCTCGGATGCAGTTTTTCAGGCTCCCGCAGCCATTTCAAAATCAACATGGCTGGTTCCCACAGCTGCAGGATACATGCTGCCTCGTCAAGCTGGGCATATTTCTGTACCGTATACACATGCAGGTAAGGTTTCTGACTGTATATTAACTCCTTGGCCTCTGCTGTCTATTCCCCCCCCCCCCCCCCCCATGTTTGTTTTTTCAGTGCATCGCCTATATTCTGCAGAGGTCTCCTCAGCATACACAGTCTTCTGCCTATCTCGCGCAGTGGCAGTTGAATGTTTCTGGGTTCTTGCAAACCTTTTGACCTCTACAAATGATTGTGAGTGAAGGAAGATGTTTTGAACCTCTCTGAGGCAGATTCTTGGGCCCCTCCATCTTCTCCTCACTGTGCATCAGGCCTGGCAGCAGCTTCACTGTCTTCTGTGGGAGTTGAGAAGAGTGAGACTCTAGCCGATAGAGGAGGCTGTTCCTACAACTGTTAACATCCCCTCCCCCAGGAGACCTTAACTTCCTTTATGACTAAGGCTTTGGAGGTTCTCAATTTTAGTAGCTCAGAGTCACTAAACCCCTCAGTCTCTACAGTCCTGGGATGGCTAGCACACTGGAACCCACCTAAAACATTCCCTGTACATGAGGCTATGCACATACAAATTTAGACTCTGTGGACCACACCAGATTCCAGTCTCAGGGTGACCTGGGCCACGGTGTGCCTTTCTTCTATTGCTCAGGATGAGTTTGGGAGGCTTATGTTACCTAGAGTCAATGGTTCTCAACCCAGTCCTTGGAAAACACAGCTAGTCAGGTTTTCAGGATACCCACAATGCATATGCATGAGATAGGTTTGCATACAATGGAGGTAGGGCCTGCAAATCTATCTCATGCATATTCATTGTGGGTATCCTGAAAACCTTAGTGGCTGTGTGTCCAGAGGACTGGGTTGAGAACCCCTGCCTGATTCTTTGGTGGCTGAAAGCAGGAAAAAAAAAATCCACACCCTTTTGGAAAGGCAGCCTGCAGATTGGCCCAGGAGCTCATTTTCACTTGATTTTACTGGCTTTTTCCCCCAGTCTTAGTCTGGGAAAAGACAGATTTGTATTTATTTATTTATTGCATTTGTATCCCACATTTTCCCACCTCTTTGCAGGCTCAATGTGGTTTACATTACATCATGAATACTGGAAGTACATAAGAAAATAGATATTTAGTATTGCAGGATAGAGCATGATAGTAGTATAGCAAGCAAATATTATAAGACAATTCTGGATATGTGTTTAGAAGTTCACATTTGTTGATCTTTGTGGTATGTCGTGTCGAAGAGATGGGTCTTCAGTAGTTTGCGGAAGTTAATTCGTAGATCGTTTTCAGGCTGCGCGGCAATGCGTTCCAGAATTGTGTGCTCAAGTAGGAAAAGGTTGACGCGTGCGTTTGTATTTTAGACCTTTACAGTTGGGGAAGTGAAGATTGAGGAATGTGCGGGATGATTTTTTAGCATTCCTGGGTGGTAAGTCAGGTCTAACATGTAGGCTGGGGCATCTCCGTGAATGATTTTGTGAACTAGGGTACATATTTTGAACATGATGCGTTCTTTAAGTGGGAGCCAGTATAACTTTTCTCGTAGGGGTTTCACACTTTCATATTTTGTTTTTCAGAATACGAGTCTAGCTGCAGTGTTCTGAGCTGTCTGAAGTTTCTTGATTATTTGTTCTTTGCAGCCAGCATATAGTGCGTTGCAGTAGTCTAGGTGACTGAGCACCACTGATTGTACCAAGTTGCGGAAGACAGTCCTTGGGAAGAAAGGACTTACTCTTTTTAGTTTCCACATTGAGTGGAACATTTTCTTGGTTGTGTTTTTCGTGTGACTCTCAAGGGTTAGGTGTCGATCAATGGTAACTCCAAGAATTTTTAGGGTATCCGAAATTGGAAGGTTCAGTTTTGGTGTGTTAATGGTGGTAAATTTGTTCGTATTATGTTGAGAGGTGAGGATTAGGCATTGGGTTTTTTTCTGCATTGAGTTTCAATTGAAATGCATCTGCCCATGAATGCATGATATGTAGGCTTTGGTTGATATCTTTGGAAATTTCCTTTAAATCTTGTTTAAATGGGATGTAGATCGTTATGTCGTCTGCATATATGTATGGGTTGAAGTTTTGGTTTGATAGTAGTTTGGCCAAGGGTATCATCATTAGGTTGAATAAGGTCGGTGAGAGGGGGGATCCCTGTGGAACTCCGCATTCAGGTATCCATGTGGCTGAAGTAGTCGAATTAGATGTCACTTGGTATGATCGTGTGGTCAGGAACCCCTTGAACCAATTGAGAACGTTGCCTCCAATTCCGAAGTACTCGAGGATATTTAGTAATATACCATGATCAACCATATCAAAGACGCTAGACATGTCAAATTGCAGAAGTAGTATATTTTTGCCAGTTGCAATCGTTTGAACTTATTCATGAGAGTAACTAGTACTGTTTTGGTGCTATGGTTAGACCGAAATCCTGACTGGGAGTCGTGTAGTATTGAGAATTTGTTTAAGTAGTTTGTGAGTTATTTGGTCACCATCCCTTCCGTTAGTTTGGTTATTAAGGAAATGGATGCTACTGGCCTGTAGTTGGTTAGTTCACTAGCACTTTTCTTTGCATCTTTAGGTATGGGGGTGAGTAGGATGTTTCCTTTTTCCTTCGGGAAGAGTCCATTTTGTAACATATAGTTCACGTGATTTGTTAGGTCTGTTATAAATTGTTGAGGGCAGATGTCATAAGGTTGTTTGGGCATATGTCTAGTTTGCAATGAGATTTGGCGAATCTTTTGAGCATTAGGGAGATGAGATCCTCCAATAATATCTCAAAGTTGGTCCAGGTTCTGTCTGCTGGGTATACACAATCAAGGAGTATGGCGTAATCGATGGTACTGACAGGTATTTTAAGTCACAATTGTACGATTTTCTCATTGAAGTATTTCGCAAGATTGTCTGCTCCTGGTATATCTTTGCTGTTGGTTGTTACTGGTGTGATATCTAGTAGTTTATTCACGAGTTGGAAGAGTTTATGTTTGTCCTTGTAGTTTGGTCCAATTTCTGTTTTGTAATATAGTATATTTATATTTTCTTTGAAGTTGTTTCCAGGCGTTGAGTGTGGGATCGTCTTTCTCTTTTTTCCATGCACGTTCTAACCTTCTAACTTGTGTTTTAAGTTTTTTCAGTTCTTCATTGAACCATGGTATTGAGTTTTCTGTGTGATGTTCTAGTTTGAGTTGGGGCAAAGATGTCTAATATTGATCTGCATCTATCGTCCCAATCTAGGAGGAACTGGTTTGTATCTGCCGTCATTGTCCATCCGTTGTGGTAGATCTGTTGCCAGAATACTACCGGGTCTATTTTTCCTCTTGTGGTGTAGGTTTTTCGTTCTTGTTTGTTAGTTGTGTCTTTCGTTCGCCATTGGAGGGAGATGTATGCTTTATAATGGTCTGTCCACGGTGCGGGTGTCCATTTTGTATCTGTTAGTGTAAGGTTTGAATTGGGATCGAATTCGTTTGTGATAACATCTAGTGTGTGTCCTTTAGTGTGAGTTGGTTGTGTGTTTGGTCCATGAAGATCCCACAGTTGTAGGAACTCTGCGTTCTTGAGCGCTTGAAGAGGTAAGATCTTCGAGGTGAAGGTTGATATCTCCTATTATGATGAGGTTTGAGGTTGTGACACGGGTGTTCGAGATAAAGTCCATAAAGTGTGCTTGGGAATCTTGCCAGTTGACTGGCAGTCTGTAGAGTAAGACTGCGTTAAGGTGTTCCTGCAGATTTGGGTGGTTAATTCTTACCGATGCGATTTCAAGTTGTGGCAAAATGGATTCAGCTGTGGTTGTGATGGTGAACTCGGATTTGTATATTATGGCTATTCCTCCTCCTCTTTTTCCGTTTCTTGTCCAGTGGGTAATTTTGTATCCTGGTGGGCATAAGTCTAAGATTATGGGGTCTTTAAGGTCTTGTCTTTAGATTGTTTTCTTGTCTTTTAGATTGTAAGCTCTTTGAGCAGGGACTGTCCTTCTATGTTTAAATTGTACAGCGCTGCGTAACCCTAGTAGCGCTTTAGAAATGCTAGTTAGTAGTAGTAGTAGGCCCTGTGATCAGTTATATTTGATAATCTGTGAGCAACATATTTCCTAATCTTCCCAAATACTTTTTAGAAAGTCAACAACGGCTTAATTAGTGTTATAATTGATCCATAGTTGTTACCTGTTATTGTTTTGCTGATTGCACTTTTTCTGTTTCACAGTTGAAGTTCTAGCAATAAACAATATTTAGTTTGTTGATTCTGCCTGTCTGGACTGATAAAGAATCCTGGTGATTTGTGTGTTGGGTCTGCGAGTGCTTTCTGGGATCTGTGGGACTACTGGGAGTGTGGCATCCAGTAACTTACAAATCAATGGGAATAATTTGAGAGTGGGAGACTCACCCAGAGGCAGTTGTGATCCAGTCGGTGGGAGGAGGGTGCTAGTGTAGAGCACAGGCGGCAGGTGGAGGTGGACCTGAGCTATGCTGGGGATAGATCCTCTAATTGGCTGTGGGATAACCCCAGTCAGGTAGCTAGGTGTTTAGTTACAATTTACTTGTAGCAGGTGCACTGAGGACAGCAAGCATATATTCTCACTTGTGGGCAATATCATCCACAAAGCCTGGGGTGGACACTGCCAAGTGCACTGTCACTTTACATTTTTGAGGTAATGCCGCCATCGCACATGTGTGAGTGTCTTCCAGTTCATGCTCAAGCGCGGGACCAGCAGTACTGTATAAAGCTAAGAAAACTCCAAGGGGGGTTGGGAGAACATCTACTACAGGTATGTAACTGAGCTTTGTCCGAGGATTCACTAACTACCAGACTCACAATGTAAATTAGTTTCTGCAAATAAAGAGATAGTGGAGCCTAGTGGGGGGGGGGGGGGGGGGGGGGGGGTAAAAAAAAATAAAATAACCAGAAGGCAGAGTTGGCTCTTAAGTAGTAAAACAATTTTACAAGACTGAGTGGAGGAGTAGCCTAGTGGATAGTGCAGCGGACTTTGATCCTGGGGAACTGGGTTCTATTTCCACTGCAGCTCCTTGTGACTGTGGGCAAGCCACTTAACCCTCCATTGCCCCTGGTACAAAATAAGTACCTGTATATATGTAAACCGCTTTGAATGTAGTTGCAAAATACCACAGAATGGCAGTATATCAAGTCCCATTTCCCTTCTTGCCCAAACCAGCTATCCCACCTGGAATGCTGCTCCAGACAGTAGTGAGCAGTGAAGATGTGGATAAAAGACCACGTAGCTGCCTTGCAAATATCTTCAATGGAGGCAGAGTGGAAACGAGATACTGAAGCTGCAATGGCTCTCGCGTTGTCAGCAGTGACCTGGCCATGAAGGATCAGATCAGCCCAGCCTCAGCATACAAGAGAGAGTGTCAGTCAGCCAGCCAGCCAAGTTCAGATTGCGCGTTTGGTGATGGCTATCCCTAATCTGTTAGGGTCAAAGGACACAAAATGCTGGGATGTTTTGTATATTCTAGATAATATATTAGAGCATGTTTACATTCTAAGGTATGCAGTGCTGCTTCGTCAGGATTATAGTGTGGCTTAGGGAAGAAAACAGGCAGTACAACAGATTAACCGAGATGGAATCCGATACCATTTTAGAGTGGTATCGGAATTTAGACTGGGTTCAGAGTACAACCCTGTCGTGGTAGAACCTGGTATAAGGAGGATCTGCCACCAAGGATTGAAGCTTGCCGACTCATGGCAAAAGTAAGACCTATTAATAAGACTACCTTATATGTGAGGAATTTCAAATAACAGGAATGAAGCGGTCAAAATGGAGGTTTCATGAGAGCTGTTAGGATGACATGCAGATCCTTCGCCACCAGAGGCAGTTTGATACGAGGTTTCACATGAAACAAACTTTTCATGAATCTAGTTAAGGGATGAACCAGCAAACACCGGGAAATTGGCATCCCTGAAGAACAGAGGAGGCCGTGTCCTGAAGGTGCCAAGTAGAGGTGAGGAAGCATCGCTTCAACGCCAAGTGGAACGTGTACTATATCATTTGAAGAAAAGGGGAAACAACCACTCTAGGACAGAAAAGCAAAAAGTAGAACAGTGAGGTAAAGGAACCATGGAAGAAAAAGTACCAGGCTGGAAAGGGAGGACCTAGAAGACCCTCTATGTGGCCGGTACAGAAAGACGAATAGCCGCAAAGGCCTGAACTGTAAGCATGTGTATTCTATATATAAAAAAAAAATAATAATAATAAAAAACAAAAGACGTAGATCGGCCTGAAATAGTCCCCACCAGGAAGAACCCAGCGAAATGCTGAGATCAGCCTGAAGTCAAGAAACGGCCAACTCCCAGACAAAAAGGAGGTATATCAAGTGTGGAATAAACAAACATTAAAAAAGGAGCATGTTCATAAGCCATGGAAGGCAAATTGGGAACCCCATAGCAGAACTCCCAAGCAGAACTATGGCCCTGCTCCACAGAGCAAGCCCAATGAAAGATGCACAGCTAGCAAAGCTTTGTACTGGCACACCCAGAGAACAGGGTGTGCTCATACAGAAGACAGAGGAAATGAAGTCATGCGCTATGCACACAGACAGAATCATAGCTCCAACAGAGGCTGAGTCCTGCAGTGCATCCTTCACCCTCACAGGTAAAATAGAGGTACAAGACAGGGAAGGATCCAGTCACAACCGCAAAGCCTACGCGAACACCACCTCCTCAACCCCCAGAGGAGTAGATGTACTCTAAATGCAGAGAAGGGACTGAGCCGGAGACTAGTCCTGTTGAACCAACAGACAGCCGCTGCACAACCGCCAGGGGAGTGGAGAGAGAGCTCGGTATAAGCAGCCATGGGACCCCACTCGAGACAAAGCCTATGCATACCAGCTGGAGACAGAGCCATGTTCAACAAACCTAGATAGCAGCCATGCCCAACTTGCTGAAACATGCCATGCCCAAGAGACAGCAACGGGGGCATACAAATAATGAATACCGCAACAGCAAGGAAAGGTCACTCGTATGCAGCACCAGCCAGATTTCTGGGTGCAGAAAGAAGCTAGGACCTAACAGTTGATCCTGGCCAGAAAGCAACCAGCCTCAGGGAGCAAAGAGGTAGCACATCACAATTCTGCCATAAAACAGAAGCTGGCAAAGCTAAAGAAATAAATGAGGAACTGAGTCTAGGGAAATGCGATCAACAGGCAGAAGACAGATGAACATCTGCCAGAAAAGCAATGGTGGTATCAAAAAGAACCCCAAACCCCGCTACAAAAGCAGCCTGTATGTTGTCCACCAAAAGGCAGCCAGAGGAAGGCTGCAATAGGGAAGCAGTCCATAAGGGCCATATAATAGCACTCTGACACTAGCCATTAACAGGAGAGAGGGGAGTCAGGCATCCACTAAAAAAAAAAAAAAAGGAGCCACCTTCCGGCCCTCCAGAGGGCCACAAGGCCGCACCGAAGCTGGGAAGTAAGCATTAGAAAAAAGGCCAGACGTCCTAAATGCAAGACAAGTGGTACAAAACTGTCACAAAGAGTGAACACACACGATGAAGCCCAACCACAGTACGGCAGCCGTCCACTGTCTAGACAGAACTGAACCCAGACTTTAGCACAGCCACTCCAACACGGGATTCTCCACACACCAACGGAAGGTAAGCACAACGACCGCTGCTCTGTTGAAAGCACACCCAAGGCCACTCACAGAGACCAGCTAGCTATGCATGCGAGACTGGACCACCTAGGGAAGGAAAGGCCATCTCAAACTGAAGAGCCACCAGGGGTTGATGCAGGCCGATGCAAAAAAGCGCGATGCCCACTCACCTAACCGAAAGTACACAAAAAGGAGCTGCACTCAAACTATTAATTTTTTTTTTAACAGGCAAGAAACCGCCAAACACAAAAGGGTACCCAAACAGCCAACGGACTCCCGGGAGAAAAATTACTGTTAGAGCCACACCTCCTGGAGCATCCACCATCAGCATAAAAAAAATTGCCACTAGCACCAGGCGGGAAGAAATGGATGGCAGAACCGGCCCTGCCGAAATGTGAGAGAAACCAGTAGCTCCTATACTGGGGGCACGGGAGTTGGCGCCCTACCAAAAACGACCCCAAAGAGAAAAGCAAGACTCTTCCGGTAACTATGGCAGGCAAGGAAATGAGAAACAATTATCTCAGGACAAAACAAAAAGTGAAGGCAAATACTTGCCGTGCAGAACCGCCCCAAAACGCCTCCTTGGATGAGCTAATGCGTCTCGGATCACTCTCCAAATCTGTCCACAGGACCAGAGTGGAGCCGAAGGGGGAGGGGGGGCGGAATTAGCATCACCGGGTGTCACTCAAGCTAAAGGATGAGGGACCACCGGATATCATCCATTGCAGTCAAGAAGCTCTCACAGACAGCCTGCTCAACTGACCCCTGGCAAACCAGGGCAGGAACTGCACAACATGCCACCATCCGCTAGGAGACAAAGAAAACACTGAGTATTCCAAGCTGCACAATACTCTTAAGGGGCGCATTACTTTGAACTATTTTCTCTGTCTTCTTCCGCTGGTGGATGGACATAACCCATTAGTCTGGGCTGGTCTGGTGGATGACAAGGGAACATTTATGTGACCTAAATTTTATCATTTACATGAGAACTTCAAAAGAACAATGCTCCCAATTGTAGAACAGCAGATAGTAGGAGCATCTCCTTTTCCTCTTTCTTTAGATACCTCAGAAAACATACTTATAAGAAATATTTTATCACGATTTTCAAAGAAATAAACATAATATCCAGTCTTTATCTGAAGACAATGCAAGAAATACTAACAAGAGTTGCAGGTTGAACTAAATCAGAGTAGGAGGGCTCTGATAAAAGTGGAAACATCTAGAGGCTCCAATGGTTCACTTGCTTAGATTGGCTCTAGTTGAAAGCCTCCATTTATTCTTCTTTGAGAGAGAAGAGAGTAAACTTCACTAATGGGGAGAAATCACATCAGGTGAAACATTCAAAACTTCCTTCAAATACCTAAGAAATCCTTAGGAGTCACAGTTATTAAACGTGGCACTCATAGGTTACAAGTTCTAATTGCATTTTCCAGGGATCCAACCTTGACCTGAGAAATAAATTATTCTTTGCCTGTGCAGATTCAAAGTTTTAATTGAGGATACTGACTTCAAATTTTTTCAACTGAGTATTAGTCTATATTAAATCAATTTCATTTTTTGTCACTCTTTAATATCATAGACTGTTACATAATTGACTTATCAAAATATTAAGTCTCACCTAAATCAATGATTGCTTGAAAAATCGATTCCAGAGAAAATGTTGCTAGTCTAGGTAAATCACGAAGGTAAGTCCTCCCGGACCAAGATGCTGCACATAGGGATCCATTGTAGCTCCAGGAGGTAGACGGCTCAGAGGGGAAAACCCTTACACCTTTAACTTTAGACTATAATAAAGTGAAAATAACCAAAAGAAACAGAAAAGCCTTGAAGAGCTCAACATGCAGCAGCCATCTTGGATCACCCTAAATAATGTCCTATGTTAACCAATTTATATTTAACTCATTTTTATTAGGTTTCCAATAAGTAACAATACACACAGGAAATGGATGATTGCAAGAGGATTCATTCACATAGATGCTAGTCGTTAACAGTGTTATTATTCCTCTTACAACCTCTATAAACTCCTTTCCCACCCTTCCCTCCCCTCCTCCCAAACAACAAACTGATACCCTTTATTAGTTCGTGAGTTATTAGGAGTCCATGTGCACGCTGCAGACTCTTGACAAAAATTACTAATTTAGGATTCTGCTTCTTGCTGCTGGCTGCAATGTATCCCAGAAGTGCGCCCATATTTTTTCCAGTTTCTTGCCCTCCTCGGAGGAGAAATCTGTTACTCCACATCTTTCCAGTTTCAGTAGTTCAATCATTTGTGTCCTCCAGACGCCTATTGACGGGGTTGTGGGTTCCCGCCAGCTCAACAAAATAGTCTTTTTGCCAATGAACACTGATCGTCTTACAAAGGCTATAAAGCCTGGTAATGTAGGTTTCACACTTTGATAGATCCCAAACAGCATCAGTGGATGGCTCCGTATGGAACGGCCCCAGTAAATCTTGATTTCCGACGGCATTCTGGACCAAAAGTCTGACACGCAGGGACATTGCCAAAACATATGGCCGAGTGTCGCAAGCCCCTGTCCACATCGTGGGCATGCTCCCGACTCTCCAAACCCCGCTTTCAGTGCTCTTGCTGGGGAAACGTATAGTCGCATTGCAAATTTATACTGAAGTTCCCAGTATCTCGTGTAAACTGCTTGACTCTGGGCCTGTCTCAGGTGTTCTCTGAATATCTCTGCTGTTATTTCAGCCTCCAAGTCTTTGGCCCAGGCTTGTGCTCTACTAACATAGTCTATGTCCTCCGTGGTGTCTTGTAAAAACTTGTGATGGTATCGCAGGGGCACAGTGTTTTGTGCTCCCAGTGTCAAAGCCGTGTTCAGAACGTCCTGTACATCTTCACTGAGGTTCGTCCAGCCCAATGCCCTTGAATAGTGCTGAATTTGTAGATAGGCAAACTGATCTGTTTGAGTTAATTGATATTCTCGTTTAAGTTCCCCAAAGGGTCGTATAGTTCCTTCTTCAGTCAAAAGTTGATATAGGTATTGTATTCCTTTGTCTCTCCATCTTTTGAAGCTCACTGAGGAGGATCCCTCTGGAAAATCTGGATTATTGTTTAGGGGCAAGAATGGCGTCGTCCTCCAGTCAAAGTGATGTCTCCTGCAAAGCCATCTCCATGTCGCTTTTGCTGATGTTATCAATGGATTACTCCCTATTCTAGCCACTATCCCCTTACCGGCTGCATGCAGTAACCAACCCAGGTGTGTGGTGGGGAAAAGAGACATCTCCAGTTGCGTATTTGAAAATTCTCTCTGCCCAGTCAACCAATCTCTGATGTGCCTCATGGAGCACGCTTCTGTTAGATATCTTATATTTAGTAAACCCATCCCTCCATGAGCCTTAGGTTTTTGAATAGTGTGAATTGGGAGTCTAGGTCTCTTCCCCCGCCACAAGAACCCTTGTGTAATCTTATTTAATGCCCGTTCTTCTCTTTATCTCAGGTGTAATGGCAGCATTTGGAAGAGATAAAGCCACTTGGGGGCTATCATCATGTTAAATAGACTAATACGCCCCGATAGGGACAACGGGAATTCTCCCCAGAGCTGTAGCACGCGTTTTGTCTGTGCTAGTATAGGAGGCACATTTTTGTCATATAGTATTTTCACATCGGATGGGATGGTAACCCCCAGATATTGAACCTGCCC
This sequence comes from Microcaecilia unicolor, assembly GCF_901765095.1. NCBI lineage: Eukaryota > Metazoa > Chordata > Amphibia > Gymnophiona > Siphonopidae > Microcaecilia > Microcaecilia unicolor. The sequence continues at coordinate 321,568,728 of NC_044031.1, forward strand.
CTCCGCCCACTGCAAAGGGAATGATCCCCTCCAGTCCTGCCTCCGCAGCGAGCCCAACGGTAGTGCTAGCGATTTGGTGAGGTTCAAACGAAAACCCGATAATGCTCCGTAGTTCATGATGGAGCCGAGGAGCCCATCCAAGGAAGTCCGAGGACGGCTCAACAGCAGCATCAGATCGTCTGCATAAGCTAACACTTTTAACTCTCTTCCTTGTACCTGAATCCCCTGTATGTCTTTGTTTGTACGTATCTCGTTAAGCAGCGGTTCTAAAGTTAGTAAGAATAGTAATGGCGACATTGGGCATCCCTGACGTGTCCCCTTCTGTATTTCGAATTCCTCTGTTTTGACCCCGTTCACTAGTACCATAGCCCGCGATCCGGTGTATAGGGTCGATATGGCCTGCAGGAACCACCCCTCCAGCCCTATCCATTTCAGGGTTTCGAACAGAAAGGGCCACAGTACGCGATCAAATGCGCGCTCTGCGTCCAGACTTACCATCAACCCTGGGGGTGTCTCCTCTGAGGCCCCAATCGTGGCCAACAGCAGCTTCCGCACGTTTTTTACCGAGTGGCGTCCTCTGACGAAACCAGCCTGCTCCTCTTGAATTATCCGAGGCAACAGCGGCGCCAACCTGTCAGCCAATATTCTGGCCAGCAGCTTGGCCTCCACATTTATTAACGATATGGGCCTATAGGAACTAGGCTGTAATGGGTCCCTGCCTTTCTTGTATATCAAACTTATTAGTGCCGTATTTGCGTGGCGTGGAAAGTGTCCCACTTCTATCACTGTGTTGAAATACTCTATTAAAGGTCTTGTTATCTGGGCCTTCATCATCTTATAGAACTCTCCCGATAGGCCGTCAGGCCCCGGCGCCGAGTGTAGTTTCAGTGCAGCTACTGCTCTGTGTGGCTCTCTAGCCTCTATTGGTTTGTGCAAGGACGCCAATTGGTCTTCTGAGAGCTTCCCCATTTGTGCCTTACCTAGGTATGCTTGGATCGCTGCACTCATATCTGTCGATTCTAATGATCCCTTATATAAGGTAGCAAAATGTTTATAAAATACCCTCGCTATCTCTTCTGGTTTAGTAGCTATTTCCTTCGTGCGTTTGTATATAGCCGCTATATAATTGCTTTTGCGCATCCCTTTTATTAAACGGACCAACATCCCTCCCGTTCTGTCCCCGAATTTGTATAAGCGGTGTTTCCTATAAAGTAGGGAGCGAGTTGTACGTTCATGTATTAAACTGTTAAGCGCTGTTTTTGTTGACAATAGAGTTTCATAATGTGTTTGTGTAGGTCGCCTACTGTACTGTTGTTTTGCTGTTCGGAGTTTCCGCTCTAGGTCTACAATACCCTGTGTGATCTTCCGTTACGCTTGCTGACGAAGGCTATCATCCCCCCTCTTAGTACTGCCTTCGCTGCAGACCAGAACAAGAGTGGGTCTTCCATATGTTCCTGATTATGTATGCAATACTCCTCCCAACTTTCCTGTAAGTGTTCCTGGAACTCTTTTGAATGATGTAGGTAGGATGGAAACCTCCAACTAGGGGGCTGGTTGAAATAAGCTGTGGGCTCCAGATCCAACCACACCATCGAGTGGTCCGATATTTCTTCTGGCCCTATCGTGGCTTCTATTACTCTTTGAAACAAACCCGGGGAGGCAAAAATATAGTCTAGCCTGGATTGTGAACGATGCGCTCTCGAGGTGTGTGTGTAGTCTTTTTCCTCTCCATGCAGCAATCTCCATGGGTCAAGCAATCCTAATTTTTGCAGAAACAGGTCCAACAGTGTTGGGGTTCCTGTCAAGCTTGTGTGTGTCTGAGTGGACCTATCTAACATCGGATCTATCACTTGATTCATATCGCCCGCTACCGCTATGTGTAAGTGTGTGTATTGTTGGCAGTGTGTTAGCAATTGAGAGTAGAAGCTAGCTGCAGCTGTATGAGGGCCATATACAGATACCAGGAGGGTCTCCGTTCCTTGTAAATTGATTTGGATTCCAACGTATCTACCCAAAATGTCTTTGAATGCAAGTTTGGCCGTGCACATTAAAGCTTTGTGTATTAGAATTGCTGTTCCCCCTTTCCTACCAGTGGCTGGTGAATAGAATATCTCCCCTACCCAATCTCGCTTTAATTTCTCATTTTCCTCTTCTGATAGTCTGGTCTCCTGGAGGCAGGCAACTCCCACCTTATGGCGTTTGAGGGCAGCCAATATTTTTTTTCGCTTTATGGGGGACGTAATGCCACACACATTCCAGGAAACCACACGCAATTTGTTGCTAAGAGTTAATTCGTTTTGGTTGGCTGCGCAGGTATATCATTTTATTGCTGCATCCGGGGCTCCCAGCCACACCCCAAATGCCCCACAAGAGTCGTTCTCTCCACCACAGCCTCTGTTCGCATGCAGTCTCTAAATCCTTATTCTTAAAGTGCCCTGAACTCCTTGCTACTATCCCATGTTGATCATATCCCACCCTATCCCTTCCCATCCCCAACAATCCTTCCCTCTTCCCTTGCGTCCTCTGCAATCTTTTTTCTAATCCCCGGTCCCCGAGCATGCCTTGAAATTATAAGGGAGTCACTGCCATGCTCGAGGCCCACCGCCTAGTCTCTGTCCAGATGTATTTTAACCTCCCCATATTCACTTTTATAATGTTCCATACCTTAACGTCTCCGTTATTTGGGCAATCCTCCCTCAGTGGGATGTTTATCCATGTGCTCTAGTTTGTTTTGTTCCAGTTTAGCAATATGTTCCTGCGCTGTCATTACATTTTCATAATTCTGCCATTTTCCATTTTGGCGAATTCTCAGCACCGCTGGATATACAAGCATAAATTGAGTCTGCAGCTCATGGAGGCGGCGACACAGCGGTGTAAATTTCCTTCTGCGTTCTTGTAAGGATGCTGAGAAATCCTGAAAGATGCGAATCAATTTACCATCATATTTTGTTTCATCTCTCTTGAGTCTGTAGCCTCGCAGAATTTCCATCTTGTGGATATAATTATGTATCTTTACTATTACTGGCCTCGGGGTTTGTCGGCCATCTTGTATACGGCCTAGACGATGAACACGTTCCAAGCATAGTGCTCCGGCATGGTCTGACAGAGCGAACTCCGAGGTCAGCCATTTCTCCACTACCGTGGCCAGCACAGAGTCTCCAACTGTCTCTGGTATGCCAATTAACCGTAAATTACTGCACCGTGCTCTGTTTTCTAGTTCATCAACTTTATCTGTTAGGTTACCCACCGTTTTCTGCAGATTTTCCATCTGTGACAGTAATGGCGTTTGTGCGTCTTCAAGGTCGGATACTCTCTGTTCGAGGTCTCCCGTCCTTTGCTTTGTCTCTGCCAGTGCATTTTCAAACCCAGCGAGTTGTGTAGATAATTTTTCAAAGCGCGGCTCTAGCGCCCGAGTCAATAGTGTTTCTAACCTCGGCTCCAGCGCCTGGGTCATTGCCGCCGTGAGTTGTGCTAGCTGTTCTGGGGAAAAGCTCTGTCCGCTCTGTGGTGCGGCCTTCAATTCGCTGGCCTCCGCCATGTGCGTTTTTTCTCTTTTTTCACGCTCCGCGCCGGCAGGATTTTGGTCGCCGTTTCCACATATTTGTCCATGGCTGTTTTAGATGGGGTGCCCGTTACAGTTTTTGTTTAAATGTTATATTCCTAGGGGATTTCTGACAATTTTCGGCGGTGGGCCTCGGAGAGCAAGAGACGCACGTCCTGCTCTCTCAGTGCATCACGTGACCCCCTGTCTGTTAACCAATTTAAAAGTTGCTCAATTCAAGAATCACTACATTTTGGGCTTAACTAGAAGTTAACACATCAGCACACACTCCCCACCCCCACCCATAAGATATTTAAGTCCAATTTCATGAAGAGCATAGGGTGCCAGGCAGAGCAGCTTACACTTAACCTAAGGAAAATAAGGGTGACACCACGTATTGTGAGCTGTCATCTTGACAGCTAAGATTCTGAACCTTCAACACAGGGCAGGATTACAGCATAGGCAAAGTAGGCAAATACCCAGGGCCCAAATATTTAGGGAGGAACCCTCTTACAGAATTTTGCCCTAGGGCAAAAAGAAGGGCAGGAGAATGGGAACCACTGCTACCCAGAGGTCCGTCTTTCTCCCAAATGCTGAGCAGGAGGCATTGGTGAGGCATACTCGTTTGTTTCTTCTTCTTCCTCTACTGGTTTTCAAATTAAGTCAGAACTAGGCAAGGACCCATTGTGGGAACTTTCAAAACATATTTAGGGGCTTAATGCTTTTGTTTGCCTAGAGTCCACTAAAAGATTAATCATGCCCTGCTTCTGCAGTCTAATTTGTTTTGGAAAACACAAATAAAATGTACTGCAAAAATATACAGGTAGTTAGTTACCAAAGCTTGTATCATGGTTTTTAAATCTTAAGGGCTCACAGAAGACTACATCACTATGAGCCAATTGTAAGACAACCAACCAAGCCATCCTTCAGGCAGCAACCACTTAAGGCTCCACTAAGAGCAGACAATCTGAAAAGGACCCACAAACTTACAAACTATATTAAACAGCGGGATGCTAACAGCCTGGGTGCTTTACTAATCCATAAAATCTATCTTGTCCACATTAATCTGTGCTTTACTTGTATCCTGTTTTCAAAAACCAAAAATAATTCTCAAACTGGTTTATTGATTTTGACACATTCTGTTTATATGTGGAAATAAAAACCCAAATTTGTATCAAGACAATATTTAAGAGGCCAAAATGCCTGATACCAGCCACAGAATAAAGTTAAATGCTGAAAAGATGATCAGAGAAAGAGAACCCCTTCAAGACCTCCTTCCTAACTTCTGAACCTCAGATTGTATAGAGTTCTGAGGAACAACAATCTGAAAGAAGAACCAAAATGATACATAATGTCACTAAAGTTAAAAAGGTATTCTGAAGGAAATACAAGGAATATCCGTATAGCTATGTTTCCTTGCTGCCAAAATTAGAAAAAGGTTCGTAACAAAGTTTAAAAATAAAGTGTTGCCACAAAGAAGCTATCTTTTAAAGCCAAACTAAACGGCCGAGCATAAATGGTATTTTCAATAATTTTTTCTAAAGTACTAAAAACAAAAGACTGCGGAGATAACGGATGTAGGAAGAAAGATTAAATTAACTCAATATATATTCTGTTACTGACACTTTTCAAAACATTCCTGCATATCATAGCAGTCCATTTGCAGAAAGAAAAGAGGAAGTATAACCACCACAGGATTGACTTTGTTGTATTACCCCCCCCCCCCCCCACACAAAAAAAAAACCCACACATTTCTGGCATGTTTTATACATGTGACATAGTAGATAACAGAAAGCAATTACCCATCTACTGTGCCCAGTTATAGAATAAAAACTCAAAAGAGCAAGGATACATCTCAGCTGCCAGCCCTAGATACAGGACTGTTTGATTAAAAAAAAAAATCATCATCCAACCAGTTTTGGTTATTTACAGAAGATGGAGGGGGGGGGGGGGGGGGATGGATATGTGTCTTCAGTACATGACATCACAACTATGTTTAATTCCAGATCATGTTAGAGTTTTACACAATTATTTTTCTCCCACTCTAAAATTTGGAATAAGTTTGAGTAGTCCACACTGGTGATATAGTCATGCACAGTTTCTCAATCTGAGATATGCCCACCCCTGGAGATAAACAAGACAATGGCATGGAAGACATGTGCCACAGCATGACAATGTATGTTTTGTCCATGTGCAGCCACAGGGAACAGACACAGGAGCCATCTTTTCTTTCAGCCACATAAAGAGAACATAAAAAAGAGGCGAGATGGGTGAAGCAGTTATTTCTGCAGCTTTATACAGGCTGCTGCCACTATCGCATACATTTGCCATACCAAAAAGAATTGTGCTGGTCTCCACAACAGCCTGAAGGAACAAGGAACAACAGTGCACTACAGATAGCAAGCTGCAGCAGGACGTGAACCAACAACCTATAACACTCTCTGCTCATACTCAGCTGGTTGCTTAAACTAATAAGCTACCTCTACACCGAAGTAGCTCCATAATAAAACGCTAGCTGTCCCATACAATGAAAAAGTGCAAAACTGAAATAGCAGCAATTATAGCCACTGGTGATGCTGTGGATACCGTGGCTAGAGCTAGTATGCAATAGTTTGGCTAGTATCAGTGTGCAAAATAAGAGAGGAGAGTTAACCTTTAGTTCAGTAGTGATAACTGACCCAATCATGCAATGAACTGGATCAAACACTGCCCCCGGAGAACATGCCACCATGTCAGCACCAAGGAGGCTAGATGAACAGGAGATAAGTGAACCTATCTAGTCCATTATATGAGTTGAAGCCAGTAGGCAGAGCTCGACAGTTTTAGTTCACCCAAAACAATAGCAAACGCTCTTGAAAACCTTAGCCAAACATTATTACAAATAAGGGACTGCCTATATGTGGTCTATCTGTAAAGTGTCGAGTTAGACAGGAAGTACCTTCAAAGGTGGAAGACGAGACTTTTTTTTTTAATTTGACAGCTTCCCAACTCTAGATATAAATATCATGAAATTAAAACTGAATATCACTAAAGTAGCTTACAAAATTATTGTAGCTGGTAGAAACAGAACTTATAAACTTTGTATTTGTGCTCATTTTTCTACATTGTTCTATACAATACAGATGGTCAAATTTCAGTGAGGTTATCCTGTTTCCTGATGGTGAGATTTCTAGAGTTTTAATTACATTTAGTTGGTTTCTGAGAAGCAAACACTAAATAAATTAGAAATTAAACCAATCTTTAAGGCTCTTTATATTCATCTGATATCCCTAGTACCTTAAGAAGTTTTAAAGAACTCTCAAATACTAAGATGCAGACAGTAGTCCAGCAGCAAGAGGGGTGCTATCCAGTCTTTTGCATTCAGTGTCCCATGTATGATCATCTCCAAGTTGGTGAGAGGTCATATGCAAAGAGCTCCTAGCTCTTAGAGAATGAGTCTGTTCTCTTGAGGCTGGAGTAGCAGACTTGGAGCAGGGAGGCCTTCTAAAAGGAGACCACCACCCTGGTGCAGCTGGAAGTAATCCCATAGCCAGGGCCAGCACACCACACCAGGGGATGCAATATCCTCTCACACAGAGGATGTATCTCCAGGAGCTACTGCCCAGGAGAGAAGGGTTAGGACGGCTGTTGTAGTGGGTGATTCGAATATTAGACACGTAGACAGCTGGGTGGCTGGTGGATGTGAGGATCACTTGGTCACTTGCCTGCCTGGTGCGAAGGTGGTGGACCTCACGCGTCACTAGATATGATTTTAGATAGTGTTGGGGAGGAGCTGGCTGTCTTGGTATATGTGGGTACCAATGACATAGGATAATGTGGGAGAGAGGTTCTGGAAGCCAAACTTAGGCTCTTATGTAGAAATCTCAAACCCAGAACCTCTAGGGAAGCATTTTCCAAAGTGCTACCTGTTCCACACGCAGGGCCCAAGAAACAGGCAGAGCTCTGGAGTCTCAATACATGGATGAAGCGATGGTGCAGGGAGTATGGTTTTAGATTTGTAAGGAACTAGGCAACATTCTGGGGAAGGGGGAACCTATTTCGGAAGGATGGGCTCCACCTTAACCAGGGTGGGAACAGGTTGCTGGCATCAGCATTTAAAAAGGAGATAGAGAAGCTTTTAAAACAGAACCTGAGGAAAGGCTGAAAGTCACTCTAAAACGCATAGTTCAGAACAAGGTATCTTTCAAAGGTATCTCCAAAACAGAGAAGATAGGGTATCCAGTTAGCGAGGTTGCAAGAGACCATAGTAGATCAGGTGTCAATAACACTGAACTCCTGAGCAAGATGTACATACAAACAGTTTGAAATGTCTATATACAAATGCCAGAAGCCTAAGAAATAAGATGGGAGAGTTAGAATATATTGCACTTAATGAAAAAAATAGATATAACAGGCATCTCTGAGACCTGGTAGGTGGAGGACAACCAGTGGGACACTTATACCAGGGTACAAATAACGTTGTGATAGGGTGAATCGAATTGGTGGAGGGGTAGCTTTGTATGTTAAAGAGGGCCTTGAATCAAATAGATTGAAAATTCTGAAGGAAACAAAACACATCTTGGAATCCCTATGGACTGAAATTCCATGTGTAAAGGGGAAAAGGATAGTGATGGGAGTGTACTACCACCAACATGGCCAGGATGAACAGATGGATGTAGAAATGTTCTCGGAAATTAGGGAGGCTAAACTGGGCAGCACAATAATAATGGGTGATTTCAATTACCCCGATATTGACTAGGTAAATGTAACATCAGGGCATGCTAGGGAGGTAAAATTCCTTGACGAAATCAAGGACTGCTTTAAGGAGCAGCTGGTACAGGAGTCGACAAAAGGAGGAAAACAAATTCTAGACATAGTCCTTAGTGGAGCACATGATGTGACCAATGTAACGCCAATTTTTAAAAATATTTTCCAGAGGAAATCTGGGAAACTACAGACTGGAGAGCCTGATGTCAGTGCCGGGCAAAATGGTAGAGACTATAAGAACAAAATTACAGAGCATATTCAAAAGCATGGATTTAGTGAAGGGAAATCTTGCCTCACCAATCTATTACATTTCTTTGAAGGGGTGAAAAAACATGTGGATAAAGGTGAGCTGGTTGATATTGTGTATCTGGATTTTCAAAAGGCATTTGACAAAGTATCTCATGAAAGACTCCAAAGGAAACTGGAGAGTCATGGAATAAGAGGTAGTGTCCTATTGTGGATTAAAAACTGGTTAAAAGATAGAAAACAGGAATAAGGTTAAATGGTCAGTATTCTCAATGGAGAAGGGTAGATAGTGGGGTTCCTCAGGGGGTCTGTGCTGGGTCTGCTGCTTTTTAACATATTTATAAATGATCTAGAGATGGGAGTTACCAGTGAGGTAATTAAATTTGCTGACGACACAAAGTTATGGTTAAATCGCAAGGGGATTCTGAAAAATTACAAGAGGACCTTATGAGACTGAGCGTCTAAATGGCAGATGATGTTTAGTGTGAGCAAGTGTGAAGTGATGCATGTGGGAAAGAACCCGAATTATAGTTACATGATGCAAGGTTCCACATCAAGAGTCACTGACCAGGAAAGCTAATAGATTGTTAGGTGCTATTAAAAAGGAATGGAAAACAAAATTGCAGGGCTCTGTTGCAGTATCTGCAGATGTCTAATGCTTTCAGGACCTCTGATCACCTTTTTGTATTGTTGTATTGTCCTCGCAGAGGGTCTCCAACGTCTAAAGCCACTATAGCCCGTTGGCTTAAGGAAGCCATTTTTTCTACATATCTGCTATCTGGCCAGCCTCCGCCTGACGCCTTTAAGACACATTCCACAAGAGCGATTTCTTCCTCTTGGGCTGAGACGGGAGCACTCTCTCCAAGAAATATGTAGTGCAGCTACTTCGGCTTCTAAGCTCTCTTTTGCCCGTCATTACAGGCTGGATGTGGCTGCCAGGAGGGACGCGCATTTTGGAGCACAAGTTCTTGTGCGTGGTGTGGCTTGTTCCTGCCCTATCTAGGGATTGCTTTGATACATCCCATTCGTAATGGATTCATCTGCTGCTGATGACAAGGAAGGGAAAATTAGGTTCTTACCTTGGTAATTTTCTTTCCTTTAGACACAGCAGATGAATCCATGATCCCTCCCTGATTGACTCCGTTTTGTGTTCAGTTTTTCCTGCAGACATGTTCCCTCATTGGGAGAAGTTGGAAAACAGTCTTCAGGAGTTCTGTTCTACTACAGGAGGTTGAGTTTGTCCCTCCTTTGTGTTATTGCTCCTGTTCTGGGGCGTTCGTTTGCTGTGAGGAAAGTTCATGCTATGCTACTTTGCGGTTTAACACTGCTTTGGAAGCTTCAAAATACTGAGAGGCAGATGGAGTTAGCCGTCCTAGAGGCACTATGGTTTTCAGTGTTCTCTATCTCCCCCTGCTAGTAGGTGGAGACAACCCATTCGTAATGATTCATCTGCTGTGACTAAAGGAAAGAAAATTACCAAAGTAAGAACCTAATTTTCCCTTGTACTTTTTTGCCATCCTGCCAGGTACTTGTGACCTGGATTGGCCACTGTTGAAAATAGGATGCTGGGCGTGATGGACCTTCGGTCTGTCCCAGTATGGCAATACTTATGTACTTACAGGCTCATCTTAACAGTTGTTGTAATCTGCCTTGGGAAGCCTGGTGTTATAAAGATGATGGAATATATTGAAATTAAATTCTGAATTTGCTAAGAACAACAAATAAACTTTCTAGAACTAAAAAAAAAAAAAACATGGAAGTAAAATTAAAATGTCTCATTGGGGCACATGGAATCACATCTACATCTGTTTTGTAGAAGTTTACATTTTAGATACACAAATAGATTATTCTGTTTGAGCATATTTCAGGGACATGTGGTTTTGTAAGTCAAAAAAATAAATATTTTCTTTCAAATGGCTCTCTCATTTGTTGAAACATAACTAAATGGGTTATAAACCCCTAATGCAGTCCATTGGTTTTCTTATATTTTGTTCTTGTGATGGCTTATACTGTGCCTTAACTGGAACTACAGCAAGACAGAACATCCAAAACTTATTTTTCATGTTATAATTGTCTTTATTAAAATCACAATAAGTTGGTTGATAAGCTTCATGCAGAAGAAAAAACAGTGAACCATTCAACATGGCACAATATAAACTTTTACGGTAAACATAACCCAAGAATCCTTCCCCTCTTTCCCTATAAACCCCCTGCCAAAATAACACAACACATTTCAGGTCAGCAGTACCTAAAGCAAACTCATAAACAACACAGTTTATACCAAATTGTTTAACCACCCTTAGGTTTTGCTTTTAATTTTATCAAGCAATACCAAGTGCATGTAAGGTCTAGAAAAATGAATTTATGTTAGGAGTATACCCTAAATATGTAATGCTTCGTAGCAATAATGAAAGAGTGATGGAATATTGACATAGCAGACAGCCAACAGATTAATTTCCACTTAAAATAATTACTTTGTATGAATATAAATGTCATTCAGTTCCAACTGTTCTACTGCTGCTTTCCCTTAGTCATCATTATTCCTGGGACTCATCTAGATACAAATACACAGCCAGGGGACAAAGATTACCAAACCCCTCAAAAAAAAATGCCTTTTACAACCAGACTTGAAGAAGAAATAAATATATCACAGAACTGGAAAATGTTGGCACATTTAGCCTGATTCTGGACTTCTGCATGAAGGTATCTCTGTCCTCATTATTATCTCTTCTAATATTAAGTGTATTTTTACAATATACCACTGCATTCCACAAAACAAAAGGAGCAAGTTTCCACAAACCATCTCTCTATTTTGATCTAGATACAGGAAAAAAAAAAAAAAAAAAAAAAAAGATTTTAAATGCCACCAAGCTTCAACCTAATTTATGTGTAATGTGGAATAGAAATGTCATAAATAGGTAAATAGATAGAAACTCTGAATGTTGAGTACCTGATACCCATAACATGAAGTCTGTTTTAATGGCCCTTAACTAGGAGAAAAAAAGTCTGTGCATGAATATAAAACATGCTAGGTTGTCCCTATAACAAGCCTCTCCAAATGACACACTGATTACAATTTATAACAAATCATTACTCTACCTATGAAAAGTTATTCCATTATTATACTTCCTCTGTATACATTGGTATGCTGCACAAGCCAGCATGCTTGGAAATATAAGTGGGATCAAATAAAAATGCTACTAATACAGAACAATGTGGATGCAGCAGCTTATAGGTTTGTTTGCTTTGTTTTGAGTGTACTAGATGACAGCTGCGCGGGGACAGCGAAACATGGACCACTCTAACTGGTTTCAACTTTTTGATGTCATCCGATCTCCTGTTTTCTTCAATCTCCTTGGTCAGCACAGAGCGTGCAGGATTACCATGGAGACCAAGAGAAACTTGTGAGTACAGTAGCCTCAGAAATTAACTCAAAATGTAACATTTCTCATAGAAACATGGAGTCAACAGCAGAAAGCCCAATTTCTAAACACCATCTATACTGCCATGCTCTGAGAAAGGGTGAGAATGAAAAACCTAGAGTAGGACCTTCCCTAGTACTGATCCCTTTCTCCATTCCTTTTATGTTGCACACACCATAAACCACCTCGAGAAGGATACCATGCAAAAGTAAATCAAGACAGAATATTCTTGGTGCTCAACTACAAGAGGGTGGAACAGTCCACTGTCCTCAATAATACATTCACAGTATAATCATTACCAGCCAAACTGCAGTCATTGAGTTTGGGGAAGCCACAGACCAGCCTCACAGTCCCACTGGACCTCCGACCCCAGCACTGCAGCCGCCTGGAAGCTGCAGGAGACCCAAGGACTCCCACAAGATGTCTGAGTCCCTCAGGCCTCTTCATCAGTAAGGCCATACTCCACCAAGGTACCAAATCTGGAGCAAAAAGGAAATCTACCCATGCTCCCCCAGCATTCAAACCGCCGACATAGCAGTAAAACTGGACTTTAAGGAGCGCCAGCAGGTGCGCGCACGTACCAAAGAAACTTCCCCATGCCCTGGGAAAACACTATGCTCCCCAGTTTCAGGCCACCCAGCAGCATCCAGTGGGTGCAGTGGAAATACTTCAATTTGGACATAGCAATACGGAATATGGCAGATCTGCACTTAATTTAGGCACAAGCATTTACACCAGTGCATGTAAATCCTCATCCCAAAAATTGGTCAGGATCCTGGCATTGAGTGCTATTCTATAAACAGCACCCAACTCGGACAGCTATCTATACAATAGTGCTCAGTGCTCATTTTTTTCAGTGCCCAGATCTGGATACCACTGACAGAATCTAGTCCAATATGTGTAAGGCATGGCAACCACATTTTTAGGTTTGTGTAATGGGTTTCGTTCAATTATGATAAAAAAAAAAATTAAAGAGCACAAACTATACTTAAATATGTAGAAAAATATATTTTTATATTAGAAGCTGCTCCAAAGTAGACACTATAAACTCCCATGAACTTGTCAAAATCTACTACTACTATAAATCACTTCTATAGCGTTACTAGTGGTACGCAGCGCTTTACAATTGAACATGAAGAAGACAGTCCCTGCTCAAAAGAGCTGCCACTTAAAATGTTTTTTGAGCCCTTATCTGGAGAATACAAAAATATTCTCCAGCTTATAAGGAATCGATGGCTTCTCAGCATATTTGTTTAAAATCAGGTATAAGCCCTCAGCTATGGTCCCCCTGATAACCATCGAGAACTTTATTTTTGAAGAGGTGGTCAACATCCTGCCGTCTAATCGCGTCAAGGGAATACTGTTTTATGATCCCTCATCAATGCGGTAGGATTAAGCCTCTTGGAGTTGAGATGGGGAATCGGTACGAGATATTTTGCACTACACAAACATGTCTACCAAACCCTTCAGACAGAGACTATGTGGAGAAAGAAAATTTAGGAGGAAATAAGTCTGCGTGTCTTTAGCAATGAGACAATAGAACTGCTGGGTGGCCAATGGCTACAAGCATACCAAACATTAAAGAAAACTGGCTCCCAGTTTTCTAGCGGACTACCGTGAACTGCAGGAATGATGGAGGCAGCATGTGTATGCGAGGAGGGGAAAATGACACGTCAGCCCGAACAGCCAGCAGCGTTCTAAGACATGTGCCCTCATCCCGAAAACATACACAAACGAGAGCCCACCGCCAATTAAAATAAATTTCGTTTCTTTCGTTATTATACCAGCCTTGACAAACCCACAGATCCCTCTAACACATGCTGTGCCAGTCACGCTGCTTCCTTGCATTTTTTTGTAGATTTTAAACCACCATAAGGGGCAAAACACCACTCATGCACTGCAAACACAAACGGACTTCTTTAGATTCCCCTGTCAACAATTAAAACCAATGCAGTAACATCCCATTATTTATATTTTCTATTGCTACTTTTATACTATAAGTACAAAAAAGGTAATTACAAGTACTTAGGCTGCGCTCCAAATAGGACGTACAAAAAAAAAAAAAAGCAAGAAACGCTTCTGTGTGATCCCGCCGTGCATGTATGACCGGCCTCTGGGATGACAGAGACTCCTATGCTCACAGCTGCTGTTGTCTCTCCGACAAATGCGGCGGTCCCGGTCACGAGCAATTCGTTCACTGTGGCACAGCTCCGAGTCCCAGGCAAGAGAGAAAGAAGGGAAGCAGCTGGGACTGGACAAGCGCCACCTCACCTTTCCCCAAACTGGGGAAGAAAAAGGGGGGAGGGGGGGAGAGGCGCGAGGACCACCGGACAGAAACATTACACCGGCCCCCGAATTTCTGCTCGGAGCCAGAAGAGTTATTAGTCGTCCTGTAGCTCTCTTACCTCTGCCGGGGCTCAGAAGAAAGGTGGCTGGGAAAGCCAACAAAGCGAGCAACAGCAGCGACTTCATGGCCGACGGAGCACCTCACAACCTCTATAGCAACGTCACGGTCTGCACGTCGGCTCGGCCTCGGTTCACCTCGCAGCAAGAGTACTAATGGGTAATGGCGCTAAGAAGAGTAGAGAAGAAGACCAACGGGCTTTTTCATCCGGGCACCGCTACGCAAGCATGAGCACCGCCTTTCGCCTGCAAAAAAGGCGGACGTGGCTCTGAAGGATCATAGAGATTGAGGAGGCTGCGGTCAAAGAAGGTTTGCGTGACGATACGTCCCGCTATGACGTATCCCATATAAAGCAAAGTACCGCCTTCCAGAGCAAGAAGGTTAGATTGAGAACAGGAGCGGCATAACGTCGAAACGTTGAAGCCAATTAGGTTACTCTCCCTTTCCCTCTTCTCCGCGCAGCCGTCATTCCTATTCACTCAAACAAAACAAAGCAAGCAAACCTATGAGCTGCAGTATCGTTGTTATTCTTTATTGTTGGTAGCATTTTTGTTTGATTGCACTTATATTGTCAAACATGCCGGCTTTCGCAGCATATGGATGTACACAGAGGAAGCATCGGTTTAATCGGTTAGAGTAGTAATTAGTTCTAAAGCGTAAACTCATTGTGTTATTTGGAGGGGCTGGTTATAGGGACTCCCTGTATTCATGCAGAGGTATTTTCACCTAGTAAAGGGCCACCAAAACAGACATATTATGAGAATCAGGTACTTCACAATGACTTACTATTTATTAGTACAGTTAAAAAAAACATTAAATCTTTTTTTCCTGTACCTACATCAAAAGAAAAAGATTATAGCACAGAAACAGTGATTGCTTCTATCATTGCTGTGATAAAATTAGTTGGTTTTAGGGCCTCCATGGAGGGGCAGAGGAGGTAAAAGCAAGAAAACAAAGTGGGAAGTGGACCAATGACTTCAGGACATAGAGACTGAGATGATATTCACGAAGCAAACTTTATTGTAGACGACACACAGTACTGTGTTTCGGCCAAAGGCCTGCCTCAGGAGTCTTTAACAGTGTAAAAATGTTGTTTAAAAGGTTGTCCATCTTGGGTAATGCACCAAGAGGATTAACACAGAAATGTCCAATGATTTTTTGTCTCCAAAAAACCTTAAAGATCATGAAGATCAAATCTAGTGTAACGACAAGTAGCCTCTTTCCTAGGGTTACCATATGGCTCCAGAAAAAGAAGGACGGATTGAGCCAGCCGGGTTTTACTTCCATTGCTTGAAAGCAATGGAAGTAAAACCCAGCTGGCTCAATCCGTCCTCCTTTTTCTGGAGCCATATGGTAACCCTACTCTTTCCCCTGGGCCCAGACTCCAAGGGGGGCCCAGCGTTGGGATCTCTCACTGTCCTGATGGGACCCAGGTGATCAAGTCCCGACAGGAGCAGGAAAGAGAAAACTCTGGCTTTTGATTATACTGATTTGGCCGGGATCAGGAGATCGCCAGCCATCTCCCGATTTCTGTCGGAAGATAGCCGGCGATCTCTTTCAAAAATTAGCTCAATAGTCTTTCCTCTCCCTTCCTACATGTAGGGATAACTTCAGAAAAAGCTGCAGTCTGAACCAAAGGCTTGAGTCCCTCCCCAAGCTCCTGGAATGCTCTCTGTGATACAAACTTGCTGTTGTTGGCCAGGTCATTTGTCCCCAGGTGGATTACAATATTAGAATCCTTACTCTCTTTTCAGATCACATTCAGACTGTTCTTCCTTGTGTGGTGCCCCTCAGCTGTTCTCTGTGGTCTCCAGCAGCATTCTATGCCAAGAAGGATCTGTTTACTTCCTGGAAAGTCAGCACTTCCTTATAGCTCTGCAAGAGGGTGCTGGCTAATGTCATCACTTCCTGTTTGGTAGTGTTTAAGGAAGTTCCTCTCTCCCAGCCTGTGTCTTTGCAACAGATCTCCTAGAGTGTTTTAGTGTGTGTTGTAGCCTTGTTCCTGTTCCAGTCCAGTCTTCAAGCTCCAGCTTTACCCGGGTGTCTTGTGTCAACTCACCTGTGGCCCAAGGGTCCGCCCTGGGTTGCGACATCTTGTCTTCCTCAGTGCACACTTTCCTCCATCTTTTGCTTGTAGTTGATGGTGCCTCCAGAGCATCTGCTGTTGTGTTTTCTTCTTCCACTGCAAGGCTGTTATTAAGTTTGAGTTATGATGTGCTGAACTGTCCTATTATTCTTGTGTGATTGTGTGAACAGTGCATAAGTTTGGGCACTATATGACTGAAACTCAATGAGGGCCACATGTTGCCAAAAACAGAACAGCTGTTCCAGAAGCA
This sequence comes from Microcaecilia unicolor, assembly GCF_901765095.1. Classification (NCBI taxonomy): domain Eukaryota; kingdom Metazoa; phylum Chordata; class Amphibia; order Gymnophiona; family Siphonopidae; genus Microcaecilia; species Microcaecilia unicolor. Next base: position 321,585,423 of record NC_044031.1, read on the forward strand.
CAGGAGGCAGTAACCATTCAGAAAAAGTAAGGGAGGAGGGGGAGGAGGAGGTAGCATGGGGTAGATGGCGAAGGCTGACTGGTGGGAGAAGTAGGTATGGGTAGAGAATGACTGGGATGGGGTTAGGGGAATGTGTGTGTTGGAGGAAGAGAAAGAGATTATGTGGAGAAAGCAGATGGGTGAAGGAACAGAGAGTAAGGGTGAGAAGACTTCTAGTTACTTAAGTTCTCCATACAGGTTTGCAATTGGAGACGGACCTCACATCTTGCTCAGTGCACTGGCCACTTCATCCTGTTTGAAAAATATTGAAGAGCACTGAACTGTCCCTTATTAAGATACAACAGTGGACTAACTTAGTGGTTGCTTTTACTTTGATCTCTCTAATAAATACATTCTCCTGGAGTCTCTTGTTTGTCATGGAAGTTTGTCTTGACTAGATTGTAAGCTGTGTAGAGTAAGGACTGTCGCATATGTATCTGTACAGTGCTGTGCACACCTCATAGCACTTTACAAATGATGAATGGTAGGAGTAGAAGTAGTCTCCTGCCTGGAATTGCCTCCAATCAGTAGAATGAATTAGGTAAGTAATGCTTCTTACCTGCTGCTGTAGCTTTCTCCTTTGCAAGTTTCCCTGTTCATTTCGAATCATGCAAATCCTGTGGTTTTGCAAAACCTGTCAACCCTGCATAGCTTTGACTTCAGACCGAAGCAGCTGAACAGCAGCAGGTAAGAAGTGCTCTACTGACCTACATATTTGGATGTAACAGTAAACCTTTGAGTCCTGGTGCATTCCTTAGTTGTCTTTATTCTTTCCCTTGGTTGTCACTGATGCTTTAAAAAAAATTTTTGTCTGCATTTCTGTGGGGAACTTTCCTCTTCTCTTTTTGTCCAAGAGGTTTGCCATATCCTCCTAATCATGGGAAGGGATCACACAGGGAATAAAGGGAAACATTTTAATTAAATATACTGTTTATATATATACTAGTAAATAAGGCCCGTTTCCGACACAAATGAAACGGGCGCTAGCAAGGTTTTCCTCGGAGTGTGTATGTTTGAGAGAGTGTGTGTGTGAGAGTGACTTTGTGAGAGAGACAGATTGAATGTGTGTGGCTGCAAGTGTGTCTGTTAGAGAGTGTGTGTGTGAGATTGACAGTGTGTTTGAGTGGGTATGTGAGCGAGAGCGAGAGTGTATGAGAGTGATAGAGTGTTTGACAGTGACTGTGTGACACATAGAGAGTGAATGTGATCGAGTGTGAGACATAGTGTGTGTTGTAGACAGTGTTAGAGAGTGAGAGAGACAGTCAGTGTGTGAGAGAGAGAGAGAGTGTGTGTGAGAGATAGTGTGTGTGACGGAGATACATCCCCCCCCCTCCCTATGTTGGCTGGAAGGACCCCCCTCCGTCTGCGTCTGCCACTGTGTTGTCGCAGAACCCCTCATTTCCCTGTCTGGTCAGTCTCCCCCCCTCCTTTCAGGTCTCCCTACAGCCCTTCTCTCAGGGCTGTGGGTCGCCCCTCCCCCCTTCACCTGTGCTGTCAGGACCCCCTCCTCCGCCTCCATCTGTGGTCTGTGTACCTGTTCTGGCCCTCATCCTCCCCTCCTTGTGCCTGAACTGTTGCTTAGCCTGTGGCAACAGTGGAGAGAGCTGTGCAGGACCTCCTGTTCCAACCCCCTTGTCATGTTTGTAGAGAAAGAAAAGAGGGAAAAAGAGGAAAAGTGGCATAATGTTTGTAAAAAGGAAGAGGGGCACGGCAGGCAGCGAGCAGCTATTGAGGCAGCCATGGCATAATTATATATATAAGAAATGATATTAAAAGCTTGAAGTTAGAATTCTAGCTTTTTACTTTGCAACTAAAGTGAAGGTATGCCAGATGGTTCATATTATCTCAATGTCTGGCTTGGCTGAGCCAAAGGTTAAAAAGGTCAGAGACAGGAATTTCTTTCACCCTGGTGAATGATGAAAGCTGGCTCAACATCTGTACATTATTAGGCATACTGAATAGTTTTGTAAGCAGGCAGTTTGTTTAGGATTAAATAGAAAAATGCTTAGATAGAAAATACTATTTAGAGAGAGAGGCAATAGATTAGAATTTAGAAGTTCTTGCTTATAAGGATACTGATTCTGTGTATTTAGAATATGTTTTATTCTCTGTAATTTCTATGTAGGATGTTTGTTCAACTCTGTGTTACTTTAAAATGATCCTTTGTCTGCTGTTTAAGACTGCAGTTGAGGAGATCAGCATATGGTTTGACTTAGCCATAGTTCTGGCTGGTTCAATGTATAAGCTGATAGGTGAACGAGGTCAGGGCTAGTCAGCTCTCTTCTCCTTGATTAATTATAGCTAAGTGTAGGACTGGCCTCCTGAAAGTAATAACAGACCATAGCCGTATGCCATTAAGTAAGATTGGCTTTTGACCTCTTTAATGAATACCAGAGTTTAGTTAGCAGTTAGTACTAGGAATATGAGAATAATAAATGTAAGAATATCCATTATCCTCTAAGTGAACCCAGGTTAAGCTATAGATGAGAAATCAATCATAATGAGAAATGTAAGAGTTCTGGAGACCAAATGTCTGGTGTAAGGGGCCCCAGGTTAGAGGTCAGTTTGAGGAATACCAAACCTATGTAACTGATATTTTTAAAGTAATGATTGGTTGAGGCAAAGTGACCAATCTATTCCTTAACCAATTGGAGAGTAAGGGGGCTGGGCTAGGCTAGGCTGGATAGAACAGTATTTAAGTAGGAGCAGAAGCAGTTTACGTCAGAAGGAGCTCAGAAGAAAGAGAAGGACAGAAGGAACAGACAGAAGAAGGAGAAGACAGCATAAGAAGAGAGCTGAGACAAAGACACAGAGAGCTGAGACAGAAGAGAAGAGAGCTAGAACTGATGTCTTGCTTTGTTTGCTGGCAAATAAAGAAGATTTTTCTCTCATACTGGTGTGTGCTGTCTGACTCCTGAAGCATCACAAATTCATGCCTCCATTCCTGCAACAATTCTTGGTGGCAGCGGTGGGATGAATCCTGCATTAATCCCAGCACCCAACTGACTGGAGAACATTCGCCGGGTATGTATTCTGTATTCTGTATTGTAATTCTAGCTAGAAAATTGTAAATCAGCCCCTCAAACAAATTGAGGAAGGAGAGCCTGATCAACTCTCAGCGAAGGCCCTAGTACCTTCTAGTCGCGGGGACTAGAAGCGAAAACGCTTGAGCTTATCTGTATTTGAGAAATCTGAAATTGTTGGGTGGGATTTTCTGTATGGAATGTGTGATGCGTGAATGATTATTGAGTGCGGACTTCTTATAGCTGCATTTCCAATTAACGCGAGTTCAATTGGTCAGCAACGGAAGGAAGCGATTGCTGTCTGTCTACCTAGTGTCTCGAGAGTGCAGACCCCTTACTGCACTTTCAAAAATTCCCTCCCTTTTTGTGTGTTGTAACTGTAAGCATTATGGGTGGGACATCATCTAGACAAATTGATACCCCCCTAGATTGTATGCTTAAGAACTTCAAAAAAGGATTTTTAATTAATGACTATGGACAGACTTTAAGCTCAAGTACTTTAAGAACCTTGTGTGAAGTTGAGTGGCCATCTATGGGAGTGGGGTGGCCCCCTAGTGGCAGCTTAGATATTGAAGTAATCCGGAAGGTCTACAGCATAGTTGTAGGAGAACCAGAATATTCTGAACAACTCCCTTATATAGATTCCTGGGACAGCCTTGTGACTGACCCTCCCTCGTGGTTGAAAACTTATATGGGATCCCCAGTAAAATTCATGTTAGGCCGTGTTCAAAGAAAGATTAGAAAATCTAAACTAGAAGAGGGAAAGAGCCCTAGGAAGCCTACCACCCAATCGGTGGCTTCCGCCCCTACCCTGTCTGAGAAACCCATACTCTCTGATGACCCCTCAGACCTTGAGCCACCACCTTATGGCCCATTGTTGGGGTTCCGTGCTACCCCCAGAGATCCACGCCGTCCAGCCCAAGCCTCTCCAGCACAGGCTTCTCCAGATAGTTCTTCCCCTCCTGTGCCAAACCTGCCACACCCTAGGTTGGACTTTTCACCCAGTCTCTACCCTTCTGTGCCACATCCTCTCCTGTTAACTTCTGAAGACCCGTTTTGGGTTCCACTCCCTGACTCCTCAACTCCTGACAGCCCAGCCTCTCCCTCTAATACCCCTACCCACTCATCAGGGGCCCGGCATCCCTTTCAATGGACTGACTCACCTGTGACCACCTCTCAGTCTATGAGTACCCCTCCCCATCCCTCAGGGGTTCAACATACCTCCACTGAATGGGTTAGACCTGCTGCAATCACCTTTGAGCATGATAGGAGGGTAGCTCCTAGCTCTACCTCAGGTTCCATTCCCACCTCCTCGAGAGTTCTGCCCCTCCGTCAGGTAACTACCACTCGACCGGATCCTAATAATCAGGGTCAGGTTATACAGGCACAGGCCTATCAGTATGTACCCTTCACAACCACCGATCTCCTGAATTGGAAGACGCATTACCCCTCTTATACTGAAAAGCCTCAGGCAGTGGTGGACCTAGTGGCTAGCATTATGGCCACCCATAACCCAACCTGGACTGATTGTCAACAACTTCTCCTGACCCTCTTCACAACTGAGGAGAGGCGGAAGATTTTGCAAAATGCTGAGGCCATCACGCGAGAGCGTGTCCCCGGGGGGACACAGGATCCAGAGGGATGGGTTAGAGCTCGGTTTCCTCGCGCAGCTCCAGCTTGGGATCCAAATGATGGGCAGCACTATGAACTGTTGTCTGGCTATTGCCGGGACTTACTGGAAGGTATGAGGAAAGGCATAAAGAGGCCCATTAATCTGGCAAAGGTCTCTGAAATTCTCCAAGGGGCAACTGAATCCCCTGGGGCCTTTCTAGAGCGACTAATTGAAGCCTACAGAACATACACCCCATTTGACCCTGAAGCCCAAGAAAACCAGAGAATGGTGAATAGTGCATTGGTGGCCCAGAGTATGCCAGATATCCGGAAGAAGTTGCAGCGTCAGGAGGGATTCGCAGGGATGAATACCACCCAGCTAATTGAGATCGCAACTAAGGTTTTCATTAATAGAGATCAGGAGGTGCGCCGAGAGGCTGACCGGAAGATGCAGAAGAAGGCCGACCTTTTAGCGGCAGCCATTACTAATTCCACCCTTAACCGAGGTCGACCTCTAGCTAATGGGAAGCCAAGTGGGACCCCGGACCACCAGCCAGGCCCCGAGATTCCTTCAATCAATCCCGGCCAAGGGGGGAGAATCCCAGACCAAGATTGGAGAGGGACCAGTGTGCCTATTGTAAGGAAAGAGGGCACTGGAAAGATGAATGCCCCCAGAGGCGCCAGGGACTGAGAAGGGGACCAGGAGATCGAGGAAGCCGAGGCCGAGTTCGAGAGGGAAGATATGAGCCTCCTGAATCTGACATCATCGGGATAGCCGAGATGGCAGAATGGGACGAATAGGACAGACCGGGTTCCTACAAACTGGGCTCCCAGGAACCTATGGTCAAGCTAACTATAGGGAGCCGCTCAATTCCATTTATGATTGATACAGGAGCTGAACATTCTGTTGTGACGGAGCGATTAGCGCCTGTGTCTGGAAAAACTGTCCGAGTGGTGGGAGCCACGGGGGTGCAGAACCGGAGGCCCTTCCTGACAACCCGTAGATGCCAATTAGGCTCACACATAGTCACTCATGAATTCCTGTATATGCCAGACTGTCCAATCCCTTTGTTAGGTCGAGACCTGCTGTCCAAGCTTAGGGCCCAAATTTCTTTTGACTCTGATGGCCAGACTTCAGTCTCCTTTCGGCCCCCGATATCCAGCCCTAAGGGTATATTGAGTTTCTGCTGCCCTCTTGAAGAAGAATGGCGGCTGCATCAGTCACATAGCCAAGTTGACCTACCCCTGGCAGACAGCTTTCAGGTCAGTGGGGTATGGGCAGAAGATAATCCCCCAGGGTTGGCCCGAAATATTCCTCCTGTACATGTAGATTTACTTCCAAGTGCCCGGCCAATCCATCTTCGCCAATACCCAATTCCCAGAAAGGCTCTGGAAGGGATCCAAGCACATTTGAATCGTCTGTTATCCTATGGAATTATTCGTCCTTGCCAGTCTCCATGGAATACGCCACTATTGCCAGTTCAGAAGCCAGGGACTGAGGACTACCGGCCAGTCCAAGACTTACGAGTGGTTAACAAATCCACTATTTCATTACACCCTGTAGTGCCTAATCCATATGTCCTGTTAGGATTGATACCTTCTGGAGCTACCCATTTCACGACACTAGACCTAAAAGATGCCTTCTTTTGTATTCGGGTGGCCCCCGCTAGTCAACTGCTTTTCGCCTTTCAATGGGAAAACCCAGTAACAGGAAGGAAGCTTCAGTATACATGGACCCGCTTGCCACAGGGGTTCAAGAATTCCCCCACTATTTTTGGGACAGCCCTAGGACAAGATCTTAAGACTTTTAAATCTGAGCCTTCCAGGCGAGTTTTACTCCAGTATGTAGATGACCTCCTGATTGCAGCAGTGACTCAGGAAGAGTGTTTTGAGGCTACTAGAGAATTGCTGGAGCTACTCTTGGATGCAGGCTATAAGGTCTCACGCTCAAAGGCCCAACTCTGTCAGTCAGAAGTGAAGTATCTGGGCTTTTGTATTTCCCAGGGAAGTCGGAGACTGGATGCTAGTAGGAAGCAAGCGGTAGCTGCAATTCCCCAACCCAAGTCTAGAAGAGAAGTTAGGGAATTCTTGGGAGCAGCTGGATTCTGCAGAATTTGGATTCCAAATTTTGCACTGATGGCGAAACCCCTTTACCAAGCCACAAAGGGGGGTGAAAAGGAACCATTTGAATGGGGACCTACTGCTCAACAATCCTTCATTGCCATAAAGAAAGCCCTACTCCAAGCCCCTGCGTTAGGCCTTCCTGATGTGGAGAAACCTTTCTCATTGTATGTCCACGAGCGACAGGGGGTTGCTCTGGGTGTGCTGACCCAGATGATGGGATCCTGGCAGAGGCCTGTTGCATACCTGTCTAAACAGCTGGATGGAGTGGCTAAAGGATGGCCAGCCTGCATGAGGGCCATTGCAGCAACAGCCTTACTGGTCCAGGAAGCTGATAAGTTGACCTTGGGGCAAGAACTGGTTGTTAAAGTCCCCCATGCAGTTCTTACCCTCATGGAGTATAAGGGCAACCACTGGTTTACAAATAACCGCATGGTTAAGTACCAAGCTAGCTTGTGTGAGAATCCACGGATACACCTGGAAACAGTGGCTACATTCAATCCTGCCACTCTTTTGCCAGCATCTGAGGGATCACCGGATCATGACTGTATCCAAACCATGGATGAAGTGTACTCCAGTCGACCAGATCTTAAAGATGTTCCGTGGAGGGACCCAGATGTAATTTATTTTACAGATGGAAGCAGTTATGTGGAGAACTCCAAGCGATTGGCAGGCTATGCTGTGGTGACAGAGGACAAGGTGATAGAAGCAAGAGCCCTGCCCCAAGGAACTTCAGCCCAGAAAGCAGAACTTGTGGCCCTCATACGAGCTCTGGAGCTAGCAGCAGGACTGGTAACCAACATTTATACTGATTCTAAGTATGCCTTCACAACCCTACATGCTCATGGAGCTTTGTATAAGGAAAAGGGACTCATAAATGCTGCAGGCCAACCTGTTAAGTATGGACCTGAAATACTTCAGCTGCTAGAGGCTGTTTGGGCCCCCAAGAAGGTAGCTGTCATTCACTGTAGGGGACACCAAAGAATAGATACTCCAGTGGCCCGAGGGAACCGCCATGCTGATCGGGTGGCCAAGGAAGCTGCTCGAGGACCCCCAGCAAGTACTGTGACTCCCCTGTTCCAAATTCGATTGCAAGAATGGACACCTATGTATACCCAAGTGGAAGAGAAATGGGCTCAAGAGGAAGGTGCAGTAAGGAGACCTGATGGCTGGTTACATCTCCCTGATACCAGAGTTCTGGTGCCACGCCACCTAGCTTGGCCTGTAGTGTCTCAAGCTCATGACCTATCACACTTAGGGAAAACAGCACTAGCCCGTCTACTCAGTCGAGTAGTGGTGCTGGAAGGATTGGATAGTCTGGTTGCCACTGCCTCTGCCCGATGTACTCTCTGTGCCCAGAATAATGCTCGTCAGGGACCCCGTATTCCACCAGGAGTTCAGTCTAGAGAACTAACACCCTTTGAGTCCCTAGTTATAGACTTCACAGAAATGCCCAGGAGCGGTAGGCTCCGATATCTCTTGGTCATGGTCTGTACCTTCTCTGGGTGGGTGGAAGCATATCCTACAGTCACTGAGAAAGCCACAGAAGTAGCTCGAGCTCTCCTTAGGGATGTCATCCCCAGGTATGGACTGCCCCTTGCCATAGGTTCAGATAATGGTCCCGCCTTTGTTGAAGCTACACTTCAGGCCCTGTCCCGCGCATTGCGCATTACCTGGAAATTGCATTGTGCCTACCGTCCCCAGAGTTCAGGGCAGGTTGAGCGAGCAAACAGAACCTTGAAAAATAGCCTAGCAAAGATTTGTCAGGAAACCCAATTGAAATGGCCACAGGCATTGCCACTAGCCCTCTTCCGCCTCCGATGCACCCCAACTAAAGGAACAGCCCTCTCTCCCTTTGAAATTGTGTATGGGAAGCCCCCAGCCATTTTACAGGGAATTAAGGGAGACATAGGGATTTTAGGGTCTGCCCAGGTGCAGGAGCAGGTAGCCCTCCTGGGTAAGATAATTTCTGAGCTTCAGTCTTATGTGAGAGAAATAAACCCTGTCCCCTTCCAGGCTCAGGTACATTCCTTCCTGCCAGGGGATAGAGTTTGGGTGAAAGACTGGAGGCTCCAGCCTTTGGGGCCCCGATGGAAAGGACCTTTTACTGTTTTGCTTTCTACCCCTGCAGCTGTGAAGGTCGCAGGGATTACTCCATGGGTCCATTGGTCTCGAATTAAGTCTGCTGACCAGACTGAGCCCAGCACGGATCAGACGGAGCCTAGACAGTGGAGAGCAGAAAGAGATCCAGCGGAGCCATTGAAGTTGCGCCTGACCCGAACCAAAGAATCTACTAGCTGAAAAGAAGGGTCAACTGTATACTGCAGGAGCGGCTGAACTTCGGCTTCACACTGAGACTCTTTCTTGCCTGATTCTGGCTTTCTTGGAATTTGAGAGCTTGATCCTTATCAGTTGAGGGTCTATCCCAACTGGTATAAGAACTCAAAGACTGAGAACACTATATGAGAATAATCTGTGATTAGCACAGACTGTTGAAATATTATTGCTTAATTAGTTTGCTGTATTTGTTTTAGATTAGGAAGAAAGAAAATGTTAGTAGTTTGGATGCTTTTGTTGTTTTCTACTCCTTGCCTCCTTGTTCCTAATACCCCAACTCGCTCCAACCTTTGGTTACACTCAGTCCAGGAACTAATTAGCCAGGCAAAGATTACTTCCCCTTGTATTGTGTGTTCCCGATTTTCTCCTTATACCACAGATGTCCCAGCTGTTCCTGTCCCTGTGCAACTCCCAGCTCTTATACCTCCCTACTTTTCGAGTTCAGGCCCTTGGAGCCAGGATTATACTTGGTGGTCCTTTTATAATGCTACTTCCCCCTCTGATTCTTCTCTAAGGCCAGTTTTTACGTCTCCCTATCCAGCTTCTGGAGTGTTTTGTTTAACAAGAAGCATCTCAACTGTTCTTCCCATTCCCTGTAATTATACTAATGTTCTCCCAGAAAAAGGAGAATCTGTGTGGGTAGTTTCTCCAGGTACTCCTATGTGCCCTGCTACCATACCTGTAGATTATGACCCAGGTGATTATCTGGCTCCTAAGCGTACCACTGAGAAGACTATAGTGTCCAAGCTTATTTTCTACTTTCATAAGTCCCCGGGGTATGAAGAGTTACTAACAAATGAGCAGCCTGTCACAATTGGGGATTGGCGCCTATGGTGTGCAAAGTCTCCATTTCGTCTTCGTTCCCCCTGGGATAGGGGCTCGCATTATGGGCACCCTAAGTACCCTGTCCAGCCTGAGCCAACATTTATTGGGAATTTTCCTCACCCTCTCCTTGGTCATTACTGGCTCTGTGATAATGTCCTCCACATGATTCTTCCCCCTACATATAATTTTTGTGTATTGGTAACCTTGAATTATTTTCCTAAAGTTATTCCTCTTAAGCCACTATCCCCACACCGCTCTAAGCGAGAGGCTTTGTCCTTACCCTCCTCCGTTGCCACAGAGGATGAGGCGATTGAATTAGCCCTCCAGTATATCAATTCTACTTATCCTCTGACTAAAAAGAGACTTGTAGCCCTTTCTGCCACAGCCTGGATTCCAATTGGAGGCCCGGTAGCGGGTATTACTGAACTAGGTATGGCTACTCGGAGACTTCAGTCCCTACTCCATGTTTTAGTTCATGAGCTGAATGTGGTAGTCAATGCACTGCAGGATCAAATTAATGAATTAAGTATAGTTTCTAGGTATAACCGTATGGGTCTTGATTACCTCTTTGCAGCTCAGGGTGGTCTCTGTACAGTGTTAAATTCTTCAGAGTGCTGTACTATTGTCATAAATAGGACGCATGTAGTTAGGCATGCCATGGATAAAGTCCTACAGTTGGCTAGCCTTAATGTGGAGGATTACCGAGGAGGATTAGACCTTACCTCCTGGTGGTGGTCATTGACCTCCTGGATACGTCCTTTGTTCATTTCCCTAATAGTCTTAGTTTTAGCAGGGTTGTTGTTTTGTTTCTTGGCCTCATGTGCTTCGGCAGTATGCCGTCGGAACTTAACAAGTAGGGTAATGGTGATTCACAAGTCTATTCCTAATTAGGATCACTATAATCTCCAGAGTTTGAGTAGTGAGACTTATCTCTGCATAAGCTGATTTTAGTCTCAAAGGGGGGAATGAGGCAGCCATGGCATAATTATATATATAAGAAATGATATTAAAAGCTTGAAGTTAGAATTCTAGCTTTTTACTTTGCAACTAAAGTGAAGGTATGCCAGATGGTTCATATTATCTCAATGTCTGGCTTGGCTGAGCCAAAGGTTAAAAAGGTCAGAGACAGGAATTTCTTTCACCCTGGTGAATGATGAAAGCTGGCTCAACATCTGTACATTATTAGGCATACTGAATAGTTTTGTAAGCAGGCAGTTTGTTTAGGATTAAATAGAAAAATGCTTAGATAGAAAATACTATTTAGAGAGAGAGGCAATAGATTAGAATTTAGAAGTTCTTGCTTATAAGGAATACTGATTCTGTGTATTTTAGAATATGTTTTATTCTCTGTAATTTCTATGTAGGATGTTTGTTCAACTCTGTGTTACTTTTAAAATGATCCTTTGTCTGCTGTTTAAGACTGCAGTTGAGGAGATCAGCATATGGTTTGACTTAGCCATAGTTCTGGCTGGTTCAATGTATAAGCTGATAGGTGAACGAGGTCAGGGCTAGTCAGCTCTCTTCTCCTTGATTAATTATAGCTAAGTGTAGGACTGGCCTCCTGAAAGTAATAACAGACCATAGCCGTATGCCATTAAGTAAGATTGGCTTTTGACCTCTTTAATGAATACCAGAGTTTAGTTAGCAGTTAGTACTAGGAATATGAGAATAATAAATGTAAGAATATCCATTATCCTCTAAGTGAACCCAGGTTAAGCTATAGATGAGAAATCAATCATAATGAGAAATGTAAGAGTTCTGGAGACCAAATGTCTGGTGTAAGGGGCCCCAGGTTAGAGGTCAGTTTGAGGAATACCAAACCTATGTAACTGATATTTTTAAAGTAATGATTGGTTGAGGCAAAGTGACCAATCTATTCCTTAACCAATTGGAGAGTAAGGGGGCTGGGCTAGGCTAGGCTGGATAGAACAGTATTTAAGTAGGAGCAGAAGCAGTTTTCGTCAGAAGGAGCTCAGAAGAAAGAGAAGGACAGAAGGAACAGACAGAAGAAGGAGAAGACAGCATAAGAAGAGAGCTGAGACAAAGACACAGAGAGCTGAGACAGAAGAGAAGAGAGCTAGAACTGATGTCTTGCTTTGTTTGCTGGCAAATAAAGAAGATTTTTCTCTCATACTGGTGTGTGCTGTCTGACTCCTGAAGCATCACAAATTCATGCCTCCATTCCTGCAACACTATCAGCTGTGCAAGTATAAACAAAAGAAAACAAAAAGGAGTTTTGTGTATGCCTGTGTGAGAATGTGGGTGTGACAGTGAGACAGAGTGTGTGTGTGTGTGTGTGTGTGTTCGAGAGAGTGTGTGTCACAGTGACACAGAGAGTGAAAGACTGTGTGTATGTGTGCACGGCCCCCTCCTTCTGTGTGAAGTGCAGTCGCCCCCTTTCTGTTAGTTTTCCCCCCTTCCCTCCTGTGAGTGGCAATGTAAGGGTGCCCCCCCCCTGTGTTTCTGTTTTGAATTATTTCTTTTATCCAGGGATTGTGCTCTCTTTATGCCCTCCATCTGCATAATTTTTCCTCTCCCCTTCCCTCCCATTCTGTTCTCTCACCCCCTCTCCATGTGTTTGTCTGTCTCCCCTTCAAGTTCCATGCCCCCTCCCTTAAAGTGAACCTCATCCAGCTTGCCCTGTTGTTACTGCTGCAGTATCAGGGCGGTTCAGGGCGGCTGTGAACCTCGTCCAGAGAAGACTGCAGTTGGTTTTATCTTCCTGCTTTCAGTTTTTGTGAAGTCCCCTGTTGAGGCGGCTGGAGGCTGTTTATTCACCTTTTTTTTTTTTTGTTTTGTTAGTGTGTGTCCCGAAGGCTGCTGGAGGCTTTCTTCAGGTTTTTTTTTTTTGAGGGGGTTAGTGTGTGTCCCGAAGGCTGCTGGAGGCTGTTTCTTCAGGTTTTTTTTTTTTGGGGGGTTAGTGTGTGTCCCGAAGGCTGCTGGAGGCTGTTTCTTCAGGTTTTTTTTTTTTTTTGGATTAGTGTGTGTCCCGAAGGCTGCTGGAGGCTGTTTCTTCACGTTTTTTTTTTTTTTGGGGGTTAGTGTGTGTCCCGAAGGCTGCTGGAGGCTGTTTCTTCAGGTTTTTTTTTTTTTTTTGGATTAGTGTGTGTCCCGAAGGCTGCTGGAGGCTGTTTCTTCACGTTTTTTTTTTGGGGGGGGTTAGTGTGTGTCCCGAAGGCTGCTGGAGGCTGTTTCTTCAGGTTTTTTTTTTTTTTTGGATTAGTGTGTGTCCCGAAGGCTGCTGGAGGCTGTTTCTTCACGTTTTTTTTGGGGGGGGGGGGGTTAGTGTGTGTCCCGAAGGCTGCTGGAGGCTGTTTCTTCAGGTTTTTTTTTTTTTTTTTTGGATTAGTGTGTGTCCCGAAGGCTGCTGGAGGCTGTTTCTTCACGTTTTTTTTTGGGGGGGGTTAGTGTGTGTCCCGAAGGCTGCTGGAGGCTGTTTCTTCACGGGGGGTTTTTTTTTTTGGGTTAGTGTGTGTCCCGAAGGCTGCTGGAGGCTGTTTCTTCACGGGGGTTTTTTTTTTTTTGGGTTAGTGTGTGTCCCGAAGGCTGCTGGAGGCTGTTTCTTCACGGGGGTTTTTTTTTTTTTTGTTAGTGTGTATCCCGAAGGCTGCTGGAGGCTGTCTGTTCACTTTTTTTGTTTGTTGGTGCGGGTTCGGATGGCAGTTCGGAGCGGCAGGTTCTGCAGGATAGCACTGTCAGGGCAGCGGTATTCTCCTCAGCTGGGCGGCAGTCTCGTGCTGTGCGAGCCGTAGGTCCGCCCCTTCTTTTGTTTGAGTTGTTTGATAGGTGCATGACGCGTGATTGCATTCCGTTGCGTGGCAACGGCGACTGACGCCTTCGCCTCAGACGCTCCTCCCTTGTTGTATTCCTATTGGTGTGTTGCAGCTGTGACGCTCGTTTCAGATCATGGCGGCGCCCAGATGTACTGTGGTTAAAAGTGGTTACAGAGCTTCGAACATACAAACTTTTGAAGCTTCAAAGTGTGGTTCAGAACGTTCATGGTGCTTTTTATGTCCAGTTGGGGCGTGGCGTAGGTCGCAGAAGGGGCGTGGCTGAGGGCGGTGGTGAGTAGTCCGAATAGCCAGGAGGACTACAGCAGTTCAGGACTTCACTGCCACAGTTGGAGGGAGTTTCAGAACGTTCAAGGTGGGATTTATTTATATAGATATATATATATATATAGATATATATATATATATATACATTGTAAGGAGTATGGTAAGGAGCATGCAGGAAGAAATAGGCTGGGGAGGAACCCCAGCTACCAAAAAAGGAAAGAAGATACTGGGGAGGGGCCGATCCTGTCCAAGAGGGACATAAGGGTAGAAAACTACAAGTCCCAGAAAGCCCCAGGAGAGCACCTAGTAAAGAGGAGAAATAGGGTGCACATCCCAGAAGCTCCAGAAGGGGGCCAACCAAAAAGGGAGAAAGCTGAGGCTCCACCTTGGTGGAAAAGGTGGTGGAATAAGTGGGCGGGGAAAGAAAAGCCCCAGAGCCCGGTTAATGAGGAAAAAGGGAATCAGCTGCAAGAGGGGTGGGGAGAGGAGAAAATGGACTGGGCTCCTGAGGAGACAGGGGGAGATGAGCCAGAGGAGATGGAACAAGGAGAACCAGAGGATGTACCAGAGGAACCCATGGAACTGTTGGCTCTGACTCAGTCAGAGCATGAGGTATAGTGGGCTGCCCGGGTCAAGCAGGAGGAGGTCAGGAGAATAAGGCTGACCAAGAGGGTGGGACCCGAGGCTTTGACCCCGCACAAAGCCTGAATGCGAGTGGGACTGTGTTTAAAAGAGCCTTACTGCAGGTAGGGCTGTAGGTGGAAAAGCAGTGCTGCAATTGGGACTGTGTTTAAAAGAGCCTTACTGCAGGTAGGGCTGTAGGTGGAAAAGCAGTGCTGCAATTGGGACTGTGTTTAAAAGAGCCTTACTGCAGGTAGGGCTGTAGGTGGAAAAGCAGTGCTGCAATTGGGACTGTGTTGAAAAGAGCCTGGCTATATTTTGAGAGACTGTGTTTGAAAAGCCTGGATATATTTTAAGAGACTGTTTGAAAAGCCTGGCTATATTTTGGGGGACTGGGTTTGAAAAGCCTGGCTATATTTTGGGGGACTGGGTTTGAAAAGCCTGGCTATATTTTGGAGGACTGGGTTTGAAAAGCCTGGCTATGTTTTGGGGGACTGGGTTTGAAAAGCCTGGCTATGTTTTGAGAGACTGTGTTTTGAGAGACTGTGTTTGAAAAGCCTGGCTACATTTTGGAGACTGGGTTTGCAAAGCCTGGCTACATTTTGGGAGACTGGGTTTGAAAAGCCGGGCTACATTTTGGGAGACTGGGTTTGAAAAGCCGGGCTACATTTTGGGAGACTGGGTTTGAAAAGCCTGGCTACATTTTGGAGACTGGGTTTGCAAAGCCTGGCTACATTTTGGGAGACTGGGTTTGAAAAGCCGGGCTACATTTTGGGAGACTGGGTTTGAAAAGCCGGGCTACATTTTGGGAGACTGGGTTTGAAAAGCCGGGCTACATTTTGGGAGACTGGGTTTGAAAAGAGCCGGGCTACATTTTGGGAGACTGGGTTTGAAAAGAGCCGGGCTACATTTTGGGAGACTGGGTTTGAAAAGAGCCGGGCTACATTTTGGGAGACTGGGTTTGAAAAGAGCCGGGCTACATTTTGGGAGACTGGGTTTGAAAAGAGCCGGGCTACATTTTGGGAGACTGGGTTTGAAAAGAGCCGGGCTACATTTTGGGAGACTGGGTTTGAAAAGAGCCGGGCTACATTTTGGGAGACTGGGTTTGAAAAGAGCCGGGCTACATTTTGGGAGACTGGGTTTGAAAAGAGCCGGGCTATATTTTGGGAGACTGGGTTTGAAAAGAGCCGGGCTATATTTTGGGAGACTGGGTTTGAAAAGAGCCGGGCTATATTTTGGGAGACTGGGTTTGAAAAGAGCCGGGCTATATTTTGGGAGACTGGGTTTGAAAAGAGCCGGGCTATATTTTGGGAGACTGGGTTTGAAAAGAGCCGGGCTATATTTTGGGAGACTGGGTTTGAAAAGAGCCGGGCTATATTTTGGGAGACTGGGTTTGAAAAGAGCCGGGCTATATTTTGGGAGACTGGGTTTGAAAAGAGCCGGGCTATATTTTGGGAGACTGGGTTTGAAAAGAGCCGGGCTATATTTTGGGAGACTGGGTTTGAAAAGAGCCGGGCTATATTTTGGGAGACTGGGTTTGAAAAGAGCCTGGCTCTAGTGAGAGGTATGAGAAAGGCCTGGCTGTAAATTAACCTGTGTCTACACAGCCCTGGCTCTAGTGAGCGGTAGGAAAAAAAACCTGCTGAAGAAAGAAAAAAAGGAAGAACAGGAGCTCTTAGCTGGTGGGGGCAGGGCTCCACCGCCGGGACCAGCAAGAGACATTCTACAAGTGGTGGCAGTGGTGGGATCTTTCTGCAGGACCTGTCGCTGGAGGTGAGACGGTGACCGGACGGAAGGGGAAGCCCTCGTGAGGGCCAACGCTGAGAAAGGCGCAGACCCATCTTGGGTTCCGGTAAGCGGGCCTAACTTGGGGGGATTAAAGGGAAAAATAAGACTTTCTACATCCAAAAGGGGTAATCGCACTTGGAGGTGGTTTTCTGTTGTTTCTTCCCCAGGTGCGGTTGCCGGTGGGTGGAGATGGATCCCAAGGAGATCTTCGGATGGATGACTCTGCAGTTTTAAAAACAGGAGCTGACAGCCAAAATAGTCGAGGACTCCCTAACCGCCGCCCGGGATCAACAGCAACCCGTACTGCACATGCTACAGGAGTTTTTTCAGAGCGGGGCTGCCGCTCCCCGTGAGGAGGGAGCCGGAACTAATGGACAGAGGAGCGGTGGAGGAGGAGCGGTAGGACCAGTATCACTACATACACTTAACTGGGGGAAGTTGTCAGAACAAGACAATGTGGACGATTTTCTGACGGCCTTTGAGAGGGTGGCTGGGGCGGCGGGGTGGCCCAGAGAGCAATGGGCTGTGAGGTTAGTGCCCTCTTTGTCCGGGGAGGCTTTGGCAGCCTTTAGGGATTTATCCCCAGTAGATGCTGCCAATTATGACAGACTGAAAGAAGCTATTAAGGATAGATATGGCCTCAGTACCCAAGCTTACAGACGTAAGTTTAGAGCCACAAAGTGGGAAAAGGGGACCCCCCCTAAAGCCGTAGCAAATAAACTAATGGATTTAGTGAAAAAATGGCTAGAGCCCGAGCAACACAGCCTGCAAGAGGTATTGCAGGAGCTGGTGGTGGAGCAATTCCTTCAGGGTCTGCCCGAAGGAATTAGGGCTGAATTAATAAAGAGGGGGTGTAAAACGGTGGAGGGGGTGACTGCGGGGTTGGAGTGCTACCTAGAGGCCCAGCAGTAGGGAACCCCAGGGCTGGAGGGAGGGAAAACTCGGGTGGTGGAGAAAGAGGTTCCTCCCAAAGTTTCCCTCAGCAAGCCAGAGCCCCCGGCGGGGAGTAAGAGGACCGAAGTAGTTGCCGGGCCCAGTAAAAAGGCTGGCCCTTTTGGGAACCGGGTGTGCTTTAAGTGTGGGAAGCCGGGACATTTAAAAAAGGATTGCCAGGGGCGGGAGGGCTGGATCTCCCGGGTGGAAAAAGGGGGTAGGCCCCGGTACCGGACTCAGGTTAGGGTAGAGGGGGTACCCATTACTGCGATGTTGGACTCAGGCGCAGATCAGTCCATTTTCTCCTCTCCCCACCCCTCTTGCAGCGGATTCCCTTTTTCCTCATTAACCGGGCTCTGGGGCTTTTCTTTCCCCGCCCACTTATTCCACCACCTTTTCCACCAAGGTGGAGCCTCAGCTTTCTCCCTTTTTGGTTGGCCCCCTTCTGGAGCTTCAGGGATGTGCACCCTATTTCTCCTCTTTACTAGGTGCTCTCCTGGGGCTTTCTGGGACTTGTAGTTTTCTACCCTTATGTCCCTCTTGGGCAGGATCGGCCCCTCCCCAGTATCTTCTTTCCTTTTTTGGTAGCTGGGGTTCCTCCCCAGCCTATTTCTTCCTGCATGCTCCTTACCATACTCCTTACAATATATATATATTTAAATAAATAAATTATATATATATATTATTTATTTAATACAGTATATATAATTTATTTATTTCAGTTTTAAGCTGCTTGGGGTGATTCTAATGGCTTGATTAGACAAGGTATAAATATAATAGGAGGAAAATTAATATTTTGCTGTGGGCAGTAGCGACTGAACAGATTAGGGTATTTTAGTTTGGAAAGGACACAACTGAGAAGGGATATGACAGAAGTTTATAAAAGGATGTGGTCAAGACACCTGGCATAGCTGGGTTTAGAAGTGGTTTGTTCAAACTCCAAGAGGAAAGTCCATAAAATTTATTAGCCAAGTAGACCTAAGGAAGCTACCACTCATCCCTATAGAAGAGTAGCCTAATGGTTAGTACAGTGGGCTGAAAAGCTGGGAACCGGGTTTGATTTCCACTGCAGCCCCTTGTGACCCTGAGCAAGTCATTAACCCTCTATTGCCTCAGGTACAAAACATAAGGTTGTGAACCCAGTAGGAACAGAGAAAGTACCTGAATATAAATGTAAATCACTTTGGTTGTACACAGAAAGGTGGTACATCAAATCCATGACCCTGGGTGAAGGGTCTGATCTGGCAGCATTTAGTCTCTGTACCCTGGGTCTCCCTTCAAAAAGCTATCTAGGCATTATACATGGTTTTGAAACAGGACATGACGGAAGGTCAGTTTGTTTGTTTTTAATCTGAAAAACCTGACTTCTTTGTTCCCTGTGCACTAGAGCCAAGTGGTATCCTGTAGCAAACAAACCGGCTGTAACAGCTCAGCTAAAACACCAAGGACAATTTCTTCAATGCCTTAGCTGATAATTCTTACCTGTGGTAGCAGTATCTACTCCCTTGATCTCTTTTGCCTTTACTTAGCACCTGAAACATGGGCAAGGCCTGGTACAGCCCTCACCAACTGAACCGCCTCCCCCCCAACACCCCCCCAGCTCCATAAACAGAGAATCAGATCTCTGAAACTTAATAGAAAGGGATGTGCATTTATTACCATGCACTATGTATTTTTATTTATTAGGATTTATTTACCATCTTTTTGAAGGATTCATTCAAGGTGGTGTACAGCAAGAATAAGTCAAACATAAGCAATAGAGAATTACAGCAGTAAAATTATTCAAACAACAATAAAAAGTATGGCATAATATGCTACATTACAATGTCAACACAATAAAACATTTTAATAGCATAGGGTGTAAGCAAAGACAGAACATATATATATAGATAAGAAAGAGTAATAGAAGTAAGAAAATAAGGTACTAATTTAAAGAAAGTTGTAAATGAAGTCAGAAACGTGCTTGAGGAGTGGTGTGTGTGTGTGTGTGTGTTACTTCGTCCATTAAAGGCCTGGTTGAAGAGTCAAGCTTTCACCTGCTTCCTGAACTACAGATAGTCTTATGTTAGGGACTGCATTCCACAGTGTGGAACTACTTCAGAGAAGGCTCACTGGTGGGCAGTGGTGTTCCTTGGTTGGCTGCCACCTGGGGTGGATCACCTCTGTGCACCCCCCCCCCCCCAGGTGCAGCGTCATCTGTCCCCCCCCCCCCCCCCAGATGCAGCACAACACCCCCCAGTGCATCACCTCCAAGCCCCCCCGGGTGCATTCTTCTTACTTGCTGGGGTGCTGGGAGCAGCCGTGAGGCTATTGGCTCCGCTGGTTCCCTGCTCCCTCTGCCCCGGAACAAGAAGTAACAGCAGAGGGAGCAGGGAACCAGCAGAGCCGACAGCTGCACGGCTGCAGTGTGCACCCAGGGCGGACCGCCCCGCCCTTGGTACGCCACTGCATTTTGAGTTGTGACTATAGTTGGATGAAATTGCAGAGCATATACAAAAACATGGACTGATGAGACAAAGTCAGCACGGATTTAGTGAAGGGAAGTCTTGCCTCACCAATCTAATGCATTTTTTTGAGGGGGTAAGCAAACATGTGGACAATGGGGAGCCGGTTGATATTGTATATCTGGATTTTCAGAAGGCGTTTGACAAAGTGCCGCACGAAAGACTCCTGAAGAAATTGCAGAGTCATGGAATCGGAGGTAGGGTATTATTATGGATTAAGAACTGGTTGAAAGATAGGAAGCAGAGAGTAGGATTGCGTGGCCAGTATTCTCAGTGGAGGAGGGTAGTTAGTGGGGTCCCGCAGGGGTCTGTGCTGGGTCCGTTGCTTTTTAATGTATTTATAAATGACCTAGAGATGGGAATAACTAGTGAGGTAATTAAATTCGCCGATGACACAAAATTATTCAGGGTCGTCAAGTCGCAGGAGGAATGTGAACGATTACAGGAGGACCTTGCGAGACTGGGAGAATGGGCGTGCAAGTGGCAGATGAAGTTCAATGTTGACAAGTGCAAAGTGATGCATGTGGGTAAGAGGAACCCGAATTATAGCTACGTCTTGCAAGGTTCCGCGTTAGGAGTTACGGATCAAGAAAGGGATCTGGGTGTCGTCGTCGATGATACGCTGAAACCTTCTGCTCAGTGTGCTGCTGCGGCTAGGAAAGCAAATAGAATGTTGGGTGTTATTAGGAAGGGTATAGAGTCCAGGTGTGCGGATGTTATAATGCCGTTGTATCGCTCCATGGTGCGACCGCACCTGGAGTATTGTGTTCAGTACTGGTCTCCGTATCTCAAAAAAGATATAGTAGAATTGGAAAAGGTACAGCGAAGGGCGACGAAAATGATAGTGGGGATGGGACGACTTTCCTATGAAGAGAGGCTGAGAAGGCTAGGGCTTTTCAGCTTGGAGAAGAGACGGCTGAGGGGAGATATGATAGAAGTGTATAAAATAATGAGTGGAATGGATCGGGTGGATGTGAAGCGACTGTTCACGCTATCCAAAAATAATAGGACTAGAGGGCATGAGTTGAAGCTACAGTGTGGTAAATTTAAAACGAATCGGAGAAAATTTTTCTTCACCCAACGTGTAATTAGACTCTGGAATTCGTTGCCGGAGAACGTGGTACGGGCGGTTAGCTTGACGGAGTTTAAAAAGGGGTTAGATAGATTCCTAAAGGACAAGTCCATAGACCGCTATTAAATGGACTTGGAAAAATTCCGCATTTTTAGGTATAACTTGTCTGGAATGTTTTTACGTTTGGGGAGCGTGCCAGGTGCCCTTGACCTGGATTGGCCACTGTCGGTGACAGGATGCTGGGCTAGATGGACCTTTGGTCTTTCCCAGTATGGCACTACTTATGTACTTATGTACCAGTGTTTTTTTTTTGGGGGGGGGGGGGGAGGGGGTGTAAGCACTACTGCTTTGCATTACTTTAAAATCATGCTATGACATCCACTAAGAGCAGGACCTCAAGCAGGAATTCTATGTTATATTGTATAATTGTACTTATTGTACTGTTGTCCTTCTACAGTTTTGTGTAAGCCACCTTGAGCCTACAACTAGTGGGAAAATGTGAGGTATAAATGTATGAAATAAATGAAACAGTATCCATCCCAGAAAGGGGGATACAGAAGTGAGGCACCCTTCCCTGCCGTAGCTGTTGCAATGTCAGCCATTCCTTTGCATGTCATCTCATTCATCTCAGAGGAGGTTAGTTGGAAGTTGCAGCCACACTCATGGAAGGGTAGCTGCAACCTCAGGCCTTGATCTGGGACAGAGGTGTTATGACTTACTATTTGCCTATTAGCCACATGGAAACTGAACATCAAATTTGCATTATTCAATAAATACATTTACAAAGCAGTACAGGTGCCCTGTTTATAATATTTACGTCAAGCCCTGAGGCGCCGTCACACACTCCTTATGATATTGGGGTTTTCCCGCTGTATGCGGCGGAACCTTCGCCTCAGGGACTCGAGGTCCCTTCTAATGTCAAAACATCTGTAAAATACAAGTTTGTACACCAGGAGTCAGGGGATGGCCCTTCTTGCCTTCACAACATAAAATCATTTGGCAGCCAAATTGTAGAGACACACAACACTGATGATTGGGGGGGGGGGGGGGGAAGGGAAACATGACATTGGTACAGGTGATGTCATTGAGGTGGACATGAGGACAGAGAGTACTGTTTGTGTGCAGTATTGTTGGGAAGTGAGTGTTTTTCCTTTCCCCCCCAAACCCACCTCCCCGCTCCCCTCGTTTTCTATTTCTGTTGATGGCTCTCTCATTCTCCCTGTCTCTTCAGCTCGTAACCTTAGGGTAATCTTTGACTCCTCTCTCTCCTTCTCTACTCATATCCAGCAGATCACCAAGACCTGTCGTTTCTTTCTTTACAACATCCGTAAAAATCCGCCCCTTTCTTTCCGAGCACTCTACCAAAACCCTCATCCACACCCTTGTCACCTCTCATTTAGACTACTGCAATCTGCTTTTTGCTGGCCTCCCACTTAGTCACCTCTCCCCTCTCCAGTCGGTTCAAAACTCTGCTGCCTGTCTCATCTTCCGCCAGGGTCGCTTTACTCATACTACCCCTCTCCTCAGGTTGCTTCACTGGCTCCCTATCCGTTTTCACATCCTGTTTAAACTTCTTCTACTAACCTATAAATGTATTCATTCTGCTGCTCCCCAGTATCTTTCCACACTCGTCCTTCCCTACTCCCCTTCCCGTGCGCTCCGATCCATGGATAAATCCTTCTTATCTGTTCCCTTCTCCACTACTGCCAACTCCAGACTTCGCTCCTTCTGTCTCGCTGCACGTACGCCTGGAATAAACTTCCTGAGCCCCTAAGTCTTGCCCCATCCTTGACCATCTTTAAATCTAGATTGAAAGCCCACCTCTTCAACATTGCATTTGACTTGTAACCACTTATACCTCTCGCTTCTACCTACCCTCCTCTCCTCTTTCCTCTACACATTAATTGATTTGCTTGCTTTATTATTATTTTTGTCTATTAGATTGTAAGCTCTTTGAGCAGGGACTGTCTTTCTTCTATGTTTGTGCAGCGCTGCGTACGCTTTATAGCGCTATATAAATGCTAAATAGTAGTAGTAGTAAATTGATTCTATTAATGAATGTGCGTGTGCACATACTGATTACCCTTGAATGCAGACTACAGTTAGTGCTTACATTGCTGAGGGAGCTCTTATATGTGTAGTCACAGGAGGGGGACCTGATAGGCCAGGACCAGGGGGTCATGCGTAAATATAGGTGCGTCCATTTGCATGAATGAAAATATGGTGCAAATGCTTCTGCCTAAATTTTATGTGCAGAACCATCTTATTCTACAATTGTGCACGTAACCCAAAACTACATCTACGATCCACCCCGAATCGCCCATGACCCTCCAATTTCCATGCCCCCTTTTCTGGACGCGTATAAAAGTTAGATGTGGTTTCCAATTAGTGATAATTGCTTGTTAAAAAGCCAATTATTGGCACTAATTGGCTTGTTATTCAATTAAATTCACGTGCAAATTGGGTGCATGCCCAAATTTGCACGCACAATATTTTGGCGACTTTTATAGAATTAAGGGGTTTGTACTGGCCGTAACTACTCAGTGGGCAATAGCTGGTTATCTCCCTGCTGAATATTCATGGATAGCCAGTTAAGTGCTATTTAACCGGCCAGGAGCTGTTCCTGGCTGGTTAAATAGTGCTGAATATCGGGGGGGGGGGGGGGGGGGAACGACAGACATCAGCTCCTTGGGTCCTGTGGGTGCTGGAGTATCCCCCTATCACCCCATCAAAGTCCTGGATTCACAGCACCTCAGAGGAGAGGAGAGGCTCAGGCTGAAGAGATGAGGTGGGAAGCAGAGCTGTGAAGGAAAGAAGTCTCCCAAGCCACCATAACACCCACAGGGCTGGTGTGTCAGCATGAAAATGGATGGCTTTTCTTTCCTGTTTCCTCTCCAGTGTACTCTGGAAAAGGAACAGTTATAGATTATATCCAATGGCAATTCCTCCAAAGCACCTGCCAAAAAGAACTTTTCAGCTTGTCTAAATCTAGAACCTACTCATGAGAAATCTCTGCCTCTTAAAAGCCATGGTAACCAATCCTGCCTCACTGTAGGAAACGGCGTGAGAATTTTACTCCACATATACTTCCAGACTTTCAAATTCCTAGGTGTTTGCTGAGTGAAACACTGTTTGAAGTGCAACAGAACTATGACAGTCCCTTGATTAGAGAGAAACTAAAATATTGCTACAAATGGACATTAACCAAGTGGGTCATCATTAAAACAGTTACAGAGTGACTCAAAAAGAAAGATATATAGCATAGTAGGAACTCAGAATTTTAATGCTTCTCTGAACAAAAGGATCTATTTTATTTTCTTTATAAATGACAAGGAGACATTCAGATATATTTGCAAGATGAAGACATCCTCTCCATATATACATTTTACTTAAAAATGTGCTAAACAAATAAAGGCTTTAAGAATAAATGGAAATAGAGATAAAACAAAACAAAATAACCTTTTTTATTGGACTAACAATACAATTTTTTGATTAGCTTTCGAAGGCAATACCTTCTTCAGATCAGAAATGAGCAAACTTTGTCCAATTGACAGATGCAGATAGCTCCACAATTCCAGCTTCCACCCTTCACATACAACAAAAATGTCCATTATACACAGCCAAGCCACGTTATACTATCGTATCTGTTCTGACTCAAGAAACAGAGACAAATACTTCAAAATCCTGACTGAATCCTTCAGACAAAAAGGATACCACCCCAAAATAATCTTCAAGAAGATTGCTTCTTCTCTCAAAACACCCAGAGAGAACCTATTGCATTTCAAAGAAAATAAAACCACAGAGCTTGTAGTGACATATAATCCAGAGCTGGAGAAACTGAGAAGAATCATAAAAGATCTATAGCCACTATTCCAGGAGGATGAATTACTCAAAGAAATATTCTCAGCTCCATCAATGCTGACCTTGATGGAGCTGGGAATATTACAATAACCACCTAATCTGAAACAAAAATTAGTGAACAGCAAACTCCCAATAGAAACTGAAAAAGAGAATGGCATACATCTTAGCAATATACCAAGATACAAACTGTGCCAACACATATCACAGAACCCCATAGAGGGGCATAATCGAACAGCGCCAGCCATCTCCATGGCCAGCCATCTCAGAGGACGGCGCCGCAAAGGGGCGGAGCCAACCATATTTTCGAAAAAGGTGGCCGGCCATCTTTTTTTTTCGATAATACGGTTAAGGCCGCCCAAATGTCAGAGATGGCCGGGTTTGAGATGGCCGGCCTCGGTTATTGCCCATAATGGAAACTGAAGCCAGCGATCTCAAATCTGGCCAAATCCAAGGTATTTGGTCATGGCAGGAGCCAGGATTCGTTGTGCTCTGTTGCCCCTCACATGCCAGGACACCAACCGGGCACTTCTAAAAAGTAAAAAACAAAATAGGTGCATAGCTCCCTTACCTTGGGTGCTGAGCCCCCCACTCCCCACAACTATACACCACTACCATAGCTCTAAGGGGTGAAGGGGGGCACCTACATGTGGGTACAGTGGGTTTTGGAGGGATCCCATTTTCCACCACTAATGTAACAGGTAGGGGGGTGGGCCTGGGTCCGCCTGCCTGAAGTCCAGTGCACCCACCACAACTGCTCTAGGGACCTGTATACTGCTGCGATGGACCTGAGTATGACATTTGAGGCTGGCAAAAAAAATTTTTCAAGTTGTATTTTTGAGGGTGGGAGGGGATTAGTGACCACTGGGGGAGTCAGGGGAGGTGATCCCCGATTCCCTCCGGTGGTCATCTGGTCAGTTGGGGCACTTTTTTGTGATTTGGACCTGAAAAAAAGGGACCAAATAAAGTGGACCAAATTCTCGTCAAGGCTGGCTTTCTTTTTTCGATTATCGGGCGAAGCCGGCCATCTCAACGCACACCCCCGTCCTGCCTTCGCTACCGTGCTGACACGCCCCCTTGAACTTTCACCAGCCCCACAACGGAAAGCAGTTGGAGCTGGCCAAAATCGGCTTTCGATTATACCGTTTTGGCCGGGTTCATGAGATCGCCGGCCATCTCCCGATTTGTGTCGGAAGATGGGCGGCGATCTCTTTCGAAAATCTGCTGGATAGTCACTCACATGGGAAAAACATTTAACATAAGGGGATCCTACACATGCTCATCTTCAAATGTAGTGCATATTATTCAGTGCAAAAATTGTGAAGAAGGATTCTATGCTGGAGAGATGGGTCAGATGCTAAAGATGAGAGTCAACCTACACAGACACCACATCAAACCAGGGTGACACCTCTGTAGGACAACATTTTGCAAGTCCAGAGCACTGCATTAATGACTTTATGGTGAGAATACTAAAAGGGCATTTTAAAACCATCCAGGAACAAACACTTTTGAAGTTAAAATGATGATATATTTTGACACCCACTAGACAGGACTTAACAAAGATCTGGGTTTCCTATCACATTATAAACCATAAAAATTATACTGCTTTGTCACCCTCTGATCAACCATCCACCTCTCCCTGTTTCTAATCCCCCCACCCACTCGTACCTTTCCCCAAGAGACTCATAGTAACATAGTAAATGTCAGCAGATACAGACCTGCACAGTGCATCCAGTCTTCCCAACACTGGAATGATTTTATATTTCACATATATATTCTGATATATGTCATCATTTGCTCATTTCTGACCTGAAGGTATTGCCATCAAAAACTAATAAAAAAAATTGTATTATTAGTACAATAAAAAAGGTATCATCTTTTCTTTTCTTTTTTTTAATCTCTATTTATTACCTTTAAAAGTGGACTAACACGGCTATCATACCATTATACCCCAGAAGAAATGGAAAAATTAATTCATGGCCTCCCACTACAGACAAAAAGGATACCACCCCAAAATAATCTTCAAGAAGATTGCTTCTTCTCTCAAAACACCCAGAGAGAACCTATTGCATTCCCAGTATCCAGGAGCGGTTTACTGCTTGTTCTGCTTCAGGTACAGAAGCAAACATTTCAGGCCCGTTGCTTATACTAACTACATGTATACTAACTACATACTATAAAGCATTTCTACAGGGTATCTCCAAATTTTGTTTGCCTAAGAATGGTGCACAAGTCAATGGGCAATGCAGACCTTAAATGTCTGTTAATGGTGAAAGAGAAGACCGAGAGAAAGGAAGAGGACAAAAACATTGGCCTAACATTCAGATTACAAGTCAGAGGCTATGCTTGCACCTCAATGTCCTCTGTACTCAGTGTTCATCTATTGGCTGGACAGTAAGTTCCATGGAGCAGGGATGATTTCTTGTGTCTGAACAACATTCCATACACCTTGTAGAGCTATTTGAATGTTTAGTAGGTGTGGTATCATTACAAAGCACTCCTAGGTGAGGTGGACATTGCTCATATGTTATTTACCAGTTTTCACATCAAGAACAGAGAGAGAATGGGCACAGATTTAAAGTAACATTTAAAAGAAACCACAATACTTGGTGCGTCTTTTAGCTTTTTTTTGTTTTGTTGTTTGCTTGTTTATTTTGTTTTTGCTTATTTTTTTTTTGTTACAGTGGAAGGGGAGAAGCAGGAGTTTCAGTTCCCAAAGAATGCATTTTTTTCATGCTGTTATTTTCTCCTCCCAGTGAGAAGATTACAGTAACTTATATCCGTGTTTCTGGTCTGTTCTTCTTTTCCAATTTTGGTACATACATGTCTCCTCATTAGGAGACCCTGTTCACCCTCAAACTGGCAACATGGATGCTACAGTCTCCTGCTTCACATTGTCCACGGACACCTGCTGGACCAGGCGGTCCTGGCTGACCTGGGGGACCGCTGTATCCAGGTGGACCTTGTGGACCTGGCGATCCATCCTTGGCAACAACTGCATGTCCAGGAAATCCTAGAAAAGAAGAAAGTAAATGTTTAATAAAAGAGACATAAGAAAGAGGAAGTGGAATGATAGCTTTCCATTCTCAAAGCTCAACAGAGCTGATCTACAGTTTTTACAATTCCTTTCTTTATGAGAGCCCAATATTTACATGGTTGTTGTTTGCCAATTCCTTACAGAATAGTACAAGTTACATGCCACAGTACCACATTTAAGGGCCCTTTTACTAAGCCACAGTAGGCCTACCACAGGCCTTCTGCTCACAGAAAAAGCACTACTGCAGGATGCGCTGAGGTGTCCCATGATAGTTTTCCATTTGGCACATGCTAATCCCATGCTGGAAAATATGTTTTATTTTCCAGCATGGGAGGCATGTCTGGGGTGGAGAGTAGGTCTGCCTGTGATAATCAGGTAGCGTGAGCACATTACCACTCATTACCCAATTAGCGTGGGAGTAGCGCAGGAGCCCTTACTGCTTCCTAAATATGTGGCAGTAAGGGCTCCTGGTGGTAATGGCCATGCGCTAATGGGGAAATTAGCACGTGGGCCATTAAAGAAATAACCAAAAAAGGCTATTTTAGAGCCACACAAAAGAGTGGCTGGAGCGTACTGGAAACCCACACACTGTTCGTAGCACTGGCCACTTTTAGCTTAGTAAAAGGACCCTTTAGGCATGCCTTTACACCTGACATAGAGCTGGCCTAAGTGGATATGCCTAGATGTAGGCATGCAGATGTTGACTTATGCTAGTATTCTATAACACAGATTGGGCGCCCAGATGCCATTATAGAATTAGCTCTCAGCACACTGCATCTAGGCGTCAAAATGGTTGGTTCCAGTTATAGAATTGCCCCTCTATGCAGGCCATCAGTGATATAGACAGAAACCCAGGAGTCAGCACCAATATTCAGCAGCAGGGCAGCACAGGGTAGAAGAATTCAGCGGTGGCCTGCCTGCCTGAGAGAGGATGTGGTATAGCACCAGAAGGGTGAGCATGGTGGTGATCTTTCTGTGCAACAGACACTGTAGCCACCTGTCATTTCTTGATGAGCCCTTTCAGCTAGTGCATATAGAAATGCTAGGATTTGTCAGCATGAGAAAAGGAAATAGTATTATTTTTGCACTGAAAATGTGGACTGATTTTCAGTGGCAGCGGCTGTTGCATTACATGGCATACACATTTAGGCACTCACGTTATCGAATGAAGGGGAAAGTATTAAACAGGGAAGCTCCTGTATCTGTTACTAGTCAGTTGAAGCTATATTATTCACAAAAAGCACTACATATCCTTACATACTAGAAGGCCAGGTTATGTGGAACCAAGGAACATGTTTTCTTATGGAACCAACATTTCCGAATTCAGAAAACAATTCAAAGCTGTTCTGTTTAGATAGGCATACACTGAGTTTTGATGACTGTTTGCGGCTGATATTAAATGCAATATAACAGGCACCTACTGCAGAATAAGTATTAATTGTAGTATGAAGAGCAGATTATGTTGAGGGTGGTGTTTGTTTTAATGCTTGTCTTTGTGTTGGTCTTTGAATGATTGTGTATGCTATTTGTAAGCTGCACTGAACCTTGGAAATAGCAGGATACTAGCATTAAAAAAAAATTAATCATTCATGATTTTTGATGATATACAACATCTGAGGTAATATGGTTTTGCCACAGAAAAATTGCGTCAAACAAATCTAATTGATTTCTTCCTCTGAGTGACCAGAGAACTGAATCAAGAGCATGCACTAAATGTGGTCTATTTGGATTTCAGCAAAGCCTTTGACACAGTTCCACATAGGAGGCTCATAAAGGGAAAGGGAAATGGGACTTGATATACCGCGTTTCTGAGCTTTTGCAACTACATTCAAAGCGGTTTACATATATTCAGGTACTTATTTTACAAATTGAATGGGCTAAAGTTAGGGCCCAAAGTGGTGAACTGGATTAGAAACTGGTTGACTGACAGACAACAGAGGGTGGTATTGAATGGAATTCATTTGGAGGAAAGAAAAGTGAGTAGTGGAGTGCCTCAAGGATCGGTATTGGGGCCAATATATTTGTGAGTGACGTTTCTGAAAGGTTACAAGGCTTCAGTCCTGTATTGAACTGTGACAATTTGGAATACTCTTCTTTTATCTGTACATGTTCTCATTCACTTTCAATCATTTAGAGTTTGTTTTTTAATATGTAAATTCCCAGATGTGATCTGTCTAGAACTATGAAGGTTAACGTGGAATAGAAACCCATGGAGGGGCATAATCGAACAGAAACGCCTATCTCCATGGGCGTTTATCTCCGAGAACGGGTCCGTGAAGGGGCGGACCGAATCGTATTTTCGAAAAAACATGGACGTTTATCTTTTTTTGAGCTGGGCGTTTTTGTTTTTCAGTGATAATGGAAACCGAAAATGCCCAGCTCAAAAACGAATAACTCCAAGACATTTATTCGTGGGAGGGGCCAGGATTCGTACTGCACCGGTCCACCTCACATGCCAGGACACCAACCGGGCACCCTAGGGGGCACTTTTACAAAATAAAAAAAAAAGATAAAACAGCTCCCAGGTGCATAGCACCCTTCCCTTGGGTGTTGAGCCCCCCAAATCCCCCTCAAAACCCACTGCCCACAAGTCTACACCATTACTATAGCCCTAAGGGGTGAAGGGGGGCACCTACACGTGGGTACAGTGGGTTTGGGGGGCGGTTTGGAGGGCTCCCATTTACCAGCACAAGTGTAACAGGTGGGGGGGGGGGGGGATGAGCCTGGGTCCACCTGCCTGAAGTCCACTGCTCCAGTGATCTGCATACTGCTGCCAGGGAGGTGGGTATGACATTTGAGGGTGAAAATAAAAAGTTGTGAAACGGCATATTTTGTGGTGGGAGGGGGTTCGTGACCACTGGGGGAGTCAGGGGAGGTCATCCCCGATTCCCTCCAGTGGTCATCTGGTCACTTTTTGGGGCCTTATTCGTGGAAAAACAGTGTCCAGGAAAAGTGCCCTAAATTCTCGCTAAAAACGCATATTTTTTTTCCATTATCGGCGAAAGGCGCCCATCTCTGATCGGCAGATAACCACGCCCCAGTTCCGCCTTCACCACGCCTTCAACACGCCCCCATCAACGTTGTCCGCATCCGCGACGGAGTGCAGTTGAAAACGTCCAAATTCGGCTTTTGATTATACCGCTTTATTCGTTTTTGGGAGATAAACGTCTATCTCCCGATTTGGGTCACAATATAGGCGTTTTTCTCTTTCGATTATAAGCAGGATGGTGTAATGTAATGTAATGAAAATTTGCCTTTTCGTGGATCACTTGAAGATTTGCAACAGAGTGGACACTCCAGAGGGAGTGGACAACATGAGAAGTGGTCTAAAAAGATTAGAAAAATGGTCTAATGTTTGGCAGGTAAAATTTAATACAAAGAAGTGTACAGTGATGCACATTGGCAGTAGAAACCCAAAAGAGCTGTATTTGCTAGGGGTTGAGAGGCTGACAAGCATGGACCTTGGAGTGTCAGAGGATCTTAAAGCAAGAAAACAATGTGACAAGGCAGTGACCATAGCCAGATGGATGCTAGGCTGCATAGAGGGAGGCATATCCAGTAAAAATAAATAAATAAATAAAAAAGCTGGTGTTAATGCTCCTGTATAAGTTGTTGATGATGCCCCATTTGAAGTATTGTGTTCAATTTTGGAGTCCATATCTCACTAAGGACATCAAAAGACTTGAGACAGTTCATGGGGTTTGTGCCAAAAGACATATGAGAACAGACTTGAAGACCTGACTACATATACCTTTGAGGAAATGAGGGATAGAGGGGATATGATATAGACATTTAGGGGGTCTTTTACTTAGGCAGGTTGGTGTTTTTAGTGTGTGTTAAAAATAGGCACGCGCTAAACACTAAAGACACCCATAGGAATATATTGGTATCTTTAGCGTTCAGCGTGCGGTAAAAATGCCAGCGCGCCTAAGTAAAAGACCCCCTTAAATACTTAAAAAAGGTATTCATATGCAAACTAATCTTTGTTGGCGATAGAAAAGCAGTAGAACTAGAGGTTATGAGTTAAAGTTGCAGGATGTTAGACTTCAGAGCAACATCAGGAAATGCTTTTTCACAGAAAGGGTGGTAGATGCCTGGAATGCCCTCCTAGGGGAGGTTGTGAAGACAAAAACAGTGACAGAATTAAAGAAGCATTGGATAAACACAGATATCCCTATATAGAAAAAGGATGGAATCCAATGAAAACAGAATGTAAACGATCTCATGGCTGGAGTGAGCCTTTGATGGCAGCTCCAGAGTTTGGGAAGTCAGGCCAATGCAGGGCAAATTTCTATGGTCTGGGTTCTGTAAATGGCAAAGACAGATCAGGATCAGTGCTGGAGTGGGCTTCCATAGCACCTCCAGTAGTTGGAAAATAGAACTGGTGCCGGACAGACTTCTACGGTCTGTGCTCCAAAATTGGCAGGGAAAGATAGAGATTAAGTATGCCATAAGTACATAAGTAATGCCACACTGGGAAAAGACCAAGTCCACAACAGCAGCCAATCCAGGCTAAGGGCACCTGGCAAGCTTCCCAAACGTACAAACATTCTATACATGTTATTCCTGGAATTGTGCCAGTGTGTAATCATGAAGAAGTGGGACTTGGCTACCTCATGTTATGGAATTTGTCATGCAACTATGCTTCTTTGTGCTTTGTGAGTGTTTCTTCTGAGGCTTGTTGCTACAGACTTCAGTACATCCTGTTCACTGTAGCCAGAGGCCTGATAATGGTTATTTCTACAAACCAGTTTTAGCTGGACTTATAAGAATAATGGTTGGTAAAACATGAGGTAATAACCAAGCACATGGGCGGAGAACTGTGTATGTGCAGGATTCCTCATTGGGTAATTTATGAGGTGGTGCTCTGGGATGGAAGGTGTATAT
Organism: Microcaecilia unicolor; assembly: GCF_901765095.1. Classification (NCBI taxonomy): domain Eukaryota; kingdom Metazoa; phylum Chordata; class Amphibia; order Gymnophiona; family Siphonopidae; genus Microcaecilia; species Microcaecilia unicolor. The sequence goes on from NC_044031.1 coordinate 321,618,137, forward strand.
AAGTGCCTGCAGATCTAGGAAATGCTGGAATATATCCTTCTGGTAGGTAGGGCATATTCCCCGGGGGGGGGGGGGGGGGGGGATGTGTGTGTTTTCCCCTCCCCCTGTGACTATGGGTGGGGACTTGGTCTTTGCAGCTAAGAATCTTTCTTTCTTTTGCTTCTCTCTCCTTTCTCTCTGTTTTGTGTCCTTCAGATGATAGTTTCTGTAGAACTGCTGAAGCTCAGAGCCAGTGATATGTCCTAATGAGGAACAAACTTTCCTTCCTCTTCTTCCCTTTTCTCTGAGTTCAGGCTGATTCTTTTACAACTACCAAAGTTACTGATGTTAGGTTTTGTGAGATTACTAATGTTTGCTACTGATACCAGCTCCTGTTGTAGTGAGTAATAAAACCTCCCTTTTCTCTCTTTTGGTCTTTATCTGAATTTATTCTTCCTAAGAATAGCTCTAAATGCAGCATTACACTTGTTAGGTAGACTGGAAGGGCCATGCAAGTCTTTATCTGCCAACATTTACTATGTAAAAACAGAAACCACAAAAGGGCTGAACACAAGAATCCCACAAAAGAAACAATGAAAAAACAAAGGGTGGGAAATAGAAAAAGGCTCAAAATAAACTGTGGGGCTTAAAAATAAAGCGGGGTTCAAACTCTCCACAGCAATCGAACACAACAGAAATAGGGTGGAGAGGGCCCAATATCAAGAGATCAGTCACCACACACAAGGGTAAGATGCTCCAAAAAACTTTAATCAGGCCCCAACACGGTCCGTGTTTCGGCTATATTTTTTCAAGCTTTGTCAGTGTGCGTTATATGTAGTGCTTGTCAAGGTTTTTGTGATCATTACTAATTGATTATTAAATGCTCCTTCAGGTGATGTATTGCTGAATCCCAATTGATTGGCCCCTGAGGAAGGCTGATATAGCCGAAACACGGACCGTGTTGGGTCCTGATTAAAGTTTTTTTGAGCATCTTACTCTTGTGTGTGGTGACTGATCTCTTGATATTGGGACCTCTCCACCCTATTTCTGTTGGGCTTAAAAATAAAACATATAGCAGATTGCTATTACATCGACCACTAAGCTGTTGGGTAAAAAACTAAATTAATTAAAGCACTGTTTTATTTTTAAGCCTTCTGCTTCCCCTTTTTTTTGACATTTACCATATTACATGTGGACAGTACTTTTATAAAAACTAGGTTGTTGTTCCAAGTAGGTGCACTTTTTGAGGTTATTTTATAAAGAAATATATACACACGTGTCTTACATAGTAACATAGTAAGTGATAGCAGATGAAGACCTGAATGGTCCATCCAGTCTGCCCAACTGTCACACTCATTATCAATTTATGATTAAATCAACAAGGAATGTGATGTAAAATACTTGATCATGGTCTTTCTTTGGCATTTGTGGGACATAGACCAAAGAAGACCGCTTGGTCTTGTCCTTAACTTCCAAGTACTGGAGTTGCTGTCGAAGTCCACTCCAGCCTGTCTTGTCATTTGCGAGACACAGACCATAAAAGTCTGCCCAGCACTGTCCTCAAGTTACAGCCAGTGAAGTTGCTGTCAAAGCCCTTTCCAGGCCACCCTAAACTAGATTTCCATATACGCGACATAGACTGTACAAGACTGCCTGGCACCTAATTCATCACAGCCAGAGTCACCATCTAAGCATCACTCAAATAGCCTCTCAAAACCTGCACAATGAAGGCTAAAATACATCCACATACATTTACACCTTGAATTTGTGACTCTGCCCATCTTCTACCCAAACTATGCCTCCAAACACACTTACTTTCTTGTTATAGTGCATACATCCACGCACATAAGCCATGGTGTAATTCTGAGGCCTTTCACATAAGCAAAATATGCTTTATAAAATTACCTCTATGTGCATGACTTTCAATCAATGCCTATAAACTGCAAAGACAAATGAACGTCCAGTATAGCCCTGCAAATTTCATCAGAATGCACTCTAGATGAATTTCAGACACCAGCCGAACTTGTGAAACAAGCCATTAGAAAGAGCTCAGCATCACCTCTTGGCCCTTGATGTCCATCTGGTCCAGGAAGTCCAACGCCTTTAGGTCCTCGCTCACCTTTCTGACCTCAAAACAAAACATAAGGAATATGACAAGTAATTCATTGAAGTGGAAAACTGTTGCAAAATCAGCTGCATATGTGGGACATATGTGACTGTATCTGGGAAAACGTGACTCAAGTATAGTGACTTCATCATGCTTTCTCAGAGAGGGTCACATTTGGGGACAATATGCTCTTACCTTTTTCCCCAGTAACTCCTTTTGGTCCAAGGGCTCCAACAGGCCCTCTTAGGCCAGGTTGTCCCTGCATTCCAGCAAGACCTGGTGTACCCTGTTAAAAGTTAAATCATTAGTTTTATTTAAGATCCAACCCAAGTAGCCACCTATACTGCATGTATTTACCGTTAACAAACCTACACAGCTGTCAAACAAGGCTATAACAGAGACATTTACAGCCACAGGAAGCCATACATTCTAGCTGTACATTTTTAGAAAATGGAGTTGGCTTCACTCAGTTTTTCCTATCTTTCTTTCTTTATAAAACTTTATATACTCTCTTCTTGGCAAGCAAATTGCCATTCAAGATGATGAATACAATACAATGAAATAATAAAAGTACATAAATAAAACACGTAAAAACAAAATTTAATACCTGAGAAACAAAATATGTTTTATATAGGAATACTAACATACATAAAAGCATGATGACAAAAAGCTGAAGCCACGGAGGTTAATCTCTTTTTCCACTCCCCTGTACAGCCATCATATCGATTATCCGTACCCTCAAAACAAAGCAAACAAACCTATGAGCTACTTTATCCACATTCTCGTTTTTGTTGGTACCATTTTTATGTGATGCCACTTACATTTTCAAACATGCCGGTTTGTGCACCATACGGATGTACACAGCAGAAGAATAATGGAATAACTTCTCATAAGCAGAGTAGTAAATTTGCTATAAATTGTAATCAGTGTTTCATTTGGAGGGGCTGGTTATAGGGACATCCTAGCACACATTCAGGGGCATAATCGAAAGAGAAGGGCGCCCATCTTTCGACACAAATCGGGAGATGGGCGTCCTTCTCTCAGGATCGCCCAAATCGGCATAATCGAAAGCCGATTTTGGGCATCCTCTACTGCGTTCCGTGGCGGGGACGACCAAAGTTCCTGGGGGCATGTCGGCAGCGTAGCGAAGGCGGGACAGGGGCATGGTTAAGAGATAGGCGTCCTCGGCCGATAATGGAAAAAAGAAGGGCTTCCCTGACGAGTATTTGGCCGACTTTACTTGGTCCCTTTTTTTTCACGACCAGGCCTCGAAAAGGTGCCTGAACTGACCAGATGACCACCGGAGGGAATTGGGGATGACCTCCCCTTACTCCTCCAGTGGTCACCAACCCCCTCCCAACCAAAAAAAAATTTAAAATACATTTTTTGCCAGCCTCTATGCCAGCCTCAAATGTCATACCCAGCTCCATCACAGCAGTATGCAAGTCTCTGGAGCAGATTTTAGTGGTTGCAGTGCACTTCAGGCAGGCAGACCCAGGCCCATCCCTCCCCACCTGTTACACTTGTGGTGGTAAATGTGAGCCCTCCAAAGCCCACCAGAAACCCACTGTAACCCACATGTAGGTGCCCCCCTTCATCCCTAAGGGCTATGGTAGTTGTGTACAGTTGTGGGGAGTGGGTTTAGGAGGGCTCACACCTGGGAGCAATTTGTGAAGTCCACTGCAGTGCCGCCTAGGGTGCCCGGTTGGTGTCCTGGCATGTGAGGGGGACCAGTGCACTACGAATGCTGGCTCCTCCCATGACCAAATGCCTTGGATTTGGTTGTTTTTGAGATGGGCGTCCTCGGTTTCCATTATCGGCAAAAACCGAGGTCGCCTATCTCTAAGGTTGACCATCTCAACATTTAGGTAGACCATCTCTAAGGTCGACCTAAATGTTGAGATTTGGGCGTCCCCGACTGTATTATCGAAACGAAAGATGGACGCCCATCTTGTTTCGATAATACAGGATGCCCCATGCATTTGCGGGGACGTCCTTAGAGATGGTCGTCCCCGTTCGATTATGCCCCTCATTGTATTTGTGCAGAAACTTTTCCTCCTTGTAAAAGGCCAGTAAAACAGACATCAAGTTATGAAAATTAGGTGCTCAACATTCAAAGTTTCTATATCACATTTATATCCTACATTAAACATGAATTAGGTTGAAACCTAGGAGCATTTAAAATCTTTATTTTCTGTGCCTAGATCAAAAGGGAAAGATGGTTTGAGGGAACTTGCTCCTTTTGTTTTGTGGAATGCAGTGGTATATTATAAAAATGCACTTAATGTTGTTTATTACTATTTATAAGAGAGATATTGATTAATGAGGAGAGAGTTACCTTCATGCAGAAGTCCAGAGTCAGTCTAAATGTGCCAAGATTTTCCAGTTCTGTGGTATATATTTATTTATTTCTTCTTCAAGTCTGTTTGGTTGTAAAAGGCATGTTTTTGGTTTTTTTTTCTTGTGGTGGGGGGGGGGGTGTTAATCTTTTAAATCTTTGTATATAGATGAGTCCCGGGAATAATGATGGCTAAGGAAAGCAGCAGTAGAACAGTTCTACAGTAGAACAGTTGGAATTGAATAACATTTTCAATGGAAATTAAATCTTTTGGCTGTTTGCTGTGTGATTATTATTATTATATTCATTATTGCTACCAAGTATTACATATTTAGGGCATATGCCTTCAACACAGGTTGCTTGTTAAACCCAAAGGGAAAACCTAAGTTTGGTTAAACAATTTGGTATAAACTGTGTTGTTTATGACTTTACTTGTTTTGCACTGCTTTGGGTCCTATTGGATGTTCAATGCCAGTTACCGGAAACAGCCTGGCATTGAATATCCAGGGTCAGCACCAATTGCAGTATTTATGCGGGCTGCCTCTTGCAGTCTAAATATCGGGCCCACTATGCCCCACAAGGGTTTTTTTTAAACATTTCATGGGTATCCAGATAATTTCTTTGTGGGTTTTATTTTGGGGTAGAAAGTAATTTTGCATTTTTATTTCTCCTGTGCTGTACTGCTTATAGAGAATATGATTTCTTAGTGTTTCCTTTCCTAATTTGTGGTCCTTTATTCTGTAATTGGTGAAAATTGGTCTGTGTTCTGTGAGTAGCTAAAGTAATAAATGTAAAAATGTCAGTGTTTCCAAATTTTCCATACATGTGAATGTGGTTTATATTGACTCAGACCAGACTGTTTACTTAGAAATCCATCATAAAGTTCACTCTAAGGCATTATTTGGTATACTTCTAAATACTAGTCACACCTATATGCCTAGTGCCCCCCATATCAACTCTGGGCCCCCCAAATTTTCATGTCTGACTATACCCTTGCCTCCTTGAGCAGTGAGCCACACGGGCAGTGCTGAAGATAGATGCTTCCAGCTGCTCTGGTCTGTCTCGCTGCCTTATCCCACTCACCAGAAGTTGAAAAGGTGGGATGAAGCAGCAAACATACCAGGGCAGCTGGAAGCAGCTGCCTTCAGCACTGCCCGCGCCATGGCTCTGCTGGAAACAGGGAAGAGAAACATAGAAAACAGAATGTGACAGCAGAGAATGGCTATAAAGCCCATCTAGTCTGCCCAATCTCATTCATGATGCATACCACATATTCCAGTTGATCTCTGGCCTTCCATTCACTTATTTCTTCATACTTATAGATCCTCTGTATGTATCCCTACACTTTCTTGAATTCCATTACTGTTTTTGTCTTCACCATCTCCACTATCAGCCTATTCCATACGTCTACTGCTTTCTGAGTCTGTCCCTTGAGCTTCTTGTTCTAGAGCTTTCTTTCCTCTGAAGAGGTTATTTTCTTTCGCATGCATACAGTATTCCTTTCAGGTATCCAAATATCTCTATCATATCTCCTCTTTAGAGTACATATATTTAGGGCTCATCTCGTATGGCTTTTGGTGCAGATGCTGCACTATTTTGGTAAGCTCTCTCTGGACTGCCTGCAGCTTGTCTACGTGCTTTCAGAGATATGGCTTCCATAATTGGACTGATTATTGAAGACACAGTCTCATCAATGACACATACAGAAGCACTGCCATCTCCTTTTTATGCTATGTTTCTCCCTGTATACCCCTGCATCCTTCTGGCTTTTGTCACTGCATTATTATACTGTTTCCGTATTTTGATATCATCAGATGCAGTCACCCCAAGGTCTTCCTCCTAAGCATCAGGCGACCCTCAGGCCATAAGTAGTAACTGGGAGAAAAATAAATGTAAAGAGAAAAATGCCCCGCACGCCATCGCACCTACAGCGGAGGCCCTGAGTGGATTGGAGTGGACCTGGGAGTCACCCAGGAGAAGGCTATAAAGGATATGCAGATGAGCTGCAAGTCCTCCACAGCACCTGAAAGGCAGCCAGTGGTAGAGCTGGGCACCTCTCAGCCAAGGAAAGTCTTACCAGGGGTTAGGCTGAAGCCAGCATTCCTCCCCCTGAGGGTCACCTGATCCTAGCCAAAAAGCACCTGGAAACCCTGGGCATCTGGAGCGAGGGCCCTGGGAAGATCGGGGTGGACCTGGGAGTCACCCCGGATACAGCTGTGAGGATATGCAGAAGGGCTGCAAGTCCTCCACAGCACCTGGTGGGAGTGCTGGGCACCTAGAGCAGAGGCCCTGAGTGGATCGGAGTGGACCTGGGAGTCACCCCGGAGAAGGCTGTAAAGGATATGCAGATGAGCTGCAAGTCCTCCACAGCACCTGAAAGGCAGCCGGTGGTAGAGCTGGGCACCTCTCAGCCGAGGAAAGGCTTACCAGGGGTTATTTATGAGGCTTTGGACATTGATGGCTAAAGCCTCACAAATAAATGTGGTGACTGCACAGTTTACATTTATGTATATTGGGAACAACAAAAGAGAGCTCATTAATCATTAAGCAGTCCATTAACTGAGCTAAGATGTGTGTCCCCTAATTCTATATATAGTGCTCAAAATTGCATGTGCAAATTTGGGCGTGCATCCAATTTGTGTGCGCAATTTAATTACCCAATGAACCAACTAGAGCTAATAATTGGATGCTATTAATTATTGGTGCTAATTGGCAATAATTGGAATTTACGTGCATATCTTTATAGTCGTAATTCTATCCATATGGGGTGTGCCTAAGGGAGGAGCACAGGCAAGTCAGGGGCGTTTCTCGTATATACAGGCATTGTTATAGAATTTTGGGGATCTGTGTCTAATTTTAGGCATGGGGATTTACACTAGGGTTCAGTTGGTGTAAACTCTTGTACCCAAAGTTGGTCGTGGATCCTGGTACTAAGCACTGTTCTATAAATGACACCCAACTTTGAACACTGTTTTATAGAATAGCATTTATTGCTCATTTAGTCCATGGTGTTTACATGATCATTTGGCAATGTGGCAGGAGATATATAGGCAGGATCACTCAAACATTAAAAATGACCGCTGTCAAGAATATATAGCACACCCTTCAGGGCACCCTGGATCTGGGACCCAACCTAACTGGAGCCTCCCAAGGCCAGTCTCCTTCGGTCCCTTACTCACTTGGCGCTCGGTGTCTCCACCTGGGGTAGAAAAACATTAGTGGGTGGAATTACCCTCTTCTCCCTCCCCCTCCTCCAGGAAAAATCCAAAAAGACTGCTGTGAACATGGCTGGCTAATAAATTAAACAGGTTTTATTGAACTGTTTACACAGGCCTCTCTATATACACTGTCTTATGCACCTAAGAAATAAGGATTTCTTATCATATTAACTCAGTTACCATAAACAAACACCCTCTTAAACCAGTATATCAAATACTTTATAATTTGTGCACTCAAACCAACAGCATTAGTTAGGAATTTCTGACGTGGTGTATACTTGGGTCCAGGACTTTTTAAGAAACGCTGTTACTGTGTATTGAAGGATGGGGAAAAATCTATACCCAGGGTTCTGGTATATGGGGTTCTGCAGGGGTTGCCCCTCTCCTCTACTATTTCATATAATTATGAGTACTATCTCTACACCACTAGGGGCCTGCTTATTTTCTTACACCGATGACATTTTTATTTGGCTCCCTGTGCTTAACAGTTTGGAATTCGAGAATGACACAGGGATGAGGACCCGCAGTAACCACGGGCATGGGGACAGAGCTTGCAGAAATGGGGTGGGGACAGATCCTGTGGGGATGGGGACAGATCCCACAGGGACTGGGTGGGGGCAAAATTTGCCCTGTGCCATTTTCTACTTTGAAGCCTGTTATTGAAATGGACTGTCATTTATGTTTGAGTGATGCAGACAATGATATTTTGATTTTTTGGAAAAACAAGCAAACATGTTGGCCACAACTGGCAAAATTTGCATGGGGGATCCTGTACATTCCTGCTACCAGCACATCTTCTATTTCAAGAAGGACTGTGGAAGACAGGAGAGCTAGACTGAATCCTAAGATTGTTGATGACTTCTTATTCATTCACAGATCAAAAAAATCGTAACAGTGCTTCATAGGGCATATTTCTCCCCTCTAGGGCATATAGAATGGGTTGTATTTTGTATCCCTGGACATTTTAACAGAGTGGATTAGGATTCCTTGAGGTAGTAGAAATCAGCTGTTGTTGGGGTTGGAAGGGTAAAGGGTGGTAGTGAGGAGGGTTATTATAGCTGCTCACTGTTATTGTTTTCTATTTGTAATTTATACACAACAGTTGCACAGAATATTTTTCCTTTTTATACTTTAATAAAAAGATTTAAATATAAAATCATAATTGTTCGATGCTTCTGCAGATGAGAACAGAGCCCATGGACATGGGGCGGGGAGGGGGCAGGGACGGGGACAGAACCTGCGGGGACAGGGCGGGAACAGAGACAGGGCCGGCGGGGACTGAGACAGAACCTGCGGGGATGGGGTGGGGACGGAGACAGAGCTCACGGGGATGGGGCGGGACGGGGACAAACTTTGTCCCCATGTCATTCTCTCTATGGAATTAATGTATGCTGCAACATCTCTATGTATCAATAACTTAAAATCATGGGCTACAAGACATATGTGGATGCTCAATGCTGAAAAGACCAAAATATTGTGATTCAGCAATACTTTGCATACTATTCCTTCTGTAAGCCCACTAGACTCATCTCAGTCATTATTGGTGTCACAGGTGTCTAGAGTTCTGGGGATTTTATTTGACTCTACCTTGTCATCTGAGACACACATTAGAAATTTGATGAAAAGGGTGTTTTTTTAAATGAAAGCAGTTAAGGATGGTTCGGCCTTATTTTGATGTTAAACACTTTGCATTAGTGGTACAATCTTATATATTGTCACAACTTGTTTATTGTAACTCATCATATATTGGTCTTCCTAAAAAAACAACTAGATAGATTGCAGGTCTTACAGAACACAGCTGCCAAAATGATTTTTAGGCATAATAAATATGACAATACCCTGCTCCTGTATGATTTACATTGGCTGCCAGTGAATGCCAGGATTATTTTTAATGTGTCTTGTCTAGTATTCAAATCTTTGCATGGGTCGACTTCAGTTTTTTTAATATGACTTACTTCCTCGTTCCTCTTCTCAATTGACTTTAAAGTTGAATAATAACAATATTTTGCTTTTTCCTAAAGTTTATCATCTTGTGTCTAAAAGACATTACAAAAGATCATATTCATTTCAGGCTGCTAAATGTTGGAGATCTCTCCCAACTAATCTGAGGCTTGAAAATTCTTCTATGATCTTTCGTAAAAGTCTCAAGATTTTTCTGTTTGATGAAGTAAACCTTTATTGTCTGGCCGTTTACTTTTTTCTAATTTTGTTGGTCCCAGTCTCTTGTTTCTTTTTTCCTTGATCTCTTCTTAACTCTTGCCAGCATCTATCCCTCTCTCCCCCCTTTCTATCCAGCATCTGCTCCCTCTCTCTCTTTCCCCTTTCCGTCCAGCATCTGCCCCCTCTCCTCCCCCCCCTTTCCATCCAGTGTCTGCCCCTCTCTCCCCCTTTCCATCCAGTGTCTGCCCCTCTCTCCCCCTTTCCATCGAGCATCTGTCTCCTCTCTTTCCTCTTTCCATCCAGCATCTGCCCCCTCTCACCCTCTTTCCATCCAGCATCTGACCCTTCTCTCCTCACTTCCATCCAGAGCCTCTCTTCTTTTTCTCCCTCCTCCATCCAGCATCTGGCCCCTCTCACTCTCTTCACTTCCATCCACTCAGGCCCCTCTCTCTCCCCAGTTCCATCCAACATCTGCATCCTCTCTCCCCCTTCCATCCAGCTTCTATCCCCTCTCTCCCCTTCATCCAGCGTCTGTCCCTCCTCTCCCCATTTCCATCTGGCATATGTACCTTCTCTCTCCCTCATCCAGTGTCTGTCCCTCCTCTCCCTCTTTCCATCTGACATCTGTCCCCTCTCTCCTTCTCATCCAGCATCTGTCCTCCCTTCCCCCTCCATCCAGCATCTGTCCCATCTCTTCTCCCTTCCATCCGGCATCTGTTCCCTCTCCCCACTCCATTCTCCATCCATCGCCTGTCCTTCCCCATCACCCAGTCACCCTGTACCTGGGGGTCCTCTTTATTCCTGCTCAGTTTATATGTCCCCCATATCCCCAATCTTCCACCCTACCCTCACTTACAATCACACCCTCCCCCTTCCATCCAGTGTTACAGTCTTTTTTTCAGCCCCACCCAACACCCAAACCTTCTCCCCCCCCCCCCCCCACTACCACAGCAGGACCAGGATATCCCCACTTCCACCCAATACCCCCCTGCCGCAGCCACCACTGCTGCTGCCCTGCTGCTGTTTCAGCAGTGGCGGCAAAAATAGAAAAAAAAGATCGTGGGGCTGCACCGTTGTTCCCTTCCCGCTCGCAGCTGACCGGCTCTGCCCCGGAACAGGAAATTGTTAGATGAAGGCGGGACCGGCAGCCACGAACAGAAGGAACAGTGTGGCTCTGCGTCGCGATCTTTATTTCTGTTTTTGCTGCCACTGCTGTAACAGCAGCAGCAGCAGCAGCAATGGCCGCAGCAGGAAGGTAGTGTGCAGTGGTGTGCTGGTAAATGTTTAACAACAGGCTCTCTCCCTGGTCCACCTCTGCGCCCCCTCCCACCCCCCCCCCCCCGTTCACCTCTGCACCCCCCCAAAACTGCAGAGCTGGCTATAGCCAGGAACAGATCCTTGGGGGGGGGGGGGGGGTTGTCAATGCATTACTCTCTCCAGGAAAAAAAAATGAAATGATCCCAGGTCCCAATCTAATTCTTGTTTAATGTGGGATAAAATGCCATAAATAAGTAAATAAATAAATATAAACTTTTAACGTTCAGCACCTGATTCTCAAAGTGGACATATTCCAAATACTATAATGAAAATAAAATGATTTTTTCTACCTTTGTTGTCTGGTGACTTTGTTTTTCTGATCATGCTGGCCCAGTATCTGATTCTGCTGCTATCTGTCCTCATAACTCCATTTCCAGGGCTTCCTATCCATATATTTATTTACTTTCCTCCTTTCTTCTTCATTTCTTGCCTTATATCCGTAAGTAAAAGCTGGGTCCTCCGCAGACTTGACTTTACAGTGGATCCAGCTTCTGCCTATTTTCTCCATCCATGTGCAGTTTTTCTTCTCTCTTCCTTTTCCCTCATCTCATCCCCTTCATCTCTCTTCCCTCCCCTCCATCCATGTGCATCTCCTTCCTCTGTCTTCTGTCCATCCATGTCCAGAATTTCTTCTCTCTCCCCTCCATCCATGTGCATTTCCTTCCTGACTTCCCTTCCCTCACCTCCATCCATGTCCAACAATTCTCCTCTCTCCCTGCCCTCCCCTCCATCCACCCATGTCCAGCAACCCTCCTCTCTCCCCTGCCCTCCCCTCCATCCACCCATGTCCAGCAACTCTCCTCTCCCTTCCCCTCCATCCACCTATGTCCAGCAACTCTCCTCTCCCCTGCCCTCCCCTCCATCCACCTATGTCCAACAACTCTCCTCTACCCTGCCCTCCATCCATCCATCCATCCATCCATCCATCCATATTCAGCAATTCTCTTCTCTCCCCTGCCCCCCTTCATCCATCCATCCATCCATCCCCAGCAATTTTCTTCTCTCCCCTGCCCCCATCCATCCATCCATACCCAGCAATTCTCTTCTCTTCTCTCCCCTGCCCTCCCCTCCTGCTCCCATCCATGTCCAGTGATTCTCCTTCGCCCCCATCCTCCCCTCCCACTCCCATCCATGTCCAGCGATTCTCCTTTGCCCCCATCCTCCCCTCCCATTCATATCCACCTGCCCGCCCTCTTCTCCCCCTAACATCCCCCTTTTTTCTTCCTGCCACCCTGCGTGGTTAAAATCTTTTTTATTACCTCCGTCGAAGTGGCCGCATCATTGAAAGCCCTGCCCGTCTCTAGCCTTCCCTTCGTGAGTTCATTCCCTCAGAGTCCCGCCCTTGCGGAAAGAGGAAATGACGTCAGAAGGCGTGACACGACTCTGAGGGAATGAATGCATGAAGGGAAGGCTAGAGACGGGCAGGGCTTTCAACGATGCGGCTGCTGCGATGGAGGTAATAAAAAAAGATTTAAACCCTGGTATGTGGGAATGGGGAGAACGGTGGGCATCCGGGCAGAGCCTTTGCGCCCTTGGGCACTGCCCGGTTGCCCGAACGGTCAGTCCGCCCCTGCTTCACTGATTTTCCTCCCTCAAAATGTGTAAAAGCACTCCCATCAGCCTGCATGTCTGCTTCCATTTGCATGCAGGAAGAGCTGTGCAGTTCATCCCCCTCCTGCTATGTAACAATGTTTTGACAGAATAAGCAACTGAATTACTGTATGTTTATTTCTTCCACTTTGCTTGTGATTTTATAGACCTTTATTTCTCCCCTTAGCTTTCTATTTTCCAAACTGAAGAATCTAACCTATTGAGGGTAAACGTTCACATTATTTTACAGCTGAATTCATACCTTTTCTCCTTTTGCTCCTGGTGCTCCACGAGGACCTGGAGGTCCAGTTAATGTTCTGTTGGCAGTTGGGCAGACACTGGCACATTTCTGTCTGATTCCGGCTGCATAAAGTGTCATTTGCTCAGTGACTACTTTACGACACAACTCATAGACCAACTCATCAGGTATTCCTGAACCCTGGAGGGTAACACACATTTATACATCATGATATAATTCAAAAAGTTGCACTGAAAAATAAAAAACATTTAAAGCACCAAGATTACACTTAGGTAAATCACTGTGCCATATTGTCTCGAAGCCTTTTCCCCTCTAGATACAAAGGGGATAATTTTATAAAGTAATTTTTGCATGTTTGTGGCTCTATTTGCACATAAATGACCTCTAATAAAATTCCAGATTATGTAAAAGCACATGGCATGACATGATGGTGTGAACTATACCTCTAGCACGTATGGGGTGGAGTTTGGCTAGGCCATGGGCAGAGTTTGCAAGTACATACATAGATTATAAACTATGCTAAATTATGTACATAGGTGCATAATCAAGGAACAGTCATTTCCACCTGCTCAAGAGCAGGTATAACTGTCCATGCCAGCAAGGTAAGCACAATTTCTTTACATCACACTCCAGTCTTATATTCTGTCAACACCTTATCAGTTCAAGGCGGATTACAATTTAAGAGGCTAGAACCAATTTGTCTAGGAATGCCAGTTCTATGAAATCAATAATCGAAAGGTATTAAACATTGCTTGCTAAACCAAATTTACAGTGCTATTTAAAGTACTGCTATTTGGGAGCCTACTGGTTCTCTTAATTCATGTGACCTTTTATAAAATTACCCTCAAAGAAGGTAATTTTATTTATGAGGGGTAGGAAGATGTATGCACCTGAAAAATGGGCTAAATGTGTGCTTGTATTCTATAAACTGTGAGCAAGGAGCTGCACAGTATATAAATTTGGTATATGTTCACCACCCCATCTCCCAAAGTATGTACATCCTTGCCAAAAGCACATGAATAAAAATATACATGCACGCCTATGTACATGTACATTTTTAGTAATATTGTTTTTGATAAACATTATAAGCTGACAGTGTAGCACAATCTAATACCACAGCTTTCTGCCATTTGAGAATCATGGTACAGTCGCCACATCTCTCCTACATTACTGAAATATCCCTCCTCCACAAGCTACTCAAGATGTAACAGGCAACAGAAGGCCAGATGGTATGTAAGCACTGCACAAGAATTTGCAAAACAGCCAAGACCTAGCCTTCCCTTCACCGCTCAAGCTGTCTGAAGAAAGCCAAACCTCTGTTATGGAAGTACAACCACACAAGACACCATTGTGGACACACTGCCCACAGACTTCCCTGTCCACCTGTCATGTATCACAGGTGCTATTCTGGCTTCTACTTCACTCCCTCCATGTTTGCTGATGGCAACAGAAACAGCAGAACAGTTTTTCAAAGAGAAGGCCAAACTCATGTCCACCCTTTCTTCCAAGTTCCCAAGTTGATGATGCCATGAGCACCATAATATTGGCTCGACCAAGGCTCCACTTTGCACCCTATTCTTTCAAAGGTAGTCAGTGGTCAAGCCCACCACTGAAGCAAGCAGGCCTGAAAAACTGCAGACTGTATGATAAGGTTGAAATTCTATATATGGCGCCTTAAAAATCCACACCGTAAAACCACGCACTTAGCGTGATTCTATAAACTATGTCTAAAGTAAGGCGTAGTTTACAGAATACGCTCATGTACTGTTCTTGGGACTAAAATTTAGGCACACCTATTTAGGCCACCTAAAACCAGGCCTAAATACCTGTTCCTAAGTTAGGCGCACATCGGGTGTATTCTATAATAGTGCGCAGTTTTTTGAAATGCCCACAACCCGCCTATTCCATGCCCATGGCCATGCTCCCTTTCTGACTGTGTGCAATCAAATTTACGTGCACTGCATTATAGAATACGTCTAGAAAGTTCTGCATGTAAATTCTAATTAAAGCCAATTAGTGCCACTAATTGGTTGTTAGGTACCAATTATTGGCACTAATTGGTTTGTTAATCAATTTCTGCATGCATTGCATGTGGCCAAATTAGTGCACACAACTCAAGGCACCAAATATAGAATATCTAACAGCCATATATAAATATACACAACAGCCAAAAGTTGGCCCAACTACTTGTAGAATTAAGCAGCAAACAACTCACAAGCTATAGGAGTAAGTCAGAGCTCCCATAGATATTGAACACATCACACAATACCAGCACTAAGGCCAGGACATTGAAATGGCTGTTCCTACAGTTTTTACAAACAAGCACCCAGATAGCCATTTCTGGAATCAATCAAAAAATGCTGCATGTTAAAGGCACAAGTTGGCCTGTTATACAAGACAAATACATTGGAAAAGATATCACTAATATGGGAAGTAGGTTAGAGAAAAGGTCTAAAAAGCTCAGCTTGAAGGAGAACCTGCTTATCTGGAGTGTTAGGCCATTAAACATTTGAAGTGAATATGGTATCTGTTATCCAGATAGTTACAGCATTTGCCCCAACATTTTCCCAAGTGTGCTAGACAATGCATCATGGTAACCTTGTCAGGATTGAACATTGAATTATCTGCACCATCATGCTGCTAGTTAAAGCAAAGAAAGAGAAGCAAAAGCCAGCCCCTCCAAGGAATAATATTTCTCAGTTACTCAGCTGGCTCCATCATCACTGTGGCAAGGTTGGACTGCAGGGCATCTGGCTCAGGGGCTTTAGCAATGTAAGGCAGCAGAGGTGAACTAATAAGAAAGCACACAACAACCAACTGACCTTTCCACTCCTAGGGGTCCAAAACCTCTGCAGAAAACAAAAAACTTGCTGAGACACAAGCAGATCAGTATTTAGAAAGGGTTGAGTTGGCAGAAGCTATCAGGATGGATAACAGGTGTCTGGCACAGGTACAAGGCATGCAGTTAGGAACATTGCTGGCTACAGCTGATACATAGATGCCTACATTTTGGATCAAAATAGGCACAGATGAGTATCTGCATAAAAATTGCACCATTGGATAGGACACACGTGTGCCTACTTATCTCTTTTATAAGTGTACTTATACTTGCTGCAGCATACATGCACAATGTTTGCAAGGAAAGCCCACTTTGCATGAGAGAAGGTGCCTGCCTGATGAAAGAGATGATTAAACATTTTTCAGTCCTTTTATGGGCATAGTATAAAGCAACCAAAAAGTGTCATAGGGCATCTGTACCAAGCTGAATGCCATCTTCCAAAATAACTGCAGCATTGAAGACCTTTGGAAGAAATGGGGAGACCTTATGGAGCAATCAGGCTAACAGAATCCATGAGAGGCTTTTTAGCCAAGTTATTCTGTCTCTCATCAAGTCCCAGGTACTGTGCACTCTGGATGATGACACTGACTTTGAGGTCAGCCAGTTGGATATCGTATTCTCTGCAATGGAACTAAGAAAGAACTGGTCCATGTCTTGTACTACTAGGTAGGACCTCTTGCCATGACATTTTATAGTCAGCCTAGCAGTATGTATCTATGCAGTCCCCCTCCCCGATATGAAGTCCTGTATCTCAGAGCTGCCAGGGTGCAACCTCCCTCTATAGGGTACCAGTTGTCTAGGAGCATGATGCAGCAGCAAGGATACTTTAGTAGGCAAGGGCTACTATCCCATTCATGACAGAAGCATGTGTCTGGTGAGGAGCCTGGCTTGAGGGTTTGGAGGAACAAGCATAAATTATGCCAGTGGATGTGCTATGTATACATAGGTGCTTAGCAAACAGAGAGGCTGTTCAGATCTGCACCAAACCAATGGCAAGTAAGCAGATCATTGTTCTAAGGACAATTCTTTATTAAACTACTACTACTAGGTATAAATTCTATAGTACTACTAGTGTATCCAGTACTGTACAATGGACATGAAGAGACAGTCCCTGCCTGACAGAGCTTACAATCTAATTAGGACAGACAAACAGGACAAATAAGGGATAAGGGAATTACTAAGATGGGAATGATAAAACATGGGTACTGAACAAATGATTAAGGGTTAGGAGTTAAAAGCAGCATAAAAAAGGTGGGCTTCTAGCCTAGATTTGAAGATGGCCAGAGATGGAGCTTGATGTACCAGCTCAGTAAGTCTATTCCAGGCATATGGTGCAGCAAGATAAAAGGAACGGAGTCTGGAGTTAGCGGTGGAGGAGAAGGATGCAAATAAAAGAGATTTACCTAGTGAACGGAGTTCCCAGATAGGATTGTAGGGAGAGATAAGAGTGGAGAGGTACTGAAGAGCTGCACAGTGAATGCACTTGTAAGTCAATAAGAGGAGTTTGAACTGTATGCGGAAACAGATAGGGAGACAGTGAAGTGACTTGAGATGGCTAATATGAGCATAGCGACACTAGCAGAATATAAGTCGTGCAGCAGAATTCTGAACAGATTGAAGGGGGAGAGAGATGGCTTAGTGGGAGAACTGAAATATCAACTGAGCAAATTCTATAATCGGCACCTAAATCTAGGTACTGATTATAGAATATGCTTACTCGGCACTGATTTCAGCGCCGCTTTTTAGGTGCCATATATAGAATCTCCCCTAGAGGTCTACCTGGAGGTTTTTCCAGAGATTTATATATCATTGACAACAACTCCACCACCCTTTTCCGTTGGTTCTATAATAATTTCAGGTCATTTTCAATGATTCTACAGCAGCTTTTTCATCTTTACTCAAATTATAAAACACTTTCTCCCCTCTTTTCTCAAGCTGAGTAATTTCATTCAATATCATATTTTCATAGGCTATGATCACAGAGTTGTGGTTGTCCAGAGGCATCCATTTACTGTCATGTTTCACGATGGACATATCTGAAGTGCTAGTGACTTGTTTAGAAAAATAACCAATTAACTTCAATTTATTTGTAAATCTAAACAATTCTACTCTTGTACTGAATGCATTATAGTGAGGCATTGGTGTAAATTACAGACTTTATTCAAAACTGTAATTTAATCTTTATTCATTGTTCTACTTGAGAGATTATAAACCCTATTTAATCTTCTTCCTGTGTCAATGGTTGAAACCAATTGTAGTAACTATTGTTTTGTGTTGGGGTACAGTGTTCCTCCCTCCACCTCTGCCTCTCCCTCTCCCTCTGTGTATGTATGTTTGTCTCTTTTGAAAAGCTTTGTTGACCGTTTCTGATGTAGATTCTTTTTTCCAGATTTGTCCTAATTGAAAACTTGTCGTTCAATCTTTTTGTCTAGATAGGGTTGTATACAAAAGAGAAGAGAGATCAAAAACTTCATCAGATTCCCTCCTACTTCATTTTCTCGAATTCTCATTGATGGTACCCATGGCTCTACCTCTTACTTGTTGATAAAACTATTAGGTTGTACCATGGCACCATCTATTAGCAAATTTGGAAAAAAAATCAATTTAACCACACATTAGTACAGCAAACAATTGGGGGGTTGAAAAAGATACATTGACGACAAATTTATAGTTAGGAAAGGAACATAAAGTGATCTTTTAACTTTTTATGATGGATTAACAGTTTGGATTGTAATTTGAAATGTCAATTTAAATTAGATTAAGGATGAGATACCATTTCTTTATATCTTAAATCATTAAGAAGAATGATAAATTGGTTACTGACATGTATAGAAAACCAACTGATGTGAACAAGTTATTACATTATGACATTACATTCAAATGAAATTTACCAATCAATTTTTGAGAGTTAAACAAGTGTGTTAGGAAAATGCCACATATGAGATGTGAGCAATGGAACATAAGTTCAGATTTCTAGAAAGAGGATACCCCAAAAATTGTATTGATGATTGCTATAGAAGAACAAGTTATAAAGATCGGGATGAGCTCCTTAAGAAATCTGAGAAACTTATAGAGAAGAAAATCATCTGTACATTGGAGTCCAATCATCTGTCCAATGACATTATTAACATTCTGCTAAGAACGTCCAAAATTCAAGTGGGGAATATAGCCATTTTCAAAACAGAAAAACGTTTTTTTTTTTAATGGCTATTTGCTAGAAGTTTTTGTGCTCTGTGCATTTATCTTTTTGGTCCATTAAAAAAAATAAAAGTCCATGTGAACAACGCACAAAATCAAGTATATACATAATATATTGTGGTACTCTCTCTTTGACCACTCTACAAACTAATCGTGGAATGGCTGTAATAAGGTAAGATAAGGGACATCCAAACAGAATCCTTGCTGTGAAATTCTGAACTACCTGATGCTTTTGTATGAGTTTCTCTGCAAGACCCACACAATAAGCTATTACAGCAGACCAACTGTGAAAAAACTAAATGAATTAATGTCCTAAGAAAGTTCATATCCAGATAGCATCAGAGATGCTTCACAAGGTGAATACAATATGCCATGAATTAACTGTAATGTACAGAGTTCTATCATGAACTGAGAATTCAATAGCACCTCCAAATCCTTTACTAACTGTGTGAGTGTAATTGTAGCCAATCCCACCCTTAAAGGGACAAGCAAAAAAGCCTGTTTTGCTAAAAAATGAAACGGGCGCTAGCAAGGCTATCGTGTAATGGCGATTTTGTTTTTAAGGGAACCGTTAGGACGAATGTGCTATGATGATAAAGAATAATTGTGTAGGGTGTAAGTCTTCTTTTGGGAGCCATGTGATGTAGACCACGTTGGAGTGTGCCTCTGCTTCTAGCTTGTGATGTACACTGCATTGGAGTGTGCCTCTGCTTCTCCTCTCTCTCCTGCCCTCCCCTCCATGTCCAGCAATTCTTCCCTCCCCTCCCATCCCCTCTCATCCCATCCATGTCCAACGATTCTCATCTGCCCTGCCCTCCCCTCTGTGTCCCGCAATTCTGGCCTCCCCTCCATGTCCAGTGATTCTTCTCTGACCTGCCCTCCCATCCATGTCCCGCGATTCTCCCCTCGCCTCCCATCCCATCCATATCCAGGGATTCTTCTCTACCCTCCCCTGCCTTTCTATCCCATCCAAGTCCAGTGACAGCGATTCTCCTCTGCCCTGCCCTCCATGGCCAGTGACTCTGTCCTTCCTGCAGCCCTGCCTTTAAGCCGTTCATCTTACCTCAGGTCGCAACAATGGCAGGCTCGGCTCGCATCGCCTCCAGCCTTCCCTTGCCTTCCCTCTCAGTGTCCCGCCCTCCTCTGATGTCATTTCGTCTTTCTGCGAAGGCGGGACACTGAGAGGGAAGGGAACGCTGGAGGCGAGCTGACATCAGCATGGTTAAGAACCCAGCCAGCCAGCCATCCAGGGAAGCAGAGTTACCAATTATTATATAGATTGGCTACAATTACATTGACAAAATGTATCATCCACAAAGAAGAACATACAACCTATACCACGAGAGGCCAAATAGATGCGGAAACTTTCTGGAAACAGGTATACAATAATGATTGGACAGCACAAACGGACTCCACACACTACCTCTCAGAATGGAATAAAAGATGTAGACACATATTAGACGAAATAGCACCCTTACGAACAAGAACCTCACGTAGACATAACTCAATACCGTGGTTCAATGAGGAACAGAAACAATTAAAAACACAATCAAGACAACTGGAACGAACATGGAAAAATATAAAAGATGAATATACACTCAACGCATGGAAACTAATCCAAAGAAAATACAAATATGCAATAAGATAGACCAAAAGATCATACTACAAAACTAAAATAGGACCGGAATACAAAGACACTATCCATGATGTATTGTAAGCCACATTGAGCCTGCAAAGAGGTGGGATAATGTGGGATACAAATGCAATAAATAAATAAATAGGACCGGAATACAAAGACACGAAAAAAACTATATCATATCGTGAACAAATTGCTAGACATAAAACCGATCACCACAACCAATATCAACATCCCATCTGCAGACAGCCTTCCTAAATACTTCAACGAAAAAATTGCAAATCTAGGCAAAACTTTGCCTCAGGACAATACGGACATCGAAACCTTCATCACTGAACTGGACCCACCCCCTGGTGAATACCCAGCGGACCGAATTTGGACAAAGTTCGCTCCCCTCACCGCCGATACCATTACCCAGGCGATCAAGAGGTACTCCAACAGCCACTGTCAACTGGATACCTGTCCCAATTACCTAATAAAATCTCCCCCCCCCCCCCATCGCTTCATAACAGATCTCACATCCCATTTAAACTTCATGCTTCAACAAGGAACCTTCCCTAAAGAAAAAGGCAACATCCTACTCACCCCAATACCAAAAGACACCAAGAAAAAAACAAATTACATCACCAACTATCGTCCAGTAGCATCCATCCTACTGGCAGTCAAACTAATGGAAGGCTTGGTAACCAAACAACTTAATGACTACATAGACAAATTCACAATACTACATGAATCACAATCAGGATTCCGCCCCTTACACAGCACTGCAACAGTACTACTCACCCTCTTAACTAAATTCAAGCAGGAAATAGCAATAGGTAAAAGCATACTTCTACCACATTTTGACATGTCCAGTGCATTTGACATGGTCAATCATAATATACAATTAAGACTCCTAGACTACTTCAGAATCAGCGGAAACATACTCAAATGGATCAAGGGCTTCCTAACCACTAGAACCTATCAAGTGAAAGCTAGCACAAACATATAATCACCTTGGCAACCAGACTGCAGAGTACCACAAGGATCACCATTATCACCGATCCTTTTCAACCTCATGATGACCCCACTAGCCAAGTCCTTAGCCAGCCAAGGCCTTAACCCATTCATATATGGTGATAACGTCACAATATATATGCCCTACAAACACAACCTGGCAGAAATCACCAATGAAATCAAGCTCAGTTTGAACATCATGGACTCATGGGCAAACGCATTCCAACTAAAACTCAACACAGAAAAAACACTTGCCAGCTTATAATCGAAAGAGAAAAATGCCTATATTGCGACCCAAATCGGGAGATAGACGTTTATCTCACAAAAACAAATAAATCGGTATAATCGAAAGCCGATTTTGGACGTTTTCAACTGCACTCCGTCGCAGATGCGGACAAAGTTGATGGGGGCGTGTCAGAGGTGTGATGAAGGGGGAACTGGGGCGTGGTTATCGGCCGAACAGAGATGGGCGCATTTCACTGATAATGGAAAAAAAGTATGCGTTTTTAGCTAGAATTTAGAACACTTTTCCTGGACCTTGTTTTTTCACAAATAAGACCCCAAAAAGTGCCCTAAATGACCAGATGACCACCGGAAGGAATCGGGGATGACCTCCCCTGACTCCCCCAGTGGTCACTAACCCCCTCCCACCACAAAAAATGATGTTTCACAACTTTTTATTTTCACCCTCAAATGTCATACCCACCTCCCTGGCAGCAGTATGCAGGTCCCTGGAGCAGTTGTTAGGGGGTGCAGTGGACTTCAGGCAGGTGGACCCAGGCCCATCCCCCCCTACCTGTTACAATTGTGTTGCTTAA
This sequence comes from Microcaecilia unicolor, assembly GCF_901765095.1. Classification (NCBI taxonomy): domain Eukaryota; kingdom Metazoa; phylum Chordata; class Amphibia; order Gymnophiona; family Siphonopidae; genus Microcaecilia; species Microcaecilia unicolor. The sequence continues at coordinate 321,640,592 of NC_044031.1, forward strand.
TGCTTAGTCGTCCAACCCCCCCAAACCCACTGTACCCACATGTAGGTGCCCCCCTTCACCCCTTAGGGCTATAGTAATGGTGTAGACTTGTGGGCAGTGGGTTTTGAGGGGGATTTGGGGGGCTCAACACACAAGGGAAGGGTGCTATGCACCTGGGAGCTCTTTTACCTTTTTTTTGTTTTTGTAAAAGTGCCCCCTAGGGTGCCCGGTTGGTGTCCTGGCATGTGAGGGGGACCAGTGCACTATGAATCCTGGCCCCTCCCCCGAACAAATGCCTTGGATTTATTCGTTTTTGAGCTGGGCGCTTTCATTTTCCATTATCACTGAAAAACAAAAACGCCCAGCTCACAAATTGTTGAATAAAACATGGACGTCTATTTTTTTCGAAAATACGGTTCGGTCCGCCCCTTCACGGACCCGTTCTCGGAGATAAACGCCCTTGCAGATAGACGTTTTCGTTCAATTATGCCCCTCATTGTCTCATAATCTCATCCCAACATAACACATATAAACCCACAAACATAAACACCCCAGGTTACACCCTTCCTATCGCAGACAGTCTGAAAATCCTCGGAGTAACAATCGACCAGAATCTCTCACTAGAGAATCAAGCGAAATCCACCATAAAGAAAATGTTCCACTCAATGTGGAAACTTAAATGTGTGAAACCATTCTTCCCAAGGGAAATATTTTGCAACTTGATACAATCAATGGTACTGAGCCATGCAGACTACTGCAACGGAATCTACGCGGGCTGTAAAGAACAAATTATAAAGAAACTCCAGACCGCTCAAAACACAGCAGCCAGGCTTATATTTGGAAAATTGCGTTTTGAAAGCGCCAAACCCCTCCGAGAAAAACTAAACTGGCTCCCAATCAAAGAACGTATTGCTTTCAAAATCTGCTCCCTGGTCCATAAAATTATCTACAGCGAAGCCCCAGGATACTTGAAAGACCTCATAGACCTACCAACCAGAAGCACAACAAGATCAGCTCGAACATAACTTAATCTCTACTACCCAAACAACAAAGGACTCAAATACAAAACAACATATGCATCCAGCTTCTCCTATTTAAGTGTACAACTATGGTACGCACTGCCAAAAACAGCAAAAACAACATACGACCACCTAAAGTTCCGGAAAAAACTAAAGACGAACTTGTTCCAAAAGGCATACCCCACCGACCCAACATAAGAACCAGAGTACCTGTTACACAACAACACCAAGAACGTAATGGACTCAACCCAACTCTCCCTCTTCCTACCTAATGTTTCCCCAATGTATCTACCATATACGAACCATATTCTACCACAATCACACCTGTACTTGTGCATACTTTGTATTTGTTCAGACCGGAACCGGCGAATGACGCTATGGTACTATGTAAGCCACATTGAGCCTGCAAATAGGTGGGAAAATGTGGGATACAAATGTAACAAATAAATAAATAAATACCATGGTCTTCCCCAAATTAAGAAACAGTTTTGTTCCCAAAAACCACACCTCAATATTACTCAAACTATTAGACATCTTCTGCAAAGCAGCATTTTTATCATGACCTAGAGGTTTGATGATTTGTATATCATTAGTATAGTTGTGTTCTTTTAGACTGAATCCCCTTAATAATTCACCATATTAAACAACAATAGGGCAAAGGAAGACCTTTGAGGAACCCCACACCTCATTTAAATAGCAGCTGAGAAACACCCAAGAGACTCTAACCACTTCCTAACCATGACTTGTAAACCAAGAACTTCACATCTTTCCAGTGAAATCTCATGGTCAACTAAATCAAAAGCAGAACAGAGTTCCAGCAATATCAAAAGGACCTTTAATCCCTTATCCACCCAACTCAAGATATCATCGTGTACTGAAACCAAAGCTGTTTCAGTGTGGTGCTCAGCTCTAAGCTCCAGTGGCGTAGCTAGGTGGGGCGCAGGGGGAGTGGTCGCTCCCCCAAACAGCTGTTTAGAAAAAATGGCACCTATGCGCCTCGTGCTGATAAATATTTTTTTTGCTCCCTCCCTCCCTCCCGAGTCTTTATTCTTTTCTAGTCTCTTCTGCCCGTCTCTCCCGTCTGTGTGGTCACTCTTTATTTCCCTGAAGCTTTCTCTCTCCTGCGCAGCACTGGCTATTCACAGTCAGCGTTCTGCCAGCGTCAGGGCCTCTCTCTCCTCAGGTGCCTCTGTGGAAAACTGGAAGTTGCAATAGAGTAGGCCACCTTTGGCCTCAAACTTCTGGAAGGCCACTGAACGCAAGCCCAAGCCAGACTACAAGAAGAATACTGTTGTGACAACATGAATATGACAACATATTGCTTGCTGTTTTGAGAGATACCCCTGACAAAGACTGTGTTTGTCGAGAAACGGCTTGTGTTGGGTTATTCTTTAAAGATTTTATTTGGAGAATAAACTTTGGTCATCCTGAACATTTTGGTTGGCTACCTGCACTTCTTTGGTTTGAGGAATGGATCTAATGTCTCGAGAGAGATCATTCCAAATCCTGACTGCCTGAAAAGAAAATTAATTCTCGTGAACCCTTTTTAAATATATGTTTTTAGATGTGGGATAGACCATTTGTAAAGTGTGTAAGAAACAGTTACTCTGCCCAATGGCTGGAAAAACTAAAAGATCTATTACATCTTCAGAATTCAAGCCACAAAATTGCTTTAAAAAAACAAGCAAACTAGCTTAAATCTAATCCATTGTTTAATAGGCAACCAGTGAAGATCTTTCATAAAGCTAGACACAGAATCAAAGCGACTGCTACTAAATATCAGTCTAACTGCTGTTTTTTAACAGTTGTAACCGATGTTGCAATTTAACTGAGATACCACCATATAAGGAACTGCAGTGGGGTGGCAACCAGTGTTGCCAGGTGGGCGGTTTTACCGCCCAAATGGGCGGTTTTCCGCGACCCGCCGCAGGAAATTTTTGCCCGTGGCGGGTCGCGGTTTTTTGGGCTTCTTTTTTTTCTTTTCCGCGGTTTTTCAGGCGGTTTTTTCGGCCGCGGGGGGCGGGGTTAGTGACGGCGGGGGTGATGACGTGGAGGTGGGGGTGTCAGGGGCGGGGTTTGAGTTTGGGCGGGTTTTGGGCTGTTTTTAGGCTGGATTGGGTGGGGAAAAAATTTTCCACCTGGCAACCCTGGTGGCAACAAAATCGCCTGGGCCAAGATCCTAAAATGATGTGGGTGGAGTGATGCTCTGATCGTGTGGAGCTGCCTGAGCTTGAAAAAGAATTTCTTGCTAAATCACTATAGGACACATTTGAATCCAAAATAATCCCTAACACTTTAGACTGATTTTCAATCATTAATTTTTCACCCATTGATAATATAAGTTCCTTTGCATAAAGATCTGTCCACATCTCCAAACCATAAGATTTTCATTTTCATTTTATTTAATTGTAAATAATGATCAAATGCCCAAGCCTGTACCTGCAGTGTTTGAAGATGGGCCCAGGGTAGGAGGAGGGGTCTTCCAGGAAAGTTTCCAAAGGACTGCATTGTTAGAAGACAGACCCAAAGGTAGGAAAGTTACGTTTCTGTAGGCTGAGAACTGAACCTGCTAGAAGCAAAGTCTCCGTAATGTACAACTGAGTTTACTGAAACTCTGCTGTAGAAGCCTGGCAGAAAGCAATCCTTGATACGTGGAACGAAGTTTCAATATGATTGCTACCCCTGAGGCAGTGGGCAAAGAAAGTGTTAACTCTGATACATAAGAAATGATATTAAAAGCTTGAAGTTTGAATTCTAGCTTTTTACCTTGCAAGCAAGATAAAGGAATGCAGGCTGGAATTAATTACTAGAAGTCTAGCGTTTGCCGGGCTAGGTTAGAAAGGTCAGAGACAGGAATTTCTTTCACCCTTGTGAATAATGAATGCTAGCTCAACATTTGTATACTGTTAGGCATACTGTAGTTTAAAGCTGAAATACTATTTCAGAAGTTCTTGATATGTAGATTTTGTTATAAGAAGATAGCTTAGATATATAGACCATTATAAGTATGTAGAATATGTCTTATAAGGATGCTTACTTTAGAATATGCTGTATTCTGTGTAAATTAATAATTCTGTGTGGAATGTTTGTTCAACTCTCTGTCTGACGTTCTGAGTAGGGCTGCAGTGAAGAGGTCAAACATGTGTTTTGACTTATCTGCAGTTCTGGCTGGTTCAATGTATAAGCTGATAGGTGAAAGAGGTCAGGACTAGTCAGCTCTCTTCTCCTTGATTAATTGTAGGTAAATGTAGAAATGGTCCTGAATGCCATTAAGTAAGATTGGCTTTTGACCTCTTTAATGAATGCCAGAGTTCAGCTAGCAGGTAGTATGAAGCTGATTAGGAATATGAGAAATCAATCATAATAACATGTAAGAGACTGGAGCCCAAATGTCTGGTGTAAGGGGCCCCAGGTCACAGGTCAGTTTAGGATGTCTGGAACCTATGTAACTGATATTTTTAAAGTAATGATTGGTTGAGGCCAGGTAACCAATCTATTCCTTAACCAATTGGAGAGTAAGGGGGGGCAAGGCTAGGAGGGGGATAGAACAGTATTTAAGTAGGAGCAGAAGCAGTTTACGTCAGAAGAAAGGAAGGAGAGCTGAAAGAAAGCTGGAAGACAACAGGAGAGAAAGAGAGCTGAAGAGGACAGACAAAAGCCATAACATCCAGAGAGCTGAGAGAGAGAAGAGAGCTAGAACTGATGTCCTGCTTTGTTTGCTGGCAAATAAAGAAGATTTCTCCCTCATTCTGGTGTGTGCTGTCTGACTCCTGAAGTATCACAAATTCCTATCCCCTTTCCTGCAACAATTCTTGGTGGCAGCGGTGGGATGAATCCTGCATTAATCCCAGCACCCAACTGACTGGAGAACATTTGCCGGGTATGTATTCTGTATTTTGTATTGTAATTCTAGCTAGAAAATTGTAAATCAGCCCCTCAAAGCAAATTGAGGAAGGAGAGCCTGATCAACTCTCAGCGAAGGCCCTAGTACCTTCTAGTCGCGGGGACTAGAAGCGAAAACGCTTGAGCTTATCTGTATCTGAGAAATCTGAAATTGTTGGGTGGGATTTTCTGTATGGAATGTGTGATGCGTGAATGTTAAAAGAGTGGGGACCCCTTACCGCAAATCCAAAAACTCCCTCCCTTTTGTGTGTTGTAACTGTAAGCATTATGGGTGGGACATCATCTAGACAAATTGCTACCCCCCTAGATTGTATGCTTAAGAACTTTAAAAAAGGATTTTTAATTAATGACTATGGACAGACTTTAAGCTCAAGTACTTTAAGAACCTTGTGTGAAGTTGAGTGGCCATCTATGGGAGTGGGGTGGCCCCCTAGTGGCAGCTTAGATATTGAAGTAATCCGGAAGGTCTACAGCATAGTTGTAGGAGAACCAGAATATTCTGAACAACTCCCTTATATAGATTCCTGGGACAGCCTTGTGACTGACCCTCCCTCCTGGTTGAAAACTTATATGGGATCCCCAGTAAAATTCATGTTAGGCCGTGTTCAAAGAAAGATTAGAAAATCTAAACTAGAAGAGGGAAAGAGCCCCAGGAAGCCTACCACCCAATCGGTGGCTTCCGCCCCTACCCTGTCCGAGAAACCCATACTCTCTGATGACCCCTCAGACCTTGAGCCACCACCTTATGGCCCATTGTTGGGGTTCCGTGCCACCCCTAGAGATCCACGCCGCCCAGCCCAAGCTTCTCCAGCACAGGCTTCTCCGGATAGTTCTTCCCCTCCTGTGCAAAACCTGCCACACCCTAGGTTGGACTTTTCACCCAGTCTCTACCCTTCTGTGCCACATCCTCTCCTGTTAACCTCTGAAGACCCGTTTTGGGTTCCACTCCCTGACTCCTCAACTCCTGACAGCCCAGCCTCTCCCTCTAATACCCCTACCCATTCATTAGGGGCCCGGCATCCCTTTCAATGGACTGAATCACCTGTGACCACCTCTCAGTCTATGAGTACCCCTTCCCAACCCTCAGGGGTTCAACCTACCTCCACTGAATGGGTTAGACCCGCTGCAATTACTTTTGAGCATGATAGGAGGGTAGCTCCTAGCTCTACCTCAGGTTCCATTCCCACCTCCTCGAGAGTTCTGCCACTCCGACAGGTAACCATCACTCGACCGGATCCTAATAATGAGGGTCAGGTTATACAGGCACAGGCCTATCAGTATGTACCCTTCACAACCACTGATCTCCTGAATTGGAAGACGCATTACCCCTCTTATACTGAAAAGCCTCAGGCAGTGGTGGACCTAGTGGCTAGCATTATGGCCACCCATAACCCAACCTGGACTGATTGTCAACAACTTCTCCTGACCCTCTTCACAACTGAGGAGAGGCGGAAGATTTTGCAAAATGCTGAGGCCATCACGCGAGAGCGTGTCCCTGGGGGGACACAGGACCCAGAGGGATGGGTTAGAGCTCGGTTTCCTCGCGCAGCTCCAGATTGGGATCCAAATGATGGGCAGCACTATGAACTGTTGTCTGGCTATTGCCGGGACTTACTGGAAGGTATGAGGAAAGGCATAAAGAGGCCCATTAATCTAGCAAAGGTCTCTGAAATTCTCCAAGGGGCAACTGAATCCCCTGGGGCCTTTCTAGAGCGACTAATTGAAGCCTACAGAACATACACCCCATTTGGTCCTGAAGCCCAAGAAAACCAGAGAATGGTGAATAGTGCATTGGTGGCCCAGAGTATGCCAGATATCCGGAAGAAGTTGCAGCGTCAGGAGGGATTCGCAGGGATGAATACCACCCAGCTAATTGAGATCGCAACCAAGGTTTTCATTAATAGAGATCAGGAGGTGCGCCGAGAGGCTGACCGGAAGATGCAGAAGAAGGCCGACCTTTTAGCGGCAGCCATTACTAATTCCACCCTTAATCGAGGTCGACCTCTAGCTAATGGGAAGCCAAAGTGGGACCCCGGACCACCAGCCAGGCCCCGAGATTCCTTCAATCAATCCCGGCCAAGGGGGGAGAATCCCAGACCAAGATTGGAGAGGGATCAGTGTGCCTATTGTAAGGAAAGAGGGCACTGGAAAGATGAATGCCCCCAGAGGCGCCAGGGACTGAGAAGGGGACCAGGAGATCGAGGAAGCCGAGGCCGAGTTCGAGAGGGAAGATATGAGCCTCCTGAATCTGACATCATCGGGATAGCTGAGATGGCAGAATGGGACGAATAGGACAGACCGGGTTCCTACAAACTGGGCTCCCAGGAACCTATGGTCAAGTTAACTATAGGGAGCCGCTCAATTCCATTCATGATTGATACAGGAGCTGAACATTCTGTTGTGACGGAGCGATTAGCGCCTGTGTCTGGAAAAACTGTCCGAGTGGTGGGTGCCACGGGGGTGCAGAACCGGAGGCCTTTCCTGACAACCCGTAGATGCCAATTAGGCTCACACATAGTCACTCATGAATTCCTGTATATGCCAGACTGTCCAATCCCTTTGTTAGGCCGAGACCTGCTGTCCAAGCTTAGGGCCCAAATTTCTTTTGATTCTGATGGCCAGACTTCAGTCTCCTTTCGGCCCCCGATATCCAGCCCTAAGGGTATATTGAGTTTCTGCTGCCCTCTTGAAGAAGAATGGCGGCTGCATCAGTCACAGGGCCAAGTTGACCTACCCCTGGCAGACAGCTTTCAGGTCAGTGGGGTATGGGCAGAAGATAATCCCCCAGGGTTGGCCCGAAATATTCCTCCTGTTCATGTAGATTTACTCCCAAGTGCCCGGCCAATCCATCTTCGCCAATACCCAATTCCCAGAAAGGCTCTGGAAGGGATCCAAGCACGCCTGAATCGTCTGTTATCCCATGGAATTATTCGTCCTTGCCAGTCTCCATGGAATACGCCACTATTGCCAGTTCAGAAGCCAGGGACTGAGGACTACCGGCCAGTCCAAGACTTACGAGTGGTCAACAAATCCACTATTTCATTACACCCTGTAGTGCCTAATCCATATGTCCTGTTAGGATTGATACCTTCTGGAGCTACCCATTTCACGACACTAGACCTAAAAGATGCCTTCTTTTGTATTCGGGTGGCCCCCGCCAGTCAATTGCTTTTTGCCTTTCAATGGGAAAACCCAGTAACAGGAAGGAAGCTTCAGTATACATGGACCCGCCTGCCACAGGGGTTCAAGAACTCCCCCACCATTTTTGGGACTGCCCTAGGGCAAGACCTTAAGACTTTTAAATCTGAGCCTTCCAGGCGAGTTTTACTCCAGTATGTAGATGACCTCCTGATTGCAGCAGTGACCCAGGAAGAGTGTTTTGAGGCTACTAGAGAATTGCTGGAGCTACTCTTGGATGCAGGCTATAAGGTCTCACGCTCAAAGGCCCAACTCTGTCAGTCAGAAGTGAAGTATCTGGGCTTCTGTATTTCCCAGGGAAGTCGGAGACTGGATGCTAGTAGGAAGCAAGCAGTTGCTGCAATTCCCCAACCCAAGTCCAGAAGAGAAGTTAGGGAATTCCTGGGAGCAGCTGGATTCTGCAGAATTTGGATTCCAAATTTTGCATTGATGGCGAAACCCCTTTACCAAGCCACAAAGGGGGGTGAAAAGGAACCATTTGAATGGGGACCTACTGCTCAACAATCCTTCATTGCCATAAAGAAAGCCCTACTCCAAGCCCCTGCGTTAGGCCTTCCTGATGTGGAGAAACCTTTCTCATTGTATGTCCATGAGCGACAGGGGGTTGCTCTGGGTGTGCTGACCCAGATGATGGGATCCTGGCAGAGGCCTGTTGCATACCTGTCTAAACAGCTGGATGGAGTGGCTAAAGGATGGCCAGCCTGCATGAGGGCCATTGCAGCAACAGCCTTACTGGTCCAGGAAGCTGATAAGTTGACTTTGGGGCAAGAACTGGTTGTTAAAGTCCCCCATGCAGTTCTCACCCTCAAGGAGTATAAGGGCAACCACTGGTTTACAAATAACCGTATGGTTAAGTACCAAGCTAGCTTGTGTGAGAATCCACGGATACACCTGGAAACAGTGGCTACATTCAATCCTGCTACTCTTTTGCCAGCATCTGAGGGACCACCGGATCATGATTGTATCCAAACTATGGATGAAGTGTACTCCAGTCGACCAGATCTTAAAGATGTTCCGTGGAGGGACCCAGATGTAATTTATTTTACAGATGGAAGCAGTTATGTGGAGAACTCCAAGCGATTGGCAGGCTATGCTGTGGTGACAGAAGACAAGGTGATAGAAGCAAGGGCCCTGCCCCAAGGAACTTCAGCCCAGAAAGCAGAACTTGTGGCCCTCATACGAGCCCTGGAGCTAGCAGCAGGACTGGTAACCAACATTTATACTGATTCCAAGTATGCCTTCACAACTCTACATGCTCATGGAGCTTTGTATAAGGAAAAGGGACTCATAAATGCTGCAGGCCAACCTGTTAAGTATGGACCTGAAATACTTCAGCTGCTAGAGGCTGTTTGGGCCCCCAAGAAGGTAGCTGTCATTCACTGTAGGGGACACCAAAGAATAGATACTCCAGTGGCCCGAGGGAACCGCCATGCTGATCGGGTGGCCAAGGAAGCTGCTCGAGGACCCCCAGCAAGTACTGTGACCCCCCTGTTCCAAATTCGATTGCAAGAATGGACACCTATGTATACCCAAATGGAAGAGAGATGGGCTCAAGAAGAAGGTGCAGTAAGGAGACCTGATGGCTGGTTACATCTCCCTGATACCAGAGTTCTGGTGCCACGCCACCTAGCTTGGCCTGTAGTGTCTCAAGCTCATGACCTATCACACTTAGGGAAAACAGCACTAGCCCGTCTACTCAATCGAGTAGTGGTGCTGGAAGGATTGGATAGTCTGGTTGCCACTGCCTCTGCCCGATGTACTCTCTGTGCCCAGAATAATGCTCGTCAGGGACCCCGTATTCCACCAGGAGTTCAGTCTAGGGGACTAACACCCTTTGAGTCCCTAGTTATAGACTTCACAGAAATGCCCAGGAGCGGTAGGCTCCGATATCTCTTGGTCATGGTCTGTACCTTCTCTGGGTGGGTGGAAGCATATCCTACAGTCACTGAGAAAGCCACAGAAGTAGCTCGAGCTCTCCTTAGGGATGTCATCCCCAGGTATGGACTGCCCCTTGCCATAGGTTCAGATAATGGTCCCGCCTTTGTTGAAGCTACACTTCAGGCCCTGTCCCGCGCTTTGCGCATTACCTGGAAATTGCATTGTGCCTATCGTCCCCAGAGTTCAGGGCAGGTTGAGCGAGCAAACAGAACCTTGAAAAATAGCCTAGCAAAGATTTGTCAGGAAACCCAATTGAAATGGCCACAGGCATTGCCACTAGCCCTCTTCCGCCTCCGATGCACCCCAACTAAAGGAACAGCCCTCTCTCCCTTTGAAATTGTGTATGGGAAGCCCCCAGCCATTTTACAGGGAATTAAGGGAGACATAGGGATTTTAGGGTCTGCCCAGGTGCAGGAGCAGGTAGCCCACTTGGGCAAGATAATTTCTGAGCTTCAGTCTTATGTGAGAGAAATAAACCCTGTCCCCTTCCAGGCTCAGGTACATTCCTTCCTGCCAGGGGATAGAGTTTGGGTGAAAGACTGGAGGCTCCAGCCTCTGGGGCCCCGATGGAAAGGACCTTTTACTGTTTTGCTTTCTACCCCTGCAGCTGTGAAGGTCGCAGGGATAACTCCATGGGTCCATTGGTCTCGAATTAAGTCTGCTGACCAGACTGAGCCCAGCACGGATCAGACGGAGCCTAGACAGTGGAGAGCAGAAAGTGATCCAGCGGAGCCATTGAAGTTGCGCCTGACCCGAACCAAAGAATCTACTAGCTGAAAAGAAGGGTCAACTGCATACTGCAGGAGCGGCTGAACTTCGGCTTCATACTGAGACTCTTTCTTGCCCAGATTCTGGCTTTCTTGGAATTTGAGAGCTTGATCCTTATCAGTTGAGGGTCTATCCCAACTGGTATAAGAACTCAAAGACTGAGAAAACTATATGAGAGTAATCTGTGATTAGCACAGACTGTTGAAATATTATTGCTTAATTAGTTTGCTGTATTTGTTTTAGATTAGGAAGAAAGAAAATGTTAGTAGTTTGGATGCTTTTGTTGTTTTCTACTCCTTGCCTCCTTGTTCCTAATACCCCAACTCGCTCCAACCTTTGGTTACACTCAGTCCAGGAACTAATTAGCCAGGCAAAGATTACTTCCCCTTGTATTGTGTGTTCCCGATTTTCTCCTTATACCACAGATGTCCCAGCTGTACCTGTCCCTGTGCAGCTCCCAGCTCTTATACCTCCCTACTTTTCGAGTTCAGGTCCTTGGAGCCAGGATTATACTTGGTGGTCCTTTTATAATGCTACCTCCCCCTCTGAATCTTCTCTAAGGCCAGTTTTTACGTCTCCCTATCCAGCTTCTGGAGTGTTTTGTTTAACAAGAAACATCTCAACTGTTCTTCCCATTCCCTGTAACTATACTAATGTTCTCCCAGAAAAAGGAGAATCTGTGTGGGTAGTTTCTCCAGGTACTCCTATGTGCCCTACTACCATACCTGCAGATTATGACCCAGGTGATTATCTGGCTCCTAAGCGTACCACTGAGAAGACTATAGTGTCCAAGCTTATTTTCTACTTTCATAAGTCCCCGGGGTATGAAGAGTTACTAACAAATGAGCAGCCTGTCACAATTGGGGATTGGCGCCTATGGTGTGCAAAGTCTCCATTTCGTCTTCGTTCCCCCTGGGATAGGGGCTCGCATTATGGGCACCCTAAGTACCCTGTCCAGCCTGAGCCAACATTTATTGGGAACTTTCCTCACCCTCTCCTTGGTCATTACTGGCTCTGTGATAATGTCCTCCACATGATTCTTCCCTCCACATATGATTTTTGTGTATTGGTAACCTTGAATTATTTTCCTAAAGTTATTCCTCTTCTCAAGCCACTATCCCCGCACCGTTCTAAGCGAGAGGCTTTGTCCTTACCCTCCTCCGTTGCCACAGAGGATGAGGCGATTGAATTAGCCCTCCAGTATATCAATTCTACTTATCCTCTGACTAAAAAGAGACTTGTAGCCCTTTCTGCCACGGCCTGGATTCCAATTGGAGGCCCGGTAGCGGGTATTACTGAACTAGGTATGGCTACCCGGAGACTTCAGTCCCTACTCCATGTTTTAGTTCATGAGCTGAACGTGGTAGTCAATGCATTGCAGGATCAAATTAATGAATTAAGTATAGTTTCTCGGTATAATCGTATGGGCCTTGACTATCTCTTTGCAGCCCAGGGTGGTCTCTGCACAGTGTTAAATTCTTCAGAGTGCTGTACTATTGTCATAAATAGGACGCATGTAGTTAGGCATGCCATGGATAAAGTCCTACAGTTGGCTAGCCTTAATGTGGAGGATTACCGAGGAGGATTAGACCTTACCTCCTGGTGGTGGTCATTGACCTCCTGGATACGTCCTTTGTTCATTTCCCTAATAGTCTTAGTTTTAGCAGGGTTTTTGTTTTGTTTCCTGGCCTCATGTGCTTCGGCAGTATGCCGTCGGACCTTAACAAGTAGGGTAATGGTGATTCACAAGTCTATTCCCAGTTAGGATCACTATAATCTCCAGAGTTTGAGTTATGAGACTTATCTCTGCATAAGCTGATTTTAGTCTCAAAGGGGGGAATGAGGCAGTGGGCAAAGAAAATGTTAACTCTGATACATAAGAAATGATATTAAAAGCTTGAAGTTTGAATTCTAGCTTTTTACCTTGCAAGCAAGATAAAGGAATGCAGGCTGGAATTAATTACTAGAAGTCTAGCGTTTGCCGGGCTAGGTTAGAAAGGTCAGAGACAGGAATTTCTTTCACCCTTGTGAATAATGAATGCTAGCTCAACATTTGTATACTGTTAGGCATACTGTAGTTTAAAGCTGAAATACTATTTCAGAAGTTCTTGATATGTAGATTTTGTTATAAGAAGATAGCTTAGATATATAGACCATTATAAGTATGTAGAATATGTCTTATAAGGATGCTTACTTTAGAATATGCTGTATTCTGTGTAAATTAATAATTCTGTGTGGAATGTTTGTTCAACTCTCTGTCTGACGTTCTGAGTAGGGCTGCAGTGAAGAGGTCAAACGTGTTTTGACTTATCTGCAGTTCTGGCTGGTTCAATGTATAAGCTGATAGGTGAAAGAGGTCAGGACTAGTCAGCTCTCTTCTCCTTGATTAATTGTAGGTAAATGTAGAAATGGTCCTGAATGCCATTAAGTAAGATTGGCTTTTGACCTCTTTAATGAATGCCAGAGTTCAGCTAGCAGGTAGTATGAAGCTGATTAGGAATATGAGAAATCAATCATAATAACATGTAAGAGACTGGAGCCCAAATGTCTGGTGTAAGGGGCCCCAGGTCACAGGTCAGTTTAGGATGTCTGGAACCTATGTAACTGATATTTTTAAAGTAATGATTGGTTGAGGCCAGGTAACCAATCTATTCCTTAACCAATTGGAGAGTAAGGGGGGGCAAGGCTAGGAGGGGGATAGAACAGTATTTAAGTAGGAGCAGAAGCAGTTTACGTCAGAAGAAAGGAAGGAGAGCTGAAAGAAAGCTGGAAGACAACAGGAGAGAAAGAGAGCTGAAGAGGACAGACAAAAGCCATAACATCCAGAGAGCTGAGAGAGAGAGAAGAGAGCTAGAACTGATGTCCTGCTTTGTTTGCTGGCAAATAAAGAAGATTTCTCCCTCATTCTGGTGTGTGCTGTCTGACTCCTGAAGTATCACAAATTCCTATCCCCTTTCCTGCAACACCCCTGTTTGAGAGTCATAGCTGTGACAGGAACAGACTGTGGAATATTTTTGATTACTTGATCAACAATAAAGACATTGCCTTATTTATAACTGAACACCCCCCCCCCCCCTCCCGGGGAAGTGGGGTTTGATGACAGTAAGGGGAGAGAGAGAGAATCGGTTTGAAGTGCTTTTAAAAACACAAATAGGTTTAGTCTCTCTGAAATCACAACTGTCAGTTTGCTTTTCTGAGTTACTGTCAGTTTGCTTGCCATAGTAGAGCTACACTGGAAGATAGCTGATTGAACTTTGGCATAGTTTACAGGAGGGGGAAGGGAAGGCCCTTCAGCTTCCTACATGCAAATAGAGGCAGGCAGACAGGTTGATGGGAGCATTTCAACATACTGAGGGAAGTAATTCACTGAAATAAATAAAGCTTGTGGGGCAGACTGTGCATATACACATTGTATGGGAAGGACTGAATCGGAATAAGGGAAATAAAAACCTACTACCATGAGTTTAAGGGAGAGGTAAATTGGTGGTATGTTGGGAATTCAGTAAAGCAAATATTTTGGAAGGGCTTGATTCATGCTGAACCATTTGTTGGATGTGTAGCTTGCTCTCTAGTGGGGAAATTCTAGAACTGTTGATTACAGAGCCTTGATAAAAGTTGGTAAATCTGAATTCCAGCAGGGAAGGTACTTTTAGAAACTTCTCTGAAGGCACAGGAAGCGGAAACCCTTGGGACAGTGTTGCCAGGTGGGCGGTTTTCCGCGACCCGCCGCGGGAAATTTTTGCCCGCGGCGGGTTGCGGTTTTTTGGGCTGGTTTTTGGGCTTCAGGGCGGGTTTTTTTTTGGCCGCGGGGGGCGGGGTTAGTGATGTTTTGGGAGGGGCCGATGATGTGGGAGGCGGGGCCGGTGATGGAGGAGGCGGGGCCGGTGATGGGGGGCGGGGCCGGTGATGGTGGGGGCAGGGTTGATGATGGCGGGGGCGGGGGTGATGATGTGGGGGTGGGGGTGTCAGGGGCGGGGTTTGTGTTTGGGCAGGCTGTTTCTTGTGCGGGATTGGGTGGGAAATAAATTTTCCACCTGGCAACCCTGCCTTGGGAGCCGGGTTCAAGGCTAGGAACTCTTTTGGAGCACCTCAGGGCAGAAGAAGGAGCCACAGCCCTTGGAACAGGCATATCTCAGGACAGAAGAAAAGGGCCTGCGGGGGCATTAACGCTGCCTAGGGCGGGGAACAGCAGCCCTGTTCACTGCAGTTCTCCTTTGTTTTAGATTTTCCTGGAGGGAGATAATCCTACCAGCTAACACTTTTCTTCCCGAGGTGGAGGCACTGAGCACCAAGCGAGATCGATGAAGACTGCCTTTGGGAGGCTCCAGCCAGGTGGAGCCCTGGATCCAGGAGTGCCCAGTAAGGGGGTGTTACACAACTACACCCTGTCTTTGAAGGACAGTTGAATAGTCAGAGCTTTTTTTCACCAACTTTGACAAAAACTGGAACACTAGCAAGTAGCCTATATTTTGAACAAACCTTTGGATCTACTTAGCTTTTTTGTGAAGATTAGCATAATAACAGAAACCTGAAGATCATCTAGTAGCATAATCTTCCAAAGAGAACAATTTACTATCCTCCAAACCTGATTCAATTTATAGTGTTTAACTCCTGAGGAAGCCGCTATTGGACCTTTGGGAATTTTTGAACTGAACTGTGTGTTTGGCAAGGATACAGGCATTCAGAGGGGGACTAGATGCTGCTCCTGGAGATAACAGCAGAGGCCTCAAGGGATTACAATATGCATATATATTTATGTATGCACAGCCTATTTTGTTATCTAATCTGCCTGTACTCTAACTCCCTATATCTGCAAAAGGCAGCCTTTCTCATATTTCTTCCCTTAACCCCCAGGACTGAATTGGAACGGAATGAATCCCTGGTGTCTAGTGGGCCAGGGCAACAGCAGTCCCCCTCTGCTGCTGCCCTCATGGTGTGGGATTCCTAAATGGTGGCCATGACCCTGAAAAGTAATCTCCTGCCCACTGAAACCACGCTGAATATCAACCCCATATATTTTCCTTGCAACTACATTTATATGTACATATATTGAGACAATTTATAAGCTCTGTCCTATATGCTCAAGTCACTTATACAATTACTTCCCAACATATGCTCCTGTGAACTGTGTAGAAACTGTTACATTTAGCCATCAGTAGTCTATCAAGTTTTTATAAATAAATAAATACGTAAATAAATAAATAAATAACTACAACAAACCTGCATTCATCAAAAAATTAAGTTTGAAGTGGCATCTCTATACTTTAAAATACTGTCCAAAATATACTAAATGCACACCAGATTTCTTTGATATATGTTGGTGATAATATCACACATTATTTGAACCAACTGGAATTATTCCATGTGTTATATTTTGTAATGCTTTTCTGAACATGATTTTGATTGACTAGGAACATAGAAACAAAATTGTACGAGAAAAAGAAGGGGTTCAACCATACTTCAGGCCCACGAAGTCCTTTTGGTCCTGGCGGCCCCGCATTTCCAACTTCTCCTCTGGGACCAGGGAAACCTCTTGAACCAGGCAATCCAGGAATACCCCTTCTTCCTTTTGGGCCAGAGGGACCAGTAGAACCATGTGCACCTTGCTGAGAGTTGTGTGTCAGATGAAAGGTGTTAGTCAATAAAATATGCAAGCAAAACAACATAAGAAAAAAATATATATTCCAAAGTGCTTAACGAAGCTCATGCCCTTTGCAGCTTAATTCTGAAAAACCCATCAAACTCTCTGATTAACAATTACGGATTTATATAACCATAGACACCAATGGATTGCTTAAATAAAGGTATCAGCTGGGAAAGGAAGTGATCTTGTTCTAGTCTAGTTCACTAGTGCAATTTTACCTTCAGTAGTGTGTTTAGTTTTGAAGGACAAACCCTTATAAGGACAGCGGTGATAAAGTTGTGCATAGAATGATTACTGAAATGGCACAGGATTTGCAACACAAACACTACACACAGACCCCCTAATTCTCTAACCTTGGTGCCTAAATGCAAGTGATATTTGTGCGCTAAAATGATAGAATACACTAGCAATTGCATGCCTGAATGTAACATTGATGCATGTAAGTGCTATGTACTTGCTCAGTGGTATTTTATAATGTGAGCATGCATGTCACATAACATGTGAATATAGAAGGGAGCATTCACAGGTTGAGGCACATTGTTGGGAAATGGGCATTTCAAACATTTATGCTTCAAGGCTGCTTCTTGTTCTATGTAAAGAACACATGATTTAGCAGCCTCTGCTCTAGCCTACATCCAAGTGGCAGCTGAGCTAGCTGCAGACCAGTTGGAGCAGTTTGTTTTTTATGATGAAAATTTAGAAGTCCCTACAGTTCTAGTGCTAATTTTAGAGGTGTGAAAGCACCGAGAGGTGCTGTCATGTGGATTTACTATTCATTCTCTTTCTTTATGGCTTTGTTACTGTAGCTCTCTGCCTCTAGACTATGGCTTCCTGGAGTTCCTTTTCTAAAAGACTCTGCTATGTCTTGGTTTTAATTAAGAACTGGGCACACTCTTCTACCCTCTACTGGAAGTGCTGTATTGTACAACATCATTAGCATCATATTTATGTTATTTGAATTTTTAATGCATACTTATTAGATGTTTCATTAGTATTATGCTGACATTTAATATCTCTGCTATTTGAATTTCAATGCAGTTAAATGTGTATGTTTTTGATACTGTTTCATGGTTGTCCTATTAATAGGTTTTTAATTTATTGTTCTCAAGATTATCTCACTTATTGTATCATTTTTATATTTGGTCATTTTTACTATTGTGCTGTTAACAAAATTGCAAGTTTTATGTTAAACAGTACCTGCTGTACACCACCATGGGCGAATTTCTTCATAAAGGTAGTTAATCAATTCCAATAAATACATTTATGCACATAGATTACAGAATACTGTTATTTATGTGCTAAAGTGCTATATTTAAGCATACGTATTTATGCCTGCTATTCACATGATGTATGTGGATGCGCCTAAATGTAGGAACATTAATGCTCAGTATGCTACATTTTGGCACCTAAATTTTGGCACACTTTATAGAATTGCCCCCAGAGGTTTAAGACACTCAAAAGGTAGTTATTGGAGGAAAGGGGGATATGGTAAAGACATTCAAATGCTAGGAGTGGAGGAGTAGCCTTGTGGTTACACTAACTAGAAAAGCCTGGTTCAAATCCCCCTGAATTAGGTATGTCACTTAACCCTCCATTGCCTCAGGTATAAATGTAAAGGGCAATTCTATAAATTGGCATCAACAGATAGATGCCAATTGTAAACTTACATTTATAGAATAATAACACATGCTTGACTGGCATCACTAAGTGCTAGGCATTATTCTATAATATACAGACTAAATTCGCTTAGCGCATAAGTGTAAGGGGATGTAAACATAGGTGGAATCTGGATGGGTTATGGGTGTGTCTCTGAGATGTATGCATAACTTATATATGCACTTCAGGGCACAATTAGGTACCAACTGTTACAATGGCCCTTGATTTGTCATAACTGTTGGCGCCTAACTTTAGGCGCACCAATGCCAGCTTATGCTGGCATTCTATAATGGAATCTTGGTACCAAGATGCTGTTATAGAATTGGCACTGAGCGCATAGCATTGGGATGCCAATATCTTGGCATCAATTTATATAATTTCCACCTTAGATTGTAAGCCTCCTGGAAAAGCCTTACAAATCATCTTGAATTACTACTAAATAAATCTCTGATGGCTTCAATAAAGCAGAAGATATTGCAGTTTCTTAAAGAAAAAGAAATTCAAGAACGAGGCATCATGGAATTAAATTGAAGGGAGAGAAGCTCAGGGGAAACATGAAGCAAAATTTCATCACTGAGAGACAGAAGATGCCTGGAATAACCAACCTTTTTTTTTATTTTTTAAATTCTTTATTTATTAAATTTTGCATTTATATCTATACAACATAAATGTGATGAAATACAGAAAATATAATACAATGGAGTAAAACATTACCCTGAATATAACACAAAAAGAATTTTTCTTTTTCAACATTTGTCCACAAACGTTTGGATCAAGAACTAAGAAATTCTAACATAGGAAAAAAAAAACCCCAGTTTTAAAGAGCGGATGGGAGATAAAAGCCCCCACAGCCGATTTTTCCAGCATCATCATCATTATGGGTTCTGTTCTAGGGACAGAGCATTCCTTTCCTTTGCTTCAATGAAATCTAATAATTTCTTAGGGCTAAAGAAAAGGTAGTTTATCAAATTCAAGGTAATACAACACTTGCAAGGAAATTTCAAAATAAAGGTACCACCTAACTTTAGAACCCTAGCTTTATACATCAAAAATTCCTTTCTTTTCCTTTGAGTTGCTCGCGCCAGATCAGGGAAAACTTGAATTTTATATCCCATGAATAAATCATTTATATGCCTGAAATATGACCTTAAGATGTTATTGCGGTCAAGTTCAAGTGCGAATGTCACCAGCAATGTAGTGCGTTCAGAAATAAGTTCAAGGGAGGATTCCAGGAATTCTGTCAAATTCAAATCAGTAGAAGGGGCAGCTTGAGCATTATCTTTAGGCAATGAAGATATCCCTGTGATATACTGGGTTCTCGTTATAGGAGGATATGCCTCCTCTGGAATCCCCAGTACATCCTTGAAATATTTTTTCAACATATCCAACGCATTTATTAGAGGAGACTTTGGGAAATTCAAAAATCTCAAGTTGTTCCTTCGTCCGTTATTTTCAAGGTATTCAAGTTTTCTATCCTGGATATCCCATTCCTTGACTAAAACCTCTGTGAGATTTTGTAATTTCACAATTTGTTCTTCAGTTTTTTGAAATTTAACTTTCTGCTCCTGAATTTGTTCAGACATTAAGTGATTAGACTTCTTTAAATCAGTTATTTCATTTTTAAATGAAGTACTTAGCAAAAGCAAGGTATTGTTCACACCCTGAATGGCGTCCCATAAGGCATTCATAGTTACCACTGCAGGTCTCTCTAATACTCCAGTACTCACGGTGCCGATCTCCAGGGCATTTAGTGCAGGTCCTCAAACCGAGTCCTGCATCGGTATTCCTTTGCCCGGGGTAGAAGTACTCGCGGGTCCTCCTGCAACAATCACTGAAGAGCCGGGAGACTCCACGGCATCCAAAGGCTGTAACCCCGCATGCAACAAATCGGCTCCGGGTCGTGGAGGTGCAGTGTGAGAGGGAGGGGTGAGCGTAACTCCCTCAATGCTGCACTCGGCCCTCAACAGGGCTGAGTTAATCGAAGTGGGTGACTGTTCTCCAGGGATCCCAATCCCGAAATTATCCAAGGTCGTTTGGCGTGTGGAGGAAATTGATTGCGGGACCGCGGAGGTAGGAACCGCTATCTTTCCTTTTCTCTTCCCCATCGCTAGGTCAGAGAAACTTCTCACTCGCCAATTCGTCGATGAGCAATTCGGGAGCTGGTGAACCCGACTTCCACTCACATCGCCATCTTGATCCTCGGAATAACCAACCTTGTTGTGTGTTCTGGTCAAATTATATTGTCTATATAGCGGTTTCTGTTCCATCAGTGATAAATCCCGAAGCACCATATGCTGAAAAGTTTCAATCACGGCATCTGGAGGTCCTGGGGGCATCCATACTGAAGGTACCTCTATCCAGGAAATCTAGACTGCCCCCAATTTGATTGACTGCACTTTTTGTCCTTTAGATTGTAAGCTGCTTTGAGCAGGGACTGTCCTTCTTTGTTAAATTGTATAGCGCTGCGTAACCCTGGTAGCGCTTTAGAAATGTTAAATAGTAGTAGTAGTAGATGTCAAAAATGTTCGTTCCTCTTCTACTGATTGTTGATCCTCTTGCTTATCAAAATAGAGTTTCAATTTTAGCTTCCTAAAGAATTTATACAAACTGTGTCTGGTGGAAAATACATTATATTTATTTGTGGGTACAAAGGAGAGTCCCAGCTGTAAAACTTCCATTTGCAATGGAGTTAAGCATTTAGTTGAGAAATTGAAAAATAATCTCTGGCTGTTCTCTGTGGGCGGCGGTTTCTGGTCAGTCACTATTGGTGTTGATTCGTGGCTAACTGTCCCATCTCGGCTGCTGTATCTAAAAAAGTCTCATTAACTGGTACTTCATTTGATGTAATCATCTTAGGTTTTGTTGCTTTCATAACTCTTGTTCTTTCAGATGTTCCCGTTCTATTAAATGCCTCATCGCCTGATGATTCACTTAAGGTATTAACAAAACCAACCCTTTTCATCCTGTGATATCTTTTTGATCTTCTGTTTATATCCATCCATGGGTAGATGAACCCCTTGGTATAATCAAATTTGTCTCTCTTGTATTTGGCTATTTTATGACCACGGATTTCATTTTTGTATTTTTCAATGGCAGTTATATGTTTTTGATATTGGGTTTCATACGACGGAGTGTTTCTTTCTTTCATGGCTTGCAATTTATCCTGCAAGTCTTCATTTTGTTTTAATAGTTCTTTTTTTCAGTTTATCTATTGTTAATAGCATTAGGTCTAATGAACACTGTGTAATCACCTTATTTCATTGTGTTACAAATTCTTTGTCATCAAGAAACCTGGGTTCTTTGTTCCATTGTAAGCCTCTCGGAACACTTTGAGTGTGACTGTATTCAACTAATGCTTTTATGTGATATTCCATTCTAACTGTAAGTTTGTTTGATCGCAATATGTCATTCCAATCTGGAACCTCACTTTCTTCACCAGAACCAAATAGGCGATTGCCTACCATTAATTCTTCTATTCTCTCTATTGGAATTCTATAGAAAACATCAGCCATTGCTATTTGGAGCATCAACAACTTTGAACATCTACTATCCCAAGCTAAGTAAAATAATACTTGTTTGCGATTTGTTAGAGACCTTGCGATATAAGTGATGGATGGAAGGGAGGGATTGTAGTGTGATGATGTGCAATGAGTGCGATTATAAATAGCCTAATATGGCTGGTGTAATGCACTAAAACTGAGCACTTATGTATACTCACATATGTGAAATAGCATAAGAAAAAATTCTCAAAAAATATATTACAGACAAACAGTGGTTTCTTTAAGTTATAGGTATATTATTACATTTTAACTGCCAGACCCTCGACCATTCTTCTAGGATTCAGAGATACCTTCTCATCATTTCTACTCTCTCCAGGGTATCCACTCTATTGGCTATTTTCATGTCATCTGCAAAAAGGCAAACCTTTCCTTCCAACCTTTCATCAGTATCTCCCACAAATATATTAAACAGAATAGGCCCCAGCAGCACTGACCCCTGAGGAACTCCACTGCTCACCTTCCTTTCCTCCGAGCGGATTCCATTTACCACCACCCTCTGCCACCTGTCGGTCAACCAGTTTCCCATCCAGTTCACTACTTTCAGTCCTAAGTTCACCCCTTTCAGCTTATTCATGAGTCTCTTTGGGGGACCATATAAAAGACTTTGCTGAAATTCAAGTAGATTACATCTAGCAAACGTCCTTCATCTAATTATTTGGTCACCCAGTCAAAGAAGTCAATAAGATTCGTTTGGCAGGATTTTCTTTTGGTAAAGCCATGTTGCCTTGGTTCCTGTAACCTGTTGGCTTCTAGAAAGTTAACCATCCTTTCTTTCAGCAACGACTCCGTTATTTTTTCTACCACCGACGTGAGACTTACTGGTCTGTAGTTTCCCACTTCTTCCCTGTCTCTACTTTTGTGAAAAGGGACCACATCCGCTCATCTCCAATCTCGTGGAACCTCTCCCATCTCTAAAGATCTATTAAATAAATCTTTAAGAGGTCCCACAAGGACCTCTCTGAGCGCCCTCAGTATCCTGGGATGTATCTCATCTGGCCCCATAGCTTTGTCCACCTTCAGATTCTCAAGCTGTTTATAAACTCTTTCTTCCGTAAACGGCACAGTATCCACTCCATTCCCAGATGTTCCCTCGGCAGCCGACCGCAGTCCTTTTCCAGGATTTTCCTCCGTGAACACCGAAGAGAAATAATTTTTTAGCACGTTCGCTTTATCTCCACATAGCCATTCTCTGAATTCCATTCCTATCTTTTCTCCTTTCTCCAATATATCTGAAAAAGGTCTTGTCACCTCTCTTTACATCTTTAGCCATGTTTTCTTCCGCTCGTGCTTTCGCTAGCTGTATTTCCCACTTTGCTTCTTTGAGTTTAATCCAATAATCTTTTCCATGATCCTCTCGTTGCGTTCTTTTGTATTTCTTGAACAATGCTACTTGTTTGGAGAACCATATAGGCTTCCTGCTTCTCTTGTTTTTGTTTACTTTCCTCGCATAAAGATCAGTCGCCATATTTATAGCAGCCTGTAGCTTGGACCACTGTTTTTCCACATCTCCTACACTTTCCCACGCCAACAGCTCCTTCTTTAGGTATTCCCCATTTTATAAAAATCAGTATGTCTGAAATCCAGTACTTTGAGTTTTGTGCTTCTGCACTCCGCCTTCACCCTTATATCAAACCATATGGTGTGATGATCACTATTACATAGGTGGGCACCCAACTGGATATTGGAAACACTTCGTGAGCACTACTACTACTACTACTACTACTACTATTTAGCACACTAGATCCAGCATTGACCCTTCCCTCGTGGGTTCTGTCACCATTTGTCTGAGCCAGGGGCATATCTGGACTTCGCTGTTAGAGGGTCCAGAGCCGAGGTGAGTGGGCACATTTTAGCCCCCCCCCCACAGCACCGCCGCCGCCGCCCCCCCCCCTGTCGCCATTGCCGCCGCTGCCCGCCCGTCATTGCTGACACCCCCCGCCGCCGCCAGAACCACCTCCAACAACTGTGGCCCGCCCAACGACAACCCCCCTGCCCGCCATCGTCGTCATACAACGTGCAGGACATCAGACTCACAGAAACAGAACGAAGTCCTGCAGATCACAAGGCTTCGTTCTGTTTCTGTGAGTCTGATGTCCTGCATGTTGTGTACATGCAGGATGTCAGACAGACTCAGAAACCAAACGAAGCAAGAAGACTTCGGCTGGCGGGGGTTGGGGTCCCCCGCCAGCAAAGGTAGCAGATGGCGATGGCAGGTTGACGGCAGGTTGGCGGCGGGAGGGGGGGTTGAGAGGGTCGTTGGCAGGGGGGTCCACGCCAGGGGAGGTGCCATGCCACGCCGAGGGGGGGGGTGGACGGAGCACCCCCCCACCCGTTGACACCTGGGGCGGACTGCCCCCACCACCCCGCCCTTGCTACGCCACTGGCTTACAGTAACAATTTTCCAGCCTAAGTAGATTATAGCAGTGGTTCCCAAACCTGGTCCTGGAGGCACCCCAGCCAGTCAGCTTTTCAGGACACCCACAATGAATATTCATGAGAGAGATTTGCATACAGTGGAGGTAGTGCATGCAAATCTTTCTCATGAATATTCATTGTGGGTATCCTGAAAACCTGAGTGATTGGGGTGCCTCCAGGACCAGGTTTGGGAACCACTTAGAAGCCCTGAGAATTCAAGCAAACACTCCTTACTGCTGAATTTCACAGGCTGCTACATTAGATTAGACTAGATAAAATAAAAACTTACTGATCCTTTGTCTCCTGCATCTCCCTCATAACCCTAAGTATAAATATATAAAAAAGCAGATGTTAATTTTGGGGGGGAGGGGGGCACATATTTCTATCTGACCATAAGTCATCCTCAAAACATTTAAGGAAACAGTACCTTGGGTCCAACTTTTCCTGCACTTCCTTTCCATCCAGTATCACCCTGTAAAATAAATGTTTTAATTCTGGGCAGAAGACTTCATTTATATTTTCTAGATACAGAAAAATTCTCCATTAATGAAAAGTTCATATTTGCCTTGAGTCATTTGCATTTCCTAGTCTAAGCTGGTTACAAACATTCTCCCGGATGCTGTATATCGCGTGAAAATCAAAGTGTATTCCATAATAATGTGCATAACCTAATTGGGTAACAAGCCAATCAGTGCTGATAATTGCCACTTAACAAGCAATTATTGACACTAATTGGAATTAGAATTTATGTGGAGAACTGTCTAAGCATATTCTATAGGAACCAAGCGGTAACTGAAAGCAAAAAATCCCACAGAAAATCCAACAACAAGTCAAGAAGTGGGAAGTGAGGGAAGGCTGGACAAACCACTGGTTCAACAAGTGAAATTTATTCCATAAACACAAATAACAAGACTCAAGACGGCACTGCTTGCCCTTCTACACTACTGAAGCATTACGTGCGAACTGGCCAACTTTTTTAATAGCGTATTGCCCACACATGCACGGTCTTTTTAAAGACCAACTCATTATTTCCAGTTTGTTTAGCACCATCTCATTTTCATTTCTGCCTATCAGACTCCTGAGGCAGGCATCTTATATGCCGTAGCACGGTGCCGTGTCAAGTCTTGATATTTGTGTTTATGGAATAAATTTCACTTGTTGAACCAGTGGTTTGTCCAGCCTTCCCTCACTTCCCACTTCTTGACTTGTAAGCATATTCTATAACACACTGTGTGTAAATTCTAAGTCGCACAGTTGAAAAAGGGGGTGTGGCCATGGGCGTATAATGGGCAGGTTGTAGGCGTTTCTAAAATGTATGCACTTTGTTATAGAATACACCCGGTCCATGCGTAATTTAGGCATTGACATTTACGCCAGGTTTTACTTGGCATAACTGCTTGCGACTAAATTTGGGGACCAGCACTCGGTGTATTCTATATGTGTGGAAATTTAGGTTTATTCTATAAAGTACGCCTAAATTAAGGTGTACTTTATAGAATGCCCTTTGGCAAATTTTATTTCAGCGCCAAAAATGTAGGCGTGATATACAGAATCTAGTCCATTGTGCATAAACGTATTTATAATGTGTCTAATAAATTCAGTTCATTGGCTGTGGAATAGGTTCTATAAAATTGTATATGTTGCAATAATATATAACTAGCTGAAACTTCATCATGTTCACCAGGGATGCCTGTTCACTCTCCGCAGTTGAACCCCATTCCTCTCCAGCAGTGGCGTACCAAGGGGGGGGGCGGTCCACCCCGGGTGCATGCCGCTGGGGGGTGCGGCGGCGCGCCCCTGTGGGCTCCGACTTCGCTAACTTCGCTCATTCACTGCAGCTCCCTCTGCCCCGGAACAGGTTACTTCCTGTTCCAGGGCAGAGAGAGCTCCAGCGAACGAGCGAAGTTAGCGAAGTTGGAGCCCACAGGCGCGTGCCGCAGCACCCCCCCCAGCGGCGTGCACCCGGGGGGGTGTCATTTCGCTGGGGGGGGGGGAAGGTGTCATTTCGCAGGCGGGGGGGGGGGGGCGCATCGGCGATCCGCCCCAGGTGCCATCCAGGCTGGGAACGCCACTGCTCTCCGGCCCTTCTACCCTAGCTCTAGCCTCAGCTCTGACCCAGCAGTCACTTTCATTCCCTTTACTCCACCATCCCCCCACCCCAGTAGTCACTTTCATCATCTCAACCCCACACCCCAGCAGGCTTGCTTACTCTGAGGTTGGCAATCCAAAGAGTGCCTTTGTCCCTCTATGGGCCTCTGTTTCCCATGGCTGCTTCAGCAGGACCTGAGCAAGACAGGTCATCCTTCCGCCCACATCTGTTCTGATTCAGTCTGCAGCTGCTTTGGTGTAGATGTGTATGCTTCACTCCTGTTCAGTTCTCCTGAAGCCTGGGGGTAGCATGCACATTGGAACATATGCATGTACCACCCTCCAACAACAAACAGCCTGCAGCTCCATACCACTGTTATATACATGGTGTCCGGAAAAAACGGGACCCACGACACTTTTCTGAATAACCCCAAACAAATGTACAATTATTAAAAAATTATTATTATTATTGACGGGTGTTACTGGAAGATGCTTTTAAAAGCTGGATGGCCCCTGCTTTCAAAATGGCACCATTGAGGAAGTGATCATTAAGATCTGTTTTAGCAAAATGTCGTTTAGCAATTAAATTTTTGCGACAAAATAAGGGATTCGGTGCAAAGCATCGCTAAGGGAGTTTCCTAATAATGGTATTTTGAAAATATATTAGGTGTTTCCTAATGTAGTTTCAAATGTCATAGTAAATGTTTAAACAATTGCAAAGTATTTTGAAACTATGTAAGGGGTACCATTTTTCCAGACACCAAATATATGAATAATCCAAAAAAAAAAAAAAAAAAAAGGCAGAACAAAAAGTAACCCAAACGTACAAATCTTTATTCCCAATAAGTAAATAATTAGAAACAAATACAGCAGACCAGTGTCCAGTCTCTGTTTTGGCGACTTGCCTGCATCAGGGGCTAACTTCATAAAATTTGTACAGTACCACTGGCAATCTCGTTGCACTCAAAGCGCTAAATTCAAAAGGTATAAATAACTACATAAAGGGATCAAAAGTACCTCCATTTTGAAATAAATCCACTCCAGTAGTTTAAAATGTTCACTGCCCCTGATGCAGACAAGATGCAGAAACATGCTGAGTGAACCCTGTAGATGAAAATTTATTTATTCGGAAAAGAAACAGCCGATTCCAAGATGGCCGCATGCATAAAGTAGAGCTGCAGACCACGATTTCCTAACATGAAATAATGCCGAAAAGAAGAGGAAAGGCTTCATTCCGAGCTCCCCCGACGCCTACCTCAACTCCTGTAGGTCCAAAGGACAGATATGGGTGGTCTGCAGGACAAAGCAGAGAAGTCGGAAGCAGTTCCTTAGGAGGCGCCAGCATAGTGGAGGGTTCTATGGAGTCTCCAGGACTCGATATCACTCTGAGCCCTGATGTGAGAGCTCCGCCCCCGCAGCCTCAACGGACTAGCTCTCCCTCCCTGGAATCAAGAGGCCAAGTACCGGAAGGTGAATGGGATCAGTCTCTGAGTGAAGCTCATTCTGAACATCGTGCGCGGGAGTTTGGGGGACAGATTTTGCTCCCAAAAGAAAGCAATCTGAATTCTACCGGCACGGGACAAGGCACAGAAACTGAGAAGGTTCCAGAACCTAAATTGGGTATGCCCCCTGGAGTTGTGGTGAAGCCGGCAGAGGTAACTCTTGACTCCTTGTGGGATTTAATGGCTCAAATGGCTCAATCATTGTTGCAACAATCTAACTTTGCTATACAAAAATCTATAGAGACGGAAAAAAAAGTAGAGAAAAATGTAACTGATACAAAATCTCTTGAAACTCGGTTTGAAACAATGGAAAAAGAAATTATGAAAGTAGGGAATACTCAAAACATTATGGTTAAGGATGTTTCAAACCTTAGAAGCAAAGCGGAGATATATGATAATTATATGCGAAGGTATAACCTAAGATTTGTCAGTTTTCCAAGGATAAAAATGATCAGTTCATCTGATATGTTAAAAAGATACCTGAAGGAAATATTGGAAATACCAGAAACTAATCTCCCACCATTTACTGAAACTTATTATATCCCACAAAGAGAGCAAGAACAAAAGCAACAACAATTGCCTTTGGATATAACGGATCTCCTAGGGACATCAGAATCGGAGCAGGTAACTCCGGCAACTTTAGTGGCTATGGTTACCTTGCTACCAGATAAACAATGGTTATTTAAATTGTTCTTTAGGAACAAGGAAAAATTGTTTTGGGGACAAAGAATATTATTGTTTCCTGATGTCTCAAGAGACACTCAAAAGAAGAGGAAACAATTTTTGCTGCTAAAACCAGCCGTCTTACAGCTAGGAGGCACATTCTATCTCAAGTTTCCCTGCAAATGTATTGTGAATTATAATTCACTCAAATATGTTTTTATGGACCCTTCCTCATTTCACAACATTTGTGGCCTCAAAAAGTGTTACAGGAGTATAACGAGTTAGCTTTGTATTCTATTTCTATATGCAAATTACTTCTTAATAATGATTTCTTGTTTTCTCCTCCAAATATTTAATCATGGAATCCCCAAAATGTGGACTTGAGTGTTATTGCTCAGTTTGAATTTTCTTCCTTTTTTTTTCTTTCCTCTTTAAGAAATGTTTAAAGTTATAACACTATCTTTTTCAAGTGTGTAATCCTTGAAATGTATATGAAAATTATAAACAAATAAATAAAAAATTTATTTATTTGGATTTTGCTCACACCTTTTTCAATAATAGCTCAAGGTGAGTTACACTCAGGTACACTGGGTATGTTTCTGTCCCTGGAAGGCTCATAATCTAAGTTTGTACCTGAGGCAATGGAGAGTTAAGTGACTTGCCCAAGAGCACAAAAGCAGTGGGATTTGAACGGGGCACCTCTGGATGTCAAGACTGGTGCTTTAACCACTAGGCCACTCCTCAGTGCTAGTCTCCTGCATTTTATTTATGTATTTATTGGGAATAAAGATTTGTACATTTGGCCAGCTTTTTGTATTGCTTTTGTTTTGAATTATATATATTGTGCAGACTACATTGCCTCTTTGGTTTAATAATATATATGGAAGCCAGCTTCCATTAATAAGCTACTCTATAAGGTGCCATTCGCCTCTTGTGTTGTTTTTGCTACTATAGTCTGACATGGCTACCCTTATGGAATTTATACCACATTAATAGACTTGCCATTCCAGAAAATTCAGAAATTGTCTACCTCAGCGTCAAAGAAAATCCAATCAACTGGTAAGAAAGAGACATTTTCAAAATATTGACTGTTACTTGGCTTGGAATCTGTATGTGTCACGGTCAGATCTGACCAGATACCTGGATTCTGTACAAGGTTATAGTAATCTGACATTTTTGCAGGGCTGCCGAGAGACAAGGAGGGACATAATTGAACGGGGCGCCCAAGTTTTCTTGGGGCCGTCCTCACAGGATGTCCCCATGTCGGGGCAGGAGAACCCGTATTATCGAAACAAGATGGGTGGCCATCTTTCGTTTCGATAATACGGTCAGGGACACCCAAATCTCCACATTTAGGTCGACCTTAGAGATGGTCATCCCCGATTTTCGGCGATAATGGAAACTGAGGACGCCCATCTCAGAAACGACCAAATGCAAGCCATTTGGTCATGGGAGGAGCCAGCATTCGTAGTGCACTGGTCCCCCTCATATGCCAGGACACCAACCGGGCACCCTAGGGGGCACTGCAGTGGACTTCACAAATTGCTCCCAGGTGCATAGCTCCCTTTACATTGGGTGCTGAGCCCTCCAACCCCTCCAAAAAAACCCACTCCCCAGAACTATACGCCACTACCATAGCCCTAAGGGGTGAAGGGGGGCACCTACATGTGGGTACAGTGGGTTTCTGGTGTAACAGGTGGGGGGATGGGCCTGTGTTCGCCTGCCTGAAGTGCACTGCACCCACTAAAACTGCTCCAGGGACCTGCATACTGCTGTCATGGAGCTGGGTATAACATTTGAGACTGGCAAAAAAAATTTTTAAGTTTTTTTTTTTTAGGGTGGGAGGGGGTTGGTGACCACTGGGGGAGTAAGATGAGGTGATCCCCGATTCCTTCCGGTGGTCATCTGGTCAGTTCGGGCACCTTTTTGAGGCTTAGTTGCAAGAAAAAATACCAAGTAAAGTCAGCCAAGTGCTCGTCAGGCACGCCCTTCTTTTTTCCATTATCGGCCGAGGATGCCCATGTGTTAGGCATACCCCAGTCCAGCCTTCGCTACACTGCCGACATGCCCCCGTGAACTTTGGTTGTCCCCGCGATGGAAAGCAGTTGAGGACACCCAAAATCAACTTTTGGTTATGCCGATTTGGGCACCCCTGAGAGAAGGACGCCCATCTCTCGATTTGTGTCAGAAGATGGGCGCCCTTCTCTTTCGAAAATAAGCCTAAATGCCAGGCCCAGGGCAAACAATCTTAAAGGTCCTGCTGCTGCCGCTGCACCCCCCCCCCCCCAGCCCACAGATGGTTAATAGAAAGAGTATTTTATTCTATTAGCAATTAATAATGTGTGTGGCTTCTGAAAAAAATACGTTTTAAAACAGCAGTTGTTCGCTGGCGGCATGCACAAGCACCAGCAACTGATACACACTGCTCCCGCCGGCCCCACAGCCTTCCCTCTGGCGTGTTCTTGCCTATGTGGAAACACAAAGTAGCATCACAGGGAAGGCCGTGTGGCCGGCGTGAGCAGTGTGTATCAGTCATTGGCTGCTCGTGCTTCCTGCCAGTGAAGAACTGCTGTTTTAAAAGGTATGCTGGGGGCCTCAATTTTTACAAAAAAAAAATCAATTCACCAAAAATGAATTGATAAATCAATTCGAATCCAACAGCACTAGCACCAGGCCCTCCTTGGAGGCTGGGCCCAGGGAATCTTGTCCCCCCCCCCCCCCCCCCCCCCCGCCCCTTCTCCTCTCAGCAGCCCTGCCTTTTTGAGTAAATTCTTCATGCTTTTCTAAGATTTCTTTTGTTATAAAATAAAGCATGTTTGAGTCTCTGTGGATTATATTTAATAACTTCTTGGTATGAGGAAGCGGTATGGTTTGCTGATTACAGCACTAATCTACAAATTCAGGATACTCTAGGGCACCAGCTCAAATATGAGCTCTACCTCTCCACTCTTTTGTAATTTCAGACAAATCATTTTATTTGCCCATTCTTCATTTCACCCAACTGATATTGGTTAAATAATTATTGGAACAATGCTCCTCTCCCCCCACCCCTTTGGTCTGCCAGGCCATTCACCTCAGAGATGATAGTGCATGTTAGAATCCTATTCAGAAATTAACACCTACATAAATGTTTACAAAAATTAATATTTGATTTGTCACGTATCTCACAGGCTCAAAGTGATTGTGATAATTACTGTATACTATTTTAGCCAGCTATTCTATGCAAACTGTGTTGATGCAAATCAAAGCAGACTATATACCTTCAGGCCATCATCTCCTGTTTCCCCTTGTGAACCCTGTGAAAAAATTGAGGAAAAATAATTGAATATATGAAAGGCAAGAGAATGACCATTTGAACTAATCACAGCTATCCTAGCAGTGAGCTTACTTTGGGGCCTGCTAATCCATGGGAGCCTGGGCTTCCAGGTAGGCCAGAGTCACCCATTTCACCTTTGGATCCCTAATAACGAAGAAACAGAGCAGCATAGTTTATATGGTATAGTCCCAGGTTTATCTGAAGTACAGTTTACATTGCATTTGAAATATCAATGGCTGAACAAAAAACACAGAACAGCTCCTGTGATTTTATCATCTGCAATTAAAAATCCCAAACCATATGTTTATGTTACATGAAAGAAGGCAAAAATTGGAATTGTTTATCTGCAATACTGTATTGTAATTGTAAATTATATAGGAATTGAAAATTATAAACTGTTTTGACATTATGATATGTATAGAGGGGCATTTTCAATATGACTTCTAAGTCCGACTTTGGACATTCTACACAAAACGTCCAAAATCTGAATAGGAAAGAAGGTCATTTTTGAAAAAGAAAAACGTCTACATTTTTTTGTTTTTAAATACTTTTTCGAACAAGGTTTTGTGCTTTGAACATTTTGGTTTTTGGTCTATTTTTGAAAAAAAAAAAAAAGTACAAAATGTAGAAAATCAAGCCATTGGGTTGTAGAAGGAGCCAGCAATTTTAGCAGACTGGTCCCCCAGACATTACAGGAGAGCAATGGGCACCCTAGAGGGCACTTCTGTGCACTTCATAAAAATTCTCCCAAGTACACATCTCACCTTTGCTCTTGCCCCCTGAGCCCTTCAAAACCCACCCAAAACACACTGTCCCCCACTGTAAACCACTACAATAGCCAAAAACATGTTACATATGACAGGTTACAATAAAAAATAACATAATAAAAACTTAAACACAACATAATAAAAAGAAAACTTATTACAACAAACCATCACAAACATATAACATTAAATCATAACAAAACAGATAACAACCAAAGGGCCCTGTTTGCTAAGCCGCACTGTAGGCGCGCAAACCTTTTAGCGCATGCTAACACTAGAGACACCCATAGGAATATAATGGGTGTCTCTATAGTTAGCGTGTGCTAATTTAGTGCATGCTAAAACGTTAGCGTGCCTATAGTGCAGCTTAGTAAACGGCCCAAAATATTAACTAAAACATACAAATAGAAACATAAAAGAATAATAAGGATAACTAAATAGCCAACTATTACATCAACAAAAAAACCTCTTCAATTTAATAGCATCATGTAAAATCATCAAAAGCTTTGGGGGTGGGTGGGGGGAACCCAGATCTTCTAATCCATGTAAAATAACAGTTAAAAGAATTAGGACAGCAGAATGAAAGTATTATTCTGGCAGAGACTGGTGTACTGAAAGAACATATAGTCGTGCTGGGTCAAACCAGTGGTCCATTCAGCCCAGTAATCTGTTTCTAACAGTGGCCAATTCAGGTCACAAGTACCTGGCAGAAACCCAAACAGTAGCAACATTCCATGCTACCAATCTCAGGGTAAGCAGTGGTTTCCCCATGACTGTGGCAGGGGTGTAGCTACGTGGGGCCATGGGGGCATGGGCCCCCACAGATTACGCCCTGGCCCCCTCTACATTGGACCCTCCACGCCCCCGCATCAGGTACCTTGTTTGCTGGTGGGGGTCCCCAATACCCCGCCAGCCAAAGTCTTCTTCAGCGCCGGTCAACTCCGGCGCCTTCGTTGTGTGATCCTCTGTTTCTGATGCCTTATGTCCTGCACTGTGCAGAACGTAAGGCGTCAGAAACAGATGATCACACAACGAAGGCGCCAGAGTCGACCGGCGCTGAAGACTCTTTGGCTGGCGGGGATTGGGGACCCCTGCCAGCAAACAAGATACTTGATACAGCGGCAGGGCAGGAGGTGGGTGGGCGGCGGCAGTGGCAGGGGGTCCAAAGTGGCGGTGGGGGGGGGGGGTCAGCGGCTAAACAATGGCTCCCCACCTCGGGCTCTGGCCCCCCTCCCACCAAGGTCTGGCTACGCCCCTGGTCTGTGGCCCAAACCTCCCCTGGTGTGAGGAAGTCGGAAGCATGCTTTCTAGCAGCTGACGCCGGCACTCTGCACCTCCTCAGTTCACATGCATGAACTAAGTATATGCAAGGAGTGCTGGCATCAGCTGCTGTAAAGCATGCTGCCGACTTCCTCACACCAGGGGAGGTTCGGGCCACAGAACTCTATGGCTTGCAGGGCTTGGGTAAAGGAAAATTTTGAATGGGGGGGGGGTCAGGAAGAGAGCAGAAAGGAATGGATAGCCTCCCAGTCACCCCCCCCAACAAAAATAGCTGCTGGCTACAACCCTGCTTTACACTGTGACTGATGGTGTGGTGGCGGCAGCCCTCTAAGACTGTTTGCCCTGGGCCCGGCTTTGTCTCTTGGTGGCCCTGATGCTCGCCAATTAATGGCAGTTAGGCACAGAAATGCAGGTATTCTATAACACTACACCTAAATTCTGGAAATGCCCTGACCTGCCCATGCCCCTACTATGACCATGCCTCCTTTGGAGTTGTGCACTATGAAAATTAAGCACGCATGTTGTAGAATAGGATATAGGACATACCTGTGTGTAATGCGGCGCCTAATGATTACCATGAGGAAAGGCTAAAGAGGTTAGGGCTCTTCAGTTTGGAAAAGAGATGGATGAGGGGAAATATGACTGAGGTGTACAAAATCCTGAGTAGTGTACAACGAGTAGAAGTAAATCGATTTTTTACTTGTTCCAAAAGTTCAAAGACTAGGGAACACTCAATGAAGTTACATGGAAAGACTTTTAAAACAAATAGGAGGAAATATTTTTTTCACTCAATGAATAGTTAAGTTCTGGAACTCTTTGCCAGAGGATGTGGTAATAGCAGTTAGCTGTCTAGTTAAAAAAAAAGGTTTGGACAAGTTCCTGGAGGAAAAGTCCATAGTTTGCTATTGAGACAGATGTGGGGAGGCAGCTGTTTGCCCCAGGATTGGTAGCATGCAATGTTGCTAATAAGTGGGTTTCTGCCAGGTATTGTGACCTGGCTTGGCCACTGTTTAAAAATGGGATACTGGCTACTCTTATGTTCTTATGTAAGTGCTTCTTAACACCAATAATCGATTATTATTCCCAATCTAGACAGATGTAGAAATGTTATCAGGAATTAGGGAGGCTAACAAACTGGGGAACACAATAATAATGGGTAATTTCAATTACCCTGATATTGACTGGGTAAATGTAACATCAGGGCATGCTAGGGAGGTAAATTTCCTTGACAAAATCAGGCACTGCTTTATGGAGCAGCTGGTACAGGAGCCAACCAAAGGAGGAAAAATTCTATACCTTGTCCTTAGTGGAGCGAATGATCTGGTGCAGGGGATAATGGTGATGGGGCCACTTGATAACAGTGACCATAATATGATTACATTTGATACCACCTCTGAAGTAAGTACACACAGAAAATCCAATACATTAACATTTAACTTTCATAAAGGAGACTATGATAAAATGAGAAGAACGATGACAAAAAACTTACATCAGGCGTGGATGCTGTTCAAAAATACCATCCTGGAAGCCCAGGCCAGTTATATTCCATGTATTAAAAAAGGAGGAAGAAAGGCCAAATGACAGCTGGCATGGTTAAAAAGTGAGGTGAAGGAAGCTATTAGAGCTAAAGGAAAATCCTTCAGAGAATGGAAGAAGGATCGGCAAAGAGGGACTTCGAAAAAAAAAAAGATTGCATAGGAGGCAAAAAGAGTATATTAAAAGCAAGAAGCCGGCAAAAGAATCAGTTGGACCGTTAAATGACCGAAGGGTAAAAGGGGCACTCAGGGAAAACAAAGCCATAGTGGAAAGATTAAATGAATTCTTTGACTCGGTCATCACCGAGGAAGATTTGGGAGAGATACCGGTCCCAGAGATGTTATTCAAAGCTGAAGAATCAGAGAAATTAAATGAAATCTCTATAAACCTGGAAGATGTAATGGTACAATTTGACAAATTGAAGAGTAGCAAATTGCCTGGAAGATTGGAGGGTGGCCGATCTAACGCCGATTTTCTAAAAAAGGTTCTAGAGGTGATCCGTGAGCCTGATGTCTGTGCCGAACAAAATGGTAAAGACTATTATAAAGAACAAAATTAGAGAGCATATTCAAAAGCATGGATAAATAAGGCAAAACCAACATGGATTTAGTGAAGAGAAATCTTGCCTCACCAATCTACTAAATTTCTTTGAAGGGGTGAACAAACATGTGGATAAAGGGGAGCCAGTCAATATTGTGTATCTGGATTTTCAAAAGGCATTTGACAAAATACCTAATGAAAGACTCCAGAGGAAATTGGAGAGTCATGGGATAGGAGGTAGTGTTCTATTGTGGATTAAAAACTGGTTAAAAGATGGAAAACAGAGAGTAGGGTTAAATGGTCAGTATTCTCAATGGAGAAGGGTAGTTAGTGGGGTTCCCCAGGGGTCTGTGCTGGGACCACTATTTTTTTTAATCATATTTTTAAATGACCTAGAGGTGGGAGTAAATAGTGAGGTAATTAAATTTGCTGATGACACAAAGTTATTCAAAGTTGTTGCAAGAGAATTATAAAAAATTACCAGAGGTCCTTACGAGACTGGGAGACTGGGCATCCAAATGGCAGATGACGTTTAAAGTGAGCAAGTGCAAATTGATGTATATGGGAAAGAGAAACCTGAACTATAGTTACGTGATGCAAGGTTCTACATTAGGAATCACTGACCAGGAAAGGGATCTAGGTGTCATCGTTGATGATATGTTGAAACCCTCTGCTCAGTGTGCGGCTGTGGCTTAGAAAGCAAATAGAATGTTAGGCATTATTAGGACAGGAATGGAGTGGAGAAGTGGCCTAGTGGTTAGGGTGGTGGACTTTGGTCCTGAGGAACTGAGTTCAATTCCCACTTCAGACACAGGCAGCTCCTTGTGACTCTGGGCAAGTCACTTAACCCTCCATTGCCCCATGTAAGCCGCATTGAGCCTGCCATGAGTGGGAAAGTGCAGGGTACAAATGTAACAAAAATGAGGACATTATAATGTTTTTGTCTCGTTCCATGGGGTGACCACACCTCGAATACTGTGTGCAATTCTTCACTCAACATGTAATTAAACTCTGGAATTCATTGCCAGAGAATGTAGTAAAAACAGTTAGCTTAGCAGGGTTTAAAAAAGGTTTGGATAGCTTCTTTAAAAAAGTCCATAAGCCATTATTAAGATGGACTTGGGGAGAATCCACTGCTCATTTCTAGAATAAGCAGCATAAAATGTATTGTACTGTTTTGAGATCTTGCCAGGTACTTGTAACCTGGATTGGCCACTGTTGGAAACAGAATTCTGGGCTTGATGGACCTTCATTCTATCCCAGTATGGCAACATTTATGTTCTTATGTACTTTCCATGTGCAAAATTGAGCGCCTAACTTTGGGTAACCATTACAGAATTCTCCCCCTCCCCAGATGTTTATTCCCTTTCTGAAATGAGGAATAAACATTCATTTTTAGGCCCAACCTAGCCCCATTCAAAACATGCCCAGAGCACACCCCCTTGCCATTGGAATATTATTCATTTTTAGACATATATCCCAACTTTGTTAAATCAGAACTTCAGCATTTATAAAAGGTAAATATTTAAATGCTGGATTATGCATGTCTAAAATGCAAATGATGCTTCTAAAATAAGCATCTCACTATAATAAAGGTGAACAGCGACCACTGTCTTACTTGGACACATTTAAAGGGAAATAAAAGTTTTTGTTCAATTAAATAGAAACCAAGAAACTGACCCTCAAAATTTTGGTCTATCCTTTTCTTTTCCTTTTCAACACACCCCAGACTACCAATTGGGTGTTACTTAAAAAAAAAAAAAAAAAGAAGAAGCTCTAATAATGGTCAAAAGTCGATAAAAAAGAATGGGGGGGGGGGGGGGGGGGGGGGAGGGGGAGAGAAACTACTGCCACTTTCTCAGGTGCTTGTTCATTTAACAAGATTAGCTCTTCCCCTTACTGTATTGATAGATGGGTAAATTAGAATTTTGACACATCTTTTGAAACGCTGCACTTAAAAAAAAAATTACACTCCAATTGCACGGTCTACTACATTTCTATTGCAGCCAGCGCATACATGTATTTGTGAAGATAGGATAGCCTGGGGGTTGGCGGGAGGTGGGGAGGAATGGCATGGTTGCATTTTGTGTGCAATGTGACTTACCACAGAACCTGCTCTTCCTGGTGGACCCCTTGGCCCTTGATCACCTTTATCTCCCTAGAAAGACAGTTGATGGCAGATTTATGCTGAGCATAAATGTTACTTGCAAATTCATTAACTGTAGTAATTGATTTTAAAATCATATCATGGTAATTATGTTCAAACTGACTTCTACTGTATTTAGTTATTATATGTTATTGATTATGGTGGATTTCTCCTACAAGTGGAGGAAATAGCCCACTTTTACTCTATAAGGCCTATATACCAAGTTGCAC
Organism: Microcaecilia unicolor; assembly: GCF_901765095.1. Classification (NCBI taxonomy): domain Eukaryota; kingdom Metazoa; phylum Chordata; class Amphibia; order Gymnophiona; family Siphonopidae; genus Microcaecilia; species Microcaecilia unicolor. The sequence continues at coordinate 321,678,738 of NC_044031.1, forward strand.
AAAGATTTTCTACTTAATGCGCATCAATAACCCAAATTAAGGCAGATTAAGGGCTAAATTTGCTACATTTACTAGTGTGTTACTTTATCACACATTATTGTATATTATTTAGCAGAGGTCTCACTTTATCCAGTGAGTCATAGTTCCTTATTTATTTATTGGGATTTATTAACCGTCTTTAGGAATAAATTCACCCAAAGCAGTGTATAGCAGGTACAGTTTAACATAAAACGTATAATTTTGTTAACAGCATAACAATAGTAAAATAACCATAAATACAATAAATACCTGAAAACAGTAAGTTGAAACCTAATCATAAAACTACCGTGAAACAGTATCAAAAATATACACATTTAACAGCACTGGAATTCAAATATCAGAGATATAGAGGGCTATAATCGAACAGGGGCGGCCATCTATAAGGGCAGCCATCTCTAAGGCCGGCCCCGTAAAGAGGTGTCCCCGACCGTATTATCGAAACAAGATGGGCGGCCATCTTTCATTTAGATAATACGGTCGGGGCTGGCCAAATCTCAACATTTGGGTCAATACCAGAGATGGCCGGCCCTTAGATGGCCAGCATTGGTTTTCACCGATAATGGAAACCGAGGCCGGCCATCTCAAACCCGGCCAAATCCAAGGCATTTGGTCATGGGAGGAGCCAGCATTTGTAGTGCACTGGTCCCCCTCACATGCCAGGACACCAACCGGGCACCCTAGTGGGCACTGCAGTGGACTTCATTAATTGCTCCCAGGTACATAGCTCCCTTCCCTTGGGTGCTTAGCCCCCCAAATCCCACTCCTCACAACTGTACACCACTACCATAGCCCTTATGGGTGAAGGGGGGCACCTACATGTGGGTACAGTGGGTTTCGGGTGGGTCTTGGAGGGCTCCCATTTACCACCACAAGTGTAACAGGTGGGGTGGGGGGGTGGGCCTGGGTCCGCCTACCTGAAGTGCACTGCACCCACTAAAACTGCTCCAGGGACCTGCATACTGCTGACATGGAACTGGGTATGACATTTCAGGCTGGCATACAGGCTGGAAAAAATGTTTTTAATTTTCTTTTAGGGTGGGAGGGGGTTGGTGACCACTGGGGAAGTACAGGGAGGTAATTCCTGATTCCCTCCGGTGGTTATCCGGTCAGGTTGAGCACCTTTTTGAGGCTTGGTCCTGAAAATAAATGGACCAACTAAAGTTGGCCAAATGCTCGTCAGGGCCAGCCTTCTTTTTTCCATTATCTGCCGAGGCTGGCCATCTGTAAACTATGCCCCCATCCCGCCTTCGGTACACTGCCGACACACCCCCTTGAACTTTATCCGGCCCTGCTACGGAAAGCAGTTGAAGCCGGTCAAAATCAGCTTTTGATTATGCCGATTTGGTCGCCGTTAGGAGATGGCTGGTCATCTCCCGATTTGTGTCGGAAGATGGCCGCCCTTCTCCTTCGAAAATAAGCAGGATAGTGTAATGTTAGCATAATACTAATGATACACCTAATAAGCATGCATTAGAACATTCAACTAACATAGATATGATGCTAAAGATTTTCTACAATACGGCTTACCATATAGCTGAGGGACCAAGAGCAGATATATGATGGGAACAATATCTATATAAATAAAAATGTAAATGTTTGTTTGTTCAAAATCTTAAATCTCCGAAAGTTCTTCACCATTGCTTTCAAATTTGGACACAACGTTGCATTCGAATACATGCATGTTTTTATATACCTACTATTATATAGATGTCACAGCTGTCGTACTCGCGGACCGGAAGCAGTGCGACGAGTAATTGCAAATCAAACTAAGGAAGAACGGCCATCACCGAACGAGCGAAACAGACAAAGAATGGCTCAAATACGTGCCAAGGAAGCAGCAGAGCGTTGTGCAGCCAGACTTGACGATGCACGGTTGCGAGCACGGCGATAGCGTTCTGCAGCTTCAGATCTGCTTCGTTCTCAACAGAATCAACGCGACAGGCTGAGAGTGGCTTAAATCTCCGAAAGTTCTTCACCGATTGCTTTGAAATTTCGACACGACATTGCATTCAAATACTCGCGTGTTTTTATTTACCTACAATTGCAAATCAAACTGAGGAAGAACAGGCATCAGCAAACGAGCAAAACAGACAAAGAATGGCTCAAATACGTGCCGAGGAAACAGCACAGCGAAAAACATCGCTCGAGGCTCTTGATCGATCATTGCAAGATTTGCGTGGAAACATCCGACCATTTGGGAACACATTAATATTGCTTGCAGGAGATTTCAGGCAAACATTACCTGTAGTTCCTCAATCGACACCAGCGGACGAAATAAATGCTTGCCTAAAATACTCTACTTTGTGGCAACACGTAAAGACGTTAAACTTAACTACAAATATGCGTGTCCAGCTGCAAAACAATCAATCAGCTCAGATATTCTCACATCAATTGCTGAAAATTAGGAACGGAAAGGTGCCGGTTGATCTGACTTCAGGACGAATTTCATTGCCTCATAACTTCTGCAATTTTGTGACCTCAAAAGAACAATTGGTTGAAAAAGTATTTCCCAATATTCAAACCAATTATAAGAATCACGATTCGCTGAGTGAACGAGCTATTCTTGCGGCCAAGAACAAAGACGTCTACGAACTGAACAATATTATTCAGTCTAACATTCCAAGCGAGCCACTCACATACAAATCCGTCAACACTGTTCTGGAAGCAGATGAAGCGCTTAATTATCCAACAGACTTTTTCAATTCACTCGATCTGCCAGGGATGCCACCGCATGTATTGCAGTTGAAAATCGGCGTGCCAATTATCATGTTGTGAAATATCAACCAGCCAAAGCTTTGCAACCGCACGCAGCTTGCAGTAAAAAAATTAATGAGCAACAGTCTTGACAGGACCTTTCAAAGGTGAACATGTCCTCATTCCTCGCATTCCTATGATTCCAACAGATATGCCGTTTCAATTTAACAGATTGCAATTCCCAATTCGATTGGTGTTTGCAATCACCATCAACAAAGCTCAGGGCCAATCTTTCGCATTCACCCGTTTACATCTACACACGCATTGCTTCTCACATGGACAATTATATGTTGCATGTTCTACAGTCGGCAAACCAGACAATCTCTATCTCTGCACACACAATGGAACAACAAAAAATATTGTATACCCACAAGCATTGTGAAATTAAACATATTAGAAACGTGCGCTTCCTCTTTTCTTTTCTTTCTTTTCCATTTAACCAGACTGAGCCTCGGCAACGTGTGGCCGGGTAGAGCTAGTAATATAATAATAATGCATGCTGACAGCAGTGGCACACAGTAATGTGGTAACATACTTCAGGAAATCTAGCCCTAAGTATAACTTCTCTATTAACTGTTCTAGCACTTTGGGGAAGGCAGATTGCAATTAATGCAGATAAGTGGTTATATTTGTGCTTTAAAAGCACAGCCAATAACACAGAATTTCTATGTTGTTTCTATGAATTATGGCAGCAGTGTGTCAGAGGCAACTGGGATCGCTCATGTCACTTTATGCCCCAGAAGTTCCTTCTGGTAAGAAGAGGAGGATTTAGAATGGATATAGTTAAAATGTATGTTTATATACCACCATTCATAAAATACAGTTCACAATCGGCCTTATTTTAGAAAGTGATGGGCGCCCATATTTCAACCCAATCGGGAGATGGGCGCCCTTCTCGCAAAGGCGCCCAATTCAGTATAATCGAAAGCCGATTTTGGGCGTCTTCAACTGCAATCTGCCGCGGAAATAGGCAAAGTTGATGGGGGCGTGTCGGAGGTGTGGTGAAGGTGGGACTGGGGCGTGTTTATCGGCCGAGGAGAGATGGGCGCCCTCGGCCGATAATCGAAAAAAGAAAGGCATTTTTAGCGCGAATTTAGGTCACTTTTTTTGGACCTTTTTTTTCACAAGTCCCAAAAAAGTGCCCTAAATGACCAGTTGACCACAGGAGGGAATCGGGGATGACCACCCCTGACTCCCCCAGTGGTTACTAACCCCCTCCCATCAAAAAATAAACAACTTTAACAACTATTTTTTCCAGCCTGTATGCCAGCCTCAAATGCCATACCCAGCTCCATCACACCAGTATGCAGGTCACTGGAGCAGTTGTTAGTGGGTGCAGTGGATGTCTGCCAGGTGGACCCAGACCCATCCCCCTCTACCTGTTACACTTGTGGTGGTAAATGGGAGCCCTCCAAACCGCCCCCAAAACCCACTGTACCCACATCTAGGTGCCCCCCTTCAGCCATAAGGGCTATGATAATGGTGTACAGTTGTGGGCAGTGGGTTTTGGAGGGGATTTGAGGGGCTCAGCACCCAAAGGAAGGGAGCTATGGACTTGGGAGGTATTTCACTTTTAATTGTTAAAAGTGCCCCCTAGGGCGCCCGGTTGGTGTCCTGGCATGTAAGGAAGACCAGTGCACTACGAATCCTGGCCCCTCCCATGACCCAATGCCTTGGATTTGTTCGTTTTTGAGATGGGCGCCTTTGGTTTCCATTATCGCTGAAAAACGATACCGCACAGCTGAAATCCGCACAAATCCGATACATTTGGCTGGCACAAACCGTATTATCGGAAAAAAGATGGACGCCCATTTTTTTTTTAAATACGGTCTGTCCCGCCCCTTCACGGACCTGTTCTTGGACATAGACGCTCATGGAGATGGGCGTTCGCATTCGATTATGCCCCTCCATGTCATATTTTGTAATGTTTATTGAATATTTTTACTGCTGTAATTGTCTATTGCTCATGTTTGACTTATTCTTATTGTACCCCGACGTGAGTGAATTCCTTCAAAAAGGCGATAAATAAATCCTAATAAATAAAATAAATAAATAAATAAATAAAATCTCCCTGCACATACCACTAGAGTCTTCCTTATCAGCTTTCAATTGTTTCAATTGTTAGCTCTTATTCCTGGCACAGGGGAAATTAAGGGGGCCTTATATTAACGTGCGCTAATGGATTTAGCATGCATTAATGAATTAGTGTGCATTAAGGGGTCCTTTTACTAAGGGGTCACTTCTTCCTCTTTAACATCAGCAAAATTCGCCCTTTCCTCTCTGAACACACCACCCGAACTCTCGTCCACGCTCTCATTACCTCTCGCCTTGACTACTGCAACTTACTCCTCACCGGCCTCCCACTTAGCCACCTATCCCCTCTTCAATCTGTTCAGAACTCTGCTGCACGTCTTATATTCCGCCAGAATCGATATACTCGTATCACCCCTCTTCTCAGGTCACTTCACTGGCTTCCAATCAGATACCGCATTCAGTTCAAGCTTCTCCTTCTTACCTACAAATGCACTCAGTCTGCTGCCCCTCACTACCTCTCTACCCTCATCTCCCCTTACGTTCCCGCCCGAAACCTCCGTTCACAGGACAAATCCCTCCTCTCATTACCCTTCTCCACCACTGCCAACTCCAGGCTCTGCTCATTCTGCCTCGCCTCACCCTATGCTTGGAACAACCTTCCCGAGTCCTTATGCCAAGCCCCCTCCCTGCCCATCTTCAAGTCTTTGCTTAAAGCCCACCTCTTCAATGCTGCGTTCGGCACCTAACTCTTGCCTTTCAGGAATTCCAGACTGCCCCAATTTGTCTGCCCCTATCGGTCTGACTGTTCACGTGTCCTTTAGATTGTAAGCTCTTTGAGCAGGGATTGTCCTTCTATGTTAAATTGTACAGCGCTGCGTAACCCTAGTAGCGCTTTAGAAATGTTAAGTAGTAGTAGTAAGGCGCACCAACAGATTTAGTTCCCGCAAACAATTAGCATGCACTAAATGATAAAACACCCATAGGAATATAATGGACGTTTTATCATTTAGCGCATGCTAATTGTTAGCGTGCACTAAATCTATTAGCACACCTTAGTAAAAGGACCTCTAAGTGCCATGCAGCTCATAGATATACAATGGGCTGCTCAGCATTTAATGTTCGCCAATCATTAGCACACATTAAATCCGTTAGTACAGCTTACTAAAAGGGCCCCTAACCCCCGGATTCCATATAATGTGCCTGGAGATCCGTGCTGAAATCAGCGTGGATTATATAACAATATGTGCAACTCAATTGGCTTAATAAGCTAACGAGTGCTGATAACAGCACTTAACAAGCAATAATGAGCACTAATTAGCACTGACTAGAATTTAGGTGCACAACTCGCTAAGCTTATTCTGTAATGATGTGCACCGATCTTCTAACACACGCAGGCAAAAAGGAGAGTGGTTATGGGCAGGGAAAATGGGCATTTCATGGGTGTTCTGAAATGTATGCACCTACTTATAGAATATGGCCCAGTGCGCCTAAATCTACGTACCAGGATTTATGCCACGTTTTCATCGGTGTAAATGGATGCACGTAGATTAAGGCGCTGAAATATCAATTAAATGCATTCTATGTTTGCGAGACTTTGCAGTGCGGACCACTGTCATGGCAAAAAAGGTTATCCTTATAAATTGGTTGTCTGCAACAGAACCAAGTGTCCAGCAATGGCGCACACAAATGATAACACTGTTGCGCCTGGAGAGAGTTGGAGTGGGAGACATTTCATCATCAGCAGGAAAGAGTTTTAAAACACGATGGACTCCGTTTTGGATGACCTTGCCCCCGGCGGCAAGAAGCCGCCTGTTGAACATTTGAACATTTTATTGATCTCAACATTGATATACAGGTCTGTGGCAACCTTGAACTGTAAAACAATAGGGGAAGGGGGGAGGGGAGGTAGAGGGGAGTGTAGGGTTGAAACACCAACAGGATTACAGTGGATGGGAGAGCAGGGGAGGGGAGAAAAAGGGGGAAATAATACTATGATGTTCTAGTTGAGTGAGTTCTGTTTATGTATACTTAAGTGATACCATAATTGAGGATATTCATTGAGAGTTCATGAGATTGTAACTAGCTGTGGGGTCAACAAGACATTTGTTTTGGACATATTGAGGTCAATATTCTGCAACATAGTAATGTGAGTAACATAGTAGGTGACGGCAGAAAAAGACCTGTACGGTCCATCCAGTCTGCCCAACAAGATAAACTCATATACGCCTCCCAACCACCGGTGCTGCCACCCAATCTCCGCTATATAGCTTTGATGTGTCCAAAATATTTGGTAGCATTCCCGGATCTCCCATTAAGGTGCATTCTGTTTTGAATGAAATCTACTAAAAATAATGTAAGTTGGAAACCAATGTCTTAGGGCTTTCAAAAAAAAAAAAAAGGGAATGGTTAAATCTATTACTGGCAAATCTCCTAAAGATGTCAGAAGAAGTCAGAAGACATAGGACCAATAAGGTTTAATGACAGGAGATGCATGACATCAAAAAAGCCAAAGCTAGTTCCCCCTGAGCAGTTCCCAGATAGGTCCCAGATAGACTTTCTGTTCCAATTTAACCTTATATGAACAGCACCGCTATTAACGCATGACATGTAAATGATGTGATCGTAAGAGGAAACTAAGGATCGTGCTCCTTGCTAAAAAATATAAAATATTATTCTAAAAGGTAAGATTATTAGTGGCTTATTTGCTCAATATAGAAATTAACCTTATTTTATGATAAGGCCCTCATTTTAGCACTTCTTTTCACATTTTAAAGCAGGGTCTTCAACGGCTGCCAAGCAAGCAGGTCACATTTTTTGCACTACTACTGTTAATATTCATAACATTTCTCTGCATTCAGCAGCTCCAGTTTGCAGAAAATTTAAATGTTTTGGTTATCGTAAAAAACAGGCCTGTTCATGACTCTCAAGGAACAAGGAGGGTCTTTTACTAAAGCTTAGCTCAAGTTATCTGCAGCAGGGCCCATAGGAATAAAATGGGCCCTGCTGCAGATAACTCAAGCTAAGCTTTAGTAAAAGACCCCCAAGATTTGCTAAGTTTGTTTTAACATTCAAACACTGAGAAGACTTCAGCAAAATATAAGAAAGATGCATTTTCTTTCTATTTTTAGCTTATTTATTAGGATTTAGCTCACACCTTCTTCAGTAGTAGCTCAAGGTGAGTTACACTCAGGTGTAGCAGGTATTTCCCTATCCCTAGAGGACTTACAATCTAATTTTGTATCTGAGGTAAACGAAGGTTGAGTGACTTGCCCAAGACCACAAGAAGCCACAGTGGGATCTGAACCCTGGCTTCCCACTACTCTAACCACTAGACTACTCCTCTAGTTCTTTGAACTGTACTGCATTTTAGTAAAAGGACCCCCATATGTTTCAAGAGGAATCTAGGTTCAAGTTTCCAACAAGACTACCATGCCTTTGTGAGAAGGAACATTCAAAAGGATCTTATAAAACGGGCAACCAAAATTCATAAGGAATGAAGCATCAGTCCCATTTATTATGGATAAGCAAACATTTGAGGATGCAAGCACAGTATCCCTCTAATTTTATACACTGCATCACAAGTTAGCCACCAATTAGGCACCTAACCAATTAGGCACCTAACCGACTCCTACGGAAAGATATAAACAGGATGGAGTTGGTCCAGAGGGCAGCTACGAAATTAGTAAACGGTCTTGAATGCAAAAATTATAGGGACAGGCTTATGAACCTCAACATATATATGCTGGAAGAGAGGAGGGAGAGAGGAGACATGATAGAAACGTTTAAATAGCTCAAGGGCATTTATGTACAGGAAGAGAGCCTTTTTCAAATGAAGGAGAGCTCTGGAATGAGGGGGCATATGACAAAGTTAAGAGGCAATAGGCTTAGGAGTAACCTAAGGAAGTATTATTTCACAGAAAGGGTGGTGGAGGCGTGGAATGGCCTCCCGGTGGAGGTGGTGGAGTCGAGGACTGTTCCAGAATTTAAAAAGGCATGGGATAAGCATGTGGGATCGCTTAGGAACAGGGGGGTTACAGAGGATGGGCAGACCGGATGGGTCATTTGGCCTTTATCTGCCGTCATGTTTCTATGTAACTTTAGGTACTCAAATGGAAGTGAGGTACCAAAATGGGGGAAAATGGGAGTTAGGCCCCTAACTACACTTAGGCACTACTCTATAAGCTAACGCCTAAGTAATTTGCTGGAGAATTCTATATATGGCACCAAACATTAGGCATGGAAAAGTGTTCTAACGAATGCAAGGCACTGAAATGGGGACGAAATGGCAGATCCACATGAAAACACATTTACGCACCCATTTACAGAATAGCAGATCTGCACAGGGGGTGTGGCCAAGGAAGGGGCATGGGTGGGTCAAGGGCATTCCTTTAAAATGCAGGCAGTGGTATAGAATAGTGCAGATCGGTGCCCAACTTCTGCACCGGGATTTACACCTGGTTTTAGTTGGTGTAGCTCCTCGCACCCAAAGTTGACCGCAGATGCCAGCCCTACGCGCTATTCTATAAAGAGTGCTGATCCCAGAACGCCCATTATAGAGTAGCGTTCAGCACCAATTTTTTGGCGCCAAATTTTGAGCATCATTTACTTACCGTTCAGTGAATCCAGACTGCCCCAATTTGACTGCCCCTATCGGACTGACCGTTCACTTGTCTATTAGATTGTAAGCTCTTTGAGCAGGGACTGTCTCTCTTTGTTAAATTGTACAGCGCTACGTAACCCTAGTAGCGCTCTAGAAATGTTAAGTAGTAGTAGTATTGAACCTAGGGTTTAGCACATAACTGCAATTTGGATAGGGCATGGGCAAGTCATACACTTAGGCACCAAATTTACAGAATACTGTAAGTTCCATGCCTAGATGCCAACATTTACACCTGCTTTTTACATGGTTTACGTGTTGGTGCCTAAAGATGCAATATAGAATACTATCTTAATGTACAGTTTTTTTTATAGAAATGCCTCCACCAATCTGATAATATGCGATGTATTTCTTAATGCTGGGTTCCTTCATTATGATTACTGCTACATACAACACCAACCACCTGAAATCAAAGGAATCATTAGGGCACAAGAGAAAGCTTATCAATCATGTAGACTATTTTTCAAACAGTAATCCACAAAATATCACAGTATGAAACTCTAAAATAACAAACTTGTAAAGAAAACACGGACGGAAAAGCCTCAAAGTAGCTCAGGACAAAGTTTTGCAGAGCTGATCTAAAAAGATCCTTGCTTCATCAGCAGCAAAATCCTTCCGAAAAGAAGTGACTTCATTCAAAATACAGTCAGTGCTTAATATCAGTGCTCAAAGAAAAATCACTTATCTCATGGCTTAAATGAAGCACCCAAAACGCATCCGGTGGAACTTTCAAGATGCAAAATTGCTCCCGGGCCAACGATAGCCAGTGTTTTGTTAAAACTGCTTCAGGGTCCCAGATGGCAAAAAATGATGATTTTCAAAAGGCTGCATTCAAAAGGTCATATAAAACCTGCGCGTCCTTTTGACCTTTTGTATGAATGCAGTCTTTTGAAAATCAATCAAACAAACAAATAAATAAATAAATAATTGTTGGCTTATCCCTCTTTACTTCTTGTTCTTTTTCCAAGATAAACCTTTTTTTTTTAACCATCCTTATTCAAACTAAGATTTCCCGCTATTTCATCACAAGTTTTGAGTTTTGCATAAAGTTACTTTACCTTTGGTCCCATTAGTCCAATCTGACCTTCTATTCCAGGCACTCCCACGGGACCCTGGAATAATTGAATAGAATAGTAGTTTATTTATCACGCTGCATTTGTTTATTCTGATGTCTGAAAATCTTTTGGTTTATCCTTTTGGCAGGCCAAGTTGGGACTCACATCTTCTCCAGATGGGCCATCGATCCCAGGGATTCCCGACGGACCTTCCTCACCCTGCAAATGACAGAACAGAACAGACTTCCAGCACAGGATCTTATTCAAAAAGGACTTTTGTTTATTCTGTGCCTTATAGGGAAAAAAATATCCATATTGAATAAAGCTTGTTATTAGCAGGGACTGGGGTGGAAGAGGAGCCTGTTCTTTTGAAGATCATTTTCCAGCTTTGAAGTATAGCATTTACACATAACCCTTATCCTTTTTACTCAGGGCTGAAAAAGTTGTGAATGTCCTCATTTAGAGGAAACACTTATACTGCATGAGAACCTAAATCTTTGCAGAGAGGATAATGGAAGATGGAAGATGGAAAATAGAGAGAAACCAATGTCCATTGAGCCCAACATCATGTCTCCGACAGTAGCTAGTGCAAGTCACTTTTTAATAGCAGTATTCTTGTATGAATATTAATTGTCTTGTAATGCTTCTTGTTAATTTGTTGTGTAAGTCACATTGAACTTGAGCTTTCCTGGGAAAATGTGGGGTAGAAATATCAAAACTAACTAACTAAATAAACAGTACCCAGCAGATCCCAAAAGTAGAGCTAGTTCACATAGCTCATTTCCATGGAGGAACAATGGATCTCCCAAGTCTACTGAATGGGAATCTGGATAAATCATATCAATTGATTTTGTAAACTACATTGTGCAGAACAATGTTTTAAATTATCCAAATCCTGGGTCCAGACATAGAGGGTAAACCTGTTTCAGAGTGGTTTATTTTTTTTTTATTACATTTGTACCCCACGCTTTCCCACTCATAGCAGGTTCAATGTGGCTTACATATTATATACAGTTACTTATTTGTACCTGGGGCAATGGAGGGTTAAGTGACTTGCCCAGAGTCACAAAGAGCTGCTTGTGCCTGCAGTGGGAATTAAACCCAGTTCCCTAGGACCAAAGTCCACCACTCTAACCACTAGGCCACTCCTCCACTCACACAATAATGCACATTAAGTGCTGGATTCTTTATAAGGCGTCTTAAATGTAGGTGCATCAGAATAACACATGAAGCGCTATTTTATAAACATTTCTATAGTAAGACATGGTTTATAGAATAGCACATAGGTCGGAAGAATGCGCATACATGTAGGCGCAGCCATTTATACCACTGAAAACCTGTTGAAAATGCCCGCGCCTAAATGTGCACGTGTTCCCCTGATTAACACCCCTGACATGCCTACACTCCTCCCATGGCCACGCCCCTTTTTCAGCAGTGCAGGTTGGCATTTACATGCACCTCTTTTTAGAATATGCCTGAAAAGAAGTGCACATCAATTCCAATTATTGCCAATCAGTGTTATTGGCTAATTATTATGATAAATTGGCTCATTACTCAATTGAGTAGTGTGTATAAATTGGCCGCATGCATAATTTAACACGCACTATTCACCGTGCCTTATATAGAATCCAACCTTAAATGCTCACACAAGCATTACCACTGTGGCCAATGAAATATATATGCTGCAGAATACATATGAGCTGTATTGCATGTAAATACATGTAATGTGCTCATTAATATTAAAGTTGTACAAAATCGACCATAATAAATTTCAGGAGGTGTAGTTAATATTCCTCAAGAGCATCAGCAGGTTAACCCTTTAGTGTCCAATGTTCCCGTAATAAGCCATATGATAACAGATTGATGGGAACATTGGACACTAAAGGGTTTTAATGTGTCCCTAATGCTCTCAGCAGTCCTGCAGTAGTTAAAGGGGCAGCTATCTCAAGTTGCAAATCCATCCTTCCAAAGGAGAACAGTTGTACCTCAGGCTATGTCCTCCTCCTCCGCCGCCACCATCTAGGACCTGAGTAGGGGCTTGAGCCCTATGGGAAATTGGTTTGCCAAGCACTTCAAACCATGACTTGGGCACTGAGTGATAATGGAAGATGATGCAACCCAAGGCATTGCTGCTCTCCATCTCCTTAAGGTGAAGTTGCACAAATATGGGGATGGATTTGATTCCTGGCTTAGGTTTCCTACACTTTGAGTAAAATGGGAATGCTGTGACAGTAGCTGTCACAGTCCCTGGAGGATGGGGGTGGGTGAGAAGGAGAAGGGGTCAGAGTCCTTGTACAAAGCTGACATTTAGAGGTAGAACTGCAGTGTTCCAGAAAGAGCCTCAGTGCAAGGCCCCAGTTGAGGACTATGTGGAATTATATACATTTATTTGTAAAATGATATTAGGCACTTGTGGAAATGTATTTATAACTTCCCTCCATCAAAAAGATTTTTCTACCTTTGTTGGTGTGTGTTTTACTGAAGTGCTATGAAATGGCTTGAATTTGGTATTTGCTTTTTCCAAATCTGAGCTCAAGTCAAGTTACATTCATTTATTATAATTTGGCAGATGTTAAAACTGCATAGCTCAAATCAATTTGCAATTAAAATATCAGCAATACAATACACAAAATATCATTCTCTCGTCCATCACGTTGTACCCACAATACCCACAGACCCCCTCAATCATTCAAACCATCTTCCAACTCCTCAGGTGTCATTAAAAACCTGTCTAAAAAGCAGGCTTTAGTCTTTAAAAAGCAGAACTAGTCACAATTAACAGCTAGTCACATTTACACATCAATTCTTAAAACACTGGTTAAGTCCTTTACTTATCTCAATATACTGTAGATATCACGGTAGAAGGGTTAAATGAATGCTCTGAAAAGATAAAATATCCTCACCTTAGTACCTTGTACTCCTCTATAGCCTGGTATTCCTGGGTAGCCCTTTTATGATGGGGTAGGGAGGGGAAAGAAAAAATGCAATAAAGCTATAAAGATAACCAGTGGTGCAAGATAAAGAGATTTAAAGAACCTTTTTGTATGAAAACTAAAATATAATCTCCAAAGGTAATGAATAGTAATAAAACAAAACAATAAAGAATAAGATTATGCCATTTTCTGAGCTTGAGCTGGCTGGAGAAAAGGCATCGGTGTGAGCTTGTGACAGACAGTCTGCGGATTGACTGCCGTCGTGCCAGCTTTCCCCCAACTGTAGTCATCCAACCCTTAAAAGATAACATAAGCACGCCAGCTCTAAGGTACCAACCCTCTCAACAATAAAAATTCTCCCCAATCCCTCCCCTTCTATACCCAAAGTGGGTGGGCACAAAATTTTCCCTCAGTCTCCATCCTCCCACCACTCTCCACCCCTTTCCCAGCACCTCCCAACTCAAAATATAAATACTTTAGCTAATGAGGATCCTCAAGGTCTGTCAGCTGAAGACTTCCTTCGAAGGTGGCCAGAACTATTTTTTACTGAGCTTGGCAGACAGTAGAAACATCCACCAATGCCAGTTCCTCACACATGCTTAGTTGATGGTGGCTCAAGGATGCTACTGTCGACTGTAGAGTTTGGTAGAAGGAAGTTCTAGCTGCCTTTGGAGGAGGTCCTCAGCTGGTGATGCTTGAGGATCCTCACCAGCTACAACAAGGGTCAGGGCTGGTGCTAGACATTCTAGGGCCCATATCAGAAAATAAAGGAGGGGCCCCCCCAGATCCCCTCTTCTCCCTGCATTCCCTCTGATCCTTCCACTTGCCAGTACTATCCCATCAACATACCCTCACCAAATACAGAACAGGGGATCACAAAATAGAAATAAAAATATTTAGCTAAAAATTGAACTGGAAACCCCAAGCAGTTATAACTACAAAAGTCTATCTATCAATTTTTGATATACCTCATTCTACTGATGCACAAATCAGGGTGGTTTACATATGTAACTATTCAGGTACTTGCACTGTCCTAGATGGGCTCACAATCTAAGTATATTGTACCTGAGACAATGGAGGGCTAAGTGTCTTGCCCAGGGTCACATGGAGCTGCAGAGAGAATTGAACCTGGTTCCCCAGGATCTTAACCTACTGCTAACCATTAGGCAGCAGTGGGACTTAAACCTGGTTCCCCAGGTCTGCATCCCACTGCACTAACCATTAGGCCACTCCTCCACTCCACATAAGTGCTGCCATACTAGGACAGACCGAAGGTCCATCAAGCCTAGAATCCTGTTTCCAACAATGGCCAATTCAGGATAAAAGTACCTGGCAAGATCCCAAAACAGTACAATACATTTTATGCTGCTTATCCTAGAAATATGCAGTGCATTTCCCCCAAGTCCATTTAATAATGGCCTATGGACTTTTCCTTTAGGAAGCCATCCAAACCTTTTTTAAACTCCACTAAGCTAACCGCCTTTACCACATTCTCTGGCAACAAATTCCAGAGTTTAATTAAACGTTGAGTGAAGAAATATTTTCTCAGATTTGTTTTAAATTTACTACTTTGTAGCTTCATTGCGTGCCCCCTAGTACTAGTATTTTTAGAAAAGGTAAACAAGCGATTCACGTATACTCATTCAATTCCACTCATTATTTTATAGACCTCTATCATATCTCCCCTCAGTCGTCTTTTCTCCAAGCTGAAGAGCCCTAGTTGCTTTAGCCTTTCCTCATAGGGAAGTCATCAGATCTCCTTTATCATTTTCATCACCATTCTCTGTACCTTTCCTAATTCCACTATATCTTTTTTGAGATGCGGTTATCATAAATGCACACAGTATTCAAAGTGAGGTCACACCATGGAACAATAC
Source organism: Microcaecilia unicolor (assembly GCF_901765095.1). Taxonomy (NCBI): domain Eukaryota; kingdom Metazoa; phylum Chordata; class Amphibia; order Gymnophiona; family Siphonopidae; genus Microcaecilia; species Microcaecilia unicolor. Next base: position 321,694,087 of record NC_044031.1, read on the forward strand.
AAAGGCATTATAACGTCCTCATTTTTGTTTTCCATTGCTTTCCTAATACCAACCATTTGCTTTCTTAGCCGTCACTGCATGCTGAGCAGAGGGTTTCAACATATCATCAACAATGACACCTAGATCTCTTTCCTGGTCGGTGAACCTTGCATCATGTAACTATAGTTCAGGTTCCTCTTTCCCATATGTATCACTTTGCAGTTGCTCAAATTGAATATCATCTGTCATTTGGATGCCCAGTTTCGTGGAGGGGCATAATCGAAAGAAAACGTCTATCTCCATGGGCGTTTATCTCCGAGAACGGGTCCGTGAAGGGGCGGACCGAACCGTATTTTGGGAAAAAATAGACGTCCATGTTTTATTCGACAATTTGTGAGCTGGGCGTTTTTGTTTTTCAGCGATAATGGAAAATGAAAGCGTCCAGCTCAAAAACGAATAAATCCAAGGCATTTGTTCGTGGAAGGGGCCAGGATTCATAGTGCACTGGTCCCCCTCACATGCCAGGACACCAACCGGGCACCCTAGGGGGCACTTTTACAAAAACAAAAAAAAAGGTAAACGAGCTCCCAGGTGCATAGCACCCTTCCCTTGGGTGTTGAGCCCCCCCAAATCCCCCTCAAAACCCACCACCCACAAGTCTACACCATTACTATAGCCCTAAGGGGTGAAGGGGGGCACCTATATGTGGGTACAGTGGGTTTGGGGGGCGGTTTGGAGGGCTCCCATTTACCAGCACAAGTGTAACAGGTGGGGGGGGATGGGCCTGGGTCCGCCTGCCTGAAGTGCACTGCAGTACCCACTAAAACTGGTCCAGGGACCTGTATACTGCTGTCAGGGAGCTGGGTATGACATTTGAGACTGGCAAAAATATTTTTAAAGTTTTTTTTTTTAGGGTGGGAGGGGATTAGAGACCACTGGGGGAGTAAGGGGAGGTCATCTCCGATTCCCTCCAGTGGTCATCTGGTCAGTTCGGGCACCTTTTTGAGGCTTGGTCGCAAGAAAAAATGGACCAAGTAAAGTCGGCCAACTGCTCGTCTGGGACGCCCTTCTTTTTTCCATTATCGGCCGAGGACACCCATGTGTTAAGCACGCCCCAGTCCCACTTTCGCTATGCTTCCGACACGCCCCCGTGAACTTTTATCATCCCCGTGACAGAAAGCAGTTGAGGATGCCCAAAATTGGCTTTTGATTATGCCGATTTGGGTGACCCTGGGAGAAGGATGCCCATCTCCCAATTTGTGTCGAAAGATGGGCGCCCTTCTCTTTCGAAAATAAGCCTGTTTGTGTCATCAGCAAATTTAATTACTTCACTAGTTACTCCCATCTCCAGATCATTTTTAAATATGTTAAAAAGTAGCAGTCCCAGCACAGACCCCTAGGAACTCCATTATCAACCCTTCTCCTTTGATAATACTGACCATTTAACCCTACTCGCTGTTTTCTATCTTTTAACCAGTTTTTAATCCACAATACAACACTACCTCCTATCCCATGACTCTCCAATTTCCTCTGGAGTCTTTCATGAGGTGCTTTGTCAAATGCCTTTAGAAAATACAGATACATAATATCAACCGGCTCACCTTTATCCACAGGTTTGTTCACCCTTCAAAGAAATGTAGTAGATGGGTGAGACAAGATTTCCATTCACTAAATCCATGTTGGCTTTGTCTCATTAATCCATGCTTTTTGAATATGCTCTGTAATTTTGTTCTTTATAATAGTCTCTACCATTTTGCCTGGCACTGATGTCAGGCTCAGTGGTCTATAATATCCCACTGATGTCAGGCTCACTGGTCTATAATATCCTGGATTACCTCTGGAACCTTTTTTAAAAAATCGGTGTTACATTGGCCACCCTCCAATCTACCGATACAATGATTGATTTTAAAGATAAATTACTTATTACTAACAATAGTTCTGCAAGTTCATTTTTGAATTCTATCAGTACTCTGGCATGAATACCATTTGGTCCAGGAGATTTGCTACTCTTCAATTTGTCAAATTGCACCATTACATCTTCAAGGTTTGTAGAGATTTCATTCAGTTTCTCTGACTCGTTAGCTCTGAATACCATTTCTGGCACCAGTATCTCTCCTAAATCTTCCTTGGTGATGACCAAAGCAAAGAATTCTCCACTATGGCTTTGTCTTCCCTGAGTACCCCTTTTACCCCTCTGTCATCTAGCAGTCCAACTGACTCTTTTGCTGGCTTCTTGCTTTTAATATACTTTAAAAAAATGTTTTTACTATGTGTTTTTGCCTGCAACACAATCTTTTTATAAAAGTCCTTCTTTGCCTTCCTTATCAGCGCTTTGCATTTGACTTGCCATTCCTTACGCTGTTTCTTATTATTTTCAGTTAGATCCGTCTTCCATTTTCTGAAGGATTTTCTTTTAGCTCTAATAGCTTCCTTCACCTCACTTTTTAACCATGTCGGCTGTCATTTGACCTTCCTTCCTCCTTTTTAAATACATGGAATATAATTGGCCTGGGCGTCCAGGATGGTATTTTTGAACAGCATTCACACCTGATGTAAATTTTTGACCTTCGCTGCTGCTCCTCTAAGTTTTTGTTTTCACCATTTTTCTTTTTTTATCATAGTCTCCTTTTTGAATGTTAAATGCTAATGTTTTGGATTTCCTGCGTGTACTTACTCCAGAGCTTATATCAAATCTGATCATGTTATGATCACTCTTATCAAGCGCCCCCATCACCATTACCTCCTGCACCAGATCATGAGCTTCACTAAGGACTAGGTCTAGAATTGTTCCTCCTTTTGTTGGCTCCTGACCAGCTGGTCCACGAAGCAGTCCTTGATTTCATCTACGAACTTTACCTCCCTAGCCTGTCTTGATGTTACATTTATCCAGTCAATATCCGGATAATTAAAATCACCCATTGTTATTGTGTTACCCAGTTTGTTAGCCTTCCTAATTTCTGATAACATTTCTACATCTGTCTGTTCATACTGGCTGGGTGGACGGTAGTAAACTCCTATCACTATCCTTTTCCCCTTTACAAATAGTAACATAGTAACATAGTAGATGACGGCAGAAAAAGACCTGCATGGTCCATCCAGTCTGCCCAAGACAAACTCATGTGTATACCTTACCTTGATTTGCACCTGTCTCTCCCAGGGCCCAGACTGTACAAGTCTGCCCAGCAGTTTTTCCCGCCTCCCATCACCGGCTCTGGCACAGACCATACAAGTCTGCCCTCCCCTATTCTCACCTCCGAACCACCAACCCCTCTTCCCCCCATCTGCTCCGCCACCCAATTTTAGCTAAGCTTCTGAGGATCCATTCCTTTTGCACAGGATTCCTTTATGCATATCCCACGCATGTTTGAATTCCGTTACCGTTTTCATCTCCACCACCTCCCGCGGGAGGGCATTCCAAGCATCTACCACCCTCGCCGTGAAAAAATACTTCCTGACATCTTTCCTGAGTCTGCCCCCCTTCAATCTCATTTCATGTCCTCTCGTTCTACCACCTTCCCATCTCCGGAAAAGATTCGTTTGCGGATTAATACCTTTCAAATATTTAAACGTCTGTATCATATCACCCCTGTTCCTCCTTTCCTCCAGGGTATACATGTTCAGGTCAGCAAGTCTCTCTTCATACGTCTTGGAACGCAAATCCCATACCATTCTCGTAGCTTTTCTTTGCAACGCTTCCATTTTTTTTACATCCTTCGCAAGGTACGGCCTCCAAAACAGTGCCACTGTTGCCCTTCGCTATGGGAAGCAAACTTTTGATTTCATGAAACTGTATCCATAGATCTCTAAAGGAGGATACTACATACTTCAACTTTGCTCTGACCTCTGATAAAGGCATTAGCCAAAACACGGGCTGTATCAGATCCTCCAATAAAATTGCTTCCCTGGCAGTTTGGCTTCGTTTGTTTGTTCCATCTGAGATCCTCTACATTGACTCTGCTTCACGTTTATCCGTGTTGCTGTTTTTCCTTTGATCTGCTGGAAGTGGGATTTGAACCTGTCTTCCCTGAGTCTCAACTCACTGCACTAACCATTAGACTACCCCCATTTGTATAGGTGATGATATACAAATCATAGCTTGTATAGATCTTTTGGACGTAAATGACATAGCTCTATTAACTTGAGGCTAAATACTACTGCCAATTGGTTCACCGCTCAACAGATGATCCTGAATCCAACCACATCTAAAGTCCTTATTATCACAGAGGAGAGGGCTTAACATTATCCCAGTTAAAGTCTTAGACACTAATATACCAATTGATTCAACATTATAGATCTTAGGTTTTACATTTGGACAATACTCTTACCTGTTGTACACAAATATACTCAGTAGTACAACATTGTTTTGATAGATTTAAAATGATTTCCTATTTTTTTCACATTACTCCACCAAAGTGCTCTCTGAATCTTGATACGTACCCTAGTCATCAGTACCATGGGACTACTGTAATGCCTTATACCAGGGACTTAGGTTTTTACATACCCAATATCTCCAGAATGTCCAGAATACTGCAGTTAAACTTATTTGCAGGCTAGAAAATACGATCATGTAGCACCAATGCTTAAACATGAGCACTAGCTACCATTCTCACATCGTGTTACATATAAAATTCTACTGTTGACCTATAAAGTACAGCATAGTGGCTACCCTCTCTTTTTATCATGTCTTTTAATACCCTACTCCCTTGGCAGATCATTAAGATCTAGTCAGCATCAATTACTTGTAGTTCCCACTTCTAGTCAGAAAATATATGATCATATTCATTGTAAAATCATTAGTGTGGTTGCTTCCAAGTTATGGCATGCCTTACCAATTGATTTGAGATCATAAACTAGTCTAAAAATATTCCAAGCTGGACTAAAAACATTGTTATTCAGACATGCCTTTTCATCTTAGTATAAATTCTTTCTTTTATCAGTACAGAAGGTGGGAGAAGAGGGGGCCGGAGGTGGGCCTGGAGACCACATCAGTATGAGACTTTTTATCTTTTTCCTTTTTTCTTTCCTATTAGTAATAAAGATCCTTCTTTTCTCTTTTCTTTATTGTTTTTATTATTATTTTATAACATAACCATAATTGTACATTGCTCAGAAGTCATTTGATGAGTAGTATAGTAAAAAACTTAATAAACTTGAAAGTCTGGGTGGGCACTAAGTGCCCCATTGCCTTCCCTTTCCTCTTCTCTCCACTTGCCCTCTCCCCTCCCGGAAAGAAAACATTAAAATTAAAAGTATCTTAGCTGGTGGGTATCCCCAAGCTTTACCAGCTGAAGAAATCTGAAGCCACTCAAAGTCTGATAAAGTACAGCAATCAGCAGCAGCGCAATGTCAACATCATGAGCATACTCAGTTCTTGTGCATGAACTGGCAAGGGTTAGATAATTCTGAAGCAGAACTCTGAGGATTTGTGCTCTTTCCATAAATTTACATACACTTTATTTTCAGAAAAATGACTCAACCCCTTGTTTGGGGAAACCATTTGTACGCAAGGAATACACACAAAACTTTTCTCTCGCCACTGTCGCTCAGTACCTGCACTCTTGCCTTCAGGAGCAGGTTCTTTGAAAGGTTGGTGGGCAGAGGGGGTGAAATATTCCTTTCAGGCCCACAGTATATACTCTTATATTTCCCAAAGACACATAGGACTAAATTCTATAAATAGCGCCCAAATTTGGGCACCAAAACAATGAGCAGTAAGCACTATTCTATAAAGAGCTCTCAAAGTTGGGCATCGTTTATAGAATAGCGCTTTGAACCAGGATCAGCACCCAACTAAAATTAGTCCCACTGAAAACTTACTAAGGCTGAGTGCCTAAATTTATTGGCCTAGTTTCAGTAGGCTTTCTTGCTTCCTAACTTAAGTTGCTTAATTATATAAATAGTGGTTGAATATCATCGGCTCTCGGTATAGTTGGGTAGAATGCTCATACTTCACGCTCACCAACTCTCCCCCCCCCCTTTCACCAGCACTGTGCCGGGAAATAAGAAATTTATGCAACATTATCTGTATAGTACCGCTGAAAAGTCATGGATAGGGGCTATTAAATGTATAAACATCTTTGAATATCTTGCCTATGGAGTCTAAGGATATCATTTGTAATTGGATGAGAAACTGACTGAAAGGGCAGGGTTGCTACAAAGAGTAAAAATAGAACACTTTCTAATCATAATGAGTTGGTGTGCAAGTTTTCTTGGGATCTGCCCTGAAACGAGTGCAATTCATATTTTTATCAGAAATATTGTCAATTTGCAGAGGAAGTCAAAATCTGCCTCACAGTCTTTGTTTATTTCTCAGGATATGAGGTATATCCAATTGTTGTTTTGATTATCACCTCTGTTTTACCTTTTTTCCTGGAAGATGTTGTTCATCCCTTGCACCAGAAGGTCCAAGGTAGCCCTTGAAGTGAAGAAGTTAGCGAGTTAGATATTAAATTTCTACCTCTGTGTGTTCTTTGTCTCAGAGTTTCATTACGTTCGCACTTTTTTTTAACCAACTTTGAATATCTTATTGAATTTTCCAAACCATATAACACAACTTCATGTTTCACAATTATAAATTAACATTTTTGATAAGGTTATCTTAACCCATCATATAATTGGAGACTGAGATTGATACTAGATCCCACTTTTAACTTGCATGATTTCTGACATCATAACAAAATTACTCATTGAAGATTTATCTCGCCCATGCTGCCAGCTGGGCTACATTTTATGATCTCACAGTACAGAAAAACACAGGCCCCCGATATTCAAAAGCATTTAACCAACCAGGAAGGGCACCTGGCTGGTTAAATGCCCCATAACCAGTTATCCAGCAATATTCAGCAGGAGATAGCTAGCTATCCCCCACTGAATATTACTGGTTAGTGGCTAGTGGATAACCGGTTATATCGGGCAATATAACCAATTATCCGACGATTTTTAGCCCACGTTTAGTGGCCAAATATGGCCACTTGACAACGTGGGATATCTTTGACTGGTTTCAAGATAACCAGCTAAATCTGAATATCTATTTAGTCAGTTATCTTGAAACCAGCTTAAAAATAAACAGGATATTCAATGCCAGTCACCGGAAATGGTTCAACATTGAATATCTGGTATCACTGTGGACCGCAGGAGTTAGCCAGGCTAACACTTGTGGTCTGAATATCAACCCCAGGTTGATTAACTTTATAGACATTTCTTTCAAACAAACCAAAGCTTTTCTACATTTATAAGTTGTTAAGTAATACCCCTCTTATTATGCCATAATTTAGAATCTCTAGTGCTTTCCTAATTTTTTCCAGTCCTTTCCTGTACTTAGCTGAAGTGCCGCAATGCCATCTGTGAGTCGAGAGAAAACTGCATGCTGTACACTGAAAAGCCCTCATCTGTTCTGCATTTTCATGACCATTAACTGTCACCATACCAGAGGTGCTTATTTCTCTTTTTCTTCAGGGCATGTGAATGCCACCTCAGCAGCAGTGCCCATTTAATCCTGAAGAACAGAGACCTGAATCATGAATCAAATCCCAGGCTATCTCCTAGGGGTGCAAAGCACAACCCCACTGAGACATGCAGCACACATGATATTTGATTCATTCACATACTAACCAAATCTTTGACTATCATCTTCCAGTTAATATTCAAAGCAACTTAGCCAGCTGCTGACCAGTTAAATTGCTTGGTCGGGGCTAGCTGCTGATTTTCAGCTGTACTTAACTGGCTAAGTGCTGCTGAAATTCGCGGTTAGCACCCAACTCAAGACTGGCCATGTAGGGGGTGTTCAAGGGAGCAGAGTCAGCACTTGGTCATTTAAGTGCTTATAATCAGCCCTTAAGGGAATTATTCTATAAAGGTTATGCTCCTAAATTTATGAGCATAAATTTTAGGAGTGTAAATTTAGAGTGTAACCTTTATAGAATAAGGCCCTAAGCGGCCAGGCTTAGCATATAAATGGGACTGCATAAAAGTCTGTCCTATTGTTATGCAGTAACCCATAGCTGTTTAAGTGCTGAATATTGACTTAAGTGGCTATGTGTTAGCTGGCTCAAAAATAACTGGATATTCAAAGTTGAAGCCTGGACAGGGCCTGGCTTTGAATATCCGGGAATAACTCCATTGGTGGTGTGCAAAATGCTCAGCGCTGCTGGCTGAATATCAGATTCTTCACGTTTAAGTAGTGGGGCAGTGCAGTTTACCTACTGCATAATGTACTGAAGGATTTTTTTCTCCCATTTTATGTGAATGGGAAAAAAATGCTTCATACATCAAGCCCTTAATGTTCTGTGCACTTACAAGAGCTCCAGAATATCCAGAAGGTCCTTCAGATCCATCTTGACCTGGATCACTCTGAGAACAGAAAAAGTGTAAAAAGTAATGACCTGTCTTCTACAATAAAAGCCTCTGCAGACACATCATTTTTGTATTGCCATATATTCTCATCTTTCTAACACCTGCATATTGAAGGTGTATTAGTTTTACAACAATGATTGAGCAGAGACAGAAAATTATCAAAACAGGATCAAAATGAAAACTTTTGGGTCCATATTTAAAATGATTTACCTGGGCCCCTGTGTAATTTAAACTATCTGTAGGCCTGTTTTATGAAACTATGCTAGCGGTCGCTGATGCAGTAATGCTGACAAAGTCCATTCCCTTTGAATGGGCTTCGTTGGCATTGCTGCGCAGCTTGATAAAAGAGGCCCTATGGGGATGTTTTACAAAGGCACGCTAGTGTTTTTTAGCACACGCTAAATGCTAGAGATGCCCACGGGAATATATAGGTGTCTTTAACGTTTAGCGCATACCTATTTTTAGTGTGCTCTAAAAATGCTAGTGAGACGTCTTGAAAGGGGCCCTATATTTGCTGTACTACTTCTACATTGTAAGCCACATTCAACTTAAGCTTAATTGGGATAACATGTACTATAAGTGTCATAAATAAATAAATAAATAAAGGGCATGTGTAACACTGTATTCTGTAAGCAGCCTGTGTAAGTGGCAGCTCCACCCAGGCCCCTCCCATGTGTACACCTCCCCTTACATTTACTCATGATAGGGCCCTTTTACTAAGATGCAGTAGGCCTAACGCAGGCCTATCACGTGGTAAAAGGCCACTACCATGGGATGCACGGAGGCGTCCCACGGACATTTGGCCATCAGCACATGCTATGGGAGGCATGTCTGGGTGCAGAGAGTAGCTGTGTTTGTGCTAATTGGGAAGAATGAGCATATTACAGTGCACTACCCAATTAGCACAGGAGTAGTATGGGAGCCCTTACCACCTCCTAAATAGGTGGCACACACACTAATGGGGAAGTTAGCATGTGGCCATTGAATAAACCGAACATGGTCATTTTACTGTCATGCTAAAAGTGGCCACAGTGCGCAGGAAACCATGTGCTGACAGCAGCGCTTGCCACTTTTTAGCACGGCTGAGTAAAAGGACTCCTAAGCCACTTATGCACACCCTTACCAAATAAAGCTTAGTTGCATTGCTACAACTTCCATGTGTAAGTTACAGTTACCCACAAATCTGCTGGTACTCTGTATATTTACATATGCAAATGACACATAACTGTGAGCATCCAGGTATAGAATTACCCTAATGGTAATAAGAATAGAAGAAAAACTATCTAACTATAACAGTCTTTTGTAGACTAAAACAACTAAGAACACTTAGACTTTACATTCTGGAAAAACACTTTGCTTTGGTGGTACAGGGTTTAATATTATCCCAGTTAGATTACTGCAATGCACTATACCTTGGAATTTCAGTACAATTGCAAAAAAGACTTCAGTTGCTATAGAACACAGCAGCCCGTTTAATTTTAAGCTGCATAAATTTGAACATTCCACGCCACTACTGAGAGAACTTCAATGGCTCCCAGTCTGTTCTCGAGCAGAATTTAAATCTGCCTGCATTGCTTTCAAGATTTTACACAGTCTGGTTCCAGATCGTTTGACTCGACTAAAACTGGTTCCAATGACCACTCGTCATAATCGTATATTTGATCACTAGATGCTGAATTTCCTTTCATTTAAGGGGGTTTGATATATTTTTTAAAAGTTCTAGAGAAATCTTTTTTATTCCAATTTGTCCAGATTTGGAGCAATCTTTCTATTGCTATAAAACAAATTTCATTATATACTCTTTTTCATAAGGGTCTGAAAACTTACTTATTTCAGAAATATTTATGTGATAGTGGCTGTTAAATAATTCTGACAACATTTATTTTTATTCTGTTTTAAATTATAATGTACTTATCAGTTTTTTTGATTCAAATGTAAACCACTCTGGACTTTATTGGGAATAAGTGGTCTAGATTAGATTGGATTAGATTAGAAAATGGTCCCAGGTTTACTATAAGATGGCAATGGGCAGGTAATTCAAATAGTTTTCTCTTTTCTCACTTCACTTATTTCAGATAAAAACTACCAGTTTCATCATATTTCCTCTAAGCCTCTCTCTCACTTATATTATGACCTCCAGCCTTTGAACTTATTTTTCTATGGAAAATTATATCATCTTGTATGTTACTGAGTCATGCAAAATGTTTGAACGCTTCTGTCAAATTAACCCTTTCCTTTCTTTCTGTTAGTAAGTTCATTTGGATATCCTTAAGCCTCTCTCTATCTGGAACTTGTGCTCATTTTAATAGCTCTATTCTGAGTTCCATTCATCCAATTTACTTAGGGGCCCTTTTACTTAGCCACGTAAGCATCTACGCATGCCCAATGCACGCCAAAATGGAGTTACTGCCCGACTACCGCATGGCTTTTGCGGTAATTTTATTTTTGGGGAATGTCCAATACACATGTCTGAAAAATATTTTTTATTTTCAGGCGCACGTAACGGACGCGTGCCAAGTGGCATTTGACACACATAGGTCATTATCGCCTGGATTCTTTACCGCTAGGTCAATGGCCAGTGGTAAGGTCTGAGACTCAAAATGGACGCGCGGCAATTTTGATTTTGACGGATGTCCGTTTTCGGCAAAAAAAGAGGCCTTTTTTGCAGGCGTGCTAAAAAATGGATCGGCGCGCGCCCAAAACCCATGCCTATGCTACCGCAAGCCATTTTTCAGCGCACCTTAGTCAAGGAACACCTTACAGAAGTACCCACTAGTGGCTTATAGACAGGCACTGGTACTTTCATTCTCCTGCCTCTAATCTCCTTCCTGATGCACCTCTTCAAACTGTTAGTTTTCCTTCCTGTTTCCCTCTCTTGATTCTGATTTCCAAATTGGTAAGTGACTCTTGTGTCCCAGAGGTATGATTTTACACTTTCTGCAGCACGTGTGTGAGCTTTGGACTGTATTTCATTCGGAGGAACATAACACACAAAATTTTGGAAAGCACCAGCCTTTTGAAATTAGTCTGTTGAAGCCTCCTTTGTCATTGGTGTGACCCCTGACACAGGTGCGGTAGCACCGAAACACGGCCCGTGTCGGGTCTTTCTTCAATCAAAGTTCACTATTAAAGGATTTTTTTAATGAAAGAACTGTGTTCCCTTTTGTTTTTAAAGGCTCTTTGTGCTGTTTTTTTGCTTCGTCCCTAGACTTGGTCGTTTCTGATTTTCAGCGATACTGGAAACTAAGGACGCCCATCTCAGAAATGACCAAATGCAAGCTATTTGGTCGTGGGAGGAACCAGCATTTGTAGTGCACTGGTCCCCCTGACATGCCAGGACACCAACCGGGCACCCAAGGGGGCACTGCAGTAGACTTCATAAAATGCTCCCAGGGACATAGCTCCTTTACCTTGTCTGCTGAGCCCCCAACCCCCCGCTGAAACCCACTACCCACAACTGTACACCACTACCATTGCTTTTATGGGTGAAGGGGGCACCTAGATGTGGGTTCAGTGGGTTTCTGGTGGGTTTTGGAGGGCTTGCTGTTTCCTCCACAAACGTAACAAGTAGGGAGGGGGATGGGCCTGGGTCCACCTGCTTGAAGTGCACTGCACCCACTAAAACTGCTCCAGGGACCTGCATACTGCTGTGATGGACCTGAGTATGACATCTGAGGCTGGCATAGAGGCTGGCACGACATATTTTTAAGGATGTTTTTTGAGGGTGGGAGGGGGTTAGTGACCACTGGGGGAATACGGTGAGGTCATCCCCGATTCTCTCCGGTGGTCATCTGGTCATTTAGACCACCTTTTTGTGCCTTGGTCGTAAGAAAAACAGGACTAGGTAAAGTTGTCCAAGTGCTCGTCAGGGACGCCCTTTTTTTTCATTATGGGTCGAGGACGTCCATGTGTTAGGCACGCCCAAGTCCCGCCTTCACTGTGCCTCCGATACGCCCCCTTGAACTTTGGCCATCCCTGCAATGGACAGCAGTTGGGGACCTCCAAAATTGGCTTTCGATTATGCCAATTTGGGCGAACCTGTGAGAAGGACGCTCATCTTCCGATTTGTGTCGAAAGATGGGTGTCCTTCTCTTTCGAAAATGAGCCTAACAGTAATCTATGGAACTCTGTAAGTGTAAGGGCCATTTTTACCAAGCTGCGGCAAAAGAGGGCCTGCGCTGGCCATTTCAGTCATTTCATCAGCAGCGACAGTCTTTCAAGTTTTTTATCTCCCCCCTCCTTTATTTTACAATATCCCGTTGCACTGCATGAGTCACGAGAGACTTGTAATAAACTTGGGGATACTTTTACTAAGCCACGCTAAAAAGTGGCAGGACATTTTAGCATGTGGTTTTCCTGCATGCTCCGGCCACTTTTTAGTGCTGCTCTAAAATGGCTGAATTTCTATCTCTGCTATTAATGGCAATGCACTAATTTCCAAATTAGCATTTGGCCATTACCGCATGAGCCCTTACCACCACCTATTTAGAAGGCAGTAACACCTCACGTGCTAATTATGCGGTAATCTGGCAGTGCATGGCAATGGCTACACACTAGCGGAATACTTCAAGGCACGCCCACTCTCTGCCCCCCCTCGCATGTGATAGACAATAATTTCTATTTTCTAGTGTGAGAATTGGCACTTGCTGATCTCAGAAATACTGCCAGATGCCTCAGGTAGCCTTACCACCCTACCACTTAGTAAAAGGGCCCCTTGGTGAATTGTGGAGCACTAACAAGTTTGTTAGTTCAACTTATAAGTATTTTTTTTCATTAATATATGCACATTGGTTAGCATAGGGTAAACATGGTGTGGTATATTCTTGCATCCCTAATCACTGACAGGTCCCCTCTTACCTTTGCACCATCAAAATCAGCAAATCCTGGGTCTCCAGGTGAGCAGTTGCAGTTGATGAGGCTTTCAGGAAGCCCTAACCTAGCACACTTATTTAAAAACAAAGAGACAGAGAATAATATGACAATTTCAGAATACTTGTATTTGTAACTTTTAGTGTGTTTTGTGCAATAAAAAATAGTATATCCACCAGTTCCTTCATCTATAATACGGATAATGACAGGTGGGGACTACAAGGGTAGTCGACAAACCCTAAGCATGTTGACTGCTATTAAGACATTGACCCCAGAGCAAGAGCATTGGGGGCTGGAGGTATGGATAGAAGTGTCAGATCCTAAGTATCTAACCACAGGGTGATATAGTAAGACCCCAGAGTCCAGTCAATCAACCAGATCCAGTGAAGCAGAGTGAGCTGGGGACCTGCCCTCCCTCCAGGCTGTACCCCTCTCATATCAGAGTGAGTCACACCAGAGCTGCTGGTGGCATGTTAGGGCCCAGGCCTTGGTCAAAGGAATGCAAGATATTGCTGGTAGGCTGGAGGGAGTGAGGAGAAAAGCTGGGGAGGCAGGGGCAGTTGGAGAGAAAAGCTGGAAAGGTGGGCTGAAAGGAGGAAGAAGCAGTTGGTGGGACAAGCTGGATGGTCAAGGAGGACAACTTGGGGAAAGAATATGTTTGAAGGGAGCGGCATCAAATGCATTCTTTTAAGTTGCCATTATTTTCAAATATTTTTATCAATGGATCTTAATATTAAAGTGGTAATTTTATACAAATTTTTCTGCAGGCAAAGCATGTTTCATGTGTGAAAAATTACTCTTAAAATTGTACATGGATATAAATATTGCTCCTACTCTGATCTATCTGGAGGTTTTGCCAGGGTGCAAATATGTATAGTGTTGCGATCTACAAGCATATTTTATAGAATATACATGTACACTTTACACGCGATCAGAGATAAACCTGGGAGCCTATTTCATAAAAGTACAAAGGTGGTTTGTTGCCTAATGAAATAGGCGCCATTTTGACATTTCACACAGGTGCTCTGTTATGAATTACCTCTACATGTGTATTTGATTTTTAAAATATCTACCCTCTAATCACTTAACCTGTCACCTTTTTGTAAAAAATAAAATAGATAAAAGCAATAGAAAACAGGTCACAACAGGGGCCACTGTTGCAAATCATTACCAAGTCAGGGCTGAAGAGTTTATGGTGACTCTGGTCTACAGAGGAAACTCAAGAGCTAGAAGGGGAAGAAGCTAGACAGAAAGAGAGAGAGAGCTCAGATAGTGCTTGGGAGAGATATAGTGGGAAGTGACAAGGGAGGGAGCAGAGGGTGGCTGGAGTAGGGTCCAAGATGACACTGTAGGCAATAATTTAATTCAGCAGGATACATACCACATCAGGCAGTTCACAGCAGGCCTCCTCAGCCACCCTGAATGGATCAGCAGAGAGCTCAAGTTGCTGCACATCAACCTAGAACATGAATCAGGACAAACAAAAACTTCTGGACAAAAATTTCCACCAGATATCATATAGGCAGCAGAGACTGGCTATGGTGAAAGGATGGAGGAACTGCAGTGCCAGTAGAATGGGCGACTGTGCTTTATGCTGTGCAAGCTTTGGGCTTTGCCATAATTACCTGTTTGTTTGCTTAAACAAGTATTATCATGCTCTCCTTTGAATCTGAGACTCATTTTTATGTATTGCTAGAGTATGAAAGAATGACTACTTTGGCCTACTAACCGAATGCACCAAAATCTGTCTAACTCATCTAGGTCAGGAGCTGGCAAATTATTTGGTCTTGGAACCATGCTAAAAATGGATTTTGTATGATTGGGTGGGGGTGGGGGGATTTCCTTCCAACTTTCAGCAGCATGGGGGAAAGAAGGTTCCCACAGGCAGAGAGCTAACACCTGATCTTTACGTTCTAAAGTACCTTGAAGCTGTACAGGCCTCTGTCTCCAGGCTACGCATTGCTCCAGGCATACATCTTGAATACAGCCTGCTCCCAACATAGGCAAATGGCAGCAGCATTTAAGGAGGCCTGAACAGCTCTGACCTCATCACTGCTCTGCTCTGGGAACGCAACCCAAAGGTACCACCAGACTCACAGCAGGACCTCTCAACCCAACAAGATACCCCCAGACCCCTAGCAGTACCTCTCCACCCCTCAAGGCACTGCTAGTCCCCAGCAGGTCCCCCATACCCCTCAGGGTAGCCCCCAGACTCACCTCATCAGGACCTCCCCCCCCCCTTTCAGGCACAACAGACCCAGCAGCATCCCCCACCCACTTCAAGGCACCCCTCAGACTCCCCCAGCAAAGACCCCTAGCCTCTGAAGTCTTGTGCTGTGTGTGTGTATGTGTTGATTGGCCAAAGACAGTTCTAAAATACACACAGAGACAGTTTCATTTTTCTGCTTACCCTAGGAGTACAGTCATCCTTTACATTCCTAGCTAATATGCTGACACCATCTGTTTTTATTGACCCATCCAGGCTGCTGGGGGCTGTGCCTGCCAGCTGGCAGTCCACATACAGAGCAAGCTGGTTTCTGCTTGCACTCAGAGAAAGCTTGTGCCACGCCCCATCAAACAACTTTTCCACATTCTCAAAAGTGACAATCTTCTCATCGCCCGAGTCTGCTGCATTATACACCTCAATGGCATTCATGACTCCGTACAGGCGCAGTCTGAACTGTTCAGTGCCATTTCTGTCTGTCACCTCCAGGAGATTCCATGATTTCTCAAGAGTGTCCCTTCCCATTCTGAAAGTTGAAACCAGGGAGAATTCTTCGGGGAATCCATATGGAATAACAAACCTTAAAAAGTAAACAGCAGGAACATTTCTGAGAAAATGTGAAAAATGATAGTGAAAATTACAAAAATAAAGTAACTTGAAACCTTTAGAATCAAATGTTGGGAAAAGGCAGGTGCCCTTATAATGAACAATATTCTGTAAGTTACTGACATAAATGGCAGCGCTGCCCATTACCCACTCATGCCCCTCCCATGCATACACCCCCTTGCATTTATGCACTATGCCACTTATAAAAGTGCAAAGTGATGCATGTGGGAAAGAGGAACCCGAACTATAGCTACATAATGCAAGATTCCATATTAGGAGTCACCGACCGGGAAAGAGATCTAGGCGTCATCATTGATGATACATTGAAACCCTCTGTTCAGTGTGCGGTGGCGGCTAAGAAAGCAAATAGAATGTTAGGTATTATTAGGAAAGGAATGGAAAACAAAACTGAGGACATTATAATGCCTTTGTCTTGCTCCATAGTGCGACTGCAACTCGAATAATGTATCCAATTCTGGTCACCACATCTCAAAAAAGATATAGTGGAATTAGAAAAGGTTCAGAGAAGGGTGACAAAAATGATAAAGGGGATGGGACAACCTCCCTATGAGGAAAGGCTAAAGTGGCTAGGGCTCTTCAGTTTGGAGAAAAGATGGCTGAGGGGAAATATGACAGAGGTCTATAAAATAATGAGTGGAGTGGAACAGGTAGCTTTTTCAGGGTTTAAAAAAGGTTTGGATAGCTTCCTAAAAGAAAATTCCATAAGCCATTATTAAAATGGACTTGGGGAAAATCCACTGCTTATTTCTAGGATAAGCAGCATGAAATGTATTGTACTGTTTTGGGATCTTTCCAGGTACTCGTAACCTGGATTGGCCACTGTTGAAAACACTTACCCACGAAACTGCCAGTACGTCACACATTTACATTGGCAAAGGCTGTGTAGATGCAGGTACCCAGCTATGGAATCAAGTGGCATGTGTTTATATGCAAAACAATGTTTAATATGTAAAAGTATCAAAAATCACATGTAAAAACTACCAGAGCTCATCAAAAAATAATTATTGTTTGACTCAGCGGTGCAGCTCATTGAATTTGACTGTAATCAACCGAGAATCACAGCACCCACCTCCTATCAAACTACGTTCATGTGTTAATGCTGATGATTTAATTGTCATAACTTTTCTTAACTTTTAACTTAGCTTGTTAGAAGAATTCCTTAAAGGAATAAATGTGAGGAGGTGGGATCTGTGATTCTCGGTTGATTACAGTCAAGTTCAACGAGTTGCACTGCTAAGGCAAAAAATATAGAGATACATCCTATAATGATGAGGTCTGGCAGTTTTTACATGTGATTTTTTATATTGGTTGACACTAGGTCGCTTGAACTATGCCTAGATTTGAGTAATATGTAAAAGTATGCATTTTTACAGAATTGTTCTGGGAGGGATGGTTTTAGGGTGATCATGATTGTTGGATTTAATGATCTCAGGGGAAAGAGCATCCAGGAGCCTGAAAGATAATTAAAAGAAGGCACAAAACCAAAGGGTTGACCAGGGTATCTAATATTTTCTGTCCTTCCCCTCCTCCATCCCCTCCCCCCACCATGACATAGACCTCAGGACTGGTAAGGCTGCAGCAAGAGGAGAATGGCAGCGTACCCACATCTGACTGAGTCCCCAGTCACTTATACATTTAGGGGCCTTTTTTTTTATTTTATTTTTTTAAATCATTTATTTATAATTTTTTCATTTTACAAGGATCACTTGCAAAACAGTAAAACAGAGATGATTGTACATTAAAACAATATTAGAAGAAAACAAGCTCAACAAGATAAATGGATTTTATACAATCTTTCTCTTTCTTAGACCACAAAATAAATAGGGAGAGTGAAACAAGACAAGGAGATCAATTAAACAACAGTAAACAAAGAAAACGTGGTATTAACCCGATTATCCCCAGTTATTATTTATCTAAATCATTATTCCACATTGATCATTTGGTTGGTTTCTTCAAGACCATAACAGTGCATAGTCCATCAATTTCATTGGAAGCATACTTATTGTCCAATATTAGTGAAAGTAATACACCTGATTTCATTTTTTTCCATTTTAAAACCAGAAATTGTTTAACAATACAAACCCTTGAATCTCCAATCCAATTCCCACTGATTAAAGTAATCCCAGTTTCACAGGCTTCACTCCTTTTGAATTAATATATTAAGAGGAATCATTTCAGAGGAAAAAAAACATTAGAAGTCATACCCGGAACTCTGGGAAAACAACAATCTCGATATTAATCATCAGGGCCCTTTTAATAAGTGTGTTAGGTGCCATTGTGTACCTAATGCAGGAAAAATGGCCTAATGTGATACTCACTAAAGCGTTCCATGCCCTATGTACACACTAATCATGTGGGAATTATTTGGTTGTATTTTTAAGGGGGCGTGTCAGGGTGGAGAACGGGCATTCATGTGCTAAGAAAACACCACCGAAAAGGACAGCACTACGAAAAGTCACAAGAAAGAACAGAAGAGTAGAGAGTCTGATGGCACTTTCAACCCATGACAAAAGAAAGACGTCAAGTCCAATTTAGTAGAGAGTTTATTGTGGTAAATGCACCTCTGAGCAGAGCTGCCGGGGGGGGGGGGGGGGGGGGGGGGGGGGTGGCAAGATTCCCCAGGGCCAGTTTCCAAGGGGGGCCCAGTGCCAGAAGATTCTGTTCCCTCAGTTTGTCTCTCTTCTGCAACTATGTGTTGGGACCTGGGTGATTGCATTAATGCGATAACCCAGGTCCCAGTACACAGAAGCAGGAGAGTGACAGACCAAGGGAGGAGCAGATACAGGAAAGTTTGGGAGCAGGGGAGCGGCAGCAGACTGAATGGGGGGGGGGGGCGGTGGCGGCCCGAGTGGGGGAGCAGTGGCCCGAGTGGGAGGCAGTGGCTGCAGCGGCCCTTCCCCAGGCCTTGCTCTGTCTCTCAGCAGCCCTGCCTCTGAGACTCGACACGGTGTCGTGTTTCATCATTTCCACCTGCGTCAGGAGTCTGTACGTATACAGCTTCCAATTAGTCTGGTATCAAACAAAAAACCAATGTGACTGTTTGTATGTAAACTAAGCACAGGCAACTTTCAAAAGGTTGCTGATGGTGACACTGAGCATTGACACCCTACTCTTCTGTTCATTCACATGCTAACCAGTTAGCGCTTCTTGTAATTCTTTATATTGTTACTATGTAAGCCGCATTGAGCCTGCCATGTGTGGGAAAGCACGGGGTACAAATGTAATAAACAAATAAATATTACCACATACTAACTGGTTATTGCACAGATATAGCAGGAGCCCTTACTGTTTACTTAATAGAAAACAGTAAGTACTCATGCAGTGATATTAAAAAATGGCGATTTGCTAACTGCAACATTAGCACACAGCCACATAAAATATCAGGGTTTTTATGGCCATGGTAAAAATGGTCTTAGCGCATTGGCAAGACCAGCGTAAGGGTGTGTTAAAGCCAATTCCTATCGCAGCTTAGTAAAAGGACCCCTTAGATATCTACCTAAAAGCTAACTGTGCTCCACTGATTCTCAAATATTTAAGTGGATCAAACATAAGGAAAGTTATTCAAAACAAACACTATAAAATAACAAACACAAAAGTACAAGGATTGAAATTCATAGTTCACCAACGAAGACTGGCTGTATCAACTAAGGCTGGTGCTGGGATGGCTTGTACGGTATGAGTCCCGCATATAGCAATCCGGTTTAGGATGGTCTGGAGAGAGCATTGACGGAAACTTCAGTAATTTGGAACATGAGGATAGTTCCGGGCAGGCTTTTACAAAGATATCTCAGAAGCCAGGGATATGTGCTCTTCTGTTAAATACGATTGGGCTCAGACTCAGTCAAACTCAAATCCTGAAGTTTTGTAAGTAAGTCACTGTTTGATGTGTGATCATTAACTAAAGGGGCTATGATTAAATATTTCTTATGAAAGGTAGAAACCATTTTTATTTTTTCTGTCCTCTTGTTCTGTCTTCGCAAATATGGTAACCCTAAGTGCACATACCAAACAAATGGATCTAAGCGGTATACATAACACTTACATAGATTATAACATATAAAAGAAAAAGGGAATATAATAGGATAGTATAATTTCATGCAAAACAGACCATTCAACTAAAATCAGTCAAAAGTTACTTCCTGTAAGCAGAGCAGTTCCACCGCTAGGTTCCCTTCATCACTTAGGATGGAACAGCTAACTGAAAAAAACGAGTCTTCAATAATGATTTAAATTAGAAATTAGTTGTATCATTTGTTATTCAAACAAAGGACCCTATTTACTCAACATTTTTCCCTTAGGCACAAATTGGGACAAAACATTCAGTAAATGGGCCCCAAATTAGTTGAGTAGCTCACAAGGGGTGAAGCTTCACTTCAGGGTAAATCTGAATTTATCAGGGGATTTCCCCCATTATGTATTAACCAGGGGATTTCCCCCCATTATGTCTACAGAGAAGAATGCTTCCCAAATGCATTTTGGACGTACCATCAACGAGGGTATCCCACAACCTCAGCCATAATGGTATGACATCTCCAGTCAAACTATGGTACAGGATTGTTGTGTAACAGTTAAAGACCATATTATGAAGGAAATTTTATAACAGGGTTGCCTAGGTAGGGAAGGGACATCAGTGTATATGTTACATTGATTTTATAAATGCAGTATATGTGCCTATGTTCCTTCCTAAAACAGCCTACCTAAAAGCTCTCACAAAGTTATCCCTGCTGCACGGCAGGAGTAACTGTGTGTGCATGCCTGTAAGAATCGCCACTTTTAAGAAACGTAAGTGCCGAACCCATCCCTGTCCCACTAACTCTCTGCCCTCGGGAACACCTATACATACATTGCATGAAAGCAAGTGCTATATTTTCCTAGCACCTACTATTATGAATTCGTACACTGAGGCAATTTTATGCGCAGTGGTGGCCCTACCATTAGGCCAACTGAGACAGAGGCCTCAGGCAGCACTCTCCCCTTCCCCCTTCAACCTTCTTCCCCATGTTTACCTTATTTCTTTCTTTTCCAAAAGGCGGAAGTGGCAGTGGCAGCGATTCCCATAGATTGCTCTGCCAGTGGCACAGGCCTCTTCTCCCTACTTCAGCCTGCCTCTTGTCGTAACTTCCTGTTTCCTCATAGGCGGGACACAATAGAATAAAGAGGCCAGTAACAGTGGCACCGCAGCAGAGCAGCCTATGGGAACCGCTGCCACTGCCGCCTGTTGGAAAAGAATAAAATTTGGTAAACACAAGGAAGAGGGTTGAGGGAAGGGGGAGATGCTAGACCAGGCAGGGCGGGGGCGGCATCTCACCCCTGCCTCGAGCAGCAGATTGCCTTGGGCCACCCCTGTTTATACAGGTCTATTTGAATCTGTACAGTGCTGTTCTAACTCTCGGCTCACTTACAAAATTACCCCCTGTAAGAATAGTGAAAAAGCAGGAAAGATACTTTCGGTTTGAACATTACCATTTGGTGTAATTTTGTCATATTTTCAAGTACTGTGCTTCTACTGTACAGCTGAGTGGACACTTTAAAAAGCTCTAATTATTTTCAAAAGTACACTTTTGTGAATATTATAGAATTCTGTTTTAGAATATTCTCTCAATCAAATGGCTAGAATAATATATTTCTCTCCAATACAGCAATACTATGTATTTGTTGCTAAATATTACCTTTGGCTCTCTAATGTCATCAGTTATCAAAGAAATGCAATTAGACCTGTTCTATCAAAGATTTTATTCTACAGGTATCAAGTGAAAGATATGCTCTTGATAAATCAGGCTCTTCATATCAATTACTTCATTAAATTTGATTTTCTTTTCACATTTCTGACTTTTCTCCCTGCCTAAGATCAGGTTGTTGTTATAGTTCAAAGATCCTGAAGAGAGTTTCTGAAAGAAGCAGTTTCTCAGTAACATGGTTTCTAATGGCTCAGTACCTTGTTTCTCTTAAGATTTTCACACTTGGTCCTAACTCATATGCTGTCAGGCCACTTTGGGATCCTGGAATAACACTGATTTCAGAAGTACTGGAAACTCTTAGCTCTTCCAGCAGGTCAATGACTAGAAGAAGAAGAAAGCAGCACAGTCTGTTAAACTTGAACAAAACATCATGTTTGATCAATTCTTACTGTACGCTGCCTTGAGTGAATTCCTTCAAAAAGGCAGTAAATAAATCCTAATAAATAAAATAAAAATAAAAATAAAATAAGCATCACAGTTTATAGTTTATAGCTTATTTGCACTTACTATAGCTGGGCGGTTTACAAGCTAAAAACAGAAAAATTCAGAAAAGAACTACAATATTTGATAGGATAGATAATATCACTCAGCATAGCATAGTCAGTCTACTAAGAATGTTGGCTCCTCCTACATCCCAATGGCTTGATTTTGTGCATTTTTCACTTGGATTTTTTTTTTTTCAAAAATGGACCAAACCGATAAATGCACAGAGCATAAAAACATCTAGCAAATAGCCATTTTGAAAAAAAAAAAAGATGTTTTTCTGTTTTAAAAATGGCTATATTCCTCAATTGAATTTTGCATGTTTTTAACAAAATATCCAAAGTTGGACTTAGACATCATATCAAAAATGCCCCTCCACATATCAAATCTCATTCCCTATAGCAATCATGTTAGAGTGAATTCATGTTTTTGAAACTCGTGTTATAGGAGAAAATACAGTAAAAGTGTCCCTAAAAGTCTTTACAAACCATTGTAATAGTAATTAATTGGCAATAATAATACAAGTTTGGTTTTCTTTTTAATTGTAAAGTGAGTTAAATAAGGAGCTGTGGATATGCAAAGGCATACAAAGCACCTTATTATTGTCTAAAGTGAATAATACAGCTTGCGTTAAACTTGACCAGCTTTGTTATGCAAGGAAATTTAACACTAGCTCAACAGGTGTTGCTAGCTTTCCCCCTAGAGCTTCAGCCCAGTAATACACAAGCCTATGCTCTTGAGGAGCAAGTTGAAAGGGATGGCAATGTTATTTAAAAAAAAAAAAAAGTCCCTTTCCCCCAATGCTCTTTTAAAATTATGATCCCATGCCTCACCTCAATCCTTCTTATTAATGTGCAGTCTTCCTCCTCCCAACTTCCTTTTCCTGATCCCTTTTATATATACCTTGGGTGCTGCCAGCTCTCGCCCCAGCACCCCTTGGCACTCACACTGGAAGCCCTGGGGTCTCATGGGGGCAGGAGTGATTTCCAGTTGCTCCTGCCCTGGCAGTTCCCTCTTAACACTGGAGTTCTTCAGGCTCCTAGTAGTTGTAGTCTCATGGTACTACCACTAGAGGTCAGGTTACCAAATTCATTCTTTTACCAAAGACCATTTGTGTGGATAAAAGTGTTTTAGGCATGGAAATGACTGCCTTGAGATTGAAGGGTCCTTTTACTAAGGTATGCTGAAAAATGGCCTGTGGAAGTAAAAAGGTCTTTTTAAAATTTTTGACGAAAATGCACATGTGGCAAGAAAAAAATTGGCACATTTCCATTTTGGGTCTGAGACCTTACTGCCAGCCACTGACTTAGCGGTAAGGTCTCACGTGTTAACCGGGTGTCAAATGCCACTTGATGCGCGTAGCTGACGTGCGTCAGAAAATAAAAATTATTTTTCAGATGCACGCAGCAGAGACACGCCAAAAATGAAATTACCATAAGAGCCACACGGTAAGAGCTTACGGGACTTAGTAAAAGGGCCCCTGAATGAATAAAAAGTCTTAGCCAATCAGATCCTAAAACTTAATTATTAAAATTAATTACAGTAGGTACAACATTCACACTTACCAATGAATGATAAAATTAACACTGTACTAGCAGCCCAGCGTATTTTACTGATTTCTTCATTTCACACTTTGGCTTTCAAGCTCACACAATATACTTGCCATTTTGAATAATTGTCGATCTGTAACACATGGCACAATAATCAAAGACTGCACTTACCTTCTGAGTGGTGAGAGAACTCTGGGACTGGGAGGAGGTCCTCCTCTCCATTCGAAGAGGCCTCATATGGGACCCTAGATATCACTGTAGTTACTGCTCGAGTTGCAACATAAGACTCTGTAGACACAGGGTAAGGATAAGTTTCTTCAGGTATTAGTTTTGCACCTGGATAGTAACCAGATGTTGGCTCCTCTGGGTAATATCCTTCTGGGTTCTCTGTGACATATGGTCTATTTGTCAACATGATTAAATAATTGTCACCTGATTGGTAGCCATAATACGGAGTACTTCCATGTTCATGCACCTTATGGTAGCCATGGTTACCTAAAATATTCAAAATATAAAAAAACAAAAAGAAAAAAAAAACATCTTAAGGTATACTGGCATCTAGCAGCAATGTAATTCACTCGTGAGCAGGGCTACACACTTTTCCTGGCAAGATATTCAAAATTGCCAATTGCAACAGCAAAACTCAAGGTCATCTGCCTATGAGGACTGATCTTCTGATGCTGATGCAAGACTGCCCTATGAATTCTTTGGTGCAATAAACTTGTTAATATTTGTTTGTGCTACGGGATGCACCTCTGGTGCAGTCAAGATTGGTGCGTAGCTATTTGAGTTTTAGAAAGCTGGGCAAAAAACCCCCCAACAAACTCTGCCTGAACCCAAGCAAAACAGAGATTCTTTGGGTACCTAGCACGTGGACAAATACCTGACTTCAAAATACCTTTTGGGAAGTATGAACTCCTCCTAAAATCACAGGTCAGGAATCTTGGGATACTGCTAGACTCATCACTCACTCTGATCTCACAAATTCAAACAACCTTTAAAAATTGTCTGTATCACTTGCAGCAACTACGAAATCTTTCTCCATATATTGATAAGATGAGTCTGACCACAGCGGTCCATGCCATGATAACATCATGACTAGACTACTGAAATGCCCTGAACACTGGTCAAATCAAAAACAGTTTGTATCATCCAACTAATTCAGAATGCTGAGGCACAACTGATAGAAGGCTGCAAGTGGCATGACCACATCACACCTTTCCTGAAGAAACTATACTGTCTACCAGTACCTTAAAAGGGCTAAATTTAAATCTTTCTGTTTGATTTTCAAGGTCCTCAGACAAAATTGTATAATGTGATACCTACCAGCGAGCCATCTCAGGAGTAGCTCCCATGCTCTGAAATGTACTCCCAGAGGGGCTATGTGTAACTCAAGACTACCTCTACTTCAGGAAGCAGGTGAAAGCCTGGCTGTTCTCCCAAGTCTTTAATACATGTGATGACTGACTATACACTCACACTGCACCAAGAATAGCTTGCCGCACACCCTGTAACTTAGATCAGTTCCTCATATCTTGTTTAAATGTAAAAAGATTTTGCTTTGAGTTTAGCCACCCATCTACTTATCCCAATTGACTCTTGCCCCTAGCTATATATCTGTACTTGGCCCCTCGTCTACATAGAAAAGCATTAGAATCTTTTCTATGCTATTAGAATGTTCTATTGCGTTGATTATTAGGTGTTTTCGTTGGCATTATGCTGACATTGTGTTATATCTATGTTATCTGAATATTCTTCCATGCTGTCTATTATGGTATTGTTTGTATTGTTCTGACAAATTTCCAAGTTTACCTCGTTTATTGTATTTATGTTTATATTTGGTCATTTTACTATTGTTATGCTGTTAACAAAATTTGTAAGTTTTATGTTAAACTGGACCTGCTGTACACCGCCTTGGGTGAATCTGTTTACAAAGGCAGTTAATAAATCTCAATAAATAAATAATAAATACACTGTTTCAGCAAGATTTGGGGAATGAAGTGAAGATTACTGATCAGCGAAGGGTGGGATCTATGAGGGACTGGTGGTCTTACAGATAATTTTATGAAGTAATTTTCTTGTGTATGTGGCAAAAATAACTTGAATTTCCACTATGGTTGTCTATACCTGAATTATACCCAGAACTGCCTTGGCCATCAGTGTAAATGATCTGCGCAGGAAGCAACACACTAACTAGGATCCAAGCCCCAGTGTCTCTCCTCTTTACACATGAAACCTGAAAAATGTTTCAGAAAAGAAAATGAAAGTCCATCAGCTTAATAATCAGTACATTTTCAATAACTTTATAGTCTGAATTACTTTGATAGATCCAGGGATAACGTTCTATACCGTATGGACAGCTCTGGGGACCAATCTGAAGTCATGCATCTAAGGATGGATACATGGTGGCAGTTCTGTAAACTGGCACCTCATTTTTGATGTCCCAATACAGTGCCAGGAGCACCAGTTCTTAATGGCATCAGGGTGGCCTAATGTTGTTACAGAATACTAGTGCACACCCGCATTGGTGTGTCCGTTTATGCCAATCAATAGCAGGCATAGGAGGACACACCTAGATCCGTCAATCAATGCACATCTGATAGAATCATATACGATGTGTGCATTGATGGGTGACACTCCCATGTTTTCCCCACATGCACACCCCTTTTCAATTGTGCGCAATGACACTTACATGTGAGCTTACAGAATAGCACTTTGGGTAAGTACATGCATAAATGGCACCCATTCTGCATGAATAGCAAATACAGTCTAGAGATGCCCGGTTCAAATCCCACTGCTGCTCCTTGTGATCACTTAACTCTCTCATTGCCTCAGGTATAAACTTAGATTGTGAGCCTTCCAGGGACAGGGAAATACCCAGTGTACCGGGATGTAACTCACCTTGAGCTAGTACTGAAAAAGGTGTGAGCAAAATCCAAATAAATAAAAATAAAATCCAAATATAGAAAGCTCCTCATGAAGGGAATAACCAGGTGCCTACATTGTCTCAGCATAGCCTCCCTAAATGCTCCTGCACAGAGTTACACCTGCTCTGAGGCAAGCATAAGCTTTCCATATAATATGCATATATCTCAGAGCAGTGCCCTGGGAATGCTCACACATTTAAAGGGCAATAGGTGCCACCTTTACAGGTGTGGTACGTGCTTAAATACTAGCACTGATGTGTGTCAGTGTTAGCAAGAAAACTAAGCACTATTCTGCAAGTACCCACTTAACTTGACATACCGTGTATTTGCAAGGGGGTTGCACACAGGAGAGGAGCATGGGCGGGACAGGCAGGGATCCCATTTACGGAATACTGTAAGGTGTATATGTCTCTGGCACATTTAGGCACCCGCAAGTATGCCAGCTCTACGTCTGGTCTAACTGTGGGTTCCTAAATGTTAGGCATATTGACCCTGATATTCAGACTGCAGGAGATAGCCGGGCTTTCTCCAGCAGTTGGTGCTAAACCCGGATATTCCGGGCAGGGGTGTAGCCAGACCTCGCGGTAGGAGGGGGCCAGATCCTGAGGTGAGGGGGGGCACATTTTAGTCTGCTGCTCCGCCGCTGCCCTCACCCCCTTGCTGCTCCCCCTGCCGCACCCCACAGCAACAAATACCTTGGCTGGAAGTGGTCCCCAACCTCCGCCAGCTGAAGTCTTCTCCAGCGCCGGTCTGGGGCACCGTGTTCCCTGCCCTCCTTTCTCTTTCTCCTGACGTCCAGCACGCTCCTTTCAGTGAAATTGAACATGCTCAGTTTCACTGAAAGGAAGGGGGGCAGTATCTTAGCTCAGGAGGAGGAGGCATGTCGGCATGGGGTGGGGAGTGGCATCTCAGCCCGGGGAGGCAGCATCTCAGCCTGGGGGAGCGGCATCTTAGCTCAATCTCAGGCGCCATCTTGCCTTCGGCCGGCACTGACTGTACCTCTAAAAGTTATATGCATATAGTCTGGGCTTTTTTACTCAAAGACACTTATACTAAGCTGCGGTAAAAAGTGGCCTTACTACTCACTTACGTGGGTCTTTCCTATGCACTAAGGGCTAGATTCTATATACGGTGCCTGAAAAATCCATGCAGTAAAAAATACGCATAGGCATATTCTCTAAAGTATGCCTAAATTTTATAGACTAGGCTTAAATTTCCACACGGTATATGGAATGCGCCGAGTGGTCTCTATGCAACCAAATTTGGTTGTTTGCATTTAGGCCATGTTTTACTTGGTGTAAATCCTGATGCCTATATTAGGTGCAAATCGGGTGTATTCTATAACAACGCACATAGATTTTAGAAATACCCACACCCCACCCATGGCCATGCCCCCTTTTCAAATGTGTGACTGGAATTTATGCGCACCATGTTCCAGAATAGGTTTAGCGAGTTGTGTGCGTAAATCATAATTAATGGTAATTAGTGCTAATTGCTTAACATCCAATTGACAGCGCTGATTAGCTAGTTAACCAATTAAGTTACACATATTGTTATAGAATATTCTTCGATTTCTGCACAGAAATTAAGGCACAATATATAGAACTGGGGGTAAGGCCATTTTTACCATATCTATAAAATGGCTGATTTTCTATTTTTTTTAAAATTAATGGCCATGCGCTAGCGTTGCCATTAGCATGTGGCCATTTAAAAAAATTACTATGGGTCTCTTTTACAAAGCCACACTAATGATTCTCAGTACAGCAAATAAGAGGAAGCCCATTCAATTCCTATGGGCTTCCTCTCATTTGCCAAGCAGGAATTGCTAGCGTGGATTTGTAAAAGAAGCCCTATGAGAGCACATTTAAAACAATTTCTAATGCATCCTACCTATCCCCCACTCTGAACAGAGAAGGAATAGAGAGCAATAGTACAAAATAACAACAGTCCCGCCTACTTCAATAAACTTTCACGCAAAGCAGACAAGGCGACAAAGGAGGGGAGCATTTGAAATATGGTAGATATCTAACTTATCTCAATAGGCATGCAGGTTTTAGACCTCTAACTTGCATGTATACTTTGAAAATTTAGGAGTCCTTTCACTAAGCCGCACTACTGTAGTAATACCGTGCAGATCACCCCCACAATAATTACCATGGTTTTACAGTATTACTGCTTTTCCCAATAACATATCACATTCTAGTACCAATGCGGCATTTGAGATCAGAAGATCAATTTACAGTAAGTTTACCATTGGTCCACAATTTTAGATTACAGTTCTGGAAAAAAATACGTATAAGATGCAATAGCACCAGAACTCGAGAAATCTTTGCTTCTGCTCTTGCATGAAAATCAAGTATATTATGACTTACCTTAAAGTAGACTGCTCATTTTTATCAGATTTTTATATCATGCGATGCAAATGTGCTAGGAAGATGCTGGATTATTTTATGTTAGCTGCCTTGAGTCAGGTAATGGTTAAGCAGGGTAAAATGTGGTAATTTCATTTACCCCCCCCCCCCCCCCCGTTTATTAAGCTGCGCTTTGAATGGGGTGCATCAGCATTACCGCATAGCTTAATAAACAGGGGGGTTAATTAATATTCCAAGACATTGTCCATTACCTCTCAAAGTATTTTGTAAAACGTAGCTTTTATTCATTACTATCAACAACATTGAATTATTTGCCAAACTAGTAACAGAAAGAATAGATTAAGGTTTAAATACAAGAGGCTTATTGAGTAGCCAGTTAAATGGAGCTGTTGAGTCACTCCCTGGAATAGATGAAAGACCTAGCAGTTCCCAGGAATGCTGGACATTCCACACCTGAGAGAAGTTTGGTCTTGGAATGACTTCTACAAACAGCAGCATCACAAAAGCAGGGTTCAGCACAGCACAGAGGGGCTGCAGAAGCAGTTTGTTTCACATATTAGAGAGAGCAAACAGCATTGTCACTGCTCCCTATTCTGACAGGTTAAGAATATGCCACATTATTATGCCCCATGAGAAGACCCTTCAGTAAATGATGGCATTAAGTTAAATGCACAAATGGCTGCAGGCTGCTTTTCCTGTGTTAGACAGACTAACACTAGTTATAAAGGGCTAGTTCTATATATGGCATGCCAACAAAGCGCTGTTCCATAAGCTGTGCTTAAAGTTAAGCCAGGTTTATAGAATAGCGCGGCCATTTGCACCAATTGAAATGCATGCCAACGTTAGGTACAGATCCTCATTATTCCATAATAACATATGTTAATTTTAAGAAAACCCCCGTTCTACCAATGACCTTCCCGTTTCTGTGCCCCCTTTTTCAAATCATATGTAAATTTCAGGCGCGGATCCTGTGCCTAAATTGAAGTGCCTAAAGTTTAAAGTTAATTAGTGCTAATAATTGCTTGTTTAAAAAACAATTAGTCTCTAATTAGCTTGTTTAATTAAATTGCAGTGCAATTTTTAGCAACTTTTACAGAATTAAGGAAAAAAAAAAAAAGAGGACTTCTGTAAGGGGTCCTTTTTTTTTAATTTTAGATTTTGCTCACACCTTTTTCAGTAGTAGCTCAAGGTGAGTTACATTCAGGTACACTGAATATTTCTCTGTCCCAGAAGAGCTCACAATCTAGGTCTATACCTGAGGCAATGGAGGGTTAGGTGACTTGCCCAAGATCACAAGGAGCAGCAGTGGGATTTGAACCAGCCACCTCTGGATTGCAAGACTGGTGCTCTAACCACTAGGCCACTCCTCCATTCCTACTACTAAGCTGTGGTAAAAGAGGGTCTGCGGTAGCATCAGCATGTGTTCTTGATGCATGCTGAGGCCCCCTTTTACCGGAGCGGGTATAAGGCTGGTCATTTTGGGTGTAAGTGAACCACTTACCGCACGGCCATTTTGGTGGGGAACACTTACTGCCACCCATTGAGATGGCTATAAGGGCTCCAACGCTAACCCGGCAGTAACCAGACAGCATGCCGGCACTGCTGGATTATTATCGGTTAAGTTCCGGCACTACAAAACAAAACAAAAAATTACTGTAGCACCAGAAATGGCACATGCTGGAGGTGGGAAATACGATTGGGCTCCTGCAGTAGTTCCAGACTGGAGCACAGCAAGCCCGTTGCCACACACCAGCCCTTTAGTAAAAGGGCCCCTCAGTGAGCATCTAAGCATGTACATTTAGTCATCTGCAGTTGCATCAGGTACAGAGCAAGCATGGTTAGACACAACTACATACGCCAAGGGTGCAAGTGACTTATAGTGTTCTACAAGCTGCATGTGTGAGAGACACACCCATTGCCCACCCATGAGCCTATTTTAAGCCCCCCCCCCCCCCCACACTGTGATAAATAAGAGGCTGTCCTAGCCGGGGCAGGCCACTAGATGGCGTTGTTCTCCTAAAATGTCCAGGATGTCCGGGGTAGGCCACTAGAGGGTGCTAGGAGAATAGGTGGAGGTCGCTAGGACCAGGGAGAGCCCTGGGAGGTCCACAGGTATAGGAGGTTATGGGCCGGGTCCTGTGTAGCTAATTAACCCCTTGATACCCCTCCTGAGTTGGAAAAAGGAAAAGAAGAGCTGGTAGCTGAAGAAAGAGAATCCCCCTGGAAAGAACGGGCTAAACCCTATGGACTTGTGGTGGACTGTGTGCTCAAGGAAGAAAAACAGGTTGGGGTAAGAAGTCCCTAAAGCATTAGTGTTGGACTGTGTAGCCTCAGTACTTAGAGGAACTGTGTGTTCAAAGAAAGGACTGTGAGTCTAAAGAAAGGACTGGGTGTCTAAAGAACAAGTAGGGCTGTGTGTCCCAGTACTGAGAAGCAGGCTGCAAAGCCTGGGGTTAGAAGTCCCCAAAGTATTGAGATTAGTGCTGAGCCCAGGAATCTGTGTAGGGAGGCTCAGTGTGAAGATATGTAAATGTATAAAGTATTTAAGCTAAAAGAACTGTGCCCAGGGGCTGGAATAAAGAATTGCCTGAATATGCCGTTGGTAAGACCTGTTTAATTTTGCCTCGGGAGAACCAGGTCACCCTGAGCGTGAAAGGATAACATGCTAATCTGCATACAATTTACATACTGAGAACCAGCTCACCCTGAATGAAAAAGGGGCCCGGGAGCTTGAGGTTGGATTGCTCAGGATCAGTGTTGCCAGGTGGGCGGTTTTCCGCAACCCCCCGCGGGAAATTTTTGCCCGCGGCGGGTTGCGGTTTTTTGGGCTGTTTTTTGGGCTTCAGGGCGGTTTTTTGTGCGGCTTTTTCGGCCGCGGGGGGCGGGGTTAGTGACGTTTTTGGGCGGGGTGACGGGGAGGCGGGGCCAATGACGGGGGAGGCGGGGGTGATGACGCGGGGGTGGGGGTGTCATAAGTACATAAGTAGTACCATACTGGGAAAGACCAAAGGTCCATCTAGCCCAGCATCCTGTCACCGACAGTGGCCAATCCAGGTCAAGGGCACCTGGCACGCTCCCCAAACGTAAAAACATTCCAGACAAGTTATACCTAAAAATGCGGAATTTTTCCAAGTCCATTTAATAGCGGTCTATGGACTTGTCCTTTAGGAATCTATCTAACCCCTTTTTAAACTCCGTCAAGCTAACCGCCCGTACCACGTTCTCCGGCAACGAATTCCAGAGTCTAATTACACGTTGGGTGAAGAAAAATTTTCTCCGATTCGTTTTAAATTTACCACACTGTAGCTTCAACTCATGCCCTCTAGTCCTAGTATTTTTGGATAGCGTGAACAGTCGCTTCACATCCACCCGATCCATTCCACTCATTATTTTATACACTTCTATCATATCTCCCCTCAGCCGTCTCTTCTCCAAGCTGAAAAGCCCTAGCCTTCTCAGCCTCTCTTCATAGGAAAGTCGTCCCATCCCCACTATCATTTTCGTCGCCCTTCGCTGTACCTTTTCCAATTCTACTATATCTTTTTTGAGATACGGAGACCAGTACTGAACACAATACTCCAGGTGCGGTCGCACCATGGAGCGATACAACGGCATTATAACATCCGCACACCTGGACTCCATACCCTTCCTAATAACACCCAACATTCTATTCGCTTTCCTAGCCGCAGCAGCACACTGAGCAGAAGGTTTCAGCGTATCATCGACGACGACACCCAGATCCCTTTCTTGATCCGTAACTCCTAACGCGGAACATTGCAAGACGTAGCTATAATTCGGGTTCCTCTTACCCACATGCATCACTTTGCACTTGTCAACATTGAACTTCATCTGCCACTTGCACGCCCATTCTCCCAGTCTCGCAAGGTCCTCCTGTAATCGTTCACATTCCTCCTGCGACTTGACGACCCTGAATAATTTTGTGTCATCGGCGAATTTAATTTTGTGTCAGGGGCGGGGTTTGAGTTTGGGCGGGTTTTGGGCGGTTTTTGTGTTGGATTGGGTGGGAAAAAAATTTTCCACCTGGCAACACTGCTCAGGAAGCTGGGAAGAGACCGGTTGATGTCCTGTTCAGAGGCCACAGGCCTGCTGGAGAGTGGGAGCAGAAGCCTCATTTTCACAACACACATATTCACACTCCCAGGTCCTGCTAGCTGAAGATAGATGAAGCTGGCCGTAACCCCATCAGAAAACTTCGGCAGTCAGTAGCAGTACTCGGAGTTGCCAATGCCAGCACCCAGCTCAGCTCTTGCGCATGCTTTATTCATGGGTAAGAACTGAACATGTGTGGGGTGCCAGCATTGATGGTTGGGAGTGCTGCTGTGCTGACTGCCATGGTTTTCAGCTGGTGGAGCTTAGGGATGATGGGGATCCCCACCAGCTAAGGTATTTAATTTTTAAGTTGAGCAAGTGAGTGCAGGGGATGGAGAGGAAATGTGTCGTGCCCTCCCATTCTACCCAGTGGCCCATCCAAAAATTGCCTTCTGGCTACACCACTGGTGCATACAGGCATAAATGCCAAAATTCCAACTACGTACTATTCTGTAAATATGAACCTTATAGCCCGCCTATCCAGACTTCTAAGCGGCATATAATAAAACACTCATAAAATAACACATAAAACATTACAAAAAACCCCCAAACACATATGGCAATAAACCAGATACCCAATGTAAAAAACATAGAAACATGATGGCAGATAAGGGCCAAATGGTTCATGCAGTTTGCCCTTCCTCAGTAACCACTAGTTCCTCCTTTTCCTATATCCCGCTAAAATCTGAGAACCCTCTCCACAAGAAAATGCTTTACACAACAATCAGGTTTTCACTTCTTCTTAAACTGGGACACACAGCCTACATGGTGTGTATTTTACAGGTAGGTGTATAGGGCAGTATTCACACTTAAATGTGTAGCTTATAGAATACTATGTTATTTATTTGGATTTTGCTCACACCTTTTTCAGAAGTTGCTCAAGGTGGGTTACATTCAGGTACACTGGGTATTTCTCTGTCCCTGGAGAGTGCACAATCTAATTTTCTATCTGAGGCAACAGAGAGTTAAGATCACAAGGAGCAGCAGTGGGATTTGAACCAGCCACCTCTGTATGTCAAGTCTGGTGCTCTAACCACTAGGCCACTCCTCCACATTTAAGCCTCTGTACTTAGATCAGATCTACAGCTGGTCTAAGTGATCGTGCCTAAATTATAGGAGTGTACACAGTGTCCAGAAAAAAATCAAGATCCCAACATATTTCCAAATAACCCCAAAACAAATATACTATTAAAAAATTACTGTTATTGACAGGTGTTACTGCAAGTTGCTGCGAAAACTGGATGATCCATGTTTTCACAATGGCATCATTCAGGAAGCGACCATTAAGATGTGTTTTAGCAAAATGGTATTTAGTGAAGAAGATAAAGTTGCGATTACATTTTTGTGACAAAATAGAGCATACGGCACAAAGCATTTGCTAACGGAGTTTCCTTATAAAAGTTGGACTGACGTATTTTTGAAGGTCATACACTATGAGTTCCTTTTACAAAGCTGCACAACTGATTAGCGGTGCGCTGAATGCGAAGAAGCCCATTCTATTCCCATGGGCTTCCTCGCATTCAGCACCGCTAATGGTGGCACAGCTTCGTAAAAGGAGCCTTTAATGTTTAAACGATTGCAAAGTGTTTTGAAACTATGTAAGGGGTCCTGTTTTTTTTCCAAGCACCATGTATATACCCAGTTACACTAGTATTCTGCTGTATAAAGCAATGGCTCTGAACCCAGTCCTCAGGAAACACCTACCAGTCAGGTTTTCAGGATACCCACAATGACTATGCATGAGATAGATTTGAATACAATAAAAGTAGTGCACGCAAATTTATCTCATGCCTATTCATTGTGGGTATCCTGAAAACATAACTGGCTAGGTGTGTCCTGAGGATTGGGTTGAGAAGCCCTGGTAAAAAGAACACAGAGAAACATGATGGCAGATAAGGGCCAAATGGCCTATCCAGTTTGCCCTTCCTCAGTAACCACTAGTTCCTCCTTTTCCTATATCCCGCTAAAACCTGAGAACCCTCTCCACAAGAAAGTGCTTTACACAACAACCAGGTTTTCACTGCTTCTTAAACTGGGGCACACAGCCTACATAGTGTGTATTTTACAGATAGGTGTACGGGGCAGTATTCACACTTAAATATGTAGCTTACAGGATTTGCTCACACCTTTTTCAGTAGTTGATTTCAACACTTGAAATCTCTAGATTCGACTAACTGCACATTTGCAAGGTCTCCGGTAGAAGCCTTTGCGAAACAGGTCCCCATCAGGACCTTTGCCTATTCAAAGAGACCTTTTTGGTGCTATAAAAGGAATTGCTTAAAAATGCCTGCTAACAGATTAACCTACATATGGCAATGTTATTTTGTTGTGTACCCCAAGCTATGTACTATTTTCAATTATTCTTTATTATTTTTTGAGCATTCTTTTGTTTGGTAGATGTTACAATGAATAATTAAAGTTTTGATATTTATTAGATCTACTTTACATTTTTCTGGGAGGTCTTGCTTGACCGCTGATGACTTTTTGACCAATCACATTGTAAGGTAGCCACAACAGTTTGAACTACGATATTGTTGATCTGAGTCTGGATGTGGTCTTTTCCTCCCCATTTTTGAGAATATGTTATTGTGATTCCTGTATTTCCTACACATTTACCATAGTTTATATTTAGAAGTGTCCTAAAAACCAGACTGGTTAGTGAAGATGGAGCATGCATACTACAAATGTAATATTCTGTACCCTTCTCCTCCACTGCTAACTCCAGACTCCATTCCTTTTATCTTGCTGCACCATATGCCTGGAATAGACTTCCTGAGCCGGTACGTCAAGCTCCACCTCTGGCCATTTTCAAATCTAAGCTAAAAGTCCACCTTTTTGATGCTGCTTTTAACTCCTAACCCTTATTCACTTGTTCAGAACCCTTATTTCATCATCCTCACTTTAATACTCCCTATCTCTTGTCTGTCCTAATTAGATTGTAAGCTCTGTCGAGCAGGGACTGTCTCTTCATGTTCAAGTGTACAGATGTTAAACTCTAGGATTTAGCAGATATACACAAAAATGCAGTGGAAAGACAGCATACAAAGAATGAATGCTAAACCAGTCTCCTAGGAACAGTCTTAACAGGTCTCAACCTGTAATTACTCAACCTTCCAAAGACTTTAGTGCTTCAGAAAACTTCAAAAGAATCCTGTGTAACAGAGGAAGATTATCAATCATTAAGCCCTCAATGGTAGATTTCTGTTGCATTAAGATTATTTTC
Source organism: Microcaecilia unicolor (assembly GCF_901765095.1). NCBI lineage: Eukaryota > Metazoa > Chordata > Amphibia > Gymnophiona > Siphonopidae > Microcaecilia > Microcaecilia unicolor. The sequence goes on from NC_044031.1 coordinate 321,730,541, forward strand.
TCCAGAATTAGGTAATAGTGCTACTTAAAAATAAAAAAAAATCAAAAAAATCAAAAAATTTTACTCACTATTTTCCACAAACATTGTCATTAGGGGGGGAAAAAATGACTAAATCAGGCTTTTAGTCTAATCTGCACCAATCCACAGCTATAGCAGAGACCTTTCAGACTCTCAGGGCAATTAAGGGTATTAGCCTGATGTTCAGCATAGCATAATGTCAGGGGAACTCAAACATAGCATTTCACGTATACTTCTACAAGAATGTTTAGATTCATGCACTACAGCAGTTTGGTCATTATTAATAAATAAAGAAGTTAATTTATACTTTCAAGGAGCTGAGCTTTTTTTATTTTATTAAAAAAAAAAATATATATATATATATATAACACAGACAGATCAGATTGTTCAATGCTGTGGGAAAGGCCAAGTTATGGGCTTTGCAGTTACTGTCAGTGCCAGAATTTTCAACTTGACCCAAGCAGCAGTTGGAACCAATGTAAGAACCACAACATCGGCCTAACACTCTACCTACAGTAACCTTCCCAGTATCAGTCTCATAGCCATATTTTGAACTAGCTGTAACTTCCTCACTAATCTACCACACAACCCCATAAACTATTACAGTATCTAACTGGGAAATAACCAGGAACAGGGTTACAGTGTGAAGGAATTTTTGGATCTACCCATGCAGGACAGGATTTCCTGAGCATTGGGCCCCTCATTGTAATATAAATACCTTTTAAAAACTGCAAGAAATGGGGCCCTGCACAGTTCTGACTGCAGAGGAAACCCAGCTTAGGAGGAGGGAGCAGCAATTATGAAGCACTGCTCAAGGGCTCCTGCTGACTGGAGGTACAGGTATAGGGGGTGAGGAGAATAAACAGAGACTGGGGCAGCAGTGGTTCTTCCCCCACCTGAAACTCTTTTTTTTCGACCAGCAACTGACTTAACAGGGAAAGAATAAGCACAACTGAAAGGGCCTCTCCTGTACTCTTGGGCCCTAGGCATGTGCCTAGTTTTCCTTAGCCCTGAAATACAACTTTCATTAGTCTATCATATTATCTCTTCAAAGAATCTAGAAGGTATTTTGCATAATACAAATAACTACATCTCAAAATGGGTTTCCCTAAACATTAATATTTCAGTCACAACGGCTAAACTTCTCTATCAGCAGAGAACTTCAATTAACAGCAGCATTTCATGTCTTTTCCAGTTCTTTACAATTTGTCCAGGGATCTCAGCGCTTGCTGAAATAATCTCTCAAATTTTTCCAGAATTGAACTGTACTGAACTCAAGTTTGTCCCAGAGTTCCTCAAATGTTTTCAGGGTTTTTCCTTTTTTGTTGATATTGCTTCATAGTATACAGGACTCATCCCAGTACTTGGAAGACTGTTTTCATTGGTATAGACCAAAATGACCATTTAGCTTTGGGACTCGAGTATGTTAGAAGTGCCTAATTAAATATGAAAGTGCCAGACCCCTTAGAGAAAAATTGCATTGGCTCCCACTAAAAGATCAAATTGCATTCAATATTTGCACCTTAGTTCATAAAATTATTTATGGAGATGCCCCATCTTACGTCAGACCTAATAGACTTACCAGAGAGAAACAACAAAAGTTCATCACGCACTTTCTTAAACCTCCATTATCCCAACTGCAGAGGACTTAAATACAAATCTATACATACATCTAGCTTCTCATACATCTGCACACAACGATGGAATGAATTACCATAAAAACAACACACGACTTGACAACCTTCCGGAAATTACTGAAGATTTACTTGTTCAAAAACACATACAAAAAGGATCCCCCATAACAAACTGACTCCTAAACTACACCAGATACAACCATTATGGAACTCTTCTAATTTGTTTATTTTAATTACATCCTCATTATTGAATATTATATCTTGTCCTGATATCATTATGTTATGTTTTATCTAATTATCCACTTCTAATCCTACATGATATTCTTATGCACCTTATCTGTATCTATATTCTGAAATTCTTATTCCATTAATGTGATTGTCGTCGTAATATATTGTAAGCCACATTGAGCCTGCAAATAGGTGGGAAAATGTGGGATACAAATGCAGCAAATAAATAATTTTTGGCTTCTTAGGTTTAAGTGCACAAGCAGGAGAATCTGTTTCGTTGCAGGACCTGTTGAATGGAATAGGCTATCGGCAGCTCTCAGGAAGCAGAAAAACTTTGCACTGTTTAAAAAAATTGTTGAATGAATATTTATTGGCATAGGCAGGTTTGTGAATTGCAGAGTAGTTTTTTTGAAGGACTTTTGGTTGATTGCACTGCTGGGCTTGATTTTGTTTGCTCGGCCCCGATAATCTGAAGCTAATGCGGGCGATAGAGGCCATTAGCGCCAGACTAGCACTCCCATTTGCCACCGCTTGGACCTCCAGGTCTTGTGTTTGGGGGGGGGGGGCCGGCGTAGGTTTGACAGGTCCGGGAGAAAATACCGGACCTGTCAAACAACTTCTGCGGGAGGATTGTGCCTGGGCGTGCCTTGGGCGCATGCCCAGGCACAATCCTCCTGCAGAAGTACCCCTACGATCAGAGCTAAAAGTTCACATAAATTTGCATGCTCTTTTCGATGATCATTGGGGCATTATAGCCCGCTCTGTTCCAGTGCTATTTGTAGAGTGATGTTTGGAACAGCCTGGGGCTTCTGATCATCAGCAACTTAGTTATTTATGTTTTATTATTATGTATGTTTGCTTGTACAGCAATCTGGATAAGAGCACAATATAAACTGTAATAAATGAAATTATATAAATCATTGCTCTCTGTCTCTTCATCCCATCAACTAGAGTGGGTGTGTCTATGCAAATCAGTTAGCACATCAGCACTGCTGTGTGTCGATTAGCACAGGTTTAGTGCACGAGTCCCTACCACCTACAAAATAGGTGGCAGTGGGGGATCACTCACTAATGGCCATGTGCTGAGAAAATTAACGTGTGACCATTAATGGAAAGTCAGAAAATTGGCCATTTTAACCTGCGGTAACAATGACCATAGTGTGTGGGGAAGACCTACATAAAGGTGTAATACGGTCACTTTTTGCTGGACCTTAGTAAAAGGGCCACTTAATAATTAAGTCCTTGATGTATTAACATCATCGTGAAGAATATATAAACCATCTTTGGTTTTAAGATCAATGGATAGTCCAAGTCAGAAACAGTTTCGACTCAGTGAGACTCGAGAATGAATTGTTGCTATTGGGGGTCCAACACTCTGGAATGCACAATCTGTGAATTCTTGATTGTTTATCAACATAGCAGAATTTAGGAAGGTTAAAAAAATTTTATTCTCACTTGCTCATGCAAGTTCATATTGTGAAATATATTATACTAGCCGTTGAGCCCGTGAAAACAGGCTACTTTTGGAATGGGGGGGGGGGGGGGTTCCGAGCCCCCCCTCCCCCCCCGGAGTCGCTGCCGCCGCCCCTCCACCCGGCCCGAGCAGCACTGTAAAATTACATCAGCATGCAGCAGCAGGCACATCAGCAAAGCTGCCGTTGGGGCGGGTTCCCTTCTCTGCCTGTGTCCCGCCCTCGTGTGACATAACGTCGGCGAGGGCGGGACAAAAGCAGAGAAGGAAGCCCAACGGCAGCTTTGCTGATGTGCCTGCTGCTGCATGCTGATGTAAGTTCACAGTGCTCGGGCCAGATGGAGGGGCGGCGGCGACTCCGGGGGAGGGGGTGCGGTTCCAACGTCTGCAGCATGCCAGTAGAGACTTCCCTCTCTGTCCCGCCCCCATCATCACGTATTGAAGCAGGGGCGGGGCAGAGAGGGAAGTCTCTACTGCGCATTTGCAAGTACGGTCACTCGCCCTTTATATGTTTGATAATGAGATTGATGTATACTGACACTCTGTAATAATATTGTATTAACTGTTTTGTTTGTATAAGTCTTGACACATTCTGTTTTAATTATGTATGTGTAGTTGTAACCTGCTGTGACCACTGGATACACTGGGCTATAAATTTTAACAAACAAACACAATTCACATTATACACAAAATTCCACCTAGAACTGATGGAGGCTATTTTCTGGGACACATACATACATACATCTGTAGGTCTTCTGCCCCCGATTCTATAAAGGTCACCAAACATTGCACACACAAATTTAGACACCTTCCTGATTTGTACATGCAATTTAATTGAAAACCCAATTAGTGCCAATAATTAGCTTTTTAACAAGTAATTATTGGCACTAATCAGATTTAATTGGGACCAAAAGGCATAAAGTTAGCTGCGGATTTACATGCAGTCCAAAAAAAGGGGGTGCAGAAATGGGAGGGTCATGGGCATTTTGGGGTAGAACTGGGCATGGCTTCGAGTTATAAGCATAATTATAGAAAAATCCTGCTCCGTGCCTAAAATTTGGCATTTGCACAACTTTTTCATCGGTACAAATGGCCACCCCTAAAATTTATGCATGGCTCTCTGTTTAGGCGTGTATTCTATAAACCACACCAAACTTTAGGCCCGGTTTATAGATAACCATTTAAGCTTTTTTTTTCAGTGCCATTTATAGAATTTACCCCTGTATGTGCAAAAACCTGAAAAAAAAGCCATTGGAATGCTCATGTTTCCCCAACATGTTCTGAACATTTGTTGTAGATAGGACACCAAACACAAAAGTTCTTGGGTGGAGGAGGGGCAAGCAGAGAAACTACCTGAGGCTCCAGCACCACAAGGGGGGGGGGTCACTTGGTCATGCTGCACAATAAAATAGCATTCACAAGTCTGGCACCAATAGGTTCACTTTGTTACTGCCTCTAACACCAGTCCTAGAAACACACACAACACAGACAACTATCTCAAAAATCCTTTCCCTTTAGAAAGCAGCTGAATAATTTACATCAGCCACAAATTGTAAATTTGGGGGCTCCTATTGGACAGTGAAACCAGGTTTTGTATTAAAATGCGAAGCATTTTAGCAAACACAGAAAGAGTATGTTTTGAAAATGAGCCCCAACTTTGAAAGTCAATTTGAAGATACATGTCCATCAGCCTCCATGGATTGTTGCTGTTTGTTCAATTAAATACATCACACCCTGTAAAGAATCCACTTAGGTATTTTATGCACATCAAAACATTTATGTAAACTCTGCATGAACTTACTGAGTCTGAGTGCAGTTCCAATACCATTCATCCGTTTCCAGATAGCTCTCTGCCTAGCTCCTTACCATACAATTTATTTGTAATATTTTATGAATGGACTCACTTCAGTATTACTGAACAAAGCTGCTAAGTCTCTACCTTAGGCTTCCAGTTCAACATGTTACTGCATTGCATTTGTATACTACTGCAATTCTTTCCAGAACTAAATTTAAAGAGAAATGAAAACCAAGTGAGAAGAGACATTTATCTTACCTTTGCACTTGAATTTGTCATACTTTCCTGGCTGCTGATCCTTAACTTGTGTCTTCTTAAATGCAGCAGCAGCAACTCCAGGCACTAATTAATGTTTCCCCTGTTAAAACTAGACTTTCATAATTACACTATGTGATATTTCAACCATTTGGATGCTGCTGCCCTCTCGTTAGCTCTATGATCTGGTAGTTCTAGCCAGGATTGCCTTAGCCTTGCAGATCTACCATTCGATTAAGGTTGATCTTAGAAGACTGCAAGATGGTGAGAAATGTCTGAGCTCTTCAACATAAATAGCCCTTCAACTTCCAACCTCAGACCTGGTCCCCTCCCAACATACAGCCCAGTGTATGCTTTAGCAGATATGTGGCATTATTTGCACTTCCACACTTGTTAAATACCTGGAAAGATTACTTGCTTAACTTGAAATGGTAATTATTACATAAAACATAGGCTGATATAATTTTTATAACCCCTATGTGTCTCTGTTTAGTAGTAATGAAAGTTAAACATGTCAGATGGCTGAGAATACAATATAAATATTTTAAAAAGGACTGGTTTCCTTTCAAATAATACCCATAGGGTAGCTCTAATAAAAACATTAAACAAAGCTAAAGTTCCATAGCTAGAGCTTCAACAGGTGGGTTGGCACAGTGGGTTGTTGTATACCTTTGGGTTCACTGATTTCATGCTCAGCATGTGATCTTTGGGATGCTCAGTCTTAGATCTTGAAGCAAAACATGCAAATATGGTCCTAGGGGCTATGGAGCAACTGATTGCTGAGCTTCCAAGGTTTCTGCATGCAGATGGTGCAACAGCTCATAGGGCCTTTCTGGATGTGGAACTGCTATTATATTTCAGTCTGTGAGTTCTAGATATGAATAGGGTCTGGGGCTCTGGGAAGGGGGAGGAGGAATATCATCCTTGCCAGAAGGGTGGGGACAAACAAATTTGAAATGTGCAATGAATCTGCTTAGGAGTGAGAGGGAACCTAATGAGAGGAGAATTAGTAAGGGGCAAGGCAGGCAGATCAGAAGGAAGTAGGGAGTGGAGTAGGTACGAGGGTGGGTGGGTATTAAGCATCCTACCTTAAAACAAAAGTCAAACTGCATTGAGAGAAAGAAGTGAGGGAAAAACAGAATGAGAGGAGGAAGAAGACATTAAGGCAGGGAGGGATTGAGAAAGAAGTGGGTTTGATCTGAGAAAAGAAAGTGTATGGTATGCACAGGTTAGATAGGGAAGAGGGACTATTGAAGACTGACTGGGGGAGGGAGAATATGGGTTGTATAGTTGGGCCAGGGTGGACTGGAAGACACACCATCAGCGTGGTGTAGATGGGTTGGGAGCAGGATGGTAAATTGTGGCGATGATTTGGGGTTGGGGAGGAAAGAGACTGGTGGGACTTCCAATGCTTTCCCTAGCATTTCTTTTGCTCACAAGTCCTCCCCATGTGGTACTACTTGCTGTGCTCTACATTTAAAGACAGCCTGACCAGTTATGTTCACAACCCAACATACTGTAAGTTCCATTAGACAAGCTTTATAATTTGTGCTGAGCTGAGCACCCACAATCATTTTGAAAAGTTGGCTCCTATGACCCCCCCCCCTACCACACCTAAGAACGGCAAATGAAGCTACCCTAAGAATTAATCAATATAAGTTACTTATCTTGATCTTCAAGGGTTTTTGTGATAGTTAAGCTAAATAACTAGATGAACAGTCTCATATGTTCCTTCAAAGACTATTTGGTTCTCCCCACTGCTTTAGCACGGCTTGATGTAACATACCAAAGTGACTTATTTTTAGCGCCCTATTTGTGGAATAATCTTCCTACATATTTGTGAGAAGAAGAATCGCTTACCATTTTTAAATCCTTACTAAACACCCATCTATTTCATTTGGCTTATTCAGAATAGGAGTCAGAGTTCTGGTGATAGATATGGTTGTCTATGAGATTGTGTTCTTTCCTATCACCTGTTGTAGTTCTTGTCTTGTTTATATTTTCATTGTAAACCGCATTACTCTGTGATGCAGTAATGGCAGTATATCACGAATAAAAAAACCTAACCAAACCTAGATTCTTTAAGAATTTCCTATTTCATATACAATGCTCCAAAGATGTCTTCCTACCACCCCCACCCAGTCCACCTGATTGCCCACCCAAAAGCCCCCTGCCCCAGCTTCCTCCTCCATTAACCTCCCTTCACTCAACAACTGTACTACCACCCATTCCCACATCTATCTGTTCCAGAAGTACAAGGAGCAGCCCCATGAGACGTGCCTTCCTTAGTAAGATCTCTCTCTGGTTGATGCTGGCTCCTTCCTGTCTACAGGCTGTGCTGACTTAAAATCCTGGCTCCTACCACCCCTCCTCTCCCCTTCCCTCCCACACACCCTTCTATATAAACACCCCCATTTAAACAAACACCCATATAATTGCTGCTAGGCAGCAACAAGGACATCTAAATAGCAGGATCCAAGAACACAGGAACCCACTCTGGCAAGCTGACCCAGCCATGCCCCTACCCAACAACCACTGCCCTACCACACAGCACCAGGAAAATTAAATGGGGATGCCCTAAGTGCCCAGCCACCAATTTCCCTCAGAACTACCACCAATGCTGGAGCTCCAAGGCCTCCTGGATGAAGGAAGCCACAAAATGCTCCAATGCCATGGGGCAAACACCAGAACAAGCACTTCACCTGATCACTCACCTTGACACTGCTGCCCACAAATAGTGCAGTCTCCCAATACAAGGTAAAACCACTTGACAGTCACCACAACATACCTCCCGATGCTACAAAAATATCTATCCATACCAAACCCTCCCCACCATTGCCTCCTACCTTAAAATGGCTACAGCCTGCCAGAAGTCCCCTTTCAACATTCCCACTCCAATCCTCTCCCAGCCAATCCTGTTCCCCAATCTTCACTCAATCCTACACTCCCTTCCAACTCATTCCCTTCCTCTTTTCCTCCATGAAAGTAGGCTATCATGATATATGCCCTCAAAGAACGCTGAGGGAGCTCTTAATGATCACAAAGAACACATCACAGATCTATTTGTTGAAAAAGAAACACATCTAGAACAAATGAAAGAATATCTAGAGAACCTGAAGACAGAAGATGAAAGATTAAGCACGACTAAGGAATTTCTTAGGAGAAACTTAGATTTAAAGCTAAAGAAAAGGCCATTGGGATAAGGCTGCATATCTCTTGCCAATGGTAGGATACAGAAGTGCAACATGGATTTGTAGTGAAAAAGAAATAATTCTGAAAATCAACTGGAAGAACAATGGAAAGTGGTAGAACCATAGAAGAGGATTTGGTCAAAGTTCTGGAGGGCATGATGAAGGACAAAAGAAATAACAGAATGTAGAGAGAAGTTGGAGGCAATCCATATCAAGATTCTCAAAATTGGATGAAAGAAAGCTGAGGCCACACATTGAGTGAAGATATATTTTCTTTAATTTGTTTAAAATGTACTACTTAGTAGCTTCATTGCGTACCACCTAGTATTTGTACTTTTGGAAAGAGTAAACAAGTGATTCACATGTACCCATTCCACTCCACTTAATATTTTATAGACCTCTGTCATATTTCTTCTCAGCCCTCTCTTCTCCAAGTTGAAGAGCCCTAGTCGCTTTAGCCTTTCCTCATATGGAAGTCATCCCATCCCCTTTATCATTTTGGTTACCCTTCTCTGAACCTTTTCTAATTCTCATATCTTTTTTGAGATGCAATTGTCTAGAACTGCACTATCCTCTGGATTCTATAAAGGTCAATCAAATTGCATACTGAAATTTCAGCCTGATCCCGAGATACATGTGCAACTTAACTGGTTAATGAGCCATTACCAGTCAATAATGGGATGCTAACAATTATTGCCTTTAATTGGCACCAATCAATTTGCATGCACATCTGACTGCACACTATTCTATAGCGCTGTGCAACCAAATCCCAACTCAAAAAGGGGCATGGCCATGGGAGGGACATAGGCAGGTTGGAGCATTCCAAAATATTGCGCACCAGATTTTATACCAGGTTTCAGCTGGCATAAGTCTTTGCACATAAAGTTGATCGTAGGGCTCGGTGTAATTCTATAAAGAGTGCTCACCCTAGTGCACTCTTTATAGAATGGCACAGAGTGTTGATTTTTCCCAGCACCTAATTTTCAGTGCCATTTACTTGATCCAGCCCTATATTCAAACTGTGGCTGCACCATGGAGTGATACAAAGGCATTATAATATTTTCAGTTTTGTTTTCCATTCCTTTCCTAATAAATTCCTAACATTCTATTTGCTGTCTTAGTCACTGCTGTACACCGAGTAGAAGGTTTCAACATATCTTCAACAATGGCACCAAGATCCCTCTCCTAGGTAGTGACTCCTAATGTGGAATCTTGCATCACATATCTATAGCTTTGGTTCCTCTTCTGTACATGCATCACTTTACACTTGCTCACATTAAATTTCATCTGCCATTTGGATGTCCAGTCTAGTAAGGTTTTCTTGCAATTTCTCACAATTCTCTTATGATTTAACAATTTAGATTTGCTAAACACACAAAAACTACTCCATTGAAGATATTGGCCTTTTAATCCTATTTTCTAACTTTTAACCAGTTCTTTATTCACAATAGAACCAGACACCACCTTCTATACCATAACTTGTTAAATTTTCAGGATAGTTCATGAGGTACTTTGTCACATGCTTTTGAAAATCCAGATATACAATAGCAACAGGCTCATTTTTATCCACATGTTTTTTCATCCCTTCCAAAATGTAGCAATTTGTGAGACAAGATGTCCCTTAGTTAAATCAGTGTTGGCTTTGTCCCATTGCATCTATCTATCTATATACAGTGGTGGAAATAAGTATTTGATCCCTTGCTGATTTTGTAAGTTTGCCCACTGACAAAGACATGAGCAGCCCATAATTGAAGGGTAGGTTATTGGTAACAGTGAGAGATAGCACATCACAAATTAAATCCGGAAAATCACATTGTGGAAAGTATATGAATTTATTTGCATTCTGCAGAGGGAAATAAGTATTTGATCCCCCACCAACCAGTAAGAGATCTGGCCCCTACAGACCAGGTAGATGCTCCAAATCAACTCGTTACCTGCATGACAGACAGCTGTCGGCAATGGTCACCTGTATGAAAGACACCTGTCCACAGACTCAGTGAATCAGTCAGACTCTAACCTCTACAAAATGGCCAAGAGCAAGGAGCTGTCTAAGGATGTCAGGGACAAGATCATACACCTGCACAAGGCTGGAATGGGCTACAAAACCATCAGTAAGACGCTGGGCGAGAAGGAGACAACTGTTGGTGCCATAGTAAGAAAATGGAAGAAGTACAAAATGACTGTCAATCGACAAAGATCTGGGGCTCCACGCAAAATCTCACCTCGTGGGGTATCCTTGATCATGAGGAAGGTTAGAAATCAGCCTACAACTACAAGGGGGGAACTTGTCAATGATCTCAAGGCAGCTGGGACCACTGTCACCACGAAAACCATTGGTAACACATTACGACATAACGGATTGCAATCCTGCAGTGCCCGCAAGGTCCCCCTGCTCCGGAAGGCACATGTGACGGCCCGTCTGAAGTTTGCCAGTGAACACCTGGATGATGCCGAGAGTGATTGGGAGAAGGTGCTGTGGTCAGATGAGACAAAAATTGAGCTCTTTGGCATGAACTCAACTCGCCGTGTTTGGAGGAAGAGAAATGCTGCCTATGACCCAAAGAACACCGTCCCCACTGTCAAGCATGGAGGTGGAAATGTTATGTTTTGGGGGTGTTTCTCTGCTAAGGGCACAGGACTACTTCACCGCATCAATGGGAGAATGGATGGGGCCATGTACCGTACAATTCTGAGTGACAACCTCCTTCCCTCCGCCAGGGCCTTAAAAATGGGTCGTGGCTGGGTCTTCCAGCACGACAATGACCCAAAACATACAGCCAAGGCAACAAAGGAGTGGCTCAGGAAGAAGCACATTAGGGTCATGGAGTGGCCTAGCCAGTCACCAGACCTTAATCCCATTGAAAACTTATGGAGGGAGCTGAAGCTGCGAGTTGCCAAGCGACAGCCCAGAACTCTTAATGATTTAGAGATGATCTGCAAAGAGGAGTGGACCAAAATTCCTCCTGACATGTGTGCAAACCTCATCATCAACTACAGAAGACGTCTGACCGCTGTGCTTGCCAACAAGGGTTTTGCCACCAAGTATTAGGTCTTGTTTGCCAGAGGGATTAAATACTTATTTCCCTCTGCAGAATGCAAATAAATTCATATACTTTCCACAATGTGATTTTCCGGATTTAATTTGTGATGTGCTATCTCTCACTGTTACCAATAACCTACCCTTCAATTATGGGCTGCTCATGTCTTTGTCAGTGGGCAAACTTACAAAATCAGCAAGGGATCAAATACTTATTTCCACCACTGTACATATATTTTCCAGTAATTTTGTTCTTTATAATAAATACTCTCTACCATTTTGCCCAGCACCAAAGTAAGGCTCACTAGCCTATAATTTCCCAGGTCACCTATGGAACCTTTTTTTTAAAAAACTGGCATTACATTGGCCACCCTCCAACCTTCCAGAACCAAGCTCGATTTTAAAGATAAAATTACAAATTACCAGTAGAACTAAAAGATTAAACTGCAGATCAGTTCTCTTGGATGTATAACATTCAGTCCAGGAAATGAACTTAATTCTTCTTTCTGTTTTGCTCCTGACAAGGCTGCTCCATCTCTTACTTATTCTGGAAGCAGCTTTGTCCCTGCTCCTTGGTTTTCCCCAGATCTTAAACTCTACAAGGCTCAACCGAGAAGCTTCGAACACCACTGGCTTAAACAGCACTCCTTATCCATCCTTGCCAACTACAAGTCTCATCTTTGCTTCTACCACTCAACTTCACATCACTCTAAGAGAAACTACTATTCACACTGTATTATTTCTGATGATAATAAGACTTGCACTCTAACATTTTCAGTACTCTTGCTCCCTCCAAATCTCAATTGCCGAAGCATGATCCCACCATTCTACATCTGCATACACTTGCCTCTTTCTGGCAAAATAAAGATGGCACCTTTCGCTCATTCTTTGCCATTCCTTCCACCATCCTTTCTTCTCAAATTCCCCCTTTGCCCCAGCTCTTCCTCTCCCTGTTCTTCCTTCACCTGGAGTTCCTTCAACTCCATATCACTCTTCTTTATCTAATGTCCCTAAGATACTAACCCTTCAGGTTCAGGCCTAGACCCCTGGCCAGCATAGCTCTCCAAACGACTGTGCTCTTTCCCTCTTTCACAAGTTAGTCTCTCCTCTGGTTCTGTTCCAGGAGAATGGAAGCACATCCTTGCCTGTGCCTTGAACCCTCCGATCCTGCGAATAACCACCCAGTATCCAATTTACCTTTCTTCTCTAAAGTTCTTGAAAAAATTGTCTTGCACCAGCAATCATCATTCCTTGAAAAACCTCTGATCCTTCATCCCTACAAAGCAGGCTTCAGAAAACAACACAGTACAGAAACTATTCTTACTGCCCTTCAGGATTGTATCAGAACTTCTTTAGATCAGCGATTCTCGATAGAGGTTGTTTCCTTGGATCTTTCCTCTGCTTTCGACCTTGTTGATCACTACCTTCTTCTTCTGCTTCTACACTCTACTGCCTTGGCTGACACACTCTTGGCAATGGTGCCAAAGCTATCTGACTAACCAAATCTACCAACTCTTTCATCACAATTCACGTTCTTTCCATCCTATCTGGAGTACCACAAGGTTCGATTCTGGCCCGTCTTCTTCAACATCTTCTTTGCTCCACTTCTCTCATCCAGTCCACTTGTCCACCTTTTTGCTACATGAATGATACTACTACTACTACTTAACATTTCTAGAGCGCTACTAGGGTTACGCAGCGCTGTACAAAATAAACAAAAAGGACGGTCCCTGCTCAAAGGAGCTTACAATCTAAAGAATGAAATGTCAAGTTGGGGCAGTCTAGATTTCTTGGGTAGAGGTGTAGAGGTTAGGTGCCAAAGGCGACCTTGGAGAGGTGGGCTTTAAGCAGAGATTTGAAGATGGGGAGGGAGGGGGCCTGGCGTATGGGCTCGGGGAGTTTGTTCCATGCGTGGGGTGAGGCGAAGGCAGAAATGGCGGAGCCTGGAGTTGGCGGTGGTGGAGAAGGGTACTGAAAGGAGGGATCTGTCTTGAGAGCAGAGATTACGGGTAGGAACGTAAGGGGAGATGAGGGTTGAGAGGTAAGGAGGGGCTGCAGATCGAGTACATTTGTAGGTTAGTAGCAGAAGCTTGAATTGAATGCGGTAACTGATCGGAAGCCAATGAAGTGACTTGAGGAGAGGGGTGATATGAGATAAGATAAGATGTGCAGCAGAGTTCTGAACGGACTGAAGGGGGGATAGGTGGCTAAGTGGGAGACCAGTGAGTTGTAGGTTGCAGTAGTCAAGGCGAGAGGTAACGAGAGAGTGGATGAGAGTTCAGGTGGTGTGCTCAGAGAGGAAAGGGCGGATTTTGCTAATGTTATAGAGGAAGAAGCGACAGGTCTTGGCTATCTGCTGGATATGAGCAGAGAAGGAGAGGGAGGAGTCGAAGATGACACCGAGGTAGCGGGCAGAAGAGACGGGGACGATGAGGGTGTTATCAACCGAAATAGAGAGTGGAGGTAGAGGAGAAGTGGGTTTGGGTGGGAAGACAAGAAGTTCGGTCTTGGCCATTTTCAGTTTCAGGTGGCGGTTGGACATCCAGGCAGCAATGTCAGATAAGCAGGCCGATACTTTGGCCTGGGTGTCTGCAGTGATGTTAGGTGTGGAAAGATAAAGCTGGGTGTCGTCAGCATAGAGATGATACTGGAAGCCATGAGACAAGATCAGGGAGCCCAGGGAAGAGGTGTAGATAGAGAAAAGAAGGGGTCCAAGGACAGAACCCTGAGGGACTCCAACAGAGAGTGGGATAGGGGTGGAGGAATACGGATTCTTTACCGTATCCCACCTAATCACACTGATCTTTCTGAGCTCAGCCTCCAAAAAGCTTTGTCATGACTGAGGGATCACCATTTATTCCTTATTACTAAGAAATGCGAAGTCATTTGCTTTGCTGACCCCTATGCAGCCATTCCTCCTGCTTCAAAGACTGATCAATTTTCTCTCTCCTATAAAGATTACATCAAAGTCCTTGGTATCTTCCTTAACCGTTAACTCACCTTCAAGACTCAAATCAATGCCGTAGTCCATTCTTCATTCTACGCCCTCATCGTATTCGCTGTTGACCCCTTTGTCCCATCCTCTGTTATTCGCACTCTGCTCCTTGTCCTGGTCAACACATGTCTGGATTACTGCAACTCTCTTTTCACTGGCTTGCCACTATTCACCATTAAACGCCGTCAGTTAGTACAGTCTACAGCCATACAATTATTACATAATATCCACCTATTCAACCACATTACTCTACTTCTTCACTCTGAACACTGACTGCCTCTTTCCTCTTGTATTCAGTTCAAACTTCTGGCCCTCACTTACAAAGGTCACTTTCCCCACGCCCCTATTTACATCTACATATTCCCTATGTTCCCCCTTGCATACTCCGATCCTCTAATGCTGGTCTCCTCTCCCTACCTCCATCTTCTGTCATTTGTCTGGATGTCACTTGTGCCTCTGTTTTCAATTATATTGGTCCTATCCTCTGGCACTCATTCCTCTCACAGATCCGCTCTGAACCCTCTTTCGATACTTTCAAAAGTGCACTCAAAACCCATCTATTCAGACTGGCTTTTCCATCTTTTAGTTAGTTGTCTTCCTGTCTCCCTTATTTCGTATCTTTCTTTAGATACCATTGTTTTTGGTTTCTTGCTGTATGTCAAATGAATAAATAATTATGACTTGCTACGCTTTGTCAAATTGCCCTATTACAGCTTTCAGGTTTACAAAGATTTGATTCAGTTCCCCCTACTCATCATCATTAAATACAATTTCTAGCACACATCTCACACATTTTGTTGTTGTTGTAGCCACAAATATTGCAGATTCATGTCTGAAGAACACAGATAGCAGACCCTAAATTGAGACCACTACTTCTTAGGGGGGGGGGGGGCAGTGGTGATAGAGGTAATCCACCATCTTTACCCCACCATTAGTCCACAACCCCCAACCCCCCGCACCCATTCTTACCAGAGGTTTCACTGGTGTTTGGTGGGGGGAGGGAAGGCAAGAGTAAGTCCTAGATGCTCCTGCCCCCCCCCCCCCCTTAGCACTCATGTTCAAAATGGAACTTATAGTCTCTCTGTTTAGGCCCCAGGTCTAAAATAGCAGCCAACACTGATGCATGCCTCGAGGCGGGTGCAAAAGCCAGCGGGAAAATGTTTTTAAACAGAAGTGTGTTTTCACTGTAAAATTAGAAGTACATATCTATTTTTCATCTACATCCAAACCACCCCCCCTTGAAATGTATGCACCCCAGGGATAAAAACATGCATATAATAGCTTTCTAAAATTGCTATTTGTGTGAATATGAGGCATATTTTCAAAACACTTAGACTTACAAAGTTCCATAGGTTACTATGGAACTTTGTAAGTCTAAGTGCTTTGAAAATATGCCTCTATGTGACCTAGATGTGTAAATGCTACTATTTACATATGTCACTGCTTCTAAAACTACCTCCTTAGTCTGTTTGCTCTATTTATTACATATGTTTTATTGTACTTGTTCTAGGTTATATTGCTGTACACTGCCTTGGGTTCATTCAGGATATGTCAGATTATAAATAACAATAGGCTAACCTAAGATAAATGCTAAAATTATTAATGACCACTTGGCACTGTGTAACAGCTAACTTGTAATGATCACACATACAGCAAATTAAGGGCCCTAATTACTAAGCTGCGCTACAGATGCGTTAGTGCTTTTAGCGCACGCTAACCATTAGCTGTGCTAACTGTGCAGGCGCCCACAATTTCCTATGGGCGTCTACACAGTTAACATATGCTAATTTTGTGCACGCGCTAAAAATGCTAGCAGCACATTAGTAAACAGGGCGCTAAACTTCACTAGTCTTGATTAAAATATAGTACTAAAGTTATTTATCATCATGTTATAAGGATACTTTGCATGTTTTTGGAAACTGTTGAGAAAGTCTTGGTCTTATTTTTTTGTTAAAAACACAAGATGAGAAGTAAAAAGCATGATAGATATAGAAATGGCAATTCTGTATATGAGCTGAAGTTCCCAACTTCCCATCCCATCATAGAAGTTGAAAGGGTTGCAACTGTTTCATAGCAAATGGGGGTCCTATGCCCGTCTTCAAGTCTTTGCTTAAAGCCCACCTCTTCAATGCTGCGTTCGGCACCTAACCCTTACCGTTCAGTGAATCCAGAATGCCCCAATTTGACTGCCCCTATCGGACCGACCGTTCACTTGTCTATTAGATTGTAAGCTCTTTGAGCAGGGACTGTCTCTCTTTGTTAAATTGTACAGCGCTGCGTAACCCTAGTAGCGCTCTAGAAATGTTAAGTAGTAGTAGGTCCCATACTTAGGCTTTATACGGACTGATGGTGTTCCTGTTAAGTTGGTTACTTTGAATTCAAAAGATGAAGCAGCAGAAATGGAGGGAGCACTTATCTTTTCCCCATTTTAGCTGCTTTCGGAACTAAGCACAAAAATGCACAAACCTGTGAGAAGCTCTTTGCCTGGGTCCTGCCTTTTAAGAGACTACACATGAAGTATCTATGTTCAGATGCCTCAAAGATAGAAATTAAATACAGTAAGTGGGTATTTTTAAGTGGAAAGAAAAAAATTCCAGACCAAGATTTCATAGTTGGAAGTACACTAGATTTCTCCCCCAACAATGTTTAGTGACTTCAGAGTATACTAAACATAGTAAACATACATAGTAGATGACGGCAGAAAAAGACCTGCACGGTCCATCCAGTCTGCCCAAGAAGATAAATTCATATGTGCTACTTTTTTATTTGTACTGTCCTCTTCAGTGCACAGACCGTATAAGTCTGGCCAGCCCTATCCCCGCCTCCCAACCACCAGCTCTGGCACAGACCGTATAAGTCTGCCCAGCACTATCCCTGCCTCCCACCACTGGCTCTGGCACAGACCGTATAAGTCTGCCCAGCACTATCCCCGCCGCCCAACCACCAGCCCCGGCACAGACCGTATAAGTCTGCCCAGCACTAGCCCCGCCTCCCAACCACCAGCTCTGCCACCCATTCTAGGCTAAGCGCCTGAGGAACCCTTCCTTCTGCACAGGATTCCTTTATGTTTATCCCACGCATGTTTGAATTCTGTTACCATTTTCATCTCCACCACCTCCCGCGGGAGGGCATTCCAAGCATCCACCACCCTCTCCGTGAAAAAATACTTCCTGACATTCTTCTTAAGTCTGCCCCCTTCAATCTCATTTCATGCCCTCTCATTCTACCGCCTTCCCATCTCCGCAAAAGGTTTGTTTGCGGATTAATACCTTTCAAATATTTGAACGTCTGTATCATATCACCCCTGTTTCTTCTTTCCTCCAGGGTATACATGTTCAGGTCCGCAAGTCTCTCCTCATACGTCTTGTAACGCAAATCCCATACCATCCTCGTAGCTTTTCTTTGCACCGCTTCAATTCTTTTTACATCCTTAGCAAGAAACGGCCTCCAAAACTGAACACAATACTCCAGGTGGGGCCTCACCAACGACTTGTACAGGAGCATCAACACCTCTTTCCTTCTGCTGGTCACACCTCTCTCTATACAGCCTAGTAACCTTCTAGCTACGGCCACCGCCTTGTCACACTGTTTCATCGCCTTCAGATTCTCAGGTACTATGACCCCAAGATCCCTCTCCCCATCCGTACCTAGCAGACTCTCACCGCCTAACACATACGCCTCTCTTGGATTTCTACTCCCTAAGTGTATCACTTTGCATTTCTTCGCATTGAATTTTAATTGCCAAACCTTAGACCATTCTTCAAGCTTTTTCAGATCCTTTTCCATGTTTTCCACTCCCTCCGGGGTGTCCACTGTGTTACAAATCTTAGTATCATCCACAAATAGGCAAACTTTACCTTCTAACCCTTCGGCAATGTCACTCACAAATATATTGAACAGAATCGGCCCCAGCACCGATCCCTGAGGCACTCCACTACTCACCTTTCCCTCCTCCGAGCGAACTCCATTCACCACCACCCTCTGGCGCCTGTCCGTCAACCAGTTCCTAATCCAGTTCACCACTTTGGGTCCTATCTTCAGCCCATCCAGTTTATTTAAGAGCCTCCTGTGGGGAACCGTGTCAAAAGCCTTGCTGAAATCTAAGTAGATTACGTCTATAGCATGTCCACAGTTCAATTCTCTGGTCACCCAATCAAAGAATTCAATGAGATTCGTTTGGCACAATTTCCCTTTGGTAAAACCATGTTGTCTCGGATCTTGCAACTCATTTTCTTCCAGGAAATTCACTATCCTTTCCTTCAGCATCGCTTCCATTACTTTTCCAATAATCGAAGTGAGGCTTACCGACCTGTAGTTTCCAGCTTCTTCCCTATCACCACTTTTGTGAAGAGGGACCACCTCCGCCGTTCTCCAATCCCTCGGAACCTCTCCCATTTCTAAGGATTTATTAAACAAATCTTTAAGAGGACCCGCCAGAACCTCTCTGAGCTCCCTCAATATCCTGGGGTGAATCCCATCCGGTCCCATGGCTTTGTCCACCTTTAGTTTTTCTAGCTGTTGATGTGTATCAACTCTCTTCCATGAACGGTACTATATCCACTCCATTCTCAAATGAACTTTTGCCAGTCCATTGTGGTCCTTCTCCCAGATTTTCTTCAGTAAAAACAGAACAAAAGTATCTATTTAGCAAATTTGCCTTTTCTTCATCATTTTCTACATAGTGGTTTGCAGTATCTTTTAGTCTCACAATTCCCTTTTTAGTTATTCTCCTTTCACTAATATACATGAAGAAATTTTTGTCACCCCTCCTTACCTTTCTAGCCATTTGTTCTTCTGCTTTCGCCAGACGTACCTCTCTCTTGGCTTCTTTCAGTTTCCTCCGGTATTCCTCCCCGTGTTCCTCGTCTTGAGTTTTTTTGTATTTCTGGAATGCGAACTCTTTAGCCTTTATTTTGTCAGCCACTTGCTTGGAGAACCATAGCGGTTTCCTTTTTCTCTTGCTTTTATTTACTTTCCTTACATAAAGGTTTGTGGCCCTATTTGTAGCTTCTTTCAGCCTGGACCACTGTCCTTCCACTTCTCGTACGTCCTCCCAGCCCATCAGCTCCTTCCTTAGGTATTCCACCATTTTACTAAAGTCAGCATGCTTGAAATCCAGGACTTTGAGTTTTGAGTGGCCACCCTCCTCTTCAGCTGTCATATCAAACCAAACCGTTTGATGGTCACTGCCGCCCAGGTGGGCACCCACTCGGACATTTGACACGCTGTCTGCATTTGTGAGCACTAGATCCAGCGTCACTCCCTCCCTCGTGGGTTCCATGACCATTTGTCTGAGCAGAGCACTTTGGAAAGCATCCACAATCTCTCTACTTCTTTCCGATTCCGCAGATGGAACCTTCCAATCTACATCCGGCAGATTGAAATCTCCCAGCAACAGCACCTCTCTCTTCTTTCCCAACTTTTGAATATCTGCGATCAGGTCTCTATCTAATTCTTCCAATTGTGTCGGAGGTCTGTAGACAACACCCACGTGGACAGAGGTTCTATAATCTCTTTTTAAGGTGATCCATATCGCTTCTTCCTTACCCCAGGTCCCTGTCATTTCAGTTGCTGTGATATCATTTCTCACATATAGAGCTACTCCTCCACCTTTACGACCCTCTCTATCCTTCCTAAATAGATTATAGGCTGGTATGTTTGCATCCCATTCATGGGAACCATTGAGCCATGTCTCTGTGATTGCAACAACGTCTAAGTCTGCCTCCAACATCAGGGCTTGAAGGTCATGAACTTTGTTGCCAAGACTGCGAGCATTTGTGGTCATCATTTTCCATTTACATTTCCTGGTATGCGTTTCAACATTTGATATTTTGGTGTGTTTTTTGTCTTTGGGTCCCTCCACATCTTTTGTTCCACCTTAATTTATTTTGTTTTTGCTGTTTCTTCTGGCTCAGTTCTATTTTTAGGAACCTCATAGAGCTCTAATGGAGCAAAATAATTCTGTAGGGGTAACACTTGTGAGGGTGTATGCCTCTGTGTCACATGACGAAGTCTGCCTGGGCCTACTGTGAACCATCTATTCTTAGGTGGTTTTATCCTTTGAGGCAGTGGTGTGAATTTTGTTTGATTTTGTGCAGTCTTAGAAGTTGCTTTAAGTGCATCTAATTCCTGCTTTAATTTACTGAGCTCTTGTTTTAAACTAGCGAGCTGATTACAGATAGGACAAGCCTTAAGTTTCCAGATGATTGGCCTTGAAACTAAAGCTCCACAATTATTACAGAGAATAAAAGTCATCTTGATTTGTTGAATGGTTATGAGTAGGTATTTTATGATGGGGCTTGACAGTGTACAAGATTAACTTTACTCCTCAGCAATTTGAGACAGTTGTAATTCGTGTGGAGTTAAGTTGTGATAAGTAGTATAGTTAGAATAGGGATTTAGGAAGTGTCAGTCTTGGGGTGGGTGGGAATAAACCTAAACTTGTGGAATGTGTTTACTGTAAAACCTATCTTAGGCCTGTATTAAGCCTCTTTTCTACAGAGCTGATTGGGACAAGGGGAAGACAAGGATAGTAGGTAGAGATGTGCAAAAAAAAACCACAGTTCTAGGGTAGGAAAAGCCACAAATATAGCCAGCACAAGTCTTATCTGAGTTTCTCCCAGCCAGAGACCAGCAACACAGCTCTCCACAGAAAACACACTTGTGCTTTTAAAATGGCTGCAGAAAAAAGCCAGGTGAGCTGAGATGGATGGGGTGGGGGAAGGAAGGAGCTCAGAAACTTGGCAAAGGAAAGATTAACTCACAGTGCAGACACAGACTGAATGGGCTTCTTTGCATTCAGCGGGCCGCTAATTGGTAGCGCTGCTTTGTAAAAGGAGCCCTAAGCAAGATGGACATCTTTAGCTTCAGTACAAAAAAAAAAACCCTTAAGAAGAGAAACACCTTTGGCATAAGATGCTAATTTTATTCAGCTTTTGGTTATTAATTTTCAAACAAACGTTCTTACTGCCCAAATTCAGATGAATTAAATGTCATTAGTGAAGTAAATAAGTTCAGGACTACTTTGAAAGCTCCAATGCTATTCAATTGAATCAGCAGTGTATCTTTTGAGCATTAGGCATGTATATATAGGTTGTGAGAGGAAGGAGATAAGGCAGAGAGATCTTCACTGCTATTTTTTTTTAATGTTTTGTAGCTTTAGCCTCTCCATACACCACAAGGCAGCCACTGTTCTTCCTTCCACACCAGCCCAGGGTCCCAATGTTCTTCTCTGCCTCAGTAACCTCTATTCTGTCCAGTCTCAGGCCACTACTGGACATCCTAAGCCCGTCACCCAGGTTCCTCCTCCTAAGCACAACTCAGGGCCTCTAATGTTTATTTTCTGCCTCAGCAAACCATATGCCTGTCTGACAGAAAGCATAAATTCCTGGTTCATCAAGGAACAATAGCATCAGTGCTGCCTTTCAAAGCTGCTAAAAAGAAAAACAAAAACAAAACTTACAGTCAGGTCTAATACAAGAACAAAGTGAATTGTCCAGTCATACAGTACTTCATTCTTATGCACAGCCTAGAGATGTCTTATGTGAAATACTTTAAAACATAATTAGCTATTTCTTTTAGCCCAAGAGCTCGCACACTGCCATTTCAGAGGCAGCAGAAACATTATCATATGTGCATCCTTCAGCAGCATGCAGTTCTCATTGTTCAGAGGAGCAGAATAATGGGGAGGCAGCAGTTTGTTAATTAGCTAGTCTACCACCTGAGTGTAAACACATACATTTCGCCTGCATTTTTTTTTTATTATATGATCTCAAACACATTGAAACACTGAAATACACATTAAATTTACATAAATCAGTAATAGATAAAAAGGAAAATAGAACAAATGTCAACTTCGTCCACCAGAAAAGAAATATGATTCCAAGATTTAGAAAACCTAACAAAAAGAAAAAGAAAACTTACATCTGCCACCTCTTAGGTCAACCTCCAGCCTGCTATTCAGGGAGGACATACAACATTCACTTCCATTCTTGCATTGAGAAAATCAATAAGCTGTTTAGAGTCCATGAATTGGAATTGTTTACCCTCTAGCACTATATTACATATACAAGGAAAACGCAATACAAAATTTGCTCCCACGGCCTCGACTCTGGGCCTGCATTTTTCACCTTTCTATTTTCTTGTTTTGTTGCTATGTCGTCTCTCTTCATCCCTAAAAAGAAGAAGTGTATTTTACTGTATCACAATATCAGGTCTTGTTTCAACCTCCACAGACGGGAAATAGCAAATAGATTTCTTTTTCAAAGGCAGCAGGTGAACCATACCTGCAGTCTCAGAGTACAGCAAAAAAAAAAAAAATGTATTTAAATATTTTTTTCTAAGTTATTCAGAATAAGAACAGACGCTCTAATATCAGTCCTAAAATCTCCTGTTTACCTTATGTGGGCCCCAGCTGAATATTGGGCTGGGACCTGCACCCTTCCCCCCCAGATGTGGGGCAGCAGCTCCCCCACCCACAATAGTCCCTCAGGTTAGCATCTTCCTCCCATCCCCAACCCCCAGTCAGGATAGGACCCCGCAGGGGCCTACCTGACCTCCTCGGTGGTCCAGCAGGGTGTTGGGGGCAGGAGTAAACTCCCCTTGCTCCTACCCCTAGCAGCTTCTTCCAAATGTGTGCTGCGACTTCTTGCAGTGCTTAAAGTATTGCAAGGCTGCCAGGACAGGTTGTAACAGACATTTTGAAGAAGCTGCTGCTAGGGGCAGGAGCAAGGGGGTTTTGGTCCTATCCCTGATGCCCCGCTAGACCACCAGGGAGGTCAGGAAGGCCCTGCTCCCTATCCCTGAAACAGTAATAATCTTAGCAACACAACAAAACTAGTAGTAATACAACACACACACAAACATCTTTTCTATACAGTAGAAACCATTATGGTGATGAAATAAAGTCAGACTGTGCCAATTTGGCACTAAGCTTGTGATACAGAGCCAAACTTCATCCACTCACATATTGGATATAGAAGGACCATGTTTTAGGGAAGGGAAAGGAAATGAAATGGGACTTGATATACCGCCTTTCTGAGGTTTTTTGCAACTACATTCAAAGCGGTTTACATATATTCAGGTACTTATTTTGTACCAGGGGCAATGGAGGGTTAAGTGACTTGCCCAGAGTCACAAGGAGCTGCAGTGGGAATCGAACTCAGTTCCCCAGGATCAAAGTCCACTGCACTAACCACTAGGCTACTCCTCCTAAGAATAATTGATTCAGAGTAAACAAAGTTACACTATTCAGAACTCCTGATCTTCTTTATCATCAAGGGGTCTACCTACTAAGCCACATTAGTTATCATGCCTATTACAATATATTTGACATGCATGTTTCATGAGTTGCACTAAAATTAGTATGACCCCAGACTTATTCATTCATTCAGAAAAGTTTGTTCATAGCCAAAACGTGCATCACAATCAGATGGGGAGCAGTATATTGAGCTGCACTGTAGGATGGTGATGAAATGAACTGCAACTAAGAGGAGTGACCCATGTATATTAGACTCAATTCTTAGCAAACATGTTTTGTCAGCTGCCCTGCTAATAAGGCATAAGACCATATACCTCCAACAACAAATAACTTGATAACTTTGTAATATAGTGAGCAGTAGATGGGGGTTAGGCACAGTGGCGTAGCTAGGTGGGGTGCAGGGGGAGCGGTCGCTCCCCCAAACAGCTATTTAGAAAAAATGGCACCTATGAGCCTCGAGCCAATAAATAATTTTTTCTGCTCCTTCCCTCCCGATTCTTAATCTTTTCCAGTCTCTTCTGCCCGTCTCTCCCGTCCGCGTGGTCACATTTTACTTCCCTGAAACCTTCTCCCTCCTGCGCAGCTCTGCACTGGCGATTCACAGTCAGCCTTCTGCCAGCATCGGGGTCTGTCCTCAGGCACGTCCCACCTCTGCAGAAAACAGGAAGTTGCAACAGAGTAGGCGGGACGTGCCCGAGGAGAAGCCTTGATGCTGGCAGAAGGCTGACTATGAATCGCCGGTGTTGCGCAGGAGGGAGAAGACTTCAGGGAAGTAAAAAGTGACCACGCAGACGGGAGAGACGGGCAGACGAGAAGGTGAAAGATACAACGCTCGGGGGGGGGGGGGGGGGGGGGCTGGAGAAGGGGGACACAGGACAATGTAAGAAAAAGGGAGAGGTGGGGACACCAGGACAGCAGATGCTAGAAAGTGGGAGATGAGGAGACCAGGTAGGCTTGTGCTGAAAAAGGAGAGAGATGGGGACACAGAAAGGACAGATGCTGAACTTGGGGGTAGGATAGGGACAAGGGACACAGAAGGGAGATGCTGGAAAGGACAAATAGTGGTGCAGAGGAAAAAAGGATGGTGCACTTGGAGACAGAAGAAATGTCAGATGGGCAAGAGACCCTGTAAAGGCAGAAGAAACAGAGAAAACAGAAAAGAGACAGTGGGACCAAAGCAAATGAGAAAATAAATTGTTCAAATAACAGTAGAGGGGTCCGAGTGCATTTTCATAAGTCATTTTGGACTCTTTATGCTTTGTCCTTCCCCTACATCAGTCCACAATCCTGGAATGTTCTGCCATGATAGCTTAAGGAGCTCGTCGACCATCATCAGTTCAAGAAGACCTTAAAAACCTTCTTATTCACCAAGGCTTATCCCCCTGGCTACTCCTCTGTTTAACCTCTATCTCTTGTTGGCTCTTCACCCCTGCCATTTACCCGTGTCACCCATGTACCTTCCTCTCCTGTCACATTCTGTTTCTGTGCCATCTCTGTATTGAACTATATCCTCTTGACTTAATGTAAGCCACATTGCGCCTGCTTATGTGGGAAAATGTGGGGTAAAAATGCACCAAATAAATAAATAAATAAAATAAATGTACTGCAGCACAGATTTTGATGGGTAGAATCAGGGACTGCAAATCCCACATGAATTTGGGATGTGAGTTCACACTAGGATTGGTTGAAAAATCTCCCTTCTGGAACTGGATCACTTGGCAGCTCTATACACAGCTATTTGATAGTGGGGACATAAAACGAAATATCAGTGCCAAACAGATGTAGAGAACGAAAGGAAGAAGACAAGAGGCGAGAGAAGAAATGGAAAGGTCAACCTGGAAAAGAATTTGTAAGGCTGACTCATGCAACATGGAAAAAAAAAAGACTATTCCCAGACAACAAAGGTAGAATTTTTTTTTTTAATTTAATACTTTGTAAGCACTGAGATGTACTTGCTTTGTAAAATGTACATTTTTTCTATTTTTATTTTGCAAAGTACAGGAGAAAATTCATTTCTGTCTCTTTTTTTTTTTTTTTACCAGTATTGCACTGTTTAGAGTCTGGCTTCCTTGGGCAGGGGGTCTCTATTTCAATTTTTGTTGTTTTGGGGTTTTTTTTTTTTTTGTGGCTCCCTATTCTGCATTAGATTGGTAGCATGGAATGTTGTCACAATTTGGGTTTCTGCCAGGTGCTTGTGACCTGTGTTGCCACATTGGAAACAGGATACTGGGCTAGATGAACCATTGGTCTGACCCAGTATGGCTACTCTTATGTTATATAGATGAGGGTCTGTTCATGTTCTGCATGTGTGACTGAGGTGAAGGATTCTGCCAGCATGTAGTATCTGTGTAGGAATGAGTAACAGTGCAGCTTGTTCCAGTTTCCCAATAGTAGGTATATTGGTGCTCCAGAGCCCAGTGTAATATATATAGCACTGTCTTCTGATAGGTGGTTTAGGGCTGTTATGGTGTGGTAAGTTTTGTGTTCTAGGGCAGTCCTGGAGTACCCCCTTGCCAGTTTAAGAACAGCCACCAATTTAAATATGCACAGTGTTAATAAGTTCAGCACACTGTTATTTGCAAAAGTGTATTATTTTTACTTCACATGGGAGAACATAGCTGCTCACCTTTAACTTCTAGGAGGTAGTGTCCCAGCCTCCCCTCTTTCCCTGCTCATACAGTGAAACTAGAAAGCATGCACACCTGTGATTGTCTCCCCAGGACCAGGGAAATATTAAGAGGGGAGAAGCTCACCCCAATTTCTCAGCTTTGCCTGTGACACTGAATGGTGGCTTTGTGCAGTATAGTTTGATGATCCTGTTGAAAATACTTTTTTCATCTCTAGGCTGGTTAGTTGAGGAAAACCACAGACAGTGGCCAATTACAAGTCAGTGATGAAACTATTTGGCACTTGTAATTGGCAATACATGGAAAAACAAAAGACTATATGGTAACGATGGACTGCATCTCACTGTGGCAAGAAAAAAAATCCTTGGAGAGAAATTCAGACAATATGTATCTAGGCGTTTAAACTAGGTGAGGGTGGTATATGGGGTAGGTCAATTCCAGTGGTCACCCCCAGCTAAAGACAAGGTGTGACAGTAGTAAAGAAAACAATGAAAACAACTATTTTAGCAAATCACTTCTTACCAACACAGCAGGAAGAGACTAAAGAAAACAACTAAATAGAAGATGAAACTGCCACTGAAATGTAGCTGGAAAGCAATGACTAAAATGTTCGCAGTCTAAGCAACAAAGTTCATGATCTGCAATTCCTGATGTTAGAGGCAGTCTTAGACTGTTGCTATTATGGAGACATGGTTCAATGATTCCCATTCGGGACGCAAAGATACCAGGCTACAATCTATTTAGGAAGGATAGAGATGGTCGTAGATGTGGAGGAGTAGCTCTGCATGTGAGAAATCATATCACAGCGACTGAAAAGCCAGGGGCCTGGGGAAAGAAAGAAGCGATATGGATCACCTTGAAAAGAAATGATGGAACCTCAGTCCATATGGGTGTTCTCTACAGACCTCCGACACAATCGGATGTACTAGATAAAGATCTGGTTACAAATATCCAAAAGTTGGGGAAAAAAAAAAGAGGTGCTGTTGCTGGGAGATTTCAACCTACCGGATGCAGATTGGAAAGTTCCATCTGTGGAATTGGAAAGAAGTAGAGAGATTGTGGATGCCTTACAAAGTGCTTTGCTCAGACAAATGGTGACAGAACCCACAAGGGGAGGAAAGATGCTGGATCTGGTGCTCACAAATGAGGAAAGTGTGTCAGTGTCTGAGTGGGTGCCCACCTGGGCAGCAGTGATCAAACAGTTTGGTTTGATCTAACAGCTAAAGTGGAGGGCAGCCACCCAAAACTCAAAGTCCTGGATTTCAAAAGTGCTGACTTTAGCAAAATGAGGGAATACCTGAAGAAAGAGCTGACGGGCTAGGAGGACATAAGAGACTTGGAAAGAAAGTGGTCCTGGCTGAAAGGGGCTATAAATATGGCTATTAACCTTTACGTAAGGGGAGTAAATAAAGGCAAGAGGAAAAGGAAACCGATACAGTTCTCCAAGCGAGTGGCTGAGAAAATAAAGGCTAAATAAAGGCTAAAACAGAGGCATTCATGAAATACAGAAAAACTCAAGAACAGGAACACAAGAGAGGAATACCGGGCGAAACTGAAAGAAGCCAAGAGAGATATGTCTGGCAAAAGCACAAACGGAAGAACAAATGGCTAGAAATGTAAGGAGGGGAGACAAGAATTTTTTCAGTTACATTAGTGAAAGGAGGAAGACTAAAAATGGAATTCTGAAACTGAAAGATGCTATGAACCACTATGTGGAGGGGAAAAAGCAAACATGCTAAACAAATACTTGTTTGTGTTCACGGAAGAAAATCCTGGAGAAGGATCAAGATTGACTGCCAAAGGTACATATGAGAATAGAGTAGACACAGCACCGTTCATGGAAGAAAGTGTTTATGAACAATTTGAACATTTAACATAAATACATAAGTAATGCCACACTGGGAAAAGACCAAGGGTCCATCCAGCCCAGCATCCTGTCCACGACAGCGGCCAATCCAGGCCAAGGGCACCTGGCAAGCTTCCCAAACGTACAAACATTCTATACCTGTTATTCCTGGAATTGTGGATTTTTCCCAAGTCCATCTAGTAGTGGTTTATGGACTTGTTCTTTAGGAAACCGTCTAACCCCTTTTTAAACTCTGCTAAGCTAACCGCCTTCACCACGTTCTCCAGCAACGAATTCCAGAGTTTAATTACACGTTGGGTGAAGAAACATTTTCTCCGATTTGTTTTAAATTTACTACACTGTACCGTGTTTCCCCAAAAATAAGACACTGTCTTATATTAATTTTTGCCCCCCAAAATGCGCTAGGTCTTATTTTCAGGGGCTGTCTTATTTTTCGGGGAAACATCGGGGTTGGATCGGGGTTGGCCCGCCCGCCCTCTGTTGCTCCCGGAACTAACCTTAAACGTCTCCTTTCACCTTCGCAGCAAGCAGCAGCAGGGCAGGCCACTCCTTCCTTCCGTGTCCCACCCTCGCCTGACGTAACGTCCGTGAGGGCGGGGCATGGAAGGAAGGAGAGGTCTGCCCTGCTGCTGCTTGCTGCGAAGATGAAAGGAGGCGTTTAAGGTTAGTTCCGGGAGCGACAGAGGGTGGATGGAGGGGGGCCCGGCGACCTCGGGTGGGGGGGGGGGGGCGGCCCGGGGGCGGCCTTGTCCGGCTCTCGGCGGCCCTGCTTTCAAACAAAAATTTGCTAGGTCTTACTTTCGGGGGAGGCCTTATATCTACCAATTCAGGAAAACCTCTACTAGGTCTTATTTTGGGGGGATGTCTTACTTTCGGGGAAACAGGGTAGTTTCATCGCATGCCCCCTAGTCCTAGTATTTTTGGAAAGCGTGAACAGACGCTTCACATCCACCTGTTCCACTCCACTCATTATTTTATATACCTCTATCATGTCTCCCCTCAGCCGTCTCTTCTCCAAGCTGAAAAGCCCTAGCCTCCTTAGTCTTTCTTCATAGGGAAGTTGTCCCATCCCCGCTATCATTTTAGTCGCCCTTCGCTGCACCTTTTCCAATTTTACTATATCTTTCTTGAGATGCGGCGACCAGAATTGAACACAATACTCAAGGTGTGGTCGCACCATGGAGCGATACAACGGCATTATAACATCCTCCCACCTGTTTTCCATACCTTTCCTAATAATACCCAACATTCTATTTGCTTTCCTAGCCGCAGCAGCACACTGAGCAGAAGGTTTCAGTGTATTATCGACAACGACACCCAGATCCCTTTCTTGGTCCGTAACTCCTAACGTGGAACCTTGCATGACGTAGCTGTAATTCGGGTTCTTTTTTCCCACATGCATCACCTTGCACTTGCTCACATTAAACGTCATCTGCCATTTAGCCACCCAGTCTCGTAAGGTCCTTCTGTAATTTTTCACAATCCTGTCGTGAGTTAACGACTTTGAATAACTTTGTGTCATCAGCAAATTTAATTACCTCGCTAGTTACTCCCATCTCTAAATTTAAAGGTGGAGAAAGCCATGAGACCACACAGAATCCATCCTAGGATACTGAGAGAGCTCAGAGAGGTTCTAGTGGGTCCTCTTAAAGATTTGTTTAATAAATCCTTGGAGATAGGGGAGGTTCCTTGGGACTGGAGAAGGCGGATGTGGTCCCTTGTCACAAAAGTGGTGACAGAGAAAAATCTACAAACTGGTAAGTCTCACTTCATTTATTGGAAAAATAATGGAAGCGACGCTGAAGGAAAGGATAGCGAATTTCCTGGAAGCCAATAGGTTACAAGATCTGAGACAACATGGTTTTACCAAAGGTAAATAGTGACAAACAAATTTGATTGAATTCTTTGACTGGGTGACCAGAGAACTGGATCAACGACATGCGCTACATGTAATCTACTTAGACTTCAGCAAATCCTTTGACACAGTTCCTCATAGGAGGCTTGGAACAACCTTCCTGAACCCTTACGCCAAGCCCCCTCCCTGCCCATCTTCAAGTCTTTGCTTAAAGCCCACCTCTTCAATGCTGCGTTCGGCACCTAACCCTTACCGTTCAGTGAATCCAGACTGCCCCAATTTGACTGCCCCTATCGGACCGACCGTTCACTTGTCTATTAGATTGTAAGCTCTTTGAGCAGGGACTGTCTCTCTTTGTTAGGTTGTACAGCGCTGCGTAACCCTAGTGGCGCTCTAGAAATGTTAAGTAGTAGTAGTAGTAGTAGTAGTAGGCTCTTGAATAAATTTGACAAGCTGAAGTTACGACCCAAAGTGGTGAACTGGATTAGGAACTGGTTAACAGACAGATGCCAGAGGGTGGTGGTTAATGGAATTCACTTGGAGGAAGGAAAGGCAAGTAGTGGAGTGCCTCAATGATCGGTGCTGGGGCTGATTCTGTTCAATATAGTTGTGAGAGTGACACTGCCGAAGATTTAGAAGGTAAGGTCTGCCTTTTTGTGGATGATTCCAAGATTTATACAGAGTGGAAACTCCGGAAGAAGTGGAAAACATGAAAAATAATCTGCACAAGTTAGAATGGTCTAATGTTTGGCAATTAAAATTCAATGCAAGGAAGTGCAAAGTGATGCACTTTGGGAGTAAAACTCCATGGAAGACATATGTGCTGCTAGGCAGTGAAAGGCTGATATGCACAGACAGGGAGAGGGATCTTCGGGTGATAGTATCTGAGATTCTGAAGACAACGAAACAGTGTGACAAGGTGGTGGCCGTAGCCAGAAGGATGCTAGGCTGTTCAGAGAGAGGTGTAACCAGCAGAAGAAAGGAGATGTTGATGCCCCTGTACAAGTTGTTGGTGAGGCCCCACCTGGAGTATAGTGTTCAGTTTTTGAGGCTGTATCTTGCTAAAGATGTAAGAAGACAAAGTGGTCCACAGGAAGGCGACAAGAATGATATGGGGCTTGCGCCAAGACATATGAGAAGAAACTGGAATATGTATACCCTAGAGGAGAGGCGGAACAGGGGACATATGATACAGACGTTTAAATACTTGAAAGGTATTAACATAGAAAAAAAAATTTCCAGAGAAGGGAAATAGGGTAAAACTAGAGGACACAAATTGAGGTTGCAGGGCGGTAGACTTAGGAGTAATGTCAGAAAATGCTTTTTCATGGAGAGGGTGGCGGATGCCTGGAATGACCTCCTGAGAGAGGTGTAGAAAAAAAAAACTGGCGGAATTCAAAAAGGCATGGGATGAACACAGAGGAGGATCTCTAATAAGAAAATAAATGATATAAAAAACAAAACTTAAAGGGTTGCATATGTGTTTGCATGTCAAGTGGTGCTTAGATGGCAACTCTGGTTGCATCAACTAAGGCTGGTGCTGGGCTGGCTTGTACAGTCTGAATCCTGCATATGGTGATCTGGTTTAGGGTGGGCTGGAGAGAGCTTCGACGGAAACTCTAGGGGTTTGGAACATGAGGACAGTGACAGGCAGACTTTTATGGTCTTTGTCCCGCAAATGACATGGATTTGCATAGGCTGGAGTGGGCTTTGATGGCAGCTCCAGTAGTTAAACATAAGGACAACCGGGTGGATTTCTATGCTCTATGTCCCCAAAAAATACCAAAGAAAGACCATGATCAAGTATATAATATCAAGTTTACTGTTGATTTAAATCTTGAATTGATAATGAACCTGACCGTTGGGCAGAGTGGATGGACCATTCAGGTCTTTATCTGCCATCACTTACTATCTCATTACGCTTGTTTAATTCAGTTTACTAGACTCTTTATTGCCTTGCTACCAAGGAGCTTACAAGTTAGCACTTGCCTTTTTCTTTTCCTTCGTGAATCTCTGTCTGTGCTTCGACTTCTTTTTCGTTTGTGGGGACTTCTGCTATGCTCTCTCCTGCGTTTGGAATAATCTGTCTCCCGATGACTTCCACCAGAATGTCTAGAATCCAATGAGGCAGACCTCCGTGCTTCCTTTCTGTAAAGAAAAAAAAATAGCCCTTTTTGTTTATTAAAACAGAAGGAATTTTAAATATTAAAATATAAAGTTTAATAGAAAACCAGTTTTTTAAAAGTGCTTTTGTTACAAATTTGCTACTGTGAAAATCTTTGGTTAAGCTAGATGTCAAAATTAATGTGACAGAAATAACGAAGAATTCATTTAATCAGATGCATTTTCAGAGTGTGTATATAAAATCTTTACAGAGACAGATTTGATAAGTTCTGTTTGCAAAAAGGACTATTCATTTTATGAACTCAAAACTGGATTCACACATACATTTTCTTTACTTGTTTTCTTAAGCCAAAAAATTCTGATCTAAAGAGAGAAACGGTTAGGGATAACGTAGAGGAGTAGCCCAGTGGTTGGAGTAGTGAACTGAGAACCAGGGAAGCCCAATTCAAATCCCACCACAGCTTCCTGAAATCTTGGACAAGTCACTTAACCCTCCACTGTAAGACCTCCAGGGACAGGAAAATAACTACTGTGCCTGAATGTAAGTCATCTTGAGATACTGCTAAATCCAGCATTTTCATTATCACCTGCCAAAAATTCCCTGTGATCTCCTAAACTTACAGTGCCAATATGGCAGGACAGAAACAGTGCTGCACACTTCAATGCCGCCGAGTACAGCAGGTGGTGCTTGAGCACCTACACACTCAAAGCCCATCATATTCTGTCTCCCTTGACAGGAAAGTTTGCATCAGAGTGGGCAGGATTGAGCATGTGCATGTATTACAAGAGCACACCAGCAGAGGCAGAGAGGTGATGGTAAAGGGAAGCAGTCCAGCAGGGGAAAGATAGAGGTGACGCTGGACACATGGGGGGGCAGGGTGGATTGGGAAGGGAAGATGTAGGATGCCAAGAGGAGAAAGAGAAGAGGAGATGCCACACAATAAGGAGAGAAAAAAATGGGAGAGGGGACAGGAGGTTCTAAGTGGCCAATAAGAACTCACTTGGATCTCACTATAGCACAAACCAGATTAGCAAAATCAAGACCCTAAACCTTCACAAGGTACGATTTTTAGTACATAAGTATTGCCATACTGGGAAAGACCAAAGGTCCATCAAGCCCAGCATCCTGTTTCCAACAGTGACCAATCCAGGTCACAAATACCTGGCAAGATCCCAAAAAAGTACAAAACATTCTATACTGCTTATCCCAGAAATAGTGGATTTTCCCCAAGTCCATTTAATAATGGTCTATGGACTTTTCCTTTAGGAAGCCGTCCAAACCTTTTTTAAACTCTGCTAAGCTAACTACCTTTACAACATTCTCTGGCAACAAATTCCAGAGTTTAATTACACGTTGAGTGAAGAAAACCTCTCAGATTCATTTTAAATTTACTACATTGTAGATTCTTCGCCTGCCCCCTAGTCCTAGTATTTTTGGAAAGCGTAAGCAGACGCTTCACATTTACCCGTTCAACTCCACTCATTATTTTATAGACCTCTATTATATCTCCTCTCAGCTGCCTTTTCTTCAAGCTGAAGAGCCCTAGCCGCTTTAACCTTTCCTCATAGGAAACTCGTCCCATGCCTTTTATTATTTTCGTCGCCCTTCTCTGTACCTTTTCTAATTCCACTATATCTTTTTTAAGATGGTGCGACCAGAATTAAACACAATATTCAAGGTGCGGTCGCACCATGGAGCGATACAAAGGCATTAAAACATCCTCATTTTTGTTTTCCACTCCTTTCCTAATAATACCTAACATTCTATTTGCTTTCTTAGCCGCAGCAGCACACTGAGCAGAAGGTTTCAACGTATCATCAACGATGACACCTAGATCCCTTTCTTGGTCTGCGACTCCTAACGTGGAACCATGAATGACATAGCTATAATTCGGGTTCCTCTTTTCCACATGCATCACTTTGCACTTGCTCACATTAAACGTCATCTGCCATTTAGACGCCCAGTCTCCCAGTCTCGTAAGGTCCTCTTGTAATTTTTCACAATCCTTCTGCGATTTAACGACTTTGAATAACTTTGTGTCATCAGCAAGTTTAATTACCTCACTAGTTACTTCCATCTCTAGGTCATTTATAAATACGTTAAAAAGCAGCGGTCCCAGCACAGAGCCCTGGGGAACCCCACTAACTACCCTTCTCCATTGAGAATACCGACCATTTAACCCTACTCTCTGTTTTCTATCTTTTAACTAGTTTTTAATCCACAGTAGAACACTACCTCCTATCCCATGACTCTCCAGTTTCCTCTGGAGTCTTTCATGAGGCACTTTGTCAAACGCCTTCTGAAAATCCAGATACACAATATCGACCGACTCACCTTTATCCACATGTTTGTTCACCCCTTCAAAGAAATATAGTAGATTGATGAGGCAAGATTTCCCTTCACTAAATCCATGTTGACTTTGTCTCACTAATCCATGCTTTTGAATATGCTCTGTAATTTTGTTCTTTATAATAGTCTCTACCATTTTGCCCGGCACCGACGTCAGACTTACCGGTCTATAATTTCCCAGATCTCCTCTGGAACGTTTTTTAAAAATTGGCGTTACATTGGCCACCCTCCAATCTTCCGGTACCACACTCGATTTTAAGGATAACTTACATATTACTAACAATAGCTCTGCAAGTTCATTTTTCAGTTCTATCGGTACTCTGGGATGATGAATACCATCCGGTCTAGATTTGCTACTCTTCCGTTTGTAGAACTGCCCCATTACATCCTCCAGGTTTACAGAGAATTCATAAAGTTTCTCTGACATCAGCTTCAAATACCATTTCTGGCACTGGTATCCCACCCAAATCTTCTTTGGTGAAGACAGAAGCAAAGAATTCATTTAATCTCTCCGCTACGGCTTTGTCTTCCCTGATTGCCCTTTTTACCCCTCTGTCATCTAGCGGTCCAACCGATTCTTTTGCTGGCTTCCTGCTCTTAATATACCTAAAAAAAATTTTTACTATGTGTTTTTGCCTCCAACGCAATCTTTTTTTTCAAAGTCCCACTTAGCCTTCCTTATCAGCGCTTTGTATTTGACTTGACATTCCTTATGCTGTTTCTTATTATTTTCAGTCGGTTCCTTCTTCCATTTTCTGAAGGATTTTCTTTTAGCTCTAATAGCTTCCTTCACCTCACTTTTTAATTATGCTGGTTGTCGTTTGGTCTTTCGTCCTCCTTTTTTAATACGCGGAATATATTTGGCCTGGGCTTCCAGGATAGTGTTTTTGAACAGCATCCACGCCTGATGTAAATTTTTGACCCTCGCAGTCGCTCCTCTTAAGTTTTTATTTCACTGTTCTTCTCATTTTATCATAGTCTCCTTTTTGAAAGTTAAATGCCAACGTATTTGATTTCCTATGTATACTTACTTCAAAGCTAATATCAAATCCGATCATATTATGATCACTGTTATCAAGCGGCCCCAGCATCATTACCTCCCACACCAGATCATGCGCGCCACTAAGGACTAGGTCTAGAATTTTTCCTTCTCTCGTCAGCTCCTGTACCAGCTGCTCCATAAAGCAGTCCTTGATTTCATCAAGGAATTTTACCTCCCTAGCATGCCCCAATGTTACATTTACCCAGTCAATATCGGGGTAATTGAAATCACCCATTATTATGTTGCCCAGTTTGTTTGCGTCCCTAATTTCCTTTAACATTTCTGCATCCGTCTGTTAATCCTGACCAGGCGGACGGGGACGGTAGTACACTCCTATCACTATCCTTTTCCCCTTTATACACGGAATTTCAATCCACAGTGATTCCAAGATGTGTTTTGTTTCCTGCAGAATTTTCAATCTATTTGATTCAAGGCTCTCCTTATTATACAATGCTCCCCCCTCCACCCTATCACTACGATATAATTTGTACCTCTGTATGACAGTCTCGCACTGGTTATCCTCCTTCCACCAGGTCTCAGAGATGCCCATTATATCTAATTTTTCATTTAGTGCAATATATTCTAACTCTCACATCTTATTTCTTAGGCTCCTGGCATTCGCATATAGAGATTTCAAACTATGTTTGTTGTTCCTATTTACATCATGCTCAGTACTTGACAGTATTAATTTGCAATCTTTTGTCTGATTTTTATTTTCATTAAGGACACCTGATCTACTATGGTCTCTTTTGCAACCCAAGACGGCTTTGCAGACGGTCCAAAATGCAGCAGAATGATTGATAGCTGGGGTGCGTAAATTTGTTCATGTCTCACCACTTCTTAAGAACTTGAACTGGTTACCTGTTGTCCAGCGGATACAGTATAAGTTTCTGACACTAATCCATCACACTTTATATGCAGTTGCTCTTCCCTACTTTTGGGAAGTTTTGAAGGTACAACATCCTACCAGATCTTTGAGATTGGATAAAACAATGCAACTGTCACTGGATCCAATTATGCAATCACACTATGCCGAAACAAGGTCCTCATAGCTATGATGGAATGCACTCAAAGATCACTTACGTTTATGTAATGATGTGTTTCGATTTAAGAAGCAGCTTAAAACACAAGCTTTTTGAGGCAGCACTCTACTGAGCAGTGATTACCATACTGTTTACCTGCTTTCTAACGGGTAATAATTGGATTGTTTTGTATTTTTTATGCTTTGTTCTTATTATGTATGTAATTTTCGAAACCACCTAGGTTTTAAGGTGGTATATAAATTTTAAAATAAAATTAATCATCTCTGTGAAAAATTTGTACCACCAAGGCAACCTCGCCAGAAGGCATCCCTTCCTCATTTCCCAGATCTTCTCCAAAATCCACTTGGGTCTTCAAGAGCTCTTTCAAAAGGTCCAATGAGTCTCCCATCCCAGGGACGTCCTGTCCTCTTAACTCCTGGTCTGTCGTCAGGTGAGGTAAAGGTCGACCAAATTTCAGTTTTGGTGCAGAAACTGGTCTGAAATCGGTTTTTGAACTTATTTTTTGAGCTAAAACTAAAAATAAAGCTTTGTGCTGTGGCTCCACTCTTTCCCTCTCTCAGTACACCCATATGGACCCCCTCCCCCCCCGGGCCTATCTTACAATCGCTGGTGGTCTAGTGATGTAGTCGGGGCAAGTGCTATCTCCATTTCCCCCTGCCCATGCTGGCTTCAATGTCAAAATGACTTGCAAGACCTGCCACTGTAAGTCACGGCAGTCATTTTGACAGTGGAGATGGGATAGACAGGAGCGACTGGAGATCGCGCATACCTCAACTATGCCACCAGTTGTAATGAGGGCCTGAGGGGGGGGGGGGGCAGAGAAGGGAGGGCATACAAGTGGGTGTTGATGCAGTTACTTAACAGCATACATAACACCTGCATTAAAGAGTTAATGCAACTTAGTAAGCAGGTCCCCATTTGTGCCAGTGGGTTTACTGGAATAAGTGCTCAGACAAGCTGGGAGAAAACCTGAAGATATTTTCATTAATAGTCACCTCTATCCTGTACCACGGTAACATATAATAGCACCCTACATATAATAGTACCCTAAATGCACATTCTGGCAAAATTCACTGATTTTTAATCACAAGACTGTCATTATCCAGTGCAGAAAACATTTAGGGGTCGATGTACAGCATGGTTTAAAGCAGATAGCGAGCAGGAGCGTTTTCTGAAATCACACTGAGCTGGCCAGCTGCCAATATTCAGCAGTACATAACTTGGCCATGCCATTGAATATCAGCTCTGACCACTGCTGTACTGTCCAGATAGTTCAGGGCAGAGTTGGGGTGATATTCTGTGACCCTGCATACCTAACCATAAATAGACGTGCTAACTTTGCCTGCTTAGGTATGCAGGTACAGCACTGAATATCAGCTGTACCCACATAATTTCCAGGTTTCAATGCCGATGCGTGGACATGGCCTGACATTGAATATCCAGCTCTGTATTAACCAGCAGTCAGCATTTAGAAAAATGCTCACTGCCAATAGCTAAATGTCTACAGGTTACTCTTTAGAGTAGTGTTCAAAATGACCCCATTTTAATAACTAAAAATACATGTGACCACAAATAATGAAAACAAAATAGCAGGCTTCCTCTCCCTTCCCTTCCTCACTCATCCAAAGCACAGGTCAATGGAGGTCCAGTGGGGGGAGGGGGGGCAGCTCTGTTTCAATGACCTTCTTCTACTAATTATGTGACCCATTTGGGCTCCCAACCCCCAGTTTTCGAACCACTGCTTTAGAGACTACCCCACTTAGATTGCCAGAAAGTGTCCTTGTGCTATACATCATTCTATACCTCGCTGATCTGGCTGACGTAAAATGACTTGTTCCTTCCTGAGCATCAGGCCCATCCTCTTCCTGCCAGTGACTAGTGAGTTCTTCCATGTGCACACCGATTACATCCCGAATCACCTTAAACAAAATCAAAGTCAAAGAAAGTTAACATCATTCAGTGAAGACACAAAGACAATGCTGTTAGAAAATGCATTTCTTTGCTTATGGGGACTCTATATTTCAAGGCTTCAGAGAAGTTTTATCTCCATGTACTATATGCTAGTGGTCATGCTTTACAGAGCTCTGAAAACAGCTTTCACTGCAGTCAAAAGAAGCTTTCCTAAGAGTGTAAATACATACCACAGTAGAGAGGCCTTGCAATGAAGCACCCAAGGAGAGCAGTACTGATGTTTACAGGTATATGATGACAGAGATCTATACCAAAAAATATAACTGCTTCAAAGACGACACATTTCAAAAACTAACTGCAGTATTTTAAAAACCTTCCCAAAATCTATATACAAATAGCAATTTTTCTGGCTCTACAAGATAGCCCATCTTCCCAGTATGTGTGTGTTACACACAAGGTTGAGCTGTCCTTTTTATATTAAATAAAAAACAAATTCATACAAATAGCAATCTATATGAAAACTCCTATTTAACACAATCTAAAAAATATTAATAAGAACTGGTTATGTTATGGTCATCTGCTTGACCAACCACATGAGACCCAGATGTGAAAACTGTTAGAAAACATTTTTACGAAACAGCCCCTGAAGGCCACATAATTGAAATTTACTAAGGGCCCTGTTTACTAAGGTGCGCTAGCATTTTTAGCATGCACTAAAAATTAGCATGGGCTAACGCTAGAGATACCCATAGGAATAAATGGGTGTCTCTGTCTCTAGCATTAGCGCGAGCTAAAAACATTAGCATGCCTAGAGCGCGGCTTAGTAAACAGGGCCCACAGTTTGCACTACTCTCCAAAAAGAAAGTCACTCTCCAGTCTATCTTCAAACAAGGATATTCAAATAAACATATAATTGACACAAC
Organism: Microcaecilia unicolor; assembly: GCF_901765095.1. Taxonomy (NCBI): domain Eukaryota; kingdom Metazoa; phylum Chordata; class Amphibia; order Gymnophiona; family Siphonopidae; genus Microcaecilia; species Microcaecilia unicolor. The sequence continues at coordinate 321,770,166 of NC_044031.1, forward strand.
TGTCCAAGTCATTTATGCAAGTTTTGAAGATTTGCACATTTTTTTTATATACCAGTAATGACATCTGTGTGTGTATGTGAACTCTTATGGCACTTTTTGTTGCCTATAAACAAGGTTGCAGCACCTTTTGCAAATACAGGTATTGCTGAAATATGAAAAATGCTTATATATTTGATTTTTTTCATACACTAAAATATATGTTTTACAGCAAGGCTTCAAATTACAATACACTGTAAAGTGGTGATAACTGGTGAACAGCTATATGCCCTGATCTCCCCAGGTACTTTTTAGGAAGTAAACAAACGTTTAGTTAGTGTTATAATTGATCCATATTTCAGCTACCTGCTTGTTTGCTGATTGCACTTCTTTTGGTTCATTGTTCAATTTTTAAAGACAATAAACATTCCTCTTCAGCTTATTGCCTCTGCCTGTCTAGACTGATACAAAATCCTGGTGGTTTGTGTGTTGGGTCTGTGAATGCTTTCTGAGAACTGTGGGACCACTGTGGGATTGTGGCCCCAGTACCCTAGAAAACACTGGGGATAATTGGAGAGTGGGAGACTCACCTAGAGGCAGTTGTGACTCAGTCGGTGGGAGGAGAGTGCTAGTGTAGAACACAAGAGGCAGGTGCAGGCTGACCTGAGCTGTGCTGGGGATAGACCCTCTAAGTGGCCATGGGGTAACCCCAGGTGGGTGGCTAGGCATTTCATGACACTATTAAAACTCAATACAGACTGGGAGGAGCAGGGGAGAGGGAGGGAATGGGGTGATAAGCTAAAACTAACAGGTTGATGACAGTTATGTCTAGATATTGTGACTTTGGATGGTATATCTAACCAATGCGATTTTTGCTTTCTGTATATTAATCGGTTTGTCATCAATAAAAATTGTTGAAACATAAAACTTAACACAGCTAAAACTAAATTGCGTTATTTCTGTACTTCCATAGTCAATTTTTCAAAAAAAAAAAAAAAAAAAAAGAAGTCACTCTTAAGACAGGAGAGTGTTCGGTTTTAGAAACTTCACCTGGAGTTTTGTGTTTCATATTAGATTTGCAATTAACAATGGAATATCAGATTAATAATTTAAGCAGGAGGATATTCTTTAACCCATTAGTGCCCAATGTTCACATATTTGTTCCCACATATGGGAACATTGGGCACTAATGGGTTAAATTAAGATAGCTTAGGCCAATTAGATCATTTTTTCCCTGCTCAATTCAGAGTATTATTAGTTCAAGCTATTATTTTACCATATATAGATTACTGCAGTTCTCTATATACTAGTATCCACCAGGCCCTTCAGGTAAGGTTGCAATGTTTGCAGAACAGTGCAGCTAGCCTTTTTTTTTTTTTGCTGTAAAATGTTTGAGCATGTTACTCCTTTACTGAGGGATCTGCACTGGCTGCCAGTTAGGGCTAGAACAGAGTTTAAAGTTGGTTGTTCGATTTATAAGAATTTTTATGGCTGCTGCCCACTGGATCATACATCTTTAGTGTCTTATCCAACACCTCGTCGGTCCTCTTGATTTAACTATTCATTGAATTTAAGTCTTCCAGTGGTTAAGATTCATTATAAATGTTTTTACCACAGCTTTTTTAGTTGCTTTTCAGTTAAGCTGTGGAACTCGATTCAAATTCAACTCTGATGTGTAAAAGATTATTTTCAGTTTAGATGAGCCTTGAAAACATTCTTATTTAATAAACACTTCGATCTATGAAAATTTTAAACTGTGATTGAATTCTTATTGTAATCTGCTATGATTCCTGTTGGAAATTTGCGGGAATGGAATGGTAGTGTAACAAAAACTGTCTGGAAACCAGAACAAGGTACTTTACCAGTACTCAGTTGTAAAAAGCTTCAGACGTCGAGGTAAGCTTGCAAATAATGCAGCCAGCACTCTTGTATGGGTTCCCTCCAATAACAGAGCATTGGGAGTAGACACCAAGCTTCCTTTAAGAAACTAATTCCAGTATTTCTTTAAAAGAGGTCACAACTAAGGGCAAACAAAAATAAACCTGAAATTCTTCAGATTTTAATTTGGTGTGCTACTTTTTTACCCCAATTCCTCCCAGTATTTCTGTAACATAGCAGGGAAGCATTCCAGGTGTTTGGGGGTTTAAATTTTTTTTTAATCATTTATTTTACTATACCGTCACTTATTGTCAAGCAAATCAGAATGGTTTACAATTCAAACATTACAATAAAACCATAAAAATAATAAATAATTTAAGAAATCCATTAAAAGATAGGAAAGGACAAACCTTTCATTTCAAGAAAGCAACAAAGAAATCTGCTAATATAACAATCATACAGAACAAAGCATACCACCTTGGCCTCTATTCAGGAACCCGTGCAGTCTACCATTTCAAAGTGAAATGGATTCAATCGGCAAAAGCTGTCTGATAACAAAAAGTGTTCAATGCTGTGTGAAAGAGAGGGTAAGATTTTTCTAATTGGTTGTGGTAATGAACTCCATAGCGCTGGGGACAGAAAAAGCTGATTTACAGTTCGATTCCCATTTAGTCCTTGATAGCAGAGGTAGTACAAGTCTATTATCTGTCAGTGAATGAAGAGTTTGAACAGGTGAGTATGGGATAGTCATAGCTACTATATAAGATGGGGCAGCATTATGAAGTGCCTTATGTGTCAACACAAGTGCTTTCAATTTTACTCTAAATTCAATAGGGATCCAATGGAGAAATCATAAGTGGGTTTTTGTTTTTTTTATACTTCCCCTTATCTCTACATCTCACTTACAGTCTAGCAGAAAGTAGAATGAATCCAATAGAGATGGTGTCATGTGAAAAACAGGACAAAGAAAACCGCTGCTACTAAGAAAGAAAGAGATGGCGAACTGACCTCTGTGGTCCTTTTCCTTACCCATTGTTCGTGGTCAGTTTGCCATCTCTATCTTGGTAGCAGCAGTTAATTTTCTTTGCCTCCTTTTTTACAGCATTTTTCTTTGTCCTGTTTTCACATGACACCATCTTTATTGGTGGCTAATTTCTCTTTTGGAATTGCATGTGTTCTTAGTTGAGTGTTTTGTCCGCATTAATTGGGTCTTTCGCGCAATATAGTTCATTTAGACATAAGCACTTTTCAATCGTCTCCGCAGTCAATACTGGGAGGTACACAGTCTTTGTCTTAACATATGCATTTTTACCGTGTCATCAGCTTAGTTTATCAAATGGATCTTTGCTGTACTATTTACTGAAGATATATTGATGCTACTTAATGAAAGCCCATGGAATATTTAGGTTTTGTATTTTTCTGTATTTACATATTTGACTTCTTCCCCCTTCCTGTATGCAGATTCTTTATACGATTATCGGCTGGATTCCCCTCAATATATATATATATATATATATATATATATACACACACACTTAGTTTGATACTGATAGATGCTGCAGATATTTGCATTTTCCCCTATTTTTAAACAGACAAATTTGTTTTTAAATAGTTTAGAGCTGTTCAAATTCATATTTAAATTTATCAGTTTGTGACTGAGTATACCCCTTGTCCTTACCAAATTGAGATCAAATACTACTATCAAATAATTTATATAGTTGGCAGTAAATATTTATATTATAATTATCTGTTCCAAAATACAGGACTAACCCTTGATTCAGACATTGAATATATCAGCACCTTTCTAGTTTCATCAATATATATCCAATTCAAGGTATGGTGGTGTATATTTTTATTTTCAATGCTCACTATTGGTTTACATATCATCAGGTTTTTAAGTTGTATTTTCTTTGGACCATGTTAACATTTAGATTCAATTGTATTTATCTGATATTTTTTAAATTTACTTTTTATGCATGTAATTATTATTTTTGGCAACTTTATCCATTGTCATTATAAATTTTTTTTACACCTTTTAACATTTTATTGCATCCTTTCTTTTATATTTTAACTCTGTGTCAATGTAATATGTTTGCAATCTTTAATTTGTTTGTTTTTAGTGACACCTGAGGACGGCCCTTTTGGGCCGAAACATGGCTCATGTTGAGTCTTGGATGTTCAACAAAGTGCAAGTTTTTAAATCACCTGCTGTTCCCCTTCTTTTTTTCCGTCGCCCTTGTTGTGACTGTTGTGGTCTTTATCTGTCATTTATTATATTACTATGTTAGTATCTCTCCATCCAGCCCCTCCTCTCCTCCTGCCCATTTCCACAGTTTCTCATCAAGACACAATCAAGAAACACTCACCTCAGTATAAGACTTCTTAGTTATATGAACATTCTTTGCTCTGTAAGACTGGCGCCTTCTTTTGTAATCCCTCATCTCTGCCAGGATTTCCAGGTGTGACTTTGGGCCTTTCTGGCCATCTTCTACATGAGAAACCCATAAAAAAGGAAATCTGCGTTGACACTCTCAAAAATGACCACACAGGCACAAATTTAACTGTTTTTGATATTAACTACTTCTCAGGAAAATAAGTTTGCTAAGAATCAAGTTGAGTTAAACAGATAAGCTGGATCAGGAAGCAATACATTTTCCTTTTATCACTAGTACACCTCAACAGCAATTTTCTTAAGCATACATTTCTTCTTAGTTCAACTGCACCTTGGCAGAGACTACAAAAAGTCTGAACGCTAGTATACTGCAGATGTATCATTTTAGAAAACAGGTATATATAATTTAAAGGCAAACTAATCAGCTATTCTTCTTCATTTGCAAAAATGTTTATCCTGTCACCCTAAACATTACCACAACCACCTCACTTTTAAAGAGACTAAATGGAGTGGGAGGGAAACAGATAAGCAATACAGCAGAAAATTAATGAAGAAGAAGCAACCAATATATAAGGTACATGTACAGAGAGAGCAGAGCTTGAAAAAAAAAATAGAAAGACTATGTTTAAAAGGCATTTGTGTAAAAGATAAATTCTGAACCATTGGCTAGCTTCTGTGCTAGACCCTAGAAAGGAAAACACAAAACATTTCATTTTCACAGCATTCAATGGTCACCAGTTCGGTGCCACTCTAATGTATCTTATGCTCTCCACTCCCTCCCTCAGGGTGCTGTGATCTCTGAGTGCCTCTACTATGGCACCATCTCTCCCCCCACGGTTAACAAAATGTTCCCTCTTTGTCCAAGGATAATCTTTGTCATTAAGTAATACCACACACTACAATTTAAAAAAAAATCATGTGGCAGACTCCCTAATAGTTCTTTCTAGAAGCAAATTTGGCATACAGTTAGCAAATTTTCCTCTGAAGGAGAATAGTTCTTAGTAATTTAAGCCCTGCAACTGCTGTTTCCCCTGCGATTGCTCTACTTGATAATCAGCACTGTTCCCTCTAAACTGAGCAGGTGTCATCCACCTGCAGCCCTGCTAGTAAGGGGTGCTACTTCACTATCACATTTTCAATAGTGCCTGTTCCTAGCTATTGAAGACACAATATTGAAGAACTGCCCTCCACTGACAGCAATGTAGTTGGGCCCCGATGCGCAGAACTCCCGCAGGTAAGCTAAACCGTGCAGAAACTATACCACCAAATAGCGCAGAAAATTAGCTTGCCAATGCTCAAATGAAATGGTATGCAAATTATATGCATGCTGTTAAAGCAAAAGCAAAGAGGGGATTGCCTGGTGTATGTGCAGAAGAATATCGCAGTAAACCCAGATCCTGTGCGCATGCACCAGGCAAACCCGGTCGTGAAGCACACATTGGTGTCTGTTTTCTGTGCCATTAAATATAAGCTTTTCAAAAAAATTTTTAAATTTAGAAAGCTTATATTTAAACATAGGAAACAGGCGCCAATGTGTGCTTTCATTTTGGGGTTTGCTCGGATTCACTCACATTTGTTTCTTACTACTGGTGCTTAGGGGCTTGGCACAGGCTTCCTTCTGCTTTGAAATTAGAGAAAATCTGGCAGATTTTAAAGAATGAAGAGGGGATTTTTCATGATTCTAACACCTTAATGCCTGCTCTGAGCTGGTGTTATTCTTTTAGCAGTAAGGGCGGCTTTGTTTTGTGCTCTGTTCTCTGAACATTGGGAGGGAATAGGAAATGTCCTCATTAACATTTGTTTGAATACATTAACATGCTATTTGTACTTATCTTTGGCGCACTCGTTTCCTGTGCAAGAGTCTCTGAGCACTCTGCGCTCGTTAATGTGGGTGCTAGTCCAGTGCTAACGGCCTCTAGCGTCCGTGTTTGCTTTTGAGCATCAGGGCCTTGGAGCTCAGCTTAGAGGGAACATAATCAGCACTTGAAAAAGCTCCACTTTACTAAGCTCTCAGTTTTAGTGGAATCTATGCTTGATACATAAGCATGAATTATCAGCTTTGCAAGAATAGGAAGCCCCAGATTCTTAAAAAGTGGCACCCACTTGATGAATATGTTCATTGTTTTCATCAGATGCTATGTTTTCAATTTTTCACTTGGAGCATTCTGGGCTTCTATAAGTACTGAAACTGGATCCTCTCTTTTCTTTTGCTACTGGTTTGTTTATTTATTACTATAATTGCAATTAAAAATTTTGAAGTTGTGTCCAACTTGTTTGAACTGGATGTGCACTCACAGCACATAATATTCTCCTCCTTAAAAACCGTGTTTTCAAACATATTTGTTGTGCCATTTGCCATGATTTATGGTCATCACATTTCACCGAGTTCTGTCTTTCTAGGAACTTGCCTTGCACAAAATAGAGAATGAGAGAGATCCAGTACCAAAACCGAAACCAGACATTAACAATGTCTCAAATTCATTTTTTTTTTTTTGGGGGGGGGGGGGGGGGGGAGAATGAAACCACAACAAAAGATACCCCCATAAATAATAACTTTGCAGCCAGGACCTGCTCAAATAGTATGCTATTGAGAAACAGTGCTGCTTTTCTGATAACTTTGCTACTGAATACTGTTTATCTAATTGCTGGCTGAAACAGATGTAGGACTATACTGCACAAGCACCAAACTGTATGCAGGTGTGAAATAGAGGCTGCACAGCTTTGAAACATTTGTATATCAGAAAACAAACCAGAGTGCAAAAACATTTACAAAATCCATGGGTGCCAGTCAAAACATTATCACAGCCAGAAATGTTTCTCATTAATATTCCTGATTGTTTGGCATTTTTCTACTATTGGCTCCATGCTCACCTCTTCCATTAGCTTATTTTCTTTTTCTTCATTCCTTCCATCTACTCCCCCTCTTTCCTTCTCCTCACCTTTCCCCTCCACTTCCTACCCCATCTTTTACACCAGACCTTTTTATTTTCATTCAACTGCTGTCTCCTATTCTACACTAATGCATGTAAAGGGTAAGTCTAACTAGGCACACGCACTCATGAGCCACTTGAACTTATACAACTGAGTGCCAGAAGAGTGCCTAAGTGCTATTCTGTAACAGTGTGTTTAACTAGCTTACTCCTGAAATGTATATATGGCGCTCAAAGTTACGCATGCAATTTAATTGCGTAATGAGACAATCAGCGAGAATAATTTGGCGCTATCAATTATTGGCATTAATTGGCAACTATCTGTACATCTTGCTTTTTTTTGTTTTTTTTAAATATCTTTATTGAATCAGAGAAATGCATACAACAGAGTGCAGCAAGAGCACTACAACAGAATACACTACAAATCATAGCAGAATACACACAGGCAAAATTCAACTCAATAATCACATTCCAGTCATCCTAGTTGTCAAGATTAGGGTCAGCTCCCCCCTCTGATTTATAGTTTATTAATTTAATCCTCCCCACCTCCCTTACCCCTCCCCCTCTTCCGCAGGGACACTCAAAGTGTATTATCAACAACAGAAGTCTCTGACACATATAAAGAAACATATGAGCTCCATATACCACAGTACTGACGGTGCTCCATTGAGACAGAAAACTTAAGAGAAGTAAGCAGCCAGCTTGCTATTTCCCGCATAAAACCATGCCAGTCAACTATTGATGGAGGGTCCGGATCAGCCCAGGACTGTAGGATGCGTTTTTTGATAAGAAGGGTCGCTAATAACACAAATTTGCACTGTGCCTCTCCGAGACCTTTCTGTAATAATTGAGCTGCACTACCAATCAACACTACCGAGTAAGACCAATCAAATGTGCAACACAAAGTGTCTTCAATAATTCCCAGTGCTCTGGTCCAAAATAAGGACAGCGCCGGACACTCCATAAAGGAATGTAGGAAGGTGCCAGCACTCGCCTTGCATTTAACACACAAATCACTCTCCCACAGCCCCATGGCCTTCCCTCTCTGCTTGGTGATATGTAGTGTGTGTAGGACCCTGAACTGGATGTCCTGCAATACCGCATTAGGTGTTACTGTGCTAACGCTTTCAAATGCAGCCCCCAGCTGTGCTTCTGAAACACATTCCACAACATCCCGGCTCCATTCCCCAGCTAATTCTGTCAAATAATGGGCCTTGCTGGAGTCCCGAATAAACTGGTACCATTGGGAAAGTCTATTTAACTTGGGCGGCTGGTTTAGAAAAAACATGTCCACTTGCTGGAAAGCCACGGGCTTCCCGCAACGACGCTCAAGGGTCAGAACATAGTCCTGCAACTGGAGGTACGCAAAAAAGTGAGAGTTTGGGACATTCCATGCATAACGGATTTGATCAAAAGATAGAAAGTCTTTGCCCCCCAGTTGCCTCAGATGCCCCAAGTACCAACACCCACTCTCAGCCCATCGCTTGAATACTGGGGAACCAAAGCCGGCAGGAAAGTTGGGGTTGCCCACCAAGGTTAAAAAAGGGCTAGAGCCTCCCTTTGTTCCAATACGAGCTCGCCACCATTCCCAGGCTCGCCTTAGAGCACCCAGGTAAGGGTTTCCCTGTAAAGCTGCCAGACCCCGTGGTTGATGAGGGCCTAGCACTTCAAAAGGGTTGTAAGGGGCACTCCAGCTATCCCAAAAATCAGTTGGGGCAAAGACGTTGACTCCCGATTGGATCTCATGCACCCAACGAAAAGCGCCGAAACATACATCCTCAAGTCAGGCAGCCGACCCCCCCCCCCCCCCCCCCCCCGAGCCCTGCGAAAAGTTAGCTTAGTAAAAGATATCCTAGGTTTCTTGGCATGCCAAATAAATGTACTAATGATGCTTCAGAACAGACGGTCCTCTGGTCCACGTACCCAGAGTGGTAGCATTTGTAAAGGATACAATATTTTAGGCAGGAGGACCATTTTAACTAATGCAACATGACCCAAAAAATTTACAGGGAGGTCCTTCTAGCGGTGACACAATTGTTTTATCAAATCTAGCTTTTCCAAGATATTTTTCTTGTAGACCCATGCCTGATCCTGCACCCAAACATACCCCAAGATATTTGAGGCCCACCCCGGCCCATGACAGAGGGAAGCTGGGCAGAGAAGCGCTTACACAAGGGCGACTGATGGGCAGCACCTCCGATTTCCCAAAATTTATACTAAGGCCGGAGAATGCACTGAACTCCCGTATGATAGCCTTAACCTGCGGCAAGCCGGAGGACGCGTTGTCTAGCACTAGGAGCATATCATCTGCAAACAGATTAATTTGGTACTCCTTACCCCCCCATGGCCACCCCTTTCAAGGCAGGGTCCTGACGAATCCGTGCTGCGAGAGGCTCCAGAGTCAGTATAAATAAAAGGGGGGATAGTGGGCATCCTGCCTGGTTCCTCCATGCAACGAGAACTTCTCAGAGTGTCAATGATAATAATCTGAGCGGAGGGGTTGCTATAGAGTGCACAAATCCAGTCTAGAAATGTCCCCCGAATACCAAATTGCTGTAGTACCCAGAACAGATACTCCCAAATCACTTTATCGAAAGCCTTTTCCGCATCCAGACTGGCCAGGATGGCATCCCCCGACCTGAGCCTCCCCTCTAGCAAAATACGGCTCACCTTTAGTATGTTGGCGGAAGCATACCTTCCCGGGACAAAACCCACCTGGTCTTTGTGAACTAGGTGAGGCAGAAAAGAATTAAGTCTGGACGCCAAAGCTGCCGCCAGAATCTTGACATCCTGATTTAGCAATGAGATAAGTCTTTAAGATCCCATGGAATCAGTATCCTTTCCCGGCTTGGGGAGGACCGTGATATAAACATGATTCAGGGAGGGGCTCCTAGTGCGCGAGTCTTTCAAATCTTCATACATTGGGATGAAGGAAGGGATCACCAGATCCTGCAAAATTTTGTACAATTCTGTACTGAGGCCATCCGGACCTGGTGCCTTAGCCAACTTCAGCTGCCTAATAACTCTCTGCACCTTAATCCCTCGCAGAGGCGCATTGAGTAGTGCCAATTTGTCTGGCATCACTGATGGAAGATTCACTTTAGTAAAGAACCCCTCGCAACTTTCAACTGAAAAGGGGTTTTTACCATAGAGGTTGGTGTAAAACCAGATAAACTCCTTCTGTATGGCTTCCCTGTGTGTGTGGGTGGCCCCTGCGGCATCCCTAATTCGGCTGATGTAACTTTTTGCTGGCCTCTGCTTTACTAAAGAAGCCAGCAATTCACCAGTCTTATTACCCCACTGGTGTAGGCAATATTTATAGAGCTTGATACTGTAGAGTGCCCTGGCGTCCAACACCACCTGAAGCTGTTTCTTAACATCAAAATAGGCCTTGCGGGATACATCAGATGAGCTGAGAATAAAAGTTCTCCTAACGTCCCCCAGTTGCTTCGTAAGATCACGAATATTATGCTCCCTGTGTCTATTCAAAGATGCAGTATACGCTATGATTTTACCTCGAAGCACCGCCTTAGCTGCTTCCCAGTAAACGCGAGGCCCCACTGACTGAACATCATTCTCAGCAACGTAGTCCAACCACCCCTGGCGTAGATATTTACGAAACTCCCGGTCTTGGTAAATAGCAGGGTTCATACGCCAGCGAAACGTGTCCACCTTATCTCCCCACAGTAGCTCAACCCACACTGGGGCATGATCAGAAACATCGGGCGTCCCTATCCCCGAACCAGAGAGTGCGAAAGCAGAATATAATCCAGGCGTGCATGGACCCCATGAGGGTGGGAAAAGAACGTATAATCACGCTCATCTATGTGATGCAAGCGCCAATAATCCACCACCCCCAACGCTTGAATAAGGAAGTTTACCACTTTCCCCTCATGGTCTTTGGATGGTCTTTTGGGCGGCTTGCAGTCTATCAGTGGGTCACTAATGATGTTAAAATTCCCTCTCAGGATTAAAGGATATTCATCAAAGGCGGCCAAGTGTGCTGCCAAAAGTGTAAAGAATTTGTGTGAATATGAATTAAGTGCATAAATGTTGCAAAGAGCCACCCGCTTTCCTTGCAGTAACCCTGCCACAATTAAAAAATGATCTCCTGGGTCCTGATATAGCTTATGCATCGTGAACACCCCATTTTTCTTGATCAATATGGCCACTCCCCGCTACCTGCTGTTATAGGCGGCAAAGCAGAGATCCCCCACCCAGTCCCCTCTTTAGTTTAAGGTGTTCTGCTTTCCCCAAATGGGTTTCTTGTAGAAATGCTATGTCTGTACACAGTATCTTAAGCGCCTGTAAGATTTTAGCTCTTTTTACAGGAGAATGGACACCATCAACATTCAGCGATACCACTTTAAGAGCAACCATGGAGCACCGTCAGTAGTCGGGGGTCAAACGAGTACACCACTATCCTCGATGTGCCTAGGAGACCTCCCAGCTGAGTCCCCCAGACAAATGTTAAGTAAACAACATGAAGCAGAGACTTCCCCCTCCAGTTGCCCTGCAATGTCAGTCCCCCCCCCCCCCTACGTAGCTTATAGGATTTCGATGAACATGAATCACATTTGTACCCTCTCCCCCACCAGAAACTAAACCAATCCCTCCCTTCCCTCTCCTGACAACCCACCAAGCCAACAGTACTAGCACACATAACTCATACAAAAGCACAACAAACATTCCCCTTCCTTCACACCACAAACCCTACCATGCCACCCACCCCCTTCTATAAGCAGTAAAAGATCTTCCCAGAGAATATTAATTCTGAATCAGTAACAGACTTAAACGAGCTTAAACAAAACCCCGCTCGAACCAACCAGCTAATAGTGAAGGAAGCATGATGTCCAGTATGGCCTTCAGGCGCATCCGAGGTCCAGGCAAAGGCCCATGTTCCTAATCGTTGTCAGGCTCCTCGGCAATAGCAGAGCACGTCAGTACAACAAACCCCTGATAAGCGCAGGTGTGGTACTGTAGAGAGAAATCATGCATCTCCGCCAGTCACTGAAGTTTGTCCACAAATGTGCCCAAAGCTCCAGGCTCCATGAAAAAGATAGTTTTATTGTCGTGCACCACACGCACCTTCGTCTGATACAATAGTGTAAAATCTTATTCCTTTGTCAAACAGATGCATACAATGTCGGCCCATCTGCTTCCTCTGATCAGCAACATGTGCCAAGTAACCTTGGAAAGGTAATAGCTTATGTCCGTTGTAGTCAAGCGATTTCCTTCCTCTGTATGCCTGTAACACTCGCTCCTTATCCGCATAATTAAGTATTCTGGCCATCACAGGTCTCGGGTGCTGTTCCCCCTCACGCAAAGCCCCAACTTGGTGGATCTTCTCGACTCTCATCACCTTGTCTGGTAACTGTATGTTTAATTGTTCCGGCAACCACCGCTCGATGAAGTTCCATAGACCTTTTTTTGTTTTACAGTTTCAGGTAAGCCTTCCTCTATTATCTTGGTCATCGACTTGTTGCATTAGAAGTGCGCATTGTTTGTCAACCGCCTAAATCTTCATGTCCGCCATCTCCGCAAGATCCTCCTGGCACGAGATACGGTCCTCTGCCAGTTGGATACGTGTGCCCTGCCGCTCCAAGGAGTCCCAAATTTGATCCACCGACGTTTGCAGCTTAGATAGTTTGTCCTCAAGTACTGCCGATATCTGTTGCACTAAGTCTTTAGTAGTCTCCGCCAAGAGACTGGCCAGTGGAGGACTCACTTGCGTTGCCGCCATCTTGAGACCCAAGTTCTGTGCGCGGTGCCTTCCTGTCCGCGGGGTCTTCACGGGCATAACCCCCCTGCTCTACCATTAAAAGGTAAAATTATGTATCATACCTGATAATTTTCTTTCCATTAATCATAGCTGATCAATCCATAGACTGGTGGGTTGTGTCCATCTACCAGCAGGTGGAGATAGAGAGCAATCCTTTTGCCTCCCTATATGTGGTCATGTGCTGCCAGAAACTCCTCAGTATGTCGATATCAAAGCTCCATCCGCAGGACTCAGCACTTAGAAAATTACACCCACAAAGGGACACTCTGCCCAGCTCACCACCGCCGAAACGGGGGAGGGGAATTAACCCAGCTCATCCCCACACAAGTGGGGGAGGGGAATCCGTCCAGCTCATCCCCGCGGAGCGGGGGAGGGACACCACACCCGCCAATGCGGGGGGGTGGGGGGGGATCTGGCTTATCCTGCAACCGCGGGAGGAGCTGACTGACCCCAACACTGCCGAAGCGGGAGGGGTACAAAGCTGCCCTACAGCCGCACGAAGCGGGAGGGAGCACCGGCAGAATTTAGGTCTCAATCCAGCCCCGTAAAACGGAGGGGAGAGGAATGCAGCAGCTCACTGTAACACAAAATCGTCTCAACTCCTGAAGAATCCAATTGAAAAAACTTGAACACGAAGTCCTCCTGAACAGGAACTGAAGACTAAACTTGAACCTGAAATGCAACCAGAATATAAACAGTACAGATATCTGGGAGGGGCTATGGATTGATCAGCTATGATTAATGGAAAGAAAATTATCAGGTATGATACATACCGTATTTTTCGGACTATAAGACGCACCTAGGTTTTAGAGGAGGGAAATAGGAAAAAAAAATTTTCCTTTTTCCCTCCTCTAAAACCTAGGTGCTCCGGTGCGTCTTGTCCGAGTTTTGGACCGCCGTCCCATACTTACACGATGCCATGTTCCGTGGTGGTCTAGTGACGTCGGGGCAGGACCGAGAATCTCGGCGGCCATTTTGAATATCGACGAGACCATCAGGAAGCAGTGAGGAGCACGGAGAGCAGCGCGATGGGCAGGAAAGAGGGGGCTCTTTCCTGCCCCGACGTCACTAGGCCACCACTGAACATGGCATCGCGTAAGTACGGGACGGCGATCCAAAACTCGCTACCTTCGGACTATAAGACGCACCCCCCATTTTCCTCCCAAATGTTGGGGGAAAAAAGTGCGTCTTATAGTCCGAAAAATACGGTAATTTTACCTTCCATATCATCATGCTGATCAATCCATAGACTGGTGGGATGTACCGAAGCAGTACTCACCCAGGGCGAGACATAGAAATCCCTGACCGCAACACTGAAGCTCCAAACCGGGCCTCCGCCCGAGCAGCCACAGTCAAGCGGTAATGCCTGGAGAAGGTATGAGCCAATGCCCAAGTTGCCGCCTTGCAAATCTCTTCCAAGGAGACGGACCCGGCCTCTGCCATCGAGGCCGCCTGTGCTCTAGTGGCGTGAGCCTTCAGCTGGATAGGCGGCATCTTCCCCGCGGCCACATAAGCCGCTGCAATGGCTTCCTTGACCCATCGTGCCACTGTAGGCTTAGATGCCTGCAGACCCTTACAAGGACCTGCGAACAGCACAAACAGATGATCCGTCTTCCGGAAATCATTGGTCACTTCCAAGTATCTGATGATGACTCGTCTCACATCTAGATATTTGAGAGCAGAGTACTCCTCTGGGTAGTCCTCCCTACGAAAGGAGGGTAGGCAGAGCTGCTGATTCACATGGAAGTGAGAAACAATCTTGGGCAGGAAGGAAGGCACCGTGCGAATAGACACATTCATGCCTCAGTGAACTGCAGGAAGGGTTCCCGACATGATAGCGCCTGGAGCTCGGAAACTTGTCTGGCTGAAGTGATAGCCACCAAAAAGACTGCTTTCAACGTCAGTTCTTTCAGAGATGCCCTCGACAAGGGTTCAAATGGCGGCTTCTGCAAAGCTCTTAGCACCAGATTGAGATTCCACGCAGGCACCACCGAGCGCAGAGGAGGGCATAGGTGATTCACTCCCTTGAGAAAGCGCACCACATCTGGCTGCGAGGCCAGGGAAGCACCCTTCAGGCGACCCCTGAAGCAAGCCAGAGCCGCAACCTGGACTTTAAGGGAACTGAGCGACAGGCCTTTCTCCAGACCTTCTTGCAGGAACGCCAACACTGAAGACATTGGAGCAGTGAAGGGAGAAAAAGAGCCTGCCTCACACCACGATGCAAAAGTACGCCAAACCCTGGTGTAAGCAGTAGAAATAGAGCGCTTCCTCGCTCTCAGCATAGTGGCGATGACCTTGTCTGAGAAGCCCTTCTTCCTCAGACGCTGCCGCTCAATAGCCAGGCCATAAGACCAAAGGGGGAGGGATCCTTCATCACCACGGGACCCAGATGCAACAGGCCCTGCTCCACTGGCAGCCGCAGAGGGCCGTCCACTGAGAGCCTGATCAAGTCTGCATACCAGGGAAGTCTGGGCCAGTCCGGACCCACCAGGATTATCCGGCCCGGATGCTTTGCCACCCGGTCTAGCACCCTGCCCAACATGGGCCAGGGCGGGAACACATAGAGAAGCTCCTGTGTCGGCCACTGTTGGAGAAGAGCATCTACTCCCAGAGATCGAGGGTCCCGTCCTCTGCTGAAAAAGCGCGGCACTTGGCAATTGGCCGATGACGCCATCAGATCTAGGCTCGGCTGGCACAAGCGCTTCGTGATGTCCAAGAACGCCTGAGCCGATAACTGCCACTCTCCGGGATCCAAGGTATGGCGACTGAGAAAGTCCGCCTTGACATTCATGACTCCGGCAATGTGGGCCGCCAACAGCTGTTCCAGGTTCGCTTCCGCCCACTGGCATAGATTCATGGCCTCCTTGGCTAGAGGGGCGCTCTTGGTATCTCCCTGGCGATTGACATAGGCCACAGCCATGGCATTGTCCGACAGGACCCGTACTGGCTTCAACGCCAGTACCGGGAGAAACTCCAAAAGCGCCAACCGAATGGCTCTGAGTTCCAGGAGGTTGATAGACCACTTTGCCGCTGCAGAAGACCAGAGCCCCTGCGCTGTCCTTCCCAAGCAGTGGGCTCCCCAGCCCGTCAAAGAGGCGTCCGTCGTGACGACAATCCACTCCGGGGTCAAAAGAGGCATTCCTGCGGACAACTTGTCTGTCCTCAGCCACCAGCTCAGCGCCTTGCGCACCGCTGGGTCCAAGGGAAGGCGCACAGCGTAACCCTCCGACACTGGAGTCCAGCGCTGCAGCAGAGAGTGTTGTAGTGGTCTCATATGAGTCCTGGCCCAGGGCACTACTTCCATCGTGGCCGTCATAGAGCCCAACAGCTGCACATAGTCCCAAGCCCGAAGAGGAGAGGCTACTAGGAACTGGTCCACCTGAGCCTGAAGCTTGACAATCCGATTGTCTGGCAGGAACACTCTGCCCACTTGGGTGTCGAAACGAACTCCCAGATACTCCAGGGACTGAGTCGGGCGCAGCTGGCTTTTCTCCCAGTTGATGATCCACCCCAGGGAGCTCAAAAGAGCAATCACCTGGTCTACAGCTTTGCCGCACTCTGCATAAGAGGGGGCTCAGATCAACCAGTCGTCCAGATAAGGATGGACTTGTACTCCTTCCTTGCGTAGGAAGGCCGCGATGACCACCATTACTTTGGAGAAGGTCCGTGGAGCAGTAGCCAACTCGAACGGGAGGGCTCTGAACTGGAAGTGTCGGCCCAGGACTGCAAAACGCAGAAAGCGTTGATGAGGAGGCCAGATGGGAATATGCAAGTAAGCTTCCTTGATGTCCAAGGAAGCCAGGAACTCCCCTGCCTTCACTGCCGCTATAACAGAGCGGAGAGTCTCCATTCGGAAGTGCCGAACTTTCAAGGCCCGATTGACCCCTTTGAGGTCGAGGATAGGCCGTACAGAACCTCCTTTCTTTGGTACCACAAAGTAAATGGAGTAATGTCCCTTGCCAAGCTGATCTTCTGGCACCGGAACGACCGCACCCAGGCGGATCAGATTGTCCAAAGTCTGCTGCATTGCCACAGCTTTGACCGGAGACTTGCAGGGAGAGTGTACAAACCCGTCTCTTAAGGGTCGGCAGAACTCTAGCTTGTAGCCGTCTCTGATGACTTCCAGCACCCAAGCGTCTGAAGTTACCCTGGTCCACTCGCCCAGAAACGAGGACAGGCGTCCTCCAATCTGCTGTGGGCCATGGACCAGGGCCCCGTCATTGGGTACGAGACCCTGGGGGAGGACTGGAGGACGCACCTCCGGGACGGCGGTCTCTGCGAAAGAAATGCTGCTTGGGGGAGAAGTTCCTCTTGAAGGAAGAGGGGGCAGAGGAGCCCGACTTGCCTGGGCCATGGACCAGGGCCCCGTCATTGGGTACGAGACCCTGGGGGAGGACCGGAGGACGCACCTCCGGGACGGCGGTCTCTGCGAAAGGAATGCTGCTTGGGGGAGAAGTTCCTCTTGAAGGAAGAGGGGGCAGAGGAGCCCGACTTGCCCAGGCGATACCGACGGGCTTCCTGAAACCGTCCTTTGGAGGAACCGGGGCGGGCAGCACTGGCCCGAGCCCTGACCTCTGGTAACCTCTTGCCCTTAGACGTGTCGAGATCGGTCACAATTTTGTCCAGCTCGACCCCAAAGAGCAGCTTGCCTTTAAAAGGCAACTTAGCCAGGCGAGACTTAGAGGCGTGGTCAGCAGACCAATGCTTCAGCCAACGCCGTGCAGAGACTGTCTGAGCCATACCTTTAGCCGAGCCTCTCAAGACATCATACAGCAAGTCGGCCAAATAAGCCAAGCCCGATTCCAGGGCCAGCCAATCAGCCCTCAAGGAAGGATCCGCCCTGGCCACATAGGAGCCGCAAACTGAGGCTTGTAAACTTAAGGCAGCCGCCTCGAAGGACGACCTTAAAGCCGCCTCCAATCTTCTGTCTTGGGCGTCCTTTAGGGCCGTGCCACCTTCAACCGGCAATGCCGTTTTCTTAGTCACCGCAGTGATTAAAGAATCCACGGTAAGCCAAAGAAAGGCCTCACGTTCACCTTCAGGCAGAGGATAGAGGCGGGACATAGCCCTAGCCACTTTGAGGCTCGCTTCCGGGACATCCCATTGAGCCGAAATCAAGGTGCGCATGGCATCATGCACGTGGAAGGTTCTAGGCGGGCGCTTCGTCCCCAGCATAATGGCGGAGCCAACAGAGGCTGAGGGAGAGATGTCCTCCGGAGAGGAAATCTTCAAAATGCTCATGGCCTGCACTAATAGGTTGGGCAAATCCTCTGAGCGAAAGATCCGCGCTGCAGAGGGGTCATCCGCTCCATCCGAGCGGGAATCCGTCTCCTCCAAGGAATCCCCAAAGGACCGTTAGGAGAACTCAGATACGCTGCCCTCATCTACATCAGAGGAGACAGAGTCCTCTAGGGCCTGGAAATCCACCCGAGGGCGTTTGCTCCCGGAGGCCTCAACCCCTTTATCGGACAAGGGAGCAGCGGCAGCGTTTTGCATAAGGAAAGCCTGATGCAGCAACAAAATGAACTCAGGGGAGAAACCCCCCAGACTGTGCACTTCTGCAGCCTGGGCCACGGCCCTAGACGCACCCTCAACCGGCGCTCGCAAGAGTGGGGGAGAAACATGCTGCGCATCCAAAATGGCGTCCGGCGCGAAACTCCGAGAAGGATCCGTGCGGGAAGAACTTTGGCCGCTTTTTTGCCGTCACCCGAATCAAGGGCGACCATAGCATTAACGTCTCCCACCTCGAGGGCGGCCCAAGAAGAAGCTGTCCGAGCAGAGTGGCCGGCCAAAATGGTGGGGGCGAGCAGCGGGGGATGGGCGTTTATGGCGGGAAAAACCGCCGCACTGGAGGAAGAACCGGGACACTGACTGGCCTCCAAACTGACGCCCAAAAAGGGCGATTCAGGTTTTAAAACCCCCGCATCCCCGCTAGATGTGCACATGCGGTCCGGGGAGCAATTCTTTGCGCCCTCACCCTCCGACGCCATAGGCCACGTGGAGACCGATCGGGGAACCCCCTGCCCGCTACAAAAGGTAAAAATTACCTGCTTCTCGCTCCGAGCTGTAACAAACTGGTGTCCCAGTGAGCAGCTAAAATAAACGCCGATATAAACGTTGAAATAAATGCCCTTAAAGGACGTCCAAATTTTTTTTTTTTTTTAATCGGAGCCAGCGGGAGGGGGGAGAAAAGGAGGGACCTGGCACCACCAGGTTTGCACTTGCTCAAGAAGAGCCCTCAACCCCAGGTACTCAACAAAACCTAAAGATTAGGCTTGGAGACCTAGCCAGAGCTGCTGCTGTGTGTGACCACCACCTGCTGAGATAGAGAACATACCGGCAGCACATGACCACATATAGGGAGGCAAAAGGATTGCTCTCTATCTCCACCTGCTGGTAGATGGACACAACCCACCAGTCTATGGATTGATCAGCATGATGATATGGAATGGACTTGAACTCCGTCACAGGGTGCACCGGGACATAGTCTCACCGACTGGGACCTTCTAGCCCCACATAGGGAAGATCCTGCAGGTAAATTAAATGATTTTGGGGTGGCTGGAGCGGAGCTTGGCCAAGAGACGTCCGCTCAGCTAATGAGCATCACGTGACCCCATGTGTGCATCTTGCTAATCGCTATTCTATAAAGATGTGCATGTAAATCTTTTAGTGTGCAACTGAAAAGGGGACGTGGTCATGGGAGGAGAACAGGCGGGTCAGAGGCGTTTTTATAAAGATGTGCACAGTATTATAGAAACGGGAGTCTATGCCTAATTTACATGCAAGGATTTACAACAGGTTTCAGTTGGTTTAAATCCTCAGACCAAAAGTTGGGTGCTACATGCTCTTCTATAAACAGTACCCAACTCAGACCACCGTTTATAGAACAGAACGCGTTCTCTTTCTTTGGTGCCCAAACTTAGGAGCCATTTACAGAATCAAGTCCATAGTGTGTAAATGTGAGGGATACACACATGGGTGGGCCTCCCACTTATGTGCCTAATTTACAGAATACTGTAAGTTACTTGTGTCCCTGACTCACCTACTCAGCCAGTTACATCAGGTCTAAGAATGATATAATTGTGGACACAAATGTAAGGGCGAGCCAATATCGAATTATGCTAGTATTATTCTATAACAGAATCTGGGCATCCAGATGCGGCTGTAGAACAGGCTCTCACCGCGTGGTACTGGGGTGTCAAAAAAGAGGCACTCACTTATACTGTCTAATGTGCTCTTGAATGCACACTAACAGCGCCATGTAAACTGTTAACACAAAATGACTGCTACACTAAACACCTAAGACAGAAATCTCTAGTAGGAGGTGTGGTCTGAGTGAGGACTGCATTTTGCATTTAGATATAGAGGTTGTTCTCGAATGCTACTGTAAACGCCAACACAGCCAATAACATAGAATGCAACAACTATGCCTCCAGAGATGCAGATCGTGCTTCTCGACCCTTTTCTGGGGGCACACTAAGCCAGTCAGGTTTTCAGGATTGCCTCAATGAATATGTATGATGAAATAAGTTTGCATAAAGTGGAGATTCACTGTATGCCAATCAATCAGTCTCATGCATATTCTTTGTGGCAAACCTGAAAACCCAACTGGTTAGGTGTGCCTCCAGAAGAGGGTTGAGAAGGTTGTTTACAGAATAGTGTGTAGCGCACATAGGCACCCAACTTTCAATTAATAGCGCCTTTGATGCAGCTAAGCGATGCATATCTCCAGGCACCAGCTTATAGAATAGCTTGTTTGTATATAACGCTCCTTCGCTTTGACATTTAATATGTATTGGGTGCAAAAACCTTGGTGCAGATTAGTAAACTTGTTTTCCCACCAGTCTCTTTTTAGTCTCTCCTTGGCCTGGGTCCAGCTGAAGCTGTGGTAAAAGAAGTGAAGTGCTCTTCAGCTTATGCCTAGCCACAGCAAATCTCAGCCCAGCACCAAGATTCCCTAACATGGAGCTAGCTGAAATCTGCTCTTCTACCCAAAGCACTGCATTTTAGATGCCTATTGCCTGGCACCTCAAGGATTTCCCAGTCTTGACCTTGACCAGTACAGCCTGATACACAGAGACATAGCTAAGATTTTAAAAAGCTTTTCCCAAACCTTGATTGACTTTGGCAGCCAAATCCTCAAAAAGATCGGAGTCATTTTCAGTAACCTGAGCACTGGATCTTTGCTTCTTTGTCTCCTCCAGAACATAATCATAGATCGCAAGACGATCAGCTGGAGTGAGGTCACACACAGCATGCTTGTGATTCTGAGGGACTTCAACAGGCACAGACGAGTAAGAACCTACAGTACCACCCCCACACACCCCAAACAAGAAAAAAGCCTCATTAATACACAGCAAACTCTGCATACAATAGAAAAAGAAAAGATATTGTGGACTTGGCAGTGTATATTTAGAGGAATAGTGACAGTATATGTAGCACTTTACAAGGTAAGCATGGATAAATCAAAAGAGAAATATAATATACGGTGAACACAAGTCAAAAGGAAAGGAAATGCTCTATAGAGTTATACATATATATAGTATTTATATCAATTAAATTCTTTTAATGAACTACTTTGAAGAACAGCATTCAATACAATGAAACATTCATTCATTCATGACATTTATACCCCACATTAGCCTGAAATAGACTCGTTCAATGTGGCTTACAAACAAACAATAAAGTGAATAAAACATTATAATGTACAGAATATAATACAAATTACAATAACTTCAAGAAGCAAATTAATACATGTGCAGTAAGTAACCAGGGATTTAGACTATCTCAAGGACAAACAAACAATTAAGGGTGGATAGGTGAGAGCATTAGGCAGGACTAGATGGGAAATCAGATTAAGGGTGTGGGTAAAATTCAAATAGAGTTCTTTGTATTCAGAAAGGCCAGACTGAGGAAACTGTGTTTCAAAATAAAAAAAAATCCCCATATTCAAGTAAAACATGAACTAGTTTATACTCCCAGGATGGGTATTACATGTATCTAGACGTCTATATGAAGTAAGTGTAGCCTAAGCCTCCCGATAGAGAGAAATTCAGATTTATTCAGATTTACCCAATAACTTTCTTTGATTCCTACCAGACCAGTCCATATGCCTGAGTTTATGCTCCCCTACCAGCAGATGGAGACAATTTTGCTAACATCACCTTACACAGAGTTCTATTCAGACTTACCACTCCAATATACCTGTACCAAATAACAAAAATTAATCACCCGAGTGTGGTGGGTACGGAGAAAGAGGCAGTCTCCTATTGACATGGCCAACTGAACCTTCTTCCCAACTGGAAGCTTAAAACAATGGTAATCTAAACTATGAGAACTTAAACAGATGATGGAAGCTAATTATTTTACAGACGAGCATGCTATGTAGATAGGCAAAGCAAACAATAACTGAAGGAGTTCTGGACTGGACTGGTTAGAATCAAGGAAAGAAAATTAGCAGGTAAGTAAATTTATCATCAGTTCAGACACCTGGGATGTACTTGAACAGACCCTCGAGTGGGTTGGAAACCAAGAGGCCCTGCAGATGACCTTCTCTCTGGCCTACACCTGACAGGCAAGAAAGGATTCCTTTCTTGATGATGTATGTGCCATTTTGTGACAACCATTGTCAACAGTGGCTTTGTGCTATACCTTTTTGGTGAGATACGTTGGGAAGTACAACAGATATTCAGACTCCTGAAGCAGGTATTTTGATGCCAAAACACAGGACCATGTGGAGTCCATTATAGCTGTTGTTTGCTAATAAAGGCTTTTACCAATCTACCTCCGGAGTCCTGTTTGGTGGTATTCCCCAATACCGAAGATAAACCACTCAAAGGGTGGAGGTGCACTAGTTCCTACGTCAAAGGATGCAGAAGCAAAAAGTAGGAAGGGTAGGCACTTCTCAAATACTGGAGGAGACGTGATGATGACAATAAAGTCTTTACTGCAAAAAAATGACTCAACACAGCAGCTGTGTTTCGGCACGCAAAGCACCTTCCTCAGGAATCTACAAGATAAACAATTTTCAAAACCTTATGATGTATAGCTGATTATGAAAAAAGATGTCTTTATTAAATCAGTACACACAAAACGGTATAAATATAATTCGAAGTTTAACAGGGTTTTACACTGGACTGTCCAAATAGCTTCAATGAATTGTCTATCTTGTAGACTCCTGAGGAAGGCGCTTTGCGCACCAAAACACGGCTGCTCTGTTGAGTCATTTATTTTTGCAATAAAGACTTTATTTTCATCATCACATTTCCTCCGGTAGTTGAGAAGAGCCTACTCTTCCTACTTTTTGCTTCTGGTGGTATTCCCTTACATCCCTTTCCTATTCCATTGGCTTTCTCTCTGGCCTACACAGCTAGTCTATAATGCTTAAGAATATAAGAAACGCCATGCTGAGTCACACCAAGGTGTGACTCAGCCCAACATGCAGTCTCCAACAATGGCCAGTCTGGGTCACAATATTTCTCATAGCTCATTTCCAGGGATAAGAAATGTTTTCACCAAATCTACCTGGCTAATAACTTTATTTTATGGACTTCCTCCAGGAACTTGCCCCAAACGTCTTTTGAATCTCACTACATCAGTCATTTTGACTATACCCTTGGCAACAGATTCCATAGCTTAATTGTTTTCAGTCTGCTGGATATTAATTTTGACATCTTGTTCCAGTTGTTTCCACCATTCTATAGTTAACAGTTTCACCTATTCATGGTTTTATATTTTTTTCTATGCTGAAGAGCCCTGAACTGTTAGTTTACTTTACCTGGGGCTTATATTCCGCTCACATTTCAAAAGGTTCGATGTAGAGTACAATAAAAGAAGACAGTAACAGTTACTACTGGGATGTGTTACATAGAACAAAAACTAACATAGTAGGCTAACCAGATATTACAGAGTTCAGCTTCTTAGCCTAACATATTGAACTGATCTAATACTAGGAAAGCAGTATAAAGGAATTTATTAGAGTTCAGTTTCTTAACCTAACATTTTGAAATGATCTAAGAGTAGGTAAGCAGTATTTGGAGGAATTTATGACAGTATAAATTTCTTGAAAAGTGTAGATTTTATTGCCCTGCGAAACCGAGTACAGCAGGTAATGCTAAGCACCAATTCTGGCAGGGTGTTCCAGATCCTGGCAGTTTAATACGGGAATAAGCTAGCGAGCACTCTCTTGAAGCAAAATCCCTTGCAGGATGGGAAAGACAGTTTAAGGAGGTTTTTTGTGCCATGACCTGAATTCAGAATTGCAATTACAGAAAACAAATAAGGTGGGGCAAAACTCTGGATTATTTTGAAAATAAAACAGCAATGTTTAAAAACAATTCTGGCTTCTACAGGTAGTCAGTGGAACTGGATGTAAAGATGAAAAACCCTGTCAAATTTTTCAAGCCACAGACGAGTCGTATGGGTGTATTTTGAGTGGTCTGTAATTTGTGTAATAGGTTCCTGGGGCAGACTATGTAGATGATATTGCAGTAATCCAGTTTAGTTAGAATCGGGGCCTGAACCATACGTCTAAAAAGTGTTCTTGTGTGAAGTACTTTGCTTTTAAAACAGAATATGCACAAGTATGGCAGTTTTACAGCTGTAACACTGGATAATAGATTGCACTTACTCTCATTGTATGCAGATCCTCTCTCGTGTGAAGCTCTCTCTCTTGCTCGTCTGATTATTTGAGTCTGCAGAGCCTGATCTACAAAAAAACCCCCAATAATTTAGGAAGAGCAACAGATGTAATAGAACACCCATGCACAATAATCAACAGTGGGCTTGATTTAGGATGACACATGTTTCTGTACAAATGATACATGGAACATAAGCAGAGTACCAGAACTTCAAAATTCAGGGGAGTGTACAACAAAGTCATACTGCCTGGATCCTAATTCATTCTATATGAAAAAAAGGGATAAATATTGGGGCTGCTGTGTTTTATACAGCATGGGAACTTGTAAACATACACTATGAGCCAAATATCATCTGTATAGAGGCATAGGCTGTTTCCAACTGGATAAGCGTGGTCTATGGAACCATTAAGATACAAAAAATGACAGAAGTGAGGGCAGAACCCTGAGGGACAACACAAAGAAGAGTACATACCTGAGAAAGGCAGAAATACAGTCATCATGAAGGCATAATAGTTGGGTTGGGTTTTTTTTCCCTCTAAGTACAGTACCGCCTCTGCCCAGTCCCACTGATCAAGATACTAAAGTCAAATGTAGCATTTGGATCTCAACGCATAACTGTGGATCTATTTCTAATATTTTCATGAAGCTGGACTTTGCTGGACAAAGCTGCCAGAGAAATCTTAGTATTGTGACCTATCCAAAAGCCCAACTGCTTTGCGTGGAGGGTGTGAGTTTTAGCAAAAGTTGGAGAGCTGGTCATATACTAATTATTTAAGAGTATTTGAAACAAAACAAGAGGTTAAATATGGGACAGAAACGTTTAATATCCAAGGTAGCTTCTGAAGTAATGGACGGACAATGGCCTGCTTTCAGAACCTAGCAAGGTTGTCTGGAGGTGGGGCTTTTTTCACCTCCTTACAAATGTAGAGAGACAAGCCCAGAGACAGATTCTTAATAAACTGGCCAGTAAAGGGATCAATGGGAAAGGTGGCTGATTTAAGGGATGCTAAGATTTTCTCAAGCCCAAAGTTTGAGGGTTAAAAAGGTACAAATGCTATTTGGAATTTAGGAAGAAAGTTAAAGGCGTTTTTGTTTACTGTTTAGGGAGGTCATTCCTTTGGTTCCACAACTCAGAACACCATACCTTCCACTATGTCTTCCCCCCCCCCCCCCCACCAAGAGATCCCACACACCTGTCCCATGCTTTCTTGAATTCAGATACAGTCTTAGTCTCCACCACCTCTTCCATAAAGGAGTATGTCCTTAGATTACTTTTGAGTCTATCCCCCTTCTACTTCATCTTATGCCCTCTTGTTCCAGAGCTCCCTTTCAGTTGAAAGAGACCTGCCTCCTGTGCATTTATGCCGTTGAGATATTTAAATGTCTCAGTCATATCTCCTCTCTCTTATATTTGTTCCAAAGTATACATATTGAGGTCTATGAGTGTCTCTGTATGCTTTATGATGAAGACCACTGACTATTTTAGTAGCTGCTTTCTGGACTGACTCCATCTTTTTGAAGGTCTCCAAGACTCTACATAGTACTCTAAATGGGGCATTATCATCTCCTTTTTCCTGCTGGCCATTCCTCTTCCTACGCACCAAAGCATCCTTCTGGCTTTGGCCATCACCCTTTCAACCTGTTTGGCCATTTTAAGGTTGTTAGAAATGATTAACCCCAAGTCTCGCTCTTCTTTTGAGCATGTACTTCTCCTCCTAAATGGGCTATAGAAACCCAGGGGAGCAGTACCAAGTGCATGACCCTGCATTTTTTAGCATTAAATCTTAAGTTGCCAATTTCTGGACTATTCTTCTAGTTAGCTAGATTCCTCCTCATGCTATCTACATCATCAGAGGTGTCTACCCCATTACAGAGTTTTGTATCATCCGCACAAAGAGGCAAATCTTACCCAACAGCCCTTCCGCAGATGAGATCTTCTTTTATCTTTTTTTTTTTTTAACAAGTGTTTGGTTGAGTGCAGATGACATGAGCACCATCTTCTATCACTCTACTACTATATTATGACGTTATAAATCACTTCGATATATACTTGAATTGCAGTACATCAAATTTTGAACATAGTAATATAGTAAATGTTGGCAAATAAAGACTTGCATGGTCCATCCAGTCTGCCCAACAAGGTGGCCAGAACTGTATCTGGTACTGTAATCATGAAGGAGTGAAAGTGCACAAACACTAGCATTCTTAATCTCTATCTCCCCCTGCCAATTTTGGGGCAGAGACTGTAGATGTCTGCCTGGCACCGGTCCTACTTCCCAACTACTGGCGCTGCCATCAAAGGCTACTCCCAACCTTGATCTTGATGTGTCATTTTGTCATTTACAGAACCTAGACTGCAGAAGACTGCCCAGCATTGGTCTTAGCAAAGACTATGGGCACATAGGTACTATCATACAATTGCTGTACCCCCCTGGTTACCCCTTTCAGATTTTTATATCTGTTTTTAAAATGCATTTTTGATTAGAGAAGTGGTATAGAAATGTGTGTTAAATACATAAAGTTGGGTCTTCCGCACATTACCGGTACTTGGAGAGCTGAAGGATAGGAGGTTCCTTCAGCAAGAATGCTGGTCTTCCAGTGAACACTACATCAATTGCAGTTCATCCAAAACGCTGCAGTGTTATTAGCAGGAGCTTCCCTTAAAGATCATATTAAACAGAGTACAGTGGTCCTTCACTGGAGCACAATTCAAGATTCTGTAATTGGCCTTTAAAGCTATGCAGGGCATTGATCAATCTTATCTACAGGGTGGCCTGCACACGTATGTTCTGATTAGAGTGTTAGGATCCCACAGATACCT
Organism: Microcaecilia unicolor; assembly: GCF_901765095.1. Lineage (NCBI taxonomy): Eukaryota > Metazoa > Chordata > Amphibia > Gymnophiona > Siphonopidae > Microcaecilia > Microcaecilia unicolor. The sequence goes on from NC_044031.1 coordinate 321,797,584, forward strand.
GTTTGTTAGAGTACAGTTAGACCACATTTGCAACCAGGGCCTTTTCCTGCATTATCCTTCAGTAGTGGAATAAGTTACCACAGGAGTTGAGGCAAACAACTGATTCTTTATCTTGGGCTTTTTCATCATGGCTTTCAGTTTTAACTATTTTTATTTTTGATTTGAGTATGATTTTCATATGACTTTTCCTCTGTTTCATTTAATACATGTTAAAATGTTTAATCATACTTTTCTGCACAAGTGCTTGATCATTTTCGAAATTGTTAATAAATAAAAATTTTAAAAATAACTATTTTTATTTTTGTAAATCTGCATATTACAATTGTAATATGATGTAGTAGAAAATGCCAATTCATCAGTTTTTACCTCCTCTTCCCAGCCAACTGGTGCCTGGGCAATTATCCATTTGTGGGAAAACTTTGCAGAACTTTAACACAACCATCTCTCTCAGGTTAAAACAAATCCTTCCCAACTCCCAGAAAACAAATTAGAGCAAAACCTAGATTGGCACCATCTGAATTATTGGACAGCTGCAGCAACAACTGAATACAGAACCTAGCAGGTATACAGGGCTCACATAAAATAACATCTGAATATAATTTATCTTGGGTGGTACTAACACGTATGCCACAAATTCTAAAATATTCTGATTCTTCTTGGACTAACATCAACAAACATTCTTAGCTGATTTAATAAAAGCTGACATTATAGTTTTGCTGTACCATAGTAACAAGGCATCATCAAACCACATTATAGTTTATTCACGCTTTTTATACCACCCAATCTGATCAGCAGATCTGGGCAGTGTACAAAAACTAAAATTTACAAAATACAGAACTTCAAGAAAAGAACTACATAAAATCAATTGACAGAAAAGGTAAGGAGCAAGGAAGGAAAAACTTGCCAGTACTGATGATAGCCCAGGAGTCTCTACTATTTATTGTTGAAAAATCTGGTCAAACAGCCATGCTTTCAAAAGTTTCTTAAAGGACTTGAAAGACAGTTCGGTCCTAAGGCTTAATGGAATTGAATTCCATTGGGCAGGGGCCGCAAAGAAAAATGCACGGCGACGTGTGCTTTCAAGTTGTGCATGTTTACCTATATTTATTGCTCATCTTGGTTTCTTTTTTGTTGTTTTTTTTTTTTTTTAAGAGACAAATCAGTTAACTGGCCAGTACTATTTATCCTAGAATCCCTCCCCCTACCAGAGCTTTCTAACACTGTTTGCTATACACCAGCTTTGGCAAAACCCTATCTTTCATATGCAAATCGAAAGCATGAAACTAAAACAGCACAAGCAAGCATGTCAATTATATACCTGTCAAATACATGATTAATAAATTTAGGTGTCATGCTCTTGGAGTGGCTAGGGGTAGAAGTGAAATAAATGCTTTCATGTGCCATCCGTTTGCAATTAAAAACAGTAAGTCAGCAGCAGATTACTTACTTACCAATAACAGCTGTGGGTAGTTGCGTTTTCCCATAGAAAAAGTTAGGGTCATACAACACATCAGTCTGAAACACCAAAAACAAAATTCATTGACACCAATACACAGTGGGACAGACAGCATATCATTTAGGGCCCCTTTTACAAAGCGGTGGTAAGCCCAATGTGGGCTTACTGCTCGCTAAAATGGAAGTGCCGCCGGGCTACCAAACAAGTCCGGCAGTACTTCTCACCCCCAGCACGTTGTCATATCCAGCGCTACAGAAATATATTTATTTTTGTAAAACTGGTGTGTACCCGGCGGTAATTGGGCAGTACCGCCTGCTGCCCGGTTACCGCTGGAGCCTTTACCACCACCTCAATTGGTGGTGGTAAGGGCTTCTCCCCTCCCCCTCCCCCTCCCCCTCCCCAATGGCCGCACGGCAAGTGTGTCACTTGCTGCATGGCCATTTCTTTAAAAAAAATAAGAAAGACCTACCTTTTACCAGCTGTGGTAAAAGGGGGCCTTGGTGCGTGTCAAAAATATGCACAGATGCCAGCGCAGGCCCCTTTTTGCTGTAGTTTGGTAAAAGGGGCTCTTAAATTGTCCAATTTAGACATTTTCAAATTATAGGTGGTACTATCTATTCAGACAGCATTGCTGAATCTATAGGTAAAATATAGGTAGCAGTGCTTCTTCACCCAGTTCTCCAGGCACACCTAGCCAGTTGGGTCTTCAGGATATCCATCATGAATTTGTATAAGATAGATCTGTATACCAAAGAGGCACTGCATGAAACTCTCTCATGCATATTCATGGCAGATATCCTGAAAACCTGACTGGCTGGTCATGCCCCAAGGATTGGGCTGAGAAGCACTGCTCTAGGGCATACATATAAAGGCCCAATCCTCATTTCACAGGAATTTTCAATCCCTACACCATTTGGTAGATCTACTCTGGACTGCCTCCACTCCACTTCAAGAATGACTTCCAGACCCAGACAGTTATCTATATAAGGCCTCTGCTACAATGATACAAGGCATTACAGCACCTTCCTCTACCAGCTATGCACCCCCACCCCTGCAACATCCCTTTGGCTCTGGCTGCTGCCTTATTACACTATTTGAATAACTTGAGGTCAGCAGACATGAGCACCCTAAGGTCTGTCTCCTCACTAGTACACATCAGTATCTCACCCTCCATCATGTACCACTTTAACATGCCACTCTGCCTACAAGAAAGCAGCACATTATTACTGTCCAGCTGGAGATTTCTTTCAGATGCATGGCACTTGGCTGCTCTCAGAGCTCCCCACTGAGCTTAGATCTTTATAGATATCTGCTAGTCCCTGCACCTTTCAAAGATGGTAGCAATAATAGGAGCGGGGAAGGTTAACTCAATCTGAGGTGCTTCTATGGAAGTGATAATCACAGTCTTACCCATGTGTGTTTCATCTACCTCACAAGTTCTCAAGCTTGTCCTGTTGGGTCTCCAGGCAGCCAAATTTTCAGGATAACACAATGAATATAGACGAGATATGCCTGCATGCATTCAACACTGAGCATATGCTGATTTATCTCAGGTATGCTCATTATGTTTACCCTTAAAAAAACCCGACTGCCTGTGGCGACAACACAGGTTTGGGAACTGTTCTAACTGGTTTCCAGTCCAACAAGACATTCCCTTTGGTGTCACCTGAAAGCTTCCAGATGCAAAACCGAACATATGACATCTCTTGGTCACCTTTCAGTGCACACAGTTAGTTACAACTTAAGTGTTAGACATTATTTGCTACTGAATTTCAAGTAATATTTAATTTTGCCAAGTAGTGACAAAAGAAAATGAACATCTGAATTACATACATTTTTTAAATTCCTCTCTTCCAATCTCAAGCAAAATTAAGACTCAATAAAAATAAGTAACATTGGGGCCCATTTTCAAAGCACTTAGAAAAGGTTCAAGAGCAACCAAAATGATAAAGGGGGTGGAACTCCTCTCATATGAGGAAAGGCTAAAGAGATCAGTTCACTTCAGTTTGGAAAAGAGACAAATGAGGGGAGATATGATTGAGGTCTACAAAATCCTGAGTGGGGTAGAAGTAAACTAATTCCAAAAGTTCAAAGACTAGGGGAACACTCAAGAAAGTTACATGGAAATACTTTTAAAACAAACAGAAGGAAATATTTTTTCACTCAAAGAATACTTAAGGTCTGGAACTTATTGCCGGAGGATGTGGTAATGGAGGTTAGCGTGTCTGGGTTTTTAAAAGGTTTGGACAAGTTCCTGGAGGAAAAGTTCATAGTCTGCTACTGAGACAGTCATAGGGAAGCTACTGCTTACCCTGGGATTGGTAGCATGGAATGTTTCCACTATTTGAATTTCTGCCATTTACTTGTGACCTGGCTTGGCCACTGTTGGAGCATACTGGGCTACATGGATCATTGGTCTGACCCAGTATGGCTATTCTTATGTTCAAAGTACCACAGGTTGCCATGGTACTTTGTGTGTTTAAGTGCTTTGAAAATGAGCCCCTTAGTCTTACAATTTATTTCCCAAGTAAAATCTGCTTGGCAGCCTCAGACTGACAGCCATTTGGTAGCACTGACATTCTGTACTACACAAAGACTGCATAACCAAAATAGCAATTAAACGAGAGATTTAGATCAGGATGCTCTGAGAGTGCTAAGCAATGAAACCTACACAGTCTGTTACCAGAACCAATGCCTTGGTAAGAAAAAAGAAACAGCATTAGACAGGTCAGACCTCTTCCTTCGAATATCCCAGCTGCCTCAGTCTGCAAGATGCTACATGGTTTCCCAACACTGCTTCCTGCATTTGATGATTAGCATCGTATGAGCATGATGCTCTCTCGATCTGGAACAGCCAAACACATGGTACAATAACTCACTACAATGCAGACAATATTTTTAGTAGAGATGGGACAATTCTAAGCACCAAAGTGCTTGAAAACTTAAGACTTGTGATCTGACACTACCCCGGACCCAAGAGGAGCTGCTGCAGCTCTCTTAACCCATGATTATAGGTGTTCAAAATTCTATGATTTAGGTACTCCAATCATAATTTTAATTTGGCATGGCTTCAGTGATGGAAACATGCTGAGATTTGAGAAGAGTACGGAGTTGAAGCACACAGAGTGCAGAAATCAAGAGGGAGACCTGCCCAATCACGCTAGTCCCACCCCAGCTTCTGTGCATTCCTATGGCAACCGGGCCAGCCCAACTCCTCCTCCTGTGCTCCTATCCCAGATGTGACAGGAGGGTGGTTTTGATGGGAGCAGGAGTCTATACGATGTGATAATTGAGGCTAAATTGCCTTTCTACTTGAGACCTATGTTACCAGCGAGCCTAGGAAACGTGAAGGGAGTAGGAGGGTAAGTTCTGGAAGGTCTGTGAAGAGGTTTAGAAAGTTTCCACTAAACTGAGTCAACACAGCAACAGAATGCTAACCATGAGTGCTTCACTTCCTTCACTGAGCTAGCAGGCTCCTGCTCTAGAATAAAGACTAGCAAAAGAACTACAAGCGAGTCCTGTGAACTTTATGAACATAATCCAGAACCCTGGGCAAGTCATCTAACCCTTTACTGCCCCAGGCAGAAAAACCTCAGGGCTCCTTTTACTAAGATTTTGCATGTGTTAAGTGCCGTGCAGTCTATTTTATTCCTATGAGGTTCTTAGCATTTAGTGTGCACTAATTGTTAGCACACACTAAATCCATTTGCACACCTTAGTAAAAAGGGCCCTTACACTGTGAACCCACTAGGACCAGAAGCGCCTGTATGTAATGTGTAAAACAAAAATCTAATAATCAACAAAAAGTAGAAAACTGTACAAATTTGTATTAAATAGATTCAATTCCATGCAATTTGCACTACAGAGGGCTGTAACTTTTCAGTGTGTTGTTTTGTTATAATAAAAGAGCAATTTGGCTCTTGATCCAAAGCATACTTTGAAAAAGTTAGATGGGAGACAGAGTGAGTGTGTGTAAGTTGTCATAGGATGGGGGAGGGGGCTTGGAGGGCTCTGGAAACCTTTTAAATCGTTAAGCTGGTGCCAGCAGCAGCACCCGCATAGCTAAGCAGGCGAATTTAAAATTTAAAATTCGCCTACTTAGCTATGTGGATGTCAACCCTGAATATTTATTTGCTCCCCACCCACTATCCCTGACCTGCCCATTTTTTAATGGCAGGTAAGAACCGATATTCAGCAGCGGTGGTTGCGACCAGGAACGATTTAAGCGGGCCGGAGCGTTAAATCGCTTTGAATATCGGCCGGTGTTATCAATAAAGTTATCCGCGTTTGGATGCATTGCTGAGGCAGGACACTAACAGGAAGCCACCCGACAGTTACAACGCGAGAAACTCTAATCTGGGCCACCCCGTCTCTGCTTTTACCTCTCCCACGCCCCCTGGCAGGCTCCAGTTCAAGGTGGCCAGAACCCCTTGCAGCTGTTGCAGACACTTCTCCGCGAATTCCCGTAGCTCCTGCACCCCTAGCCCAGCCATGGAGACAGAGCACAGAGACGGAGAGCGGCACACTCTAAAGCGCACGCGCCGCTCACCCCAGAAAAAGAACCATAGAGACGCACATAGCTCACTCCGCTAGTCCCGTCCTCTGTATACATGTGTTCCTATGGCAACCGTGCCAGCCCCGCCCCTCCTCCTATCCCCCCAGATGTGGTGGCGCGAGGGGAGGTTTTTGATGGGAATAGGAGTATGTGAGACGTGATACTTGAGGCTAAATTGTCTACTAACACCTAGCTTACGGAGCGTAGGAAACGAGAAGGGAGTGGGCGGGAAAGTGCTTTTCCAAGCGAGTGCAGTGGAGTAGTAGAACAAAGTACCAGGCACTGATGATGCCATTCCCTCTAAAGTGGTATTACAGCAATCAGATTCAGTTGTTACAATACTTACAAGGCTCTGCCAGGAAATTAGAAAGACAACATTGCGAATGGCTGCATGGAAAAGATCAGTTTTCATACCAATACTGAAGAAAGGAGATCTGACCGCCTGGAAATTGTTGCACAATCCCTCCCATCCCACATGCTTCCAAGATTCTACTCAAGATCATTCAGTGGACACAACAACCAGACCTGGAACACCCTCATCTCCCCCTATGTTCCCGCCCGTAACCTCCGCTCACAGGACAAAGCCCTTCCCTCAGTACCCTTCTCCACCACTGCCAACTCCAGGCTCCGCTCATTCTGCCTTGCCTCACCCTATGCCTGGAACAATCTTCCTTTACCCATACGCCATGCCCCCTCCCTACCCATCTTCAAATCCCTGCTTAAAACTCACCTCTTCAATGCTGCCTTCGGCGCCTAACCGCTTGAGAAATATAGAATGCCCCAATCTATCCACCCTATCAGATTAACTGTTCACTTGTCCTCATTGTAAGCTCTTCTGAGCAGGGACCGTCCTTATTCGTTAATTTGTACAGCGCTGCGTAACCCTAGTAGCGCTCTAGAAATGTTAAGTAGTAGTAGTAGTAGTAGATTGTACACTTGTCTTTAGATTGTTCTCTTGTCTTTTAGATTGTAAGCTCTTTGAGCAGGGACTGTCCTATGTTTAAATTGTACAGCGCTGCGTAACCCTTGTAGCGCTTTAGAAATGCTAGTTAGTAGTAGTAGTAGTAGTAGTACAGTCATCATAAAAGCTTCTTATTTGAGTTGGGGGCGGGGCATGTATCAGATCCGGCCGGAGGGAAGCCTAGTGTCGTGATGTAGCACATACTTCACACTTACACAGTACTTCTCGGTAGCATCCATGCACCCGATGTAAGTAAACCTCAGAGCTTTTTTTTTTTTAATTATTATTTATTTATTTATAGCATTTGTATCCCACATTTTCCCAACAATTTGCAGGCTCAATGTGGCTTACATTTGCCATAATGGCGGTTGCCATTTCTGGGTAACAGAATTACAAATGGTAATGTGTTAAGTTGCATACATACATGGTAACATACATGTAACATAACACGTGAACAGATCATGGTATAGATATGTATCATGTGCATTCCTCCTCTGCGCATCCTGCCTTCGCCGCCCTACCTCCCCTACCCTTCTCCGCTCTCTCTTGCTCCTTCTCCTGCTATCCACGGGAGACATCAATCCCAACCCAGGTCCACCACACATGTCCTCGTCCTCGTCTCGTCTATGCAAACGTTCCCGCGATATCTCCAATCTCATCTCCATTCCCCTCCTCCCCCCTTCCTCCTTCCCCTTCTCGTGTGCCCTGTGGAATGCCCACTCAATCTGCAACAAACTTACCTTCACCCATGATCTCTTCATCTCCCATTCCCTCCATCTGCTCGCCCTAACCGAAACCTGGCTCACCCCCGACGACTCTGCCTCAGTTGCAGCCCTTTGCCACGGAGGCTACCTTTTCTCCCATTCGCCCCACACAGCTAGCCGCGGTGGCGGCGTTGGCCTACTAGTTTCGCCCTCCTGCAGTTTTCAACCCCTCCTCCTACCACAGTCTCACTGCTTCTCATCCTTTGAAGTCCATTCCATCCGTCTATTCTACCCGCTGTCACTCCGAGTTGCAGTCATCTACCGCCCCCCCTGATAAGTCCCTTCCTTACTGATTTCGATGCCTGGCTCTCCGTTTTTCTTGAGCCCTCATCCCCATCCCTCATTCTTGGTGACTTCAACATACACACTGATAACCCATCTGACTCATATGCTTCTCAATTCCTCACCCTAACTGCATATGCTTCTCAATTCCTCACCCTAACTTCCTCCTTCAACCTCCAACTGAGCTCCACCACCCCTACTCACAAATCTGGTCACTGTCTTGATCTCGTCCTCTCCTCTACCTGCTCGCCCTCTAATCTCTGCGTCTCTGCTCTTCCCATTTCTGACCATCACCTGATCACATTCACACTTCATCACCCTCCCCCTCAGTCCCGCCCAACACTAACCACTACCTCCAGGAATCTCCAGGCTGTTGACCCCCCACCTTATCTGCTAGTATCTCCGATCTCCTCCCGTCCATCACGTCCTCCGAGTCCGTCGACAAGGCTGTTTCCAAGTACAATGCCACTCCTGCGCCCTATACACCCTTGCACCGTCTGTTTCCCGTCCCACAAGGCGCACTAATCCCCAGCCCTGGCTTAACCCTTGCACCCGTTACCTTCGCTCCTGCTCCTGATCGGCTGAACGCCTATGGAGGAAATCTCGCACCCATACTGACTTCATTCACTACAAATTCATGCTATCCTCCTTCCAGTCCTCCCTATTCCTCGCCAAACAGGACTACTACACTCACTTGACTAACTCCCTCAGCTCTAACCCTCGTCGTCTCTTCGCCACCCTCAACTCCCTCCTGAAAGTGCCCTCCGCTCCCACCCCCCCCCCCACTCTCTCCTCAATCACTGGCTGACTACTTCCGCGACAAGGTCCAGAAGATCAACCTCGAATTCACCACTAAACCTTCTCCTCCTCTTCATCCTATCACCCACTCCCTCAACCAATCAACCCAGGCCTCCTTCTCCACTTTTCCTGATATCACCGAAGAGGAAACCACCCATCTTCTCTCCTCCTCGAAATGCACCACCTGTTCCTCAGACCCCATCCCCACCAACTTACTTATCACCATCTCTCCTACTATCACCCCTCCCATCTGTCATATCCTCAACCTCTCTCTCTCCACCGCGACTGTCCCTGACACCTTCAAGCATGCTGTTGTCACACCTCTCCTCAAAAAACCTTCACTTGACCCTACCTGTCCCTCCAACTACCGCCCCATCTCCCTCCTACCCTTCCTCTCCAAAATACTTGAACGGCGCCGTTCACAGCCGTTGCATTGATTTTCTCGCCTCTCATACCATCCTCGATCCACTTCAATCTGGCTTTCGCCCACGTCACTCGACAGAAACGGCATTATCCAAAGTCTGTAATGACCTGTTCCTCGCCAAATCCAAAGGTCATTACTCCATCCTCATTCTCCTCGACCTATCCGCCGCTTTTGACACTGTCAATCACAACTTACTTCTTGACACACTGTCCTCTTTTGGGTTCCAGGGCTCTGTCCTCTCCTGGTTCTCCTCTTATCTCTCCCATCGTACCTTCAGAGTACACTCTCATGGCTCTTCCTCCACCCCTATCCCGCTCTCTGTTGGAGTCCCTCAGGGTTCTGTCCTTGGACCCCTTCTTTTCTCTATCTACACCTCTTCCCTGGGCTCCCTGATCTCGTCTCATGGCTTCCAGTATCATCTTTATGCTGATGACACCCAGCTTTATCTCTCCACACCTGACATCACTGCGGAAACCCAAGCCAAAGTATCGGCCTGCTTATCTGACATTGCTGCCTGGATGTCCAACCGCCACCTGAAACTGAACATGGCCAAGACCGAACTTCTTGTCTTCCCACCCAAACCCACTTCTCCTCTACCTCCACTCTCTATCTCAGTTGATAACACCCTCATCGTCCCCGTCTCATCTGCCCACAACCTCGGTGTCATCTTCGACTCCTCCCTCTCCTTCTCTGCGCACATCCAGCAGATAGCCAAGACCTGTCGCTTCTTCCTCTATAACATTAGCAAAATCCGCCCTTTCCTCTCTGAGCACACCACCCGAACTCTCATCCACTCTCTCGTTACCTCTCGCCTTGACTACTGCAACCTACTCCTCACTGGTCTCCCACTTAGCCACCTATCCCCCCTTCAGTCCGTTCAGAACTCTGCTGCACATCTTATCTTCCGCCTGAACCGATACACTCACATCACCCCTCTCCTCAAGTCACTTCATTGGCTTCCGATCAGGTACCGCATTCAATTCAAGCTTCTGCTACTAACCTACAAATATACTCGATCTGCAGCCCCTCCTTACCTCTCAACCCTCATCTCCCCTTACGTTCCTACCCGTAACCTCCGCTCTCAAGACAAATCCCTCCTTTCAGTACCCTTCTCCACCACCGCCAACTCCAGGCTCCGCCCTTTCTGCCTCGCCTCACCCCACGCGTGGAACAAACTCCCCGAGCCCATACGTCAGGCCCCCTCCCTCCCCATCTTCAAATCTCTGCTTAAAGCCCACCTCTTCAATGTCGCCTTCGGCACCTAACCTCTACCCAGGAAATCTAGACTGCCCAACTTGACATTTCGTTCTTTAGATTGTAAGCTCATTTGAGCAGGGACCGTCCTTCTTTGTTTATTTTGTACCCTAGTAGCGCTCTAGAAATGTTAAGTAGTAGTAGTAGTAATGTGCATATATATGTTAAGGAAGAATAAATTATAGTAATACATGAACGTTCCTGAGTACGAAATTGGGTTGTATCATTCTTTAGGTCATCGACTATGGAGAGACCATATTCGACATAGAGATTGAAGTGGTTATGCTTATTCATTAGTGGTAAGGATGTTGATCAGTCAAGTGATAAGATTTCAATTATGTCTTTGTCGTGTAAAGTCTTATTTTTTGGTGTTTATAGTATGCCTTCTTGAACAGATCTGTTTTCAGTAGCCTTCGGAAGATAGTTAGGTCTTGTGTTATTTTTATGGCCTTCGGTAGTGTGTTCCATAGCTGCGTGCAGATGTATGAGAAACTGGTAGGTATCAGATTATTGGGGGGGGGGGGGGGGGATTTCAATGTGGTGGTAGATAGAACACGATTCCAAATCATCTGGGAAGGGAGAAAAGGAGATACATTTCGCAGTAGAAAATGTGGGCCTATTAGGCGTTTGTTGGAAACGGAACCTTAAGATAAGTGGAATTCACATTCTCAAATAAAGGTACCTGATTGTTGGTGTGCAAATCTGGGAGACCCAGATGGCTTTCTGCCATAAAAATTAGTAATATGTTATTTTATATCTTAGAGGTACATTTTTTAAGTTCCTTAACACATATAGGCTCAAGTTACATGAGCTCTGTTAAGTGCTCACACCTGTTACTGGTGTACATCTAGTCTCTTAGTCACCTACTTTATAGAATAGGCTCCTACCAGGCACCATCAGGATGCCTAATTGCCCTTTTATAGAATTGCAGCTCCCCCCCCCCCCCCCTAATAGGATAGATGTTGAGGTTCTGAAAGTTAGAATTAGGCCCAAGACGTTTTACACTGATGAGTTATCAGACATCAAACATATCCAACTTTGGTGTCTCTGAATTGGTTTTATTATTCAGGATCTTTGTTTTGCTCTCTGGTCTCATCTGTTCCTTTTGTTTTTCTTGCTGGTGTCTTCTTTTTCTCTTCAGTTTCAGCTGTCTCTTCCTTCTTTTGTCTCTTTAACCAGTGGATATTTTAATATTTTTCCTTCTCTGTGTATGTTTCTACCTTTTTACTTTGATGCTTTCCCCTTTTCCTGTTCTCTTCCCATTCCTTCTCATTATTATTATTAGCACTTGTATAGCGCTACCAGACGCACGCAGCGCTGAACACCTGACACAGATAGAGACAGTCCCTGCTTAATAGAGCTTACAATCTAAAATAACACAGACAAGATAATTAAGGGCAAGGGAAGTACTGGGTGAGAAGGAACAAGGGGGGGGGGGAGGCAAATGAGTAGTGGCTAGGAGCCAAAAGCAGCAGTGAAAAGGTGGGTTTTCAGCATAGGTTTGAAAACAGGTAGAGATGGAGCTAGACGTACAGGCTCAGGAAGCTTATTCCAGGCATAAGGTGCTGCGAGAGAAAAGGAACGAAGCCTGGAGTTAGCAGTGGAGGAGAAGGGGGACGACGAGAGATTTGTCCAGTGAGCGGAGGTCACAGGTAGGAATGTAGGGAGAGATCAAATTCTCATTTCCAGTTTTCATCTTCTCTCCATTCCTCTTGTTGGTACTCATTCCTTTTCACTCTCTTTCTCTCTTCTCTGACCCCTCCCCTTTGGCCCAGCATCTCTACCCCTCTCTTCTTCCAGCATCTCTACCTCTCTTTCCTCTCCTTCAGGTCCAGCATCTCTACTCTGTCTTCACTTCCTGACCCAGTCCAGCACCTGCACTCCTCTTCTCCCCCTTCCAGTCCAGCATCTAATTCTCTTCCCATTTCCTCCTGCCCCTCCCCTCAAACCTCCCTTTGCAGCTTCTTCCCTCCCGTGTTAGTATTAAAAAGGACAGTGGCACAATATGAAGCTTCTGCCCAAGCACGCTGTACATTTCTGCCAGGTCCTGCCCCCGCTGATGTACATTTCCTGTTGCTATGGGATGGGACCCAGCAGAAACACACAGCATGCGTGAGTGGAGGCTCCACATTGTGCTTCTGTACTTTTTAATGCTGACACTAGAGGAAAGGAGCTGCAAAGGGAGGTTTGAGGGGAGGAACTATCTAGAGGAATTATCTAGATTGTAAGCTTTTTGAGCAGGGACTGTCTTTTTGTGTATAGTGTACAGCGCTGTGTATGCCTTGTAGCGCTATAGAAATGATAAGTAGTAGTGGTAGTAGGAACTGACCCCATGGGGTTGATAGCAAGAAGGGAGATGCTCTGCCCACTTCCCCTCACATGGTCCAGCAATACTAAACCCATTCAAAAGTACAATACAGCATCACTATTCCCATTACTAAAATTGGGGACAGAAAGTTGCCACTCCCCCCATTTTCTATTTCTGTTGATGGCTCTCTCATTCTCCCTGTCTCCTCAGCTCGAAACCTTGGGGTCATCTTTGACTCTTCTCTCTCCTTCTCTGCTCATATCCAGCAGATCGCCAAGACCTGTCGTTTCTTTCTTTACAACATCCGTAAAATCTGCCCCTTTCTTTCCGAGCACTCTACCAAAACCCTCATCCACACCCTTGTCACCTCTTGTTTAGACTACTGCAATCTGCTTCTTGCTGGCCTCCCACTTAGTCACCTCTCCCCTCTCCAATCGGTTCAAAACTCTGCTGCCCGTCTCGTCTTCCGCCAGGGTCGCTTTACTCATACTACACCTCTCCTCAAGTCGCTTCACTGGCTCCCTATCCGTTTTTGCATCCTGTTCAAACTTCTTCTACTAACCTATAAATGTACTCACTCTGCTGCTCCCCAGTATCTCTCCACACTCATCCTTCCCGTGCACTCCGCTCCATGGATAAATCCTTCTTATCTGTTCCCTTCTCCACTACTGCCAACTCCAGACTTCGTGCCTTCTGTCTCACTGCACCCTACGCCTGGAATAAACTTCCCGAGACCCTACGTCTTGCCCCATCCTTGGCCACCTTTAAATCTAGACTGAAAGCCCACCTCTTTAACATTGCTTTTGACTCGTAACCACTCGCCTCCACCTAACTTCCTCTCCTCCTTCCTGTACACATTAATTGATTTGATTTGCTTACTTTATTTTTTGTCTATTAGATTGTAAGCTCTTTGAGCAGAGACTGTCTTTCTTCTATGTTTGTGCAGCGCTGCGTACGCCTTGTAGCGCTATAGAAATGCTAAATAGTAGTAGTAGTAGTACCTCTGGTGGAGATGAGTTTGGATGAGTTGTGTCTGGTTAAGCTTAACATACAGATCAATGGTGAAATCCAGTTGGAAGTGGTCAGACATGGTACTGGCATCCATTTGAATGAACTAATCAAGCTGTTAGGATAGGACTTCATGAAGTCTAACATATGGCCTTTTTCATGAGTTGCACCCTCGGAGAATGTAGTTAGTTCGCAGTCCTTCAGGAATGATTTGAAGTTGTGGACATTGGTCATTTTCTAAGTGTAGGTTTAAGTCTCTCAGGAAGATAATCCTTGAGAATTGTGACATGGCAGAGGAAGTAATCTCTACAAGCAGTGGTTCTGCCTTGGACCAAGCTCCCAGAGGACGGTAAATGAGGAGTAGGGTGATTTGATTTGCCTCTTTTGAATAATCACAGAATTTGCATAGCATGTATTCCAGTTCAGAGAAAACCCAAGAACTAACTAAACACATGTGGGAAAAACTCTTGGGCAGAGCAAGTCTGCCTCCTTTTTTACCCTGTCTTGGAGAACCCTGTCTTGGAGAATGAAGAATACCATAATTGGGTGGATAGATGCGGGGCAGTATCAGACTATCAACTTCTGTGAGGCATGTTTCTGAGATAAACAGAAAGCCTAGATCTGAAGATTCTAGTAGATCCCTGAGTAAGAGAGCCTTGTTCCCCACAGATCTAACGTTGATATAGATGGCAGGGATAGGAGTGAGTTGAGACTTGTGTTCCAAAGGGAGAGTTGATTGGTTAATTGCAAAAGGTAGCAAGGTTTTTTTTTAGGCCGGCGGATGTTAGCCATTTTGTTCTGGTCCGTAATCATAGAAGTATTCTGATGGTATATATTGGCATAGTCTAGCAGGTATCTGACATTACAATTAGGTTGTTTCTTAGTACAGGGTTTTCTAGACTTCTAGATAGGATTAGGCACTAAGGGGGGGTCTTTTACTAAAGCTTAGCTCAAGGTATCTGCCGCAGAGCCCATTTTATTCCTATGGGCCTTGCTGCAGATAACTCAAGCTAAGCTTTAGTAAAAGACCCCCTAAATTATCTGCTCAAGAGGGCTAAGCAAATCCATGTGAGCCACTTCATGGTGATAGCTTTTTGAGCTAGTTTAAAGTCAGTTGGGTTTTTAAATGTGCACTATTAAAGATTTCAGAGCTGAGTTTTCCTTGAAGGTAGAAGTTACCAATGGTAAGGAGAGGTCATGGTGTCTCAGGAACTCATAAGGTGGGGAGGTGTGGCTGTGCCAGTATGGCAGACTTCAAAATGATGCTTTGACTCGCTATAATTAGGTAGGGTTCCTCATTTAAGCTGCCATTCTTCCAAAGTCAGTCGTGCAGCAGTAGGGAGAGTTTGTATTGGACAAGAGGCCACAGTGTAGCTCTCATGTTATATTGCTGTTGATTTCCTTTGTTTGCTGTTTGAAATACGGTTATAAGTACAGAACTGAGCAGGCAAAGTATTTGGAGAGAACTGAACTTAAGCATTCCTTGGGTTCCTCTAACAGGCTGCTGTTCTTCCATGGTCAGTCATGCAGCTTTGAAGGGAGAGTTTATGGTGAACAGCCGCTGGGCCACAGTGTGGCTCTCTTGGTTACAAATCCAGATAGTTCTCTTATTCACTCAGGAAAAACGTCAGAGAGGGTAGTAGATACTTGGAATGCCCTCCCTCTGGAGGTAGTGGAGATGAAAATGGTAACAGAATTCAAAAATGCCTGGGATAAACACAAAGGAATCCTGTTCAGAGCGAATGGATCTACAGAAGCTTAGTGGAGATTGGATGGTAACATCGGTAATTGGGAAGAAAAGCTAGTGCTGGTGCCCTGAAAATGGCAAGGCCAAATCAAGGTCAGGTACGCTTATACAGTATCACATATAATGAGTTTATTTTGATGGGCAGACTGGATGGACCATACAGGTCTTTATCTGCCATCATCTACTATGTTACTATATATTCAAGATGCAGGCTTGAAATTACTGCAGGCAATGAACAGGGGTGGAGGAGATGATTTGAGCAGTTCAGGTATTTGTAAGACAAAGATGTGTCATTGACCTTAACCATACCTTGGAATGTAGCCTGGGGAAATGCTTGGTAATTTGGTTTTTAAAGTCCAGTATCTAATATTTAACATGCACTGAACTATCCCTACCCTTCCACTGCTGTCAGGGACCTAGCCTTTGGTGTGGATATTCCAGCAGTGTGAGAGGTCCTCAATCCCACAGAAATACCCCAAAGCACCCAACAGCTAGCTCATTCAGGCAGCAGGGAGCATGTCATGCTCTTCATCCCACTGGAAATGCCACCAAAATCAAAACGTTTCTGTAAATTCTTTTCAAATGTGTCTCCTGCATCATAACGGATCAGCTTAATGACATGTATATAGTTGATGGTATACATGAAGGAATATGGTTGTGTTTGTACAGCATGAGTACAGTAGCTCTCCATTCTCGCCAGATCGTACTCCCTTTCCTTTGTCTTGCACATCTTGAATCTACTAGACACTTGGCCTTTTACTTTCTTGCACCTAAACTTTGGAATGACCTCCCTCCAGAACTTCGCTCTGATAAATCTTTTTCCAAATTTAAAGTAGTACTAAAGACTAATATGGCCAGTTGTGTCCGAGTCATTAGCCACTCTCCTAGAGCACTTTTCTCTTCTCCTCTCCTTTGTCTCAGTTATCCCACTTTGAATGTATATGACTTTCTGTTTGTATGATGGTGTTCCTTTCATTTTAACCTATTTGATATTTTGTAAACCACCTTGACCTACCAGTTAGAACTTAAAAACATATTTGCAAACAGGAGGCTTAAAACTAAGGGTTTATTAATGCCACTGTAACTATTAAAAATCTTTGACACCAGCATCTGATTCAAATCCTTGCAACACCTGTTTTAGGGTTAAATGCAGCTCCTGCCCGGAAGGCCCTCTCAGAGATGATAGTTGTGACAAAATGGTGATGTAATTTGAAAAACAGTGGGATATACACAGAGGATTCCTAAACACCAAAAAAGATGGAAACTAAGCATTGATTGCTTAAGCTCAAAACGGTAGTGAAATGACTTTGTGCTTAAGGTGGCATGTTGTGGGGGTGGACTGAGTAGAACAACAGTTACAATTCTAACCATCTTAAAACTGGACTATTTTGATCTTTATCAGCTATGTTACTATGTTTCGTTACTCAGGTTTACCCAAAGTTTCCAAGTTACCCAGTCTCACTGCAGCTCCTTGTGACCTTGGGTAAGTCACTTAACCCTCCATTGCCCCCGGTACCAAAAACTTAGATTGTGAGCCCTCTACGGACAGAGAAAGTACCTGCATATTATGTGTATAGCGCTGCATATGTCTGGTAGCACTATAGAAATGATTAGTAGTAGTAGTTCCAGGAAGGAGATTTTAGGCCAGTGCTGGATCCTGAAAGCCCCAGCCTAATACATTGAGACATCTGGCAATTTCATTGGGTAGCTTACCGGGACTGGCCTTTGTTAAATATACTGTCATAAATGTAGACCTGTTCAATAACTATGGGGTCAATATTCAGCTGGGTGAGCGTTTTTCTCACCGCTGACATTTATTCCCAGGTATTCAAAGCCGGGCCTTGTCTGGGCTTCAGCTTTGAATATCCAGTTATTTTTGAGCCAGATAACACATAGCCACAAGTCAGTATTCAGCATTTAAGCAGTTATGGGGTAGCACATAAAGACAGGAAAGACTTTTATTGGTCCAATATGAGGCATATTTTCAAAGCACTTTGGGAGGCTAAGTTCCATAGGTTTCTATGGAACTTTGGGAGGCTAAGTGCTTTGAAAATGAGCCTCTATATGTGCTAAATCTAGCCACTTAAGGGCTGAATATCAGCACCTAAGCAGCCAATTCCTGACTCCACCCCAAACATAGCCGACTTGGAGTTAGGCAATAAGTGCAAATTTCAGCGGCACTTAGCTGGTTAAGTGCCGCTGAAAATTAGTGGAAAGCCCTGACCAAGTGATTTAACTAGTCAGCAGCCAGCTAAAGCGCTTTGAATATCGGCCGGTATAATAAATATTCTGCATAACATCCAGTTATTCCATTTTGTTTATGAGTAAAAATTAAACATTTGTAGAGATGCAGCTCTTTGTTACTAGACTCTGGTATTACCCATCATCATACTTCCTCCTAAAACTGTCTCAGAACTGTTTAATGAAAGATAGGTGGGAAGAAGTAGAGAAGTAGTTTTCATTTAACAAAGTCAGTTAAAACATTTGCATTATCTTAATTTTGCAATAGATTAAAATAACCGAAAGGATAAAGATAAGGATATTTAGGTCCACAGTCAGAGGAGGAAATTAAATATACACCATTTGTTTAATGACTGTGGACTACATTTCCCAGGATATTATTTTTTTATTTGTCAGATTTGCTAACTGCCTATCCAACTTGGGCTTGAAAAAGTATAGAAAACATAGAATATAAAATCCAAGATAATGTGATCCTTTATGTATTGAAATGAAAAACAAATGTAAAGTGTGTATGGGTGTGGAAATGTAATAAAGTGTGTATTTCTACAGGGAGTGCACATGGTATAAAGTGTGTACTTCTATAAGGTGTGCATGGATGTGGAAATAGTATAAAGTGAGTCTTCTACAGGGTATGCACAGGCGTGGAAATGGTGTTCTAACCCACTGCAAACTTGTCTTAATCAGCAATGGGATCACAACATTTAGCATATGATATTTAGGGGCTAATTTTATAACCATGCTATATGAAAAAGCCAAAAAACCTCACCTATTTTAAAAAGGCAACAGGAGGTACCTTTGAGCCTTTTTAAAACAGGCACCTACAATGGCCTTTCTCTTTCCTCTTCCCCCCCCCCCACGCCAATTAGTGTACAAATTCTCTCACACACATTTATATTTGCTCCAAAAGTGTAAAGTTGTGTGTATGTGCACTATGAGAGCACTTTTCTAACAGTGTGCTTATATTTAACCACCAAGAATGCACATAAATGACGAGAGTACTGGCATATATGCACGTATGTGCTCATACCAGTATTTCAGTTATGCTCTATTTGGTAAACTGGTGCCTAAATGCAATGGCGTGTAGTTTGCAAGTGAGCAGAGTACAGGCGGCAAAGAGTTATGCACATATTTTACAGAATAATATAATTTATACATGTTTTTTGGCAACGTAGATGTGAGCATTTACACCAACTCTATGACTGATGTCAGTGCTTACACCTAAAATAAACACATGTATTTGCCCTGCTATACTAGTATTCTATAACAAAAATTAGGCACATATTTTCCTTTATAGAATATGCTCCAAAAGATAGCTAAAAATAGGTGTACTGTTATTGATTCCCCCCACCCCATATGTGTCCACATGTATTTTACTGAGCTATGCCCTCAGGGATACCTACGTACTCTTGTGGTGCACCTATTTATGTATATATACCTGCAAGCCGTTTATAAGAGCCTATTTCCATGTGTTAAGCAGGCTTTACATGCAGAAATAGCTTTATAAAATTACCCTCTTATAGTCTGCTTTCACCTGAAGAAATCAAGTTCTAAGTGGCGTCCAGTCATAATAAAATAAGATATGCACAACATATGCAATTAGCTCCAACTTTAACTACAAACAATCCAAATCCTAAATTAAAATATTATCTAGTCCCTAGCTTTTCCTCTGCATGAACAAAAAAAGTCTACATTCTTCCAGGAAGACCTAGAATTAGCTTCCAACTTCAGCTCCCTAGACAATTCATTCAGCATGGGGGACTTCCCTAGTAAGATCCTGTGCCATGCTCAAACTAACCTTAACTCATGCAGTGCACGAATAAGGAAATTAATATCCTGACTAGACTGAAGCATTTGGGGGATAATACTTTTGAATCTGGAATGACAAATATTGTCTCAAGACTTTGAACACCCAAGTGAAGATCTTAACAAAGATGTGAAAGTCTAAGAAGAGGTCAGTGTAAAGATATTACAAGTGGCATTACCCTGTTCCATTGTTTCTCGGTAATGACTTTTTACTGCTGTACTCTGGAGCATTTGCAACTTAGCTAAATATTTTTGTGGCAAACCCAAGTAAACCACATCAGATGGCATACACTTCACAACAGCATCCTGCCTAGTTTAGGAATTAAAATTAGGTCACAGACAAGGTATGATCTACCCTATAGGCTAGGGGTGGACAACCTCGCTCATAAAGAGTCACAATTGAGTCAGGTTTTCAGGATTTCCCCAATGAATATGCACTAGATCTATTTGCATGCACTGCCTCCATTGTATGCAAATAGTTCGCATGAATATTCATCATGCATGAGAACTATTTGAGAAAACGTCACAAAAAACTGCACTATCTACCAATCAAAGAATGTATTTGCCTTCAAGATTTGTACTCTAGTTCACAAAATAATCCATGGTCTTGCGCCGAGCTACATGACTGGACTAATTGACCTACCAATGAGAAACACAGCTGAATCAGCAAGAATGTACCTAAACCTTCACTTCCCAAGATGTAAGGGCCTGAAGTATAAATCAACATATGCATCCAGTTTATATATGAACACAGCTCTGGAACACATTACCAAAAGACCTGAAAACTACGAAGAACCACCTAAATTTCCAAAAAAACCTAAAGACTCACCTTTTCAGAATGGCATACCCCACATAACCAACATAAAAACTGAACAATGCAACACAACAATTTAGCTAAGTAATGGACTGTACTCAATCCCTTGCCGGACGAGCCCACCCTTGCACGCCGCACGGCGAACCACACCAATCTATAAACTGTAGTATCCACTTTGTATTTGTTTACACCTTAGTCTGTAACCACCTCTGTGGAACTATGTAAGCTACACTGAGCCTAAAAATAGGTGAGGAAATGTGGGATACAAATGTAACAAAATAAATTTTTAAAAATCAGGGAAACCCTGAAAACCTGACTGGATTGTGGCCCTTGAGGAGTGAGATTTCCCACTCCTGCTTTAGGTGATCCAGGAGTGACATTTTACAAAGGATGTACAAATCTGAATTGAGTCTTCTAGGGACGTCTCCAGTTCTGCTAGTAATATAGAACAAGATCTGGTGACATTCAGTCTGTAATAAAATACATTGAAGAATGGACATTTATGCACTGGTTGCATGTTGTGGGAGCATCCATTTTAGAACCATAAATATCTAAAATATTTCAATGGGGCCAAAGCTGGCACATAAAATGTATGTGCTGGAATATACATATGTTTGTCAACCATTTTAGAAATATGCCCATGTATTTTTCTTGATCCTGTCCCTTGTCAATTTTGTTTTCGGATGTTACATAAACCATTGGGGTTTAAGGGGACATCCTCCCCAATCCCTCCAGTGAAGCGCTGCTTAATATCAGCACTTTTTTTTTTTTTGGTTACATTTGTACCCCGCACTTTCCCACTCATGGCAGGCTCAATGCGGCTTACATGGGGCAATGGAGGGTTAAGTGACTTGCCCAGAGTCACACTTCTTTGAAACTTAAACATCCTGGATAGCAGGTGTAAATCCCAATGTTGATCTGTTTGGACACAGACTTGTGTTCCCCTTCTGAAATGGGGGACACATGTTACTTTTTAGTTCCAACCTAGTCCTGCCCATAACATACCGAAACCACTCTCCTTTGCCAGATGCACATTTTTGAATTTTAGATGTGTATATCCCAGCTTTGTAAAATTGGGATTTAGAAATTTATTCAATATAAACATCGAAATGCTGGTTTATGCGTATCTGAATCTTGAACAGTGTTTCTAAAATAAACCCACTAATGGAGGATTCCATTTACAATAGGTTTATTTTAAGCATGATTCTAGGCTAGTATTAAATTCATTTAGAGAACTAGTAGTCAATCTTTGGTATTCAATGGATCATATTAACAATGAACACCATTAATTCATTTTACCTCCTTTGAACTTTAAAATAAAAGCATTAGCTTGAGTACAGCGTTTAAACATTCTTCAAACATAGTCATTTAATGGGCTGTGAAGAACCGCGTGTAACTTTCAAGCCTCAGATCGTAATGCCACCTTCCCAAACCCTTGGCTGTGAGGGTGAAAATCAAATAAAAATATTCTTGGACAGCAGCTGTTTTGACGTAGGAAAAACCATCACCTTCTTTACAGAAAAAGAATGCCAAGTCTCACAAATCAAAAACATGTTTTCCAAGTTTAAAAATTTATTCCCAGCACAGCAAGTTCAATGCAGGTGTTAACGAAAGGTTACATAAAAGCAATAACAAAAAATACAAAAAGCTGACATTGCCCAAGTTACTGGAAAAGAGTCCACCAGTTAATTGCATGGTCAGAAATAACGAAAGTGTCTATAAAATGTGCTAAAGAACCAATGAAACAGGTTAGAGCTTTCCATGGGAAGAGTTTTACAACCTAAGTTGTTAGAATACAACAGGTCTTTTCTCAAGTATTTATTTTTAATAAAATAATCAGGTACACATGAAACCATTTTCAAAATTTTAGTTTGACTAGTTTTTTTTTCCCAAGAAAATTAAAAACAAATCTGCAGTATTTAAGTTGCATTAAAAAAAAGTTACTCAAAACTCCCCATGGTAAAATTAATGACTGTGACCCTACTATACTGAATTTAAGATTACAACATATCTTACATTGCTTAACAGTTAACATAGAAGTTAAAGTAAAAAGTATAACATGTAGAATTTGCTGTGGGCCAGGCTTAGTTCCCATTAAAGCCACATACAAAGAATTATTACCACCACTACATGCTTTTTGGTAAAATTTGTATAAATGTAAAGAAGTATATTTTTTAAGTTGAGCACTAGTAATGGTTATTGCCCAATTGAGCTACTGCTATAAGACTGATGTGAATAGCTGTAACTGGACGAAGATGATGCATCAAAGCTTCCTCTCCGAGATCCGCTCCGTGACCCAGGTCGAGACCCAGATCGGGAACCTGGTGCAGAGGAAACATTGTAAGGACTGCTTATGCCTTGAGATGACATAGAAGCAGCTGGCAACATCCGCATTCCAGTGTTTTGTTCTACCATTGATCGATCTATTGCATCCTTGTATGATATCTTCAATTTAGTTTTAGGACAGGTCAGAATTTTAGGATAGCCACCGGTGTCCCGCAATTTCTGGGCAGCTCGACCATCAAGCATCCCTTTTCTAATCGCTTCTTCAGTACTTATCCTTCCCTGAATTTCTGGGTCAATGAGGCCTCCTGTGATGTACTGGAATTCAAGGAAGCGTTGACCGGGTTCATAAGGCAGCCAGTTTAGCTTCATTGCTTCTGCTGCTGACAATTTCTTCTTACCCCGTACACCTTCAAAGCCTGAAAAGGCTTTCTGAGCTTGTTTTAACCTTCCTGCCATTTCATCATCTATGAGACCCTGTGGTACTGCATCTTGAAGCGGAACCTTTTGACCTGTTGAAGGATTTACTATTCCACCTGTACAGACTTGGGCCTCCAGTAAACGCTGTGCAGTAATTGTGTCAACAAGCCCACGATTTAAGCCTTCTGAAATGGAGATCTTTTCAAGTGTTTCAGTATCAAATATGGCTGCAATAGGACTTAAGTCCTCCTGCAAATCAGAAAAGGAGCCACTTTTGGACCATGAGCTCCTGAAGCCTGGGGATGAAGGAGGTCTGCTTGTACTTACTGATTCAAGCTTTGTAGTAGTTATTACATCATCACTTCCAACTCTGTTGGAAATCATGTCAGCAAACTGAGTAAGGGTTACAGATCCAGAACGGTACTGGTCAAATAATGCTTGATCAATGAGACCCATATCTATTGACTCTTGAATATCATACTGGTTGCCAGTTTTTCTGTCAACAAGGACTACTCTTGTAGTACCATCTGATACTGTAATGGTTATTTCTTCCCACTCACATTCTTGTTCAGAAAGATCCACATAAGTTTCATAATCTATGAGGCGTTTGTTGTAGGCTTCCTGCACTGTCATTTCTTTATTTGTGTCGGGATCTACAATGACAACTCTTCGTTTTCTTAGTGTATTCTTCTGTGAAGTTTGAACTGCTTTTTTTTTCTCTTTCAGTGGAAGAAGGCAGAGACCAGTCTTCTCATCCACAATGCATCTTTCTTTTAACTGAAGGTATGTCAGATTTTCTTCAGTGTTGGGATCAAAAAAGCCTTTTGTGTCATCACTTGGATCAGAGAGAATTTCATTCAGTTCTTGATTAAAATACCCACGTTTATATGCAGCATCAACTGGTAAGCGATGACTTTTCTTGGGATCGATGATTCCACCAGTTGCAATCTGAGCCTCTAGCAGGCGAATGCCATGGCCTTTTTCAATGAGCTCTTTATTCATGGCCTCGAACAGTGAGATAATATTTCCTGTTTGAGGATCTTTGTATCCAGTGACAGCTCTTTCAGCAGATATGAGTTTCCCTTTAAATTCAATCCCAACAAGGCCTCTCTTATATCCCTCTTCAACTGTTACCCGTACATTATTGACAGGATCCACCAGAAACCCTGTAGCTGCTTGAGCCTCCAGGAGTTCAAGTGTAGTCCCTGGCCTAAGTAAGCCTTTTTTCATTGCATCATAGATACCAAGTTTTTCTTTGGTGGCCTCATTGTATATGCCTGCAATGCAACTGGAACCCTGGAGGAAATCTTTAATTCTTTCACCAACTTCTTCCATAGTAATCTGTCCCGATTCAAGCTGATCAGCTGTTGTTGGACGCAGAATTCCAGATTCCACTAAGTCAGCTATTTGAACAGGTTGCCTAATTCCTTGAAAAGACAAACTTCTCTTCATTACTGGTAATAGTAAGAAACTTGTAGCTTGATCTACTCTACATTTTTCTCTCAGCTGCGCATAACTAACATTCTTCTTTGTCACAGGATCAAGAAAATTCTTTGCATTATCTCTAGGATCATTTAGAGTTCTATACAAGTCTCTATCAATCAGTCCACGAGACAATGCTACATCTTTTGGTAAGAATACACTGTTTATAGGGTCAACAATGCCTCCTGCTGCCATCTGGGCTTCGAGGAGACGGATTCCAGTAGCTTTGTCAACTAAATTTTTCTTGATTGCTTCAGCTACACCTACTGTCTTTCCTGAGTATGGATCCTTAAAGCCAGTCACTGCTTTTTCTGCTGTATAGATATTTTCTCGGTCCTGATAATCAAGGAGATCTCTGGCAATAGCATTATCCACTGTCAGCTTTTCATTTCTGTGCAAATCAATCACGCCTCCTGTAGCTGCCTGGGCTTCTAAGAGCATCACAGTGCCTTCTGGTGATATCAGATTCTTCCGCTTAGCTTCTATCAAAGCATATTTCTCCTTGGGTGTTACAGAGACTCCAGCAATTGCCCCTGCTCCTTTAAGATAGGGTTCAATTTCAGCAGCAACTTCTTCTAGTGATTTCTTCCCCGTCAGCAACTTATCAAGTGTTGTTTTGTCTATTATTTGACATTCAAATAGCTGATGTGCTGTTATCTTTTTGCGCAGTCCATCAAACATAAATTTGGAGGGGTCAATTGTCATGTTCTCATCAGTTTGAGTTTGGATGCTGGAAGCAACAGGGCGTTTCTTAAGCAATTCCACTTCTCTTTGCAATGCTACACGCTGTGATTCCATCTCAGACTGGTTTGCTCGATTACATTCTTCCATTCGGCGCTTGTACCTTTCTTCAATCATTCTGATCTCTGCTTGTAGCCTTTCAATTTCACTTTTCAGTGACATTTTCTCTCTCTCACTCTTTTCTTTATCTTGTTCTGTCCTGCGAACATCGTCTTCTTTCCGAGCATACTGATTCTTCCACTGATTTAAGTCATTTCGAATTTGCTGTTTTTCATCTTCTAGCTGTTGCTTCTGACGAGTCTCTGCATCTAATGCTGCTTTGGCACGGTTCAACTCTTCTTCTAGTCTCTGTAGCCTCGCTTTATCTTTTTCCAAGGCACTTATTTTCATTGCAAAGGACTCTTTTTCTCGCATTATTTCAGTATACTGGCTTTTAGATTCCTGAATTTTATTAGATGCCTGAATTAAAGGAAAAAAATGTAAAGAAAAGAATTATTGTGCCAGTCAGAAGCGTATTCATCCTTTAACATCATTTATTATATACTTGTGGTGAATTATTAGTTTTAATTTTTGACTGTTGATCTCTTATCTCAGTATATTCACTGGAACTTTCCATTGCCAACAAACTTTGTAAGACAATCACACCTAATCCTAATCATATCTCTTCGATATGTGACTTCGGGAAATATGGGATCTGAATGATGCCAAAATTGTATTTTTAATTAGTGTTGACAAAAGGCCACATGCATTAAGACTGCACATTACAGGATAAAAAGACAAGAAAAATCCAAGGAGTTAACATGAAGAACAAAAAAGAACCAATTAAAGTATTCAAAGACTACAAGCAGGGATACAAAACTACAGGCAAACATATTTAAATAATGAGAATAAAATAAAATCTATTACAAAAAAGGAAATAATATATATATATACACACATACACACATGTATGTACATACACAAATAAATTAATAGCAAACATGCAGTATATTAATATTCATGCATAATTTTGTTTCCAGAAACCATCCCGTGTGCAAAAAAGCATAGGGGGTAATTCTACAAAGTTCTATAAACGGTGCCTACATGCAGTACTGCATGTTTGGAAGGTGGGCGTACACATAAATGGCATTTACGCAAAGCATGGGTGGGGCTCACAGTTACATGCATAAATTATAGAATACCATAATTTATGCATGTAATTTATGCTCATTCCTAAATTGCTGAAAATGTGCACATATTTCAGCAATTTAGGAATGAGCATTTATGCCAGCTCTATGGCTGGTGTAAGTGCTCACACCTAAATTATAGGCGATATTTTATCAGTTATGCTAGTATTAAAGGAAAGTAGGCACTTACCGTTTATACTCGAATATAAACAGATTTTGTGTCCCCCCCTTAACAATAAAAGAAAAATGAAAATTTGCATCTTGGTTTATATTTGAGCCTTCCCTCTTCCCCATGGTATCCTACATTCCTCCTTTTCCCTCCTTTCCCATGGCATCTGGCATTTCTCTCCTTCCCCCTGTGGTGACCAGCAGTCCTCCATTTCCCTTCCATGCCTAGGGTGTCCCTCCTCTGCCATCCCCCAGGAGGTTTTATGACAGGAGACGGCATAAGCTTATCTGGCCCATTATCTGGGCTCAAGGCAGTGGGTGGAGCTTGCAGCCATATTGAGTGACCCCAAACATTCGCAGACACTACTGAAAGCAATAGCAAACATGAGGTTATATTGTTTTATTAAACCTCCTTTGGTTTTGCATTCTTTCTGTTAGGAGGGGATCAGAGGGGAGGATGTAAGGGGAGTTGGGGGGGGTGGGATTGGTGAGTTTTTGAGGGGGTCTGTGAAGGGAGGAGGGTTATATTCAAAATTTATCTTAGTACTCCAGAACTTTCTTTATTATTTACAATGCTGTATTGTGGATTTCAGTGCTGCGCTATATGGCTTATAATGACAATAAAAATATTTCTATATAAAAACAATAGCAAACGCTTGTTATTTATTCATTCTTATATCCCACAATTATCCAAAAACAGGTTTTGGCTCAATGTGGCTTATATTTTTCAGTTAGTAGATGTTATATTCTTTCTTTTGTATTACATTACAATCATTGTATTATCTTCTTTACATACGAGTTGAAGCCAGTAGGTGTACTGCCTGTGTGTGTTGTTGGGTTTTTTTTTAACAGCCTTTTAAAATTTATTTGAAAGCTTCCTGCACATATATATCATGAAATAAAATTAAAAATCACTAAAACAGCATAAAAAATTATTGTCGGTGTTTCAGCTATAAACTGAGCACCCAGGAGAGATGAGCTTCGAATCGGACGAGGTGCCACACACCGAACTGGAGGTGAGAAGAAGCAGGTAAGAAAGTGCTTAGGTGGCAGTAAATGAAGGTAGCATCTCAACTAAGACGTTAAAGATGTTTTCTCTTTTTTGTATCTATCCTTCATGTTTGCAGAGTCAGGTATTTGGATTTTTATTCTCGGTAACTGTTAGCTGTTTGTTTAAAAAACACCAATATGGCGGCAGCTCGGGGGAGACGGCGTCAGCTTTTTGATGTCATGCCGGCTTCTATCATTAAACCTCCTTGCTTTCTTCCTCCCCCTTCCCCCCCCCCCCAAAAAGAGAAGCAGCCCTTCCCCCCATGCTTACCGTACCACCCTGGTGGTCTAGTGGCGAGTCGGGGCAGGAGCGATACCCACTCACTTCTGCCCAAACCACCTCCACAGTCAAAATGGCTGCCATGACTTCCAGCAGCAGTCTTATGAGATTGCCACTGGAGGTCAAGGCAGCCACTTTGATTGTGGAGACGGCCTGGGCAGGAATGAGTGGTGATTGCTCCTCTGACAATTCATCACTAGACTACCAGGGCGGTACGGTAGGTCCAGGGGGGGTGGGGGCAGGAGGAGGTCTCTTCTGGTCAGGGGAAAGGAGGGAGGAAATGTGAGCTCTGTTAGCTTATGGGGGAAAGGGAGGAATGCCAGACACCAAGGGAAGGTGGAATGCTACAATATAAATCCTCGGTTTATATTTGAGTTAACATTTTATCCGTTAGGGGAAGAATTTTATCTCAGTTTATGTTTGGATGGGTTTATATTTGAGTATATGTGTTACTTTCTTTTACAGAATAGACACCATGTAGATGCATAGGTGCACTGTTATAGAATTGCCCTTCACGTGTATTAGGATGAAGAAAAGAATCTCCCAATTTGTCTTTTTTCCCCACTTTGGGTCTCTTTTACTATATCGCTCTAGTGATTCCTAAAGTAGCAAATGCACAGCAGCCCATTAATTCTGAATGGGCTGCGTCGCATTTGCCACACAGGAATCACTAGTGTAGTTTAGTAAAAGAGGCCCTTTATTTCCTCTCTTAAATATTGTCTATCACAGATATATAGTACTGTTTGATGGAATTGCACACATATCACAGTATAGATTTAGGGAATGGTTTCTGGTTATTCTGATCCCATAATCATATATGACCAAATCTAACTAAAATTAATTCTCTAAAATACTATAAAATTAGCAATACAATGTAGTTTAAACATATCCTGTCAACAAGAGTACATAATTGCACAAAGATTTCTATTCTTTTCACCCTAAATAGAGTACATCTAGACTAGTGTACAGAAAAGGAACAGAAAGAAGGAAAAATTAATTTTGGTGCTTTTTTCATAAGCAGTTAGAGTGGTAATTTCAGAAAATACACAAGCTTAAATCAAAAGAAAAAGGAAAGGTAAATATCTGATTGGATTTCAGTGGCAAATATTTAAATAAATAGATGGAGAAGGCCATTTAAATTTATGTGGGTCATTTTATAAACATTTAAGTTATGAAGAAGTATTTCTCAATACCTCTATGGCCTGCCTTTGGAATTTCTCAATTTCCTTTCTCAAATTTTCCCTTTCTTTCTGTAACTCATTAATCAGCCCCTGTAGTTCAAGGGTGCGCTTGCTGTTTATCTGCAGTTGATTCTTTAGTTCAGTAATAGTGGCACTTTTTTCACCATCAATTTCATCTTTGCACTTCCTTATATCATCAAATTCCAGTTTCACATTTCGGAGTTCTTCTTCTAACCTCAGGTGTTCTTTTGTAAGGTTCTCAGTGAGGGACTGCAGCCTTTCTATTTCTATTTTACTCTCATTCAGACTTTTGTTTCTTTCCTCAATTGTTTTTTGCAAATGTTCATTTCTTATGTGACCTTGCTTTACATTTTCTTGCTCATGGCTAGTTAGGCGGCGCAAGGTTTCCACCTCTGTTTTGAGTGCATTTAGCTCATCAATAGTTCTCTGCTGTTCCCTAAGTGTGCTGTCTATCGCATCTCTCTGCTGTTTAAGATCATCTTCACTTCTTTTCTTTACAATAGTTAGTTGTTCTGTCTGCTGAGTCAGACTTGTGATTTTAGTTGCTTGTTCTAAGCAAGATTTTCTCATGCTCTGTAATTCGTCTTCCAGTTTTACCCTTTTCATAGATTCCTCTGATATTATTTTTTTCTGTGAGCTAAATCCCTCTTCTACTTCCTTCTTCTGAAGCTGTATTTCTTTGAGGTTGTTTTGAAGTGTGATAATTTCTTGTGCCTTCCTTTCTTTGTCATGTGATAATCTTTCATACTCTGTTTTCAGTTTTATGAGTTCTTGTTCATGGACTTTCAGCTTCTTGATTGTCTCTGTTGCATTATCACTTGACTTCTGTAGATCAAATTGAGACCGCTGTAACTTAACATGTTCACTCTCCAGGGATTTCCGTTGGTCTATTTCTGTTTCTATTAATTTTTTTAATCTATCAACCTCTTTGTTCCGATCCTGAATGGTCTTTGCTGCATCATCGAGTGACCTCTTGTGTCTCATGTCATCTTCAGTATGGAGCTGGGTGAGCTGTCTCAGTTCAATCTCCAGCTGTTGTTTCTTTTGAGATAACTCACTGCCAACAGATTTTTGCTGGTGAATACTTTCTTCTGTTTTTCTAAGGTTATCAGTTGCCTGTGTAAGATTATTTTTCAGTCTATTTATTTCATCCATCAAGTCCTTCTTTTCTCTCATCACCTTGTCCACTTGTGTTCTGAAGCTACTTGTATCTTCTTCTTTCTGCACTGTAATCTGCTGGATGGTAGTCTTGGTGATGTTGATTTCAGTCTCATACTTGTTCTTTAAATTAATAATTTCCTCATCATAACTGTTTCTTACCTTAGCCAGTTCATTTTCATATTGCCTCTGTCGTGCAGCCTCCTCCTGTAGTTTAATTTTTAGCTGTTCAATTTCTTTGTTTCGATCCTGAATGGTCTTGGCGGCATCATCAAGTGATTTCTTATACTTGCTAGTTTCCTCCGAGCGGAGAGAGTTAAGCTGTTGGAGTTCCAGTTCCAGCTGTTGCTTCCTCTGAGAGAGCTCAGAGCCAGATGCCTTTTGCTGAAGAATGTTTTCTTCTGCCTGTCTTTGTTTATCTTTATTTTGCAATATCATATCATTCAATCTCTTGATTTCTTCTTTGAGGCCCCCATTTTCTCTCATAAGCCTATCAAGTTGTGCTTTGAGGTTGGCAGAAGTGTCTTCCTTTTCAACCGATATCTGCTGGATTGTGGTCTTTGTAATTTGAATTTCGTTTTCATACTTGCTTCTTAACTCACCCATCTCATCACTGTACTGCTTTCTTACCTTATCCAGCTCATTTTCATATTCCCGACTCCGAGCGCCCTCATCCTGAAGTCGAACCCTCAACCTCTCTATCTCGTACTCCTTCTCCTTGATCATCTTCTCAGATTCTAATTTTTGCCTACTGATGCCATCTATTTCATCCTGTCTTTTTTTCTGCAGTTGGTCAAATTCATTTTTCTGCTGCTGACATCTGTCCTCAACTGACTTCCTTCTCCTTTTCTCCTCATCAATTTCATAAGTCAGCCTTGTTATCTTTTCACTGAGCTCTTTTAATTGGTTATAGCTTTTGTCCAGGTTTTGCTTAGCAGAATTGCCATCCATCTCTGCTTTCCTCTTCATTTCCTCTATAAGCAACAGTTTTGATTTGTACTCTGAACATTCACTCTGATACTTTTGTAGATTTTTGTCCAGGTATTCGTTCTTATTTGAATTTTCAGAATTGGCATCTTTAGCACGTCTGAGTTCCTCTTCTAGCAGCTCAATTTTAGTGTTTTTCATCTGTGGAAGACAACATTAACAGTTTAAGGGAATTGCCATAAGTAATTTATACTGTCTCCGTCATTTTTACTCAAAAAGTTTTAAAATTTCAAGTTCATAAGTTTTTAATGCATGTAGGCTTATAGTGAAACTTTTCTATGGACTTCGGTGTTTAAGTCGCACTTTTGAATTTAAAGGGCATTATTCACATTTATTTAAACAGGTACGGGTCAATATTCAGTCAGCAGCGGTCTGGATTTTTTAAACAGTGCCTGACACTGACAAAATTAGACCCAGCTATTTGGAAAAGCAAAACAATACAAACAAGACCCCATCCATCCCCTCCCCAATCCTACCCCAAAACAGAACAAGGACCATGGGATGGTTAATAAGGCAGGTTTCAATTATGTTGGAGATTCAAAAGGGTAGGAAGAAATAAAACCATATCACACAAAAAAAGTCATCCTGTTTCCCTAGCATTTAATTTTATGTACTTATAACACGCATCTATTTGAGCCCATCATATGCTGTTCTATATACACAAGTTGCTTTTTGACCATTGTATTTTAGATTGAACAACTGAAAGCCCAATACCTTTAATTCTTCCATGTTCTTTGCCATTTCATTTAGAAATTTGTAATAATCTGTGCCTCTTGTAAGAAGTTCTATGTAACGAGCTTGAATCTCTGCAGACTTAAGAGGAAAGACAACCATTACACCACATAGTAGTCCAACATCTTGTTACTACATTTGACTGGTGAAGGTAGTGCAGTGTGTTCATTGACACAGGCAACAAGAAATTAACACACTGAATCATATATAGGGGAAAATAAATCTCTGTAAACATCGATGAAAAAGTAAGCCATGTACCTCTTGTAAAATTATGCCTGAAGGTGACTGAACCATTGTCCTCTTTATTGGGATATTAAGCAGTGTTTCTAGTCCAGAGCTGTACGAAGCCAACTGGAGTTCATAATCCTGTAATGCAACAGAAAGCAAAATATTAAAACCAAAGAAAAAAAGTATAGCAGTGATATGTGTTATTATTTGTGGTACTGTGAAATTTGGCTGAAGAACCAGAAAGTTTACATAAATATATGCGTGTCCTCGGTTCAGATAATTTTATAAAGGAGTTTTTGAATGTAAAACTACCCCATGGCACATGCTTTTTTACATGACCATATGTAGGTGTCATTGGGAACATAATAATAATATTTATTCTTATATTCCGCATATTCCTATTAGTTCAACGCAGATTACAATGAATAAGATACTGGTACATCCTGGGAATACAATAAAGCGAAGATGCTTACCTGTAGCAGGTATTCTCCAAGGACAGCAGGCCTTATATTCTCACATGTTGGTAACACAGGCTCTGCATTGCTGATCTGGAGCTTGTAACAAGCTTAAAATAAGTCTGAGTGTGAAACACACTCTACCACGCATGCCTTCCCACCCACCGCAAGAGAGTGGGACCAGCAGTACAATATAAAGCATTAAAAAAAAAGGAGACAACTCCAAGGGGAGGTAGGAGGGTGAGAATATAAGGCCTGCTGTCCTCGGAGAATACCTGCTACAGGTAAGTATCTTCACTTTCTCTGAGGACAAGCAGGCCTATAATTCTCACATGGGAGAATCCTAAGCTAACAGGCTGACCAAAAACAACAACCAATGGTCAACTGCACCTTGCAATGACAAGGGCAAAAAAGTAATTAACCTAAAACTATATACAATCTGAGTGAGAGTGCAGCCTGGAACAGAACAAAACAGGCCTAGGAGGGTGGAGTTAGACTCTAGACACTCTGTCCAAACTGACTGTTGCTTCAGGTATCCTGCTCAAGGCAGTAATGAGATGTGAATGTGTGGACCGAAGACCACGTCGCAGCCTTGCAAATTTCTTCAGAGGAGACTGACCTCAAGTGGGCTACTGATGCAAACATGACTCTGACACTGTGAGTCCTGACACGACTCTCAAGGGTCAGCTCAGCCTTGGCATAAGTGAAAGAAATGCAATTTGTCAGCCAATTGGAAATGGTGTGTTTCCCCGATAGCGATCCCCATCCTGTAGAGATCAAAAGAAACAAAAAGCTGGGTAGACTGTCTGTAGGGCCTAGTCTGCTCCAAGTAAAAGGCCAATGCTTGTTTGCAGTCCAAGGTGTGCAGTGCACTTTGCCAACATGGGCATGAAGTGGGGGGGGGGGGGGGAGACAACTGACTGGTTCAGATGAAACTCCAACACAGCCTTAGGTAGGAACTTTGGGTGCGTGTGGAGGACTACTCTTATGATGAAACTGTATAAGGTGCATCTGCCACTAAGGCTTGACGCTCACTGGCCCTGTGAGTTGAACAAACAGCCACCAAAAATATTACTTTCCAGGTCAAGTACTTCAGATGATAGGAATCAAGTGGCTCAAAAGGAACTTTCATCAAGCTCCTTTGAGCAAGGACTGTCATTCTTTGTTTACTGTACAGCGCTGCGTAACCCTAGTAGTGCTCTATAAATGTTAAATAGTAGTAGTAGAACGACATTGAGGTCCCATGACACAGGCGGAGATTTGACAGGGGGTTTTGTCTACAGCAAACCCCTCATGAAGTGAACAACTAGAGGCTGTCCAGAGATGGGCTTACCCTCTACACGTTGATAAGCACTAATTGCACTGAGGTGAACCCTTACAGAGTTGGTCTTCAGACCAGACTCGGAGAGGTGCAGAAGGTATTCAAGCAGGGTCTATGTAGGGCAGGAAACAGGATCTAGGGCCTTGCCCTCACACCAGACGGCAAGCCTCCTCCATTTGAAAGAATAATATCTCAGTGGAATCTTTCCTGGAAGCCAGCAAGACTTTGGAAACACCCTCGCAAATTCTAAGCTCTCAACATCTAGGCTTTGAGGGCCAGAGACTGGAAGTTGGGATGCAGAAGAGATCCCTCATTCTGCATCATGAGAACGTGCTCTTCACCAGCCAGTCATTGAGGTAGGGGTACACATGGACTCCCAGTATGCGTAGCAATATTGTAACTACTGCAAGACACTTGGTGAAAACCTTGGGAGCTGATGCGAGGCCACAAGGCAACATGCGATATTAGAAGTGACGTGTCCCCAGCTGAAACCGAAGATACTTCAGTATTGGGATACGAGTATAAGCCAATTGTTTTCCTGAAGCATGGTAAGCAGGGTGCCCAGAGAAACCATCCTGAACTTTTCATTGACTAGGAATGTGTTCAGGCCCCTTAGGTCTAGGATGGGATGCACCCCACCTGTTTTCTTTTGCACACGAAGTTCCTGGAATAGAATTCCTTCTCTTCTTCCCCAGGTGGAAACGGGTGTCGAGGTGTCAGCTCTGGCCTCAATGCTGGAGAAGCTTCTTCCACCGACATCGAGGGTATGCTAACACAGGTGGCAGTCAACACCAAGACCGCAAGTGGCATTGACCTCACAGCAGGCTGGTGGCCATGAGGGACTGAAGCAAGAGGTATGGCTGGCACAAGTAACCCACACGCTGATGCACTCTGCAAGAACCCTGCCAAAAGCTCAGCGAGCAAGGTCCAGAGGTGCTTATAGAGGGCTGCCATCGGGAAAGGCTGAGATGCCGGTAAAGAAGCAGGCTGCTGAATCTGTGGGGTCAAGGCAGGTGCCTGGCCCTGGCTGTGTGGAGACCCATGCATTGGCACCTCCTGTATTGTATGGAGCAGTCTTCCCAGCGCCAACGCTTCTTGGGGACCAGTGAAACCCTGAGGGGGATCGATGCTGAGAATTCTTCTGATGTCTGGCATTGATGCTCCCCAGTGCCAAAGAGGACGACGTTGAGTCCTCTCTTCTCCTCAGTGTTGGGTCCGACGCCAATTGGTCCTGGCTGGGGGGCCTGCATAGCGGCTGGCATTGAGGCATAAGAACTATTGCTGTACTGGGACAGGCCAAAGGTCCATCAAGCCCAGCATCCTGTTTCCAACATTG
This sequence comes from Microcaecilia unicolor, assembly GCF_901765095.1. Classification (NCBI taxonomy): domain Eukaryota; kingdom Metazoa; phylum Chordata; class Amphibia; order Gymnophiona; family Siphonopidae; genus Microcaecilia; species Microcaecilia unicolor. The sequence continues at coordinate 321,833,008 of NC_044031.1, forward strand.
GCCAATCCAGGTCACAAGTACCTGGCAAGATCCCAAAACAGTACAATACATTTTATGTTGCTTATTGTGGAAATAAGCAGTGGCTTTTCACCAAGTCCATTTTAATAATGGTCTATGGACTTTTCCTTTAGGAAGCCATCCGAACCTTTTTAAAACCCCGCTAAGCTAACTGCTTTTACTACATTCTTTGGCAACGAATTCCAGAGTTTAATTGCACGTTGATTGAAGAAACATTTTCTCCGATTTATTTTAAATTTGCTACTTTTATTTTGTTTTTTTGTTACATTTGTACCCTGCGCTTTCCCACTCATGGTGTTGGTTCCTTCTGTGTCCCGCCTTCTTCTGACATCATTTCCTTGAGGGTGGGACACACAGAGGGAACGAATGAGCGAAGGGAAGGCGGGGCTGGTGGAGAGACGTCAGACAGGCAGCGCTTTCACTGACGCTGCGCAGACGTCGGAGGGAGGTAAATTTAAAGCGCTGAAATGGGGATGGAGGGGAGCGGAGGAGTAAGGTTGTTTTTTTTTAAAAATACAACGCGATGGTGAGCAGATGTCGGAGGGAGGTAAATTTAAAAGTCCGGGGGGGGGGGGGCAGGGCGAGGGGGCGCCGCCAACTGATGGTCTGCAGGGGGGCGCCAGAGACCCTAGGCACGGCCCTGACAGGGAAGGAATAAAATGAAGATAAACCCTGAGAGAGGTATAAAAACCAAAAAGGAAGGCACAAACTGAAGGCCAAACCAGCTGTGAGGAATGGAAATGAGCGCGTCCTCTCCTCACTGCAGAAAAGAGAGAGCTGCTGGTTCCGCGTTCTTGCAGCAAGCAGGAAGGCACTTGCGCATGCAATGTGGAGCGCGTCTCATGCTCAAAGACCTATTTTAAGTTTATTTCAAGCTCTGGACTGGCAACGCGGACCCAACGTTATCCATGTGTGAGAATTATAGGCCTGCTTGTCCTCGTAGAATGACAAGTATTTAAAGTAAATATTACTACATTTATCTTGCATTTAATATAAAAGGTATACAGTAATCATACAAAACTTTCAAAATTAACTATATCAGCACAAGATTTGCTGTAAAACACATCTTTCAAACAAAAATGTTTTTTTTTTTTAATTTCCTAAAAGTTTTGTAATCAGTGATCAACCATAAATCGTAAGGAAGCGATTTCCAAAGTGTAACTGCTTGGAAGGAAAAAAAGGATTCAAACAGGTGACAACACCTCATCCCCTTAGGATTCAGAAAAAGAAAAGGATTAATCCGTCTTAATGCCCATGGTCTCATAGAAGATATAAATGTAAATAAAGAATACATGTTCAACTCATTCAAAATTTTGAATAAAATATAATAAAACTTGAAAACCACCCTTGCCTCCATCGGAAGCCAATGGAGGTATAAATAAAACTGAGAAACATGATCACATTTTGAGAGTGAAAAAAGATCAGCCTGACTGCCATGTCCTGGATTGTCTGTAGTTTTTTCAAGAATGCCCTTAGCAGTTGCAGTAAATCAGATTACAGTAGTCCAATTGAGATAGAAAAAGAAACTAGAAAGAGTCTGAAATGTGCAATATCAAAATATTTATGAATCCTTTGAAGTTTTCTCATCAACAGAAAGGACCTTTTGATAATAGAACTGATTTGAACATCTACAGATAATGACCGATCAATCATTACTGATTGGAGATGAGAAACAGTTTGAGTTACCACAAAGTATGTACATAGTTTGTAATATCTGCACCTATGTGTGTACTTCTTTGAAGAAAAACATTTTTAAAATTTTGGTCCAGGCGGTGATTTTATCCAAATTAGGTCTTTACTGCCTTCTTTCGACCACTTTGACTTCCAGGTTTCAACTGATGCAGAATACTGCAGCTAAGATGATCTCAGGACAGAACAGGTCAGATCATGTTACATCTACTTTAATAAACTTTCATTGGCTACCTGTTAAAGCATGCATTATTTTTAAAGTATTTTGCTGAGTGTTTAAGATGTTTAATAGCGCATGTCCAGAACATTTATTTTGGTTTTCATTGTCACCTTCTTTGCCTCGGGCTATTGATTCTTGTGTTATTTACTTTCCATCTTTTGTAAAAGTTGAGTTTAAAAAATTGCTATCTTAATTTCCTTATCAAGCAGTTTCTGCATGGTGTTCTTTACCTGCCGATCTTAAAAGGATCACCTCTTAATTGATTTTTCGTAAACAACTGAAGGCATATTTGTTTAAGAAATTTCTGTATTAAGCTGGTCATTTAATAGATGTTTTTCTTTTTTCTCTTATTTCTCATCATTGTATAAATTTATCTTGATGTTATCTGCTTTGAACCTATACTTGGGAGTTGGCAGACTATAAGTATCATTACCATTACCTATGTACAATCACATCTGCTCCTAAGCATCTGTGAAAGCAGAGAGCTGCATTAAAAGCAATTGAATTTGTGAGGCTTTATATAGGGAAATGTGGCAGCCCATGTGCCATTATAGAATAGCCTCAAATAGTTGGCTACTTGTCCTTCCAACCCAGGCAACCTGTCATAAAATTACCCTCTATGGAGATAATTCCATAAAGAGGGTGCAGAATTTAGGTGCCAAGAACATGCTTAAATGGTCAGAATACTGTCATATATGTGCACATATGCACGTAAATGCCAATATCCTGGCTATAGGCTATTCTATACAAAGGCACACAGTTACACACATATATTATGGAATATTATAATTTATGTGCCTTTGAGCCATTTAGGTGTGAACATTTGCACCAGCTCTATGGTTGGTATAAGCAGTCATACCTAAATTATACGTACATATTTGTGCTGCTACGCTAGTATTCTATAAAGGAAAGTAGGTGCCTACTTAATATTAAAGCAACTGAACTGCAGGGCTTACAAAATAAAGAGAAAGCACTGTGGGTTAGTCTAGAAAGAGGAAATGGAATATCTATTTCTACTGGTAAGAAATACAGACCTCCTTCCAATGCAGAAAAAAAGATTTAATTGAAGACATTTACAAAATCACTAGGAAAGAAAAGGTGTTTTTGCTAGGTGATTTCATTTTGCCACTGGTACCACTGGGACCAGTGGTGGTACATCCCAGTGGTGGTACCATCTAGAAGTAGGGAGATCCAGGATTCCCTGCATAGAGAACTATTCCAGCAACTAGCAGTGCAACCCATGTGGTAAGGGGCAATCTGGACCTGGCGCTTACAAATGGGGAGAGTGTTTCTGATGTTGTAGTAGGTGATCATCTGGGAGCCAGTGATCAATGGATGGTGGTTGAGTATCACAGCACAGGTAGTAAGGATTCATTCAAAGGCAAGGTCCGAGACTTCAGGAAAACTAACTTTGCTAAGATGGGGGAGTACCTCAAGGAGTCATTAGTTGAATGGGAAAATCCATGGGAAGTAGAAGAGAAGTGGACAGACCTGAAGGGGAATATTGTAAGGTTAACAGACTTTTTGGTTAGGAAAGTCAATAAAAAGGTAAGAGATAAAACAAGCCACTATTGTTTTCCAAAAAGTAGCTGAAAAGGTAAGAGTGAAGAAACTACAGGAAACTGCAGCAAGAAGAGGACAAACAACAATATCTTTAAAAGCAGAAGAATCAGATAAAGCAATCAGTAGCTAATATGGTAAAAAGGGGGGGGAAATACATTTTTAAAACATTCTTTTAGATATGTTAGTGACAGGAGGAAGTGCAAAAGTAACATTGCGTTCCAAAACGTATGAAGAGAGACTTGCTGACCTGAACATGTATACTCTGGAGGAAAGGAGGAACAGGGGTGATATGATACAGACGTTCAAATATTTGAAAGGTATTAATCCGCAAACGAATCTTTTCCGGAGATGGGAAGGCGGTAGAACGAGAGGACATGAAATGAGATTGAAGGGGGGCAGACTCAGGAAAGATGTCAGGAAGTATTTCTTCACAGAGAGGGTGGTGAACGCTTGGAATGCCCTCCCGCGGGAGGTGGTGGAGATGAAAACGGTAACGGAATTCAAATATGCGTGGGATAGGCATAAAGGAATCCTGTGCAGAAGGAATGGATCCACAGAAGCTTAGCTGAAATTGGGTGGTGGGGGGTAGAGGGGTTGGAAGTTGAGAGGCTAGGATAGGGGAGGGCAGACTTATACGGGGTCTGTGCCAGAGCCGGTGATGGGAGGCGGGACTGGTGGTTGGGAGGCGGGAAATACTGCTGGACAGACTTATACGGTTTGTGCCCTGAAAAAGACAGGTACAAATCAAGGTAAGGTATACACATATGAGTTTATCGTGGGCAGACTGGATGGACCGTGCAGGTCTTTTTCTGCCGTCATCTACTACTAAGACGCAGAGGTGAAGGGGAGGAATATGTGGAGACTGATAAGGAAAAAGCAGAATTGCTTAATCAAATATTCTTTGAGGAAAAGCAAGCATAATATTCTCACATGCAGGTGACCTCATCCATGGAGCCTGGTGTGGACACTGCCAAGTGCACTGTCACTTTAAACCTTTGAGGCAGTGCCCCCACTGCACATGCGTAGGTGCCGTCCTGCCTGACATTTGAGCACTGTATCGTTTTCCATGTAGCAGAGAGGTTGTCTTTTTAATCTCCCCTCAGTGCATCAAACTTTCTTTTTTTGTGCCTTCCCCTTTTCTGGACTTTTTCTTCAAATTTTTATTTTCTCAATATTATTTTACAGAAATTATAACAATTTTTCAGTTTTTTTCAATTTTTACTTTTCGGTCTTTCTATGCCTCTGAGCCCTTTTTATGCATCGACCTTTTCGAGTGCACGACTAAGCGAGTTCCCCAGGCCATAGAGCCCTTTGATAGCATCAGCCATTTTTCCCTCAATGAGGGTGCTGAGTGGCTTTAAGAAGTGTATTCGATGCAATAGGGCCATTTCAGGCACAAACTCCCATAATTGTTGTATTCAGTGCCTAGGTCTTATGCACCGGGGCATCGACAGAGGTTACAGTGAATGTCCCGGTGCATAACCTCTGTCGGTCTATGCAAGCGAAGTCCCTTAAAGCCAGCAGACACCAACATGAAAAATCTTTTGGTTCTGTATCTACATCAGCATCGAGCATGGCAAGAGATTCAGTGCTCAACATGGAACCTGCATCGGTGTCAGCATCAACATCAGGTACATCAATGCAACATGGAAGGTATGGCATTCAACTTAGTACTAAGGACTCCATGCCCTTGTCATCGGTGCTGTGTGCATTGAGGGACCTGCAGCATAAAAAGCCTAAGGAGTATCGCCATCATTCTCTTTTCAGCCACACTGACCACACCTCCCCTGCATCAACATCCTCGATGCACAGAAAGCATCTGTGCCACAGCGACCACTCTCCTTCTCTTCAACTTATTTCCCATCAAGAGCCTATTAGGTCTTCAAGATCTCCTATGCCTGCTCAAGCTAGATATCAGGCTGCATCCATACCGCCTTCCCAGCCAGTACTAACACCCACTCTGCATGAACAAATCCAGGCTATGCACAAGGAAGAGCTTTCAGGGCTACTGCAGACACAGTTTCTACAGACTTACAGGGTTTTTGCGCCAGCCTCAGCCCAGCCCATCGGAGAGACAGTCATGGGAGAGGTCTCGCATACTGGCTTGGCATTGACTGGTGAGGTACAAACCCGACTGACGTATGTGTCAATGTTGCCAGAGGAGCTCTCGCCAACTTCATAGATTCATCTGCCTCGATGCGCCTTGACACAGAGCCGATGCTCTAGTCGAACTTCCCTTTCATGTACTTCCCATGTACAGTACTATGAAGAGTCGAACTCAGACCTCTCCTGGGAGATGGATCAGGACCCACAGAACCTCTCATAGGAAGAGTCCTATGGCATACCATCTGATCCTTTTCCGCCACCTGAAAGATGGAGCTCTCTCCCAAAGAGTATATCTTTTCCTGGTTTTGTCCAGGAAATGGCTCAGTCCATACCTTTCAAATTAGAAATGGAGGAAGAACCTCGATCAGAACTCTTTGAGGTTCTAGATTATGACTCTCCTCCTAGAGAAGGGATTACTGTTCCAATCCATACAATTATGAAAAACACTCTACTAAAAAAACTGGGAGACTCCTCTGACAATTCAAGTGGCCCAAAGAAAATTGATATCATGTATAGGACACAGAAATCTACTGGGTTTGAAAAATCTCAATTACCACATCATTCCCTAGTAGTGGAATCTGCTCTGAAACATACTCACAATGCCAGATCTCATGCTTTTGCTCCTCCAGAAAGGAAGCTAGACTCTTTGCAGAAAAGCTTTTCAGGATTCAATGCTCACCAATTGTACATTAGATTATTAACTTTATTCTACAATATACTTAAAATCTCTAATACAAAGCTCCCTATCCTTCTTTGCAGAGTTCCTTCCTCCAGAAAAGGCTGAAGAATTCCATAAGCTTCAGAGAAAGCTTCTTGACTGTCATAAATATCTGGCAAGGCAAGCCTTTGATGTCTCTTCCCGCATTTCCACTTTAGCAATAGCAATGCGACATCTCTCCTGGCTCAGAGTCTCTGACCTCAAGTCTGTGTCCAGGAGCATTTAGCAGATGTGCCTTGCCATGGAGACAACTTGTTCAGAGACAAAGTTGAGGAAGTGGCTGATCTAATTAAGAAACATACAGATACTATTAAGGCATTATCCAGGCGACAAACTTCTGCTTCTTCTAGAAGATTTACAGGCAGTTTATAGATGCTCAAATTATTATATATCCAAGCGTCATTACACTCCAACTCCTCCTTCTCCTCAAAGGACTACAGCCCAATTGCTCATGACCAAGATAGCAGCGGGGTCAGAAATCTTAGACTCTTTCTCAGTCTAAACAACAACCCAGTTTTTGAGTCCTTCCTAGAAAGCATTACCACTGTACAGTTGTCTATGCCAAACAACCTACTGGTGGGAGGGCAAATCATCCTCTTTCACCAGAGTTGGCCTCTCATAACCTCCAACCGTTGGGTGCTACATATCATTCAGCATGGCTAAGCTCTGCATTGGTAAAAAAAAAAAAAAAGGCCCCCCCAACCCTCCACCAAGAGAGTCTCATTTCATCTCCCTCCAGTTGAAGCATCTTCAAGATGAGCTCTTGGCCCTCCTCCAGCAGAATGTAATACAACCAGTTCCTCTGCAAGAGAGGGGTCAAGGGTTCTACTCCAGATATTTTCTCATACCAAAAAAGATGGAGGGAGTACGTCCAATTCTCGATCTACGAGATGTAAACACGTTTCTATGCAAAGAAAAATTTCCCATGGTTTCCTGGGGTCTCTATTTCCCATAATACAACTCAACAATGGGTTTTGTTTTCTAGATCTGAAGGAGGCATAAAAACACATTTCTATTCTCCCTGCACACAGAAAGTTCCTTCATTTCTGCTGTGGAACTATGCACTATCAATACAAGGTCTTACCATTTGGCTTTGCTTTGACTCCTCGAGTCTTCACAAAATGCCTGATAGAGATGGCTGCAACAATTCGCAGATGGGACATTCATGTTTTCCCCTATCTCGATGACTTGTTAATCAAGGCAGGCTCCCAGGAACTGGCAAACACCTCCATTCAGTCCGCCTCATGACTTCTAGAACTCGGGTTTGCCATAAATTACCGAAAGTCACATCTTCAGCCGAATCAGACCTTAGAGTTCATAGGAGCTCTCCTCGATAATACTCAGGGGAGAACCTTCCTTCCTCAACAGAGGGCAAGCAACGTATTACACTTTATCACTTGGGTATTCAACTCCACCCAAGTATCCGCTCATCAAATGCCCAGCCTCCTCAGTCACATGGCTTCTACAGTCCACGTAACATCGTTGGCACACCTCCACTTCTGAATTCCTCAGTGGACACTCTCCTCTCAGTTGTCTCAGGCCACGGGACTACTTTCAGCTTGTATTTGAATCACTCTGCAACCCCACCACTTTCTACAGTGGTGGATGGTCTCTTAAAATCTAACTTGGAATCTTCTCTTCCAGCCCCTTCCACATCACATGAAATGGCCAGACAACAGAGGTAGAAAAAAAAGAATTTAAATTTTCAATTTGGTGATTGGAATATGCCATTTTTTGGAACATAAATCTGATGTTATATTTTACAGAACATGGGGAAATGCATTTCTGTTTTTGTAGTGTTGCACTGCATGCAGAGTGTAGTTTCATGGGGTTTCGGTTTAATTTTTTTCTACAAATTTCTATTTTATTTTGTGGTAAGTTATTCTGCACTTGAAAGAGTCTGTCTGTGTTCAGCATGTGTAACCAAAGCAACGCAAAGTATTCTGTTAGTATTTAGTTTCTATGTAGGGATCAGAGTAATCCAGCTTGTTCTATTTTCCCGGTAAGGTGTAATGATGTTCTAGAGCCCACTGCAATGTTAAGGATGCTGCCTTTTTCTGGTCATCACTTCATTGTGTACATTTTGGTTTGAGGGACTTTGGAAAGGTTTGTTTTACTTCACAATATGCCCGATACTGGAAAAGTTTTATGTGGCTCTTACTGATTGGTGGATGGTGATTTCTAAGGGGAAATGTTCTAAATCTGCTCTGCACCCATTGTTGGTTAAGGGAGACTTCTGTAGATGCAGAATAATATGTTTACAATACCGTGACAATCCCGTGTGCAGAGTCTGTATATGTATATATATATATATATATATATATATATATATATATAAAAATCCTAGGCTACATGGGGTGGGGGGGTGATGGAGGAATACAGTAAGCACAGTTTCCCTCAAGTGCACTCCCTCACAGGGAAAAAACCAAACCACACAGGTCAATTCCCTACAACAGACTGCAGAAAGCAAAGACGTAGGGAAAGGACAGGGCCAACCAAATGAAATGTGTAGTCCAGAGGTAGATGGTAGTATATTCATTCAATAAATGTCAAAGCACATACGGACTACTCAACACAGAACAGTATTTTGGCAACAAGATGCCTTCATCAGGAGTCAGTATATCTGGTGTATGTAAACATATACAGTCCCTAAGACTAAACTACACATGAAAAGAGCTTATGACATGCTTTGTCATGTTGTATGCCTGAAAAGAGAGAAAAGGCTTGTGCACACAATTGCTTTAAGTATCCTTAAAGAGTTTAATTTACCTTATATATTGTGGTTTCCTGTATTTCTGATTCCATGCCCTAAGCCCCACCCACAATACTTAGAATAGTGCAGAATATAAAAGTATTTAAACAGAGATTAAAAACTCTGTTATTTCAGCAAGTGTATGGAGAGGCTTGAGATGTTAGCACATATTGTAGATTTTTAAGTCTTTTATTACTCAGTAGCATAGTAAGTGACCATTCAGCTAAAAACCTGAATGGTCTATCCAGTCTGCCCAACAGTTCAATTCATTCTCAATTCAAGATTAAATCAACAATGCTGGGGACTTCCGTTTTGGGTATGGAGGAGTGAGGACAGAGGTCAGGGAATTCCAGCCTTTCCTGCCCTAATCTGCAGTTATATTCTGCCTCGGTGCTTTCTCAAAGAGCAGCAGAATACCTTTTACCCTGGTGTGCCCTATAACCAGCTTGAGAACCATCTTTACTGGCGGCGAGATCAACAAAAAAAAGACTGGGAGAAATTATCGGAACAGAATGCAAAAATGGCAGATAAGACTGTGCCTTTGTCTCCATCACCAAGCTCTGCGTAGACAGCTGAGATTATTTATGAAGTGAGTGCAGCTATGGAGTTATCAATGGGAAAACAGTTTCAATGCTTACTAAATAAGTTCGTGTCAATTTGAGTTTGAGGAAGGAATTGTTCTCCTTTTTTTGCCTTAACCCTCGTCCCTGAAGCAAGCAACTGAAACCTGCAGAGTCGGGCGGTTTTCAGGGGAAGGCGTTGTTGAATGTTTCTAGAAGAATTCCAACGAGACTGATAAGTACTCAGCTTTTCACCTAGCACATTTGTTTCAAAGATTTAAAGTTTGTAGCACTGTGGTGTTGGGAAGCCAAAAAAATAACAGAAAGAAAAAAAAGAAAAAAGTCTTCTGCAAACACTTTGGGGAGACCCGATGAAAGAAATGCTATACCACTTCATAGCAGCATTATTGACTGCATGAGAAGTGGGAAAAACATCTGAGGGTTCCCTTTATACTTAATATAATGTGTATATTACATCAAGCGTACCATACAGGTGAAACGGTGCATTGGTGATAGCTGAGACTTGAGTTTATATTTTGGTGGCTAAGGTCCTGGTTTATATGTTTAATTGTGGATGTTACCAGAGACTACGATATTTTTGAATTTTTCCGTTACTAAATAAGCTGGACACTATGGAAAACAATTTTACTAACCTTACACGTAATGTACAAATGCTTCAGCAAAGAATGAGCACAGCTGAGGACTCGTTGCGAGCAGTGGAGGATCGGGGCCCTCAGGTGGATGCTAGACTTAAAGCTCTTTAAACTAGATAAGCTAAAAAATTACTCAGGGAGAAATAATCTTCATTTGGTGGGGCTCCCAGAGGAACTTCTGACAGCAGAGCTGCGGATCTTCCTAGAACAATGGTTGATGGAAACTCTTTCATTGCCAAAAGTGAATGGTACTTTGATTGAACGTGCTCACAGGCTGGGGCAAAGGTGTGAAACTTCAGCAAGGTCATGGGTAGTCATTTTCAAATTGTTTAACTATTTGTATAAGATGGACATTTTTCGTGCATTACGTGGTGGAAAACAGCTCAACTATGACGGTAAACCAGTTCTTTGCTTCCAGGACTACACGGCGGAGGTACTGGAAGCGAGGAAGACCTTTGCTCCCCTTTGTACAGAGTTGGTCAAGCGGCACATACGCTTCTCTTTGGCTTACCCAGCTAAACTGTGAATCTTCCATAACAGAACAGCTCACAGCTTTGGCTCCGTCGAGGAAGCTTCCCAATTTGTGACTAGCCTTGCCCTGACTACCTTGAGTTGATGGGGATTGACTTTCTGCCAAGCAGGTTGGGGTGGAGTGGTTCTAATCATATTGGACTCTGTGCTTTGCTGGTTTTTCATATTCTAGATATAGTCTTTTTGGACACACTCTGTTATGTGCCTGGTTTAAAAGGCAGAGTCAAAGGACACCAATAATCTCCTTGGCGTGTCAGTCCAGAAGGGTTTGGTACCCTGTTATTCTCAGTATCTCTGCATTTAAAAGCAAGAACCCAGCGTGCTGCTGGGGGTGAAGAACCAACAGTGACTGAGGATCAGCTTCAGAGTCATAAGATTTCTGATCTTGGGATTTAAGCTGAATAACGTGGCACAGAGTGGACTGTTAGAGAGAGAACTTTTTGCTTGCTATTTCTGTGGAGGGTAGCAACCGGCATGACTGAGGTTTAGTATATGAGCTGCAACTTGTGTCCTGCTGGGGTTGCTATCTGTAGACAGATATGTGGTTTGACCACTTATTTGAAAAGGGGATGGGTTTTTTCTTTAATTCTCTTCTATTATGTTCGGGGGGAGCTGGGGGTTTGGTATAAAAGGAAAGATCTGTATTTGTGGTCTCTTTGGGGCAATTGACAGTATTATTTCTCTGACTTTTGCAAAATCTGGCTATTTTGGTAAGGCTGTTTTGGATGGGAGGATGGAGGATGGGAGGGTTTAGAGGCTGCATTGCTATACATAGATTTGTGGTTCTTAGATATTGGCATTGGTTTGTGGGTAGGAGGTGGAGAGATTGTACTTTGAACTCTCTGGGCAGATGGGACAGCTGCAGCTCCCTTATATTGGACTCCGAGTAGGTGGTCTGTTTAGGGGTGGCTTAGGGGGATTTGAGGTGGACAGGGAGGGTAAGATGCAAGGTATATGGGTGTACATGTTGTGGGTTTCTTTTTTTTTTTTTCTTCTCTTTCTCTCTCAGCAGGCAGAAACAACAAACTAATGATTTGGAGTGCTGTAGGACTGGGAGACTGCTCTGTTGCAGGACGGTGTTGGTTTTCTAGTAGAAGCATTTATGTTATGATTAAATGAGCTCTTTATGTATTTCCTCCTGGAACGTGGGAGGGGTGTCATCTCCAATTAAGAGACAAAAAATTTTACAATTCCTTCACCATCAAAAAATTGATGTGGCATTTCTTTAGAACATAATAAATTCCGGACCTGGTGGGTGGGTTCACTGTAGAGTCTCTGCCAGTCAAGAGGAAAGCTGGTGTGCTGATTTTGTTTAGGAGGTTGCTTGATCTTCAAGTACACTCAATCAGGATGCAGAGGGTCACTGTGCTGGCACGAGTGACTCTTAATAAACACCCACTGATCCTCTGTAATGTCTATGCGCCTAAATCTTATGATAAAAAGTTTTTTTCCAAATCTGATTAATATCTTGTTGCCCTATGCAAATCAAGATATTATTGTAGGGGGGATTTCAATTTGGTTTTTGATCCAGCTCAGGATCGTTCGAACCCTACTGGGGATCAGAGAATTCACCCGACTTGAGGGCTGCCTATGTTGTGTGACACCTTGGACCTGGTTGATACCTGGAGAGTGTTTCATACAAGGGAACGGGATTATACTCACTTTTCTAGAGCTCATGCTTCCCAATCCAGAATTGATTACCTACTTGCGTCTCGCTCTTTTTTTAAACACCTTATTACTTCAGAGATAGGCCCCTATGGTGTTTCAGACCATGCGCTGATTTGGATAATGTTTAATTTGTCAGCTGGAGGACCATCACCACGTAGGTGGCATTTCTCCATAGACCTTTATTGGGACCGGGCATTTCACTCCTTTTTGATAGACAAATGGAAAGATTATGCACAGAATAATGCTGCCCATGTGACTCAACCTCTCCTTTTCTGGGATACAGTAAAACCCATGTTAAGAGAGGAAATCGTTGCTTACATAGCATGTAGGAAAGCACAGTGGGACAAGGCTATATTACGTTTGGAAATGAAGGTGATACGAGATAGGATTGCTCTGGGCACTCGGAAGAATGGGCACTTCGAACACCACAGAAGCTAGGGAGGCCTTGATGACATCTCAGGCCGCATTAAATACTCAATTACACCAAAGGGGAGTAAAATTGATTACTTATTACAAATATCAGTTATATTTACATGGGAGTAGATGTGGCAAATTGGTCTCCCACTTAATAGCCCCGCGCAGGGGTCCTTCGAGGGTGCTTCAGCTGACTGATATCATAGGACTACATCTGACAAAGCTATTAACAACATTTTTAAAAGATTTTATGAATCGTTATATATGGCACCGGCTGAAGACACTTTAGATGGTTCACTGTATCTGGATAATTTGGTCTTGCCTAAAGTCACTCCATCTCAGAAAGTATTTTTAAATGTTCCCTTCTCAGAGGATGAATTGGCTCTGTTGTTGGATGGTTGTGCCCTTCAGAAGACTCTGGGACCTGATGGCTGTTATTACATCTGTTTATTAGCATGGAACAACACAAGCTTTTACTGGATTAACTTCGAACGGTGCAAATTATTGTCTTGTTGAAACCAAAGACCCCTGCTCCCCAGCTTTATATCGGCCTATTTCCTTAATAAATTTTGAGGCTAAGCTATTTGCTAAATTGCTGGTTAATCATCTTGCGAAGATTCTTCTGCATTTGGTGGAGGAGTCCCAAGTGGACTTTGTACGGGGCAGGTCAGCATCAAAAACTTATATAAGATCTTGGCCTCGTTGGAACTAGCTCAACAACGTACACCTCCTTCTCTTCTCATTAGTTCTGATGCAGAGAAAGCTTTCGACCGGGTTTATTGGTCATTTTTGTTTAAGGTGTTATGGGCTATCTCTGGGTTCTCTCTCAACGCAGTGCGAGTTCTCTACTCGAATCTGCTAGCGACTATAGGGGTTAATAGACTCTCTTCCCCATCATTTGGGATTTATCAAGGTACATGTCAGGGCTGCCCTTTTTCCCCTCTTCTATTTGTGTTAGCACTTGATCCATTTATTCGAGAATTGGTTGCTCATCCTGAAATCCGAGGAGCATCCTCTGGGAAACAGACCTTCAAGATTTCTGCATTTGCAAATGACTTATTAGTCCATCTTACTAATCCTCAGCCATCATTAGAGGCGTTGCTTGTCCTTTTTCAGGAATATGGTGACTTTTCTGGTTTTCACCTTAACCATCAAAAATCATTGGTTTTTGGCATCTACAGATGCTATATGTTGGGAGTAGGTAGGTGAATTTCCCTTGAAGTGGGCAACACAGTCCTTTCGCTACCTCGGAATTTGTCTTTCTATACGTCCACTGGAGTTGTATGATCTTAATGTTACCAGACTTCTAGATTTTACTCTGGCTCATTTGTTTAACTGGAAAACAATGCCTTTGGGGCTGCATGGGAGAACCCATTTATTCAAGATTGCTGAATTTCCTAAATGGTTTTATATGCTTCAGATGCTCCCCTTTAGACTGCGTAGGAAGGACTTTTACGTACTTTGCACGGAGGGTTATCCCATTATTGCTGGGGGGATGGAAAAGCCTAGGTTGCCTTTGTCTCGCTTGCTGGGATCGTGGAAATGGAGACATTGGGCTTCCGGATATATTTCAATACATTCAGGCCTATTTGGCAAGACATTTGGGAGACTGGCTGTTGGACAAGGAAGATTTTACTCCTCTCAGATTGGAAAGAGAATTTTTTTCCCCAGGCCATCTTCTTTTTTTAGTGCAAGTGCCTTATAAGGATTTACCTCCTCGGTCCAGAGATAGTATTTTATTGCGCCCTTTATGAGACCTATGGAAGACCCTCTCGAAGTGATGGAAGATCCCCTCTTATCCATCAACTTTATTATCTATTAGAGGTAATGCCCAGTTCAGTCTAGGAATTGATAAAGCTACATTTCAAAGACAGGAAACTCTGGGTATTGCCAAGTTAGATCGTGTTACAACCGAATGGCTCAATGATGTTACTGAGGGAGTTAGGGGATGGTCAACCTATTCACCTAGCCAACTGTTTTGCTTCTAAGCAGCTTCACCATTATATCTCCAATCTAGGTAGGGTTGCTTTGATGGCGGGTCACGGGGATCAAGTGTATTCATTTTTCACACTGGATCATAGAGATCGATTCTCAGTCTCCTCCCTACACCGAGAATTGCTTGCGGTTGCCCCTCCTATTCAATATCAGCCAATTGTGACCCACCGGGCGAAGGACCATAGATCACCGGATTCTCTAGATCTGGCAGTACTGGCAGCTCACATCCCATACCTTACACGGGCAGATGATTTAAGAGAATGTCAGTTTAAGATAATATTGTGTGTATATTTCTCAAATTCAGTTGTTTCACAGGGTGGCATTGACACTTGTTTCATATGTTAGTCCCGCCACAATTCTTTTTTTATGCTTTTTGGGGATGTTCAGCAATTTGCCACTTTTGGTCTCAGCTGGTCCATTATCTGGAAGGAGTGCTGAACTTGGTTATCCCACTCTCGGCAGCTGGCTTTTCATTAGATAAGTATGAGGCATTTCCTTTTCAACAGGGAGGGAGGGTGTCATGGTTTATATGCAGGGCAGCCCTCTTGGGTAAGAAATCCATTCCCAGGGTATGGACTATGCTAGACCCCCCATCTTTTTGGGGCTGGCGAAGATTGTTGCATCAATATTTGTCATGGGAGCGTAGAGGGGTTGGGATGTCTATCTGGAATAAAAAGAGCATTTTGAAGATCTGGGAACCCTGCTTTTGTTCGCTTTCTCCAAGAGCTCGTAGTTTCATTTTAAACACTTTATAGAATCACAGATGGGTCTGTCTGCGGGAGGGAGAGAGGTTTTGTTTGTTTTTGTTTTTCCTTTATCAATTTAAGGGGTTCATGGTTTGGGTTCTCTTTGGTGGATACAAATTATTTGGAACTCGCTGTGGCCCTGGGTGGTCATTAGAGTCCACAACACACAGGGTTTTATTTGGGAGTTTAGGTAGGGTCTGGTAGGGGAAATGAGATCTGTATATCTTGACAAGTAGTGCTCAGGCATTAGCAGGAGGTTTTTTGGATTGTATTTCTTGTCCTTATCTATAAGGATGTCTTAAGTTAAGTGGGAAGGGGTTGGAAGAGATGGTGGAGATGGATGGGTAATACGGATCAAGGGGAGGCAGGGAGAAGCTTAGTTACAATAATGGGTTTTCAACATAAAAACAACACACACAAAAAGGAAATCCTGTAAGCTTCCCCTACCATTCGGTTTATAATTCTCATATTTCTCTGTTCCTCATGGACCTTTGCAGCAGTTCTGATGTAGGTTTAGTTTATTGCTGTTTGGTGTGAGGGGCCTCTTAATGTGTTCATGTTGCCTTAATACAATGTTTGGGGGGGGAGGGAGGGCATTGGGTTAGAGTTGGATGAGAGATAAAGTAGGATTGGACTTGTATAATATAACAAGAAATTGCATTGTTATTTGGCTGTTTTCAATAAAAAGATTTAACCTTAAATCAACAATGCTCGTGGGGGAGGATTATCCTCTCCCTTGTCTGCCTGTGCAGCGGAAAATCTTCAAGAGGTGGCATAGAGTGGAGCTGCAGGTGAGAAGAATACCTCTAATGTTAATGCTGAGGATGAGATATTTAAGAAATTTTTTCAAAAGCCAAAACAGGTGACTATGGATAACCTGTGGTTATTAGTTGCAGACTTGGGGAAAACTTTATGTCCCCAAGTGAAGAAAATAAATCAAGAAGTTGGGACTTTGACAGGAAATGTTAAGGAAATAGAGAATGAGACTAAATCACTTAAAGCAGTAGTTGCTAAACAAGAAAAAGAAATTCAGCAGATGCAGAT
Source organism: Microcaecilia unicolor (assembly GCF_901765095.1). NCBI lineage: Eukaryota > Metazoa > Chordata > Amphibia > Gymnophiona > Siphonopidae > Microcaecilia > Microcaecilia unicolor. Next base: position 321,849,685 of record NC_044031.1, read on the forward strand.
TCTTGAAACAACTATGGTTAAAGACTTGCTTAATCTGTGAAGAAAAGCAGAAATGCTAGAGAATACTTCAAGAAGCAATAACTTACGCTTTATTAACTTTCCTAAACAACCATTAATTTTGCCTAGGGAAATGCTAAAACACTATTTTCTGGAAGTTTTGGAGGTAGAGGAAAAGATTTACCACCTTTTTCACAGGTGTATTATATACCTGTGAAAGGAATAGAGAATCAACAAAAAAATGATCAACCTGTCGACGTCTCAGCTTTGCTTGAAATGTCTGATACAGCATAGATTACCGCAACAACATTATTGGCTACGGTGGCGCTTTCCTCGGATAAGGCCTGGATTCTAAAGAAATTCTTTCAAAAGAAGGATAAAGTTTTTCGTGGTTTGCAAGTTAGTGTTTTTCCAGACCTTGCCAAGGAAACACAGAAACGTAGGAAAAAGTTCTTACAATTGAAACAAGAGGTGTTACAATTGGGTGCTACATTTTATCTTAAACATCCTTGTAAATGTATAATCCATTATCAATCTGTGAAATATGTATACTTTGAGCCTGATCAGCTTTCCTCTTTTATTTCAGCTAGAAGCGTTCCAATATAAGTTTGTCGGATAAAACACGTTTGTATCTCAATCTTAATTTAACAAGTATGTATATCTTGAATTGTCTCCAGTTTATGGATATTGGACTCTCATAGTGGACTTTTAGTACACTAAAAAGTATAATTTCTTAATGTATTTCATTGAATTTCTTTGTATTAATCAGTTATAGCAGTACTTTTCTTAAAGCAAGTGATATGCTTGTGTATTATAAGAATTAATTATAAATAAAGAAATAAAAAAAAAATCAACAATGCTCGATTGGTATTTTTGACTATATTGTTTGCAATGTAACATTTGTTTTATAATGTTTTATTTTGTTTATGATTGTATTGATTATGTGTGTACTAGATGCTATTCGCCTAGAATGTTACAGTGGACTATAAATATTAAAATAAATAAAATTACCACAGAGAGGCAATGGCTAGATACCCTTGAGCCAGCCCTGCTCATCAAGGGTGTTTTATCAGGGCTTTCTAGTTATAACCAAAAATCAGAAGCCCTAATTATGCGTGCGAGTGGTAACAAAGCAACTTCTTCCAGTCAATCAGAGCTATTACCCCTGAATCATTTTCTTAAAAAAAAAAAAAAGTGAAAAGGTGACCGAAATTACCTTAATTGCAGATGCAAACTGGTCTGCAGTCTTCTGCACCTCTTCCACTTTATCTCGTTTCCCTTTTATTTCAGCATTCAAATTCTGTTTGAAAGAAAAAGGACCCAAATTTCATACATGACATTAAAATCAGTTTTGTTGCAGGTTAAGCTGAGCAGTAAGGCTCAGCCATTCCTGAAAACTGCAGCTCACAACCTCTTTCTGCATTCCTCAACTAGTTAAGGTTTGAATCTCAGACACTGTCTCTCTAATAGGAAGATTGTTAGTATGGATAATAAAAGCTCTGATTTTCAATTTGATTAGTTTTTATGGTTTAGAAGTTCATTTTGACTGAACACTAGGATATGGTTGAATTGAGACATATGCCCCTGAATAAAAACTGTGTATGCAAATATGGGCATGTGATCATTCTGTGAGTGCAATCTAACTGAATGAAGAGTTAACGCCGATATTTGATTTTTAATAAGCAATTATTGGCACTAATTTGAATTAAAATGTACACGCGTGAATTTAGGCACGAGTTGAAAAGAGGGGAGCAGAAATGGAAGGGTCATGGGCAGATTAGGGGAATTCCTTTCGGTTAGGCACGTAATTATAGAATAAGCTGGGATCCATGCCTAATTCAGGCGCGTTTGCACATTTCCATTGGTGTGAATGTTGGCACAGTTCCCGGGCGTCAGCGCTATTCTCTAAACCGTACCTAACTTTAAGCGTGGTTTAAAGGATAGCACTGAGGGAGTTTTTTTCAGCGCCATGTACAGAATTTAGTCCATGATGTAATATTATATAGAAGTTGTTAATAAGCCTCTGAGCTCTACTCATAGCATATCAGCAGTAAGAGTGTTTGAAGCTGCCATATCAGTTACAGACTTTTCTTTCTCAACTTATTTTCACATTAGTTTGCAGTAATAACTTTGGAGAAATCAGTCCTCCCAAATTAGTTCAGTTTTTCTTATATTTCAGGGGAGCTATTTATATATTGTATAAAAGTTTTCTCCTTGGGGAATTGAAGTCTGTTAAAGGCGACATAGGGGTCTTTTCACTAAGCTTTGGCAAAAACTGGCTTAAGCATGCTACTGCATGATTGTACTAAGGCCATTTTTACTGCAGCCAAAAATATGGCCTTTTTGTATGTTTTGCATTAAAGGCCATGTGCTAATGTTGCAGAAACAAACAGAAGACAGTCTACTGCAAGAGCAGAACAGACAACCAAACAGCACCAGCGATCCAAGGAAGGACAAACACTGCAAGAGTTTCTCCAAATGTCAAGTTTAATGGAAACAGGACCCAACCTGGCCAAGTTTCGGAAAAACATTTGTCAGGGGTCACATTGAGGCATATTTTCATAGCACTTTGGGAGGCTAAGTTCCATAGGTTTCTATGGAACTTTGGGAGGCTAAGTGCTTTGAAAATGAGCTTGATAGGTTTCCACAATACATTCACAGATTCAATTCATGTACTGCAGTACTTGCACAGAAAAAGCTCTGGTCCAATTCCAAAGTCAGTAACCATCAAGTCTGTGAATGTATTGTGGAAACCTATGTGACCCCTGACAAAGGTTTTTCCAAAATTTGGCCAGGTTGGGTTCTGTTTCCATTAAGGTTGACATTTGGATAAACTCTTGCAGTATTTGCCCTTCCTTGGATTGCTGCTGCTGCTGTTTGTTTGTCTGCCTCATGTGCTAATATTGCCATTTGCGCATGGCCATTAAAAGTTTTTTTACTGCGTGAGCACTTACTGCCACCCATTTTGTAGGTGGTAAGGAGCTCATGTAGTATTCCCGCACTAACCAGTTAGTGTGCGGTAATATAGCTGCACTAACTGATTAGTGTAGGAACATCCACTCTTCTCCCCAAATCGCTCCTGAAATTTTTTTTTTTTAAATTATTTTTAGCATGCAGTTAGTTTTCACAGATTTGAAGTTACCACAAGACAAGTGAGAATGTCCCATAGTATACCATTTTAAGATGTATTAGGCATGCATTAGCGTTTAACACAGCTTAGTAAAAGGGCCCCATAGGCACCTATGTATCTTAGGACTAGGGCGCATGCGATGAAACTACAGTGTAGTAAATTTAAAACAAATTGGAGAAACTTTTTCTTCACCCAATGCATAATTAAACTCTGGAATTCGTTGCCGGAGAATGTGGTGAAGGCGGTTAGCTTGACAGAGTTTAAAAAGGGGTTAGACGGTTTCCTAAAGGACAAGTCCATAAACCACTACTAAATGGACTTGGGAAAAATCCACAATTCCAGGAATAACATGTATAGAATGTTTGTACGTTTGAGAAGCTTGCCAGGTGCCCTTGGCCTGGATTGGCCACTGTCGTGGACAGGATGCTGGGCTCGATGGACCCTTGGTCTTTTCCCAGTATGGCATTACTTATGTACTTACATAATATAGGCTCCTACAAGTACTTCCAGTAGTGTATATTTACATCTGCTCCGAAGAAGGTGCAAATGTGTGCGTTTAATTTGGGGTCCTTTTACTAAGGTGTACCAACGGATTTAGCATGCACTAAATGTTGCGCAGCCCACTGTATACCTATGGGCTGCATGGCACTTAGAGGTCCTTTTACTAAGCAGTGGTAGGGCTAATGCGCAGGTAGTGTGCACCAAATCAGCACTATCGCAGGAGTAACAATAGTCCTGCAATAGTTTTTGAAGTTGGCATGCGCTGTTTCCTGCAGTAGAAAATATTTTTCTCCCCGGGGTTGGGGGGGGGGGGCGTTCCCGGTAGTAATCAGCAGCACGGCCACATTGGCGCATTCTGCCTGATTAACACATGAGCCCTTATCGCTAGGTCAATGGGTGATGGTAAGGGCTCAGGCAGTAAATAGCTGCTCACTGCTTTTAATTTTAGCGCACAACCATTTACTATCCCCAATAAAAAAAAGCCCTTTTTCCCAGCTGGGGTAAAAAAAAAAATTCAGTACCCATTACCACAGGCCACTTTTTACCACTGCTTAGTAAAAGGACCCCTTAACACACACTAATTTGTTAGCATGCACTAAGGGCCCTGTTCACTAAGGTGCGTTAGTGTTTTTAACGTGCCTACAATGTAGGCCCCTATAGGGATATTATAGGCGCACACATGGTTAACGCGCATTAAAGATGTTAACACGCCTATAGGGCCCTAAATCTGTTAGTGCTTCCTTGTAAAAGGGCTCCTTTATGAAGGTAATTCTATAAAGGGGCACCTATGAAATCTGAATGTGTATGTAAACTGACAGCCACTTAGATTTTTAGATAACAAGAATAGAAACATTTAAATAAATATATCCTTACAAAAAATAAAATTCCACCTGACCCATTACTTGACACACTCGTGAACAGTTTGTGGTTCGAATGTGAAATTCTTCACATAATGTGTCCCCAATGAACAATGTTCTTCTGCATTCCTAGCTAAAAGAAGCAAAACTCGACTCCAGGATTCTTACTTTCATCCCCTCAATTTCAATTAATTTTTAAATTATTTTGGTTACTATGTTAAAGTACGTGAACCTACACTATTACCTTCTGCTCATTCAGGTATCTCATAACAGAATGCGCATCTGGAAACTTTGCTGACTCTATCGTGTCCTGGCGGCTCTTGGCATCACAGATCCACCTGCTAAGCGCCTGGTAAAGCTCTCGGTAATTTCTTAGCTGTTTGCTTTCTTTATCCAATTCCCAAGACCTGGCAATGGCAAAGAATAAAAAGTAAATGTTGTTGTTTTTACAGTTTTTCTCTGTGAATTCATATCTGAATGGTTGTCTTTTGCCTCCAGAGAAAACATGACCATCCATCACTGTGCTTTTCCTTGCTATAATTTTGGGGAACAATGTATTAAAAACAAAGAAAAATCTGTAAATAGTGCTTCATATGCCAAAGCCACAAATAGTGCACATTATTTACGATAACATACTCTGTTTTTGCTTTTAGCGTGCAAATGCCATTTGTATCCTTTGCTGCATTCACAAATAGTAAAACTTGGCAGGTGGCTCTATGTACACAAACAGTTATTTTAACAATTCATGAGCCTCTGCAATGCAAAATCATGCAAAACGTTTAGCAACAGCTCATTATGCAGACTTAGGGATCCTTTTACTAAGCTGCGGCAAAAAGTGGCTTTAGCATGCCCTTAGCAGGTTTTTCCTACTCACTAAGGGGCAGGGCCGCCGAGAGGGGGGGACAGGGGGGATAAAATTCCCGGGGCCAGGGCCTCCAGGGGGGCCCGGTGCTGCAGTCCCACCCGCCACCGGGCCCCTTCCACCCGAACCCCAGCCAGAAGTGCTGTCTTCTGTTCTGACTCCAGCGTGCGCGGCTCACACAGACGCACTCCTCTCAGCTGATCTTCACTGTACTCTGCAGGGCTTCTGTGCGTCTGACGTGCAGGACGTCAGACGCACAGAAGCCCTGCAGAGTACAGCGAAGATCAGCTGAGAGGAGCGTCTGTGTGGGCCGCGCATGCCGGAGTCAGGTCAGAAGACTGCACTTCTGCTGGCGGGGGTTCGGGTGGAAGGGGCCCGGCACGGAGGCGGGTGGGACTGAGGCGCCGGGCCTCCCTCGGGGGGGGGGGGGGGGCGACGACGACAACTTGGGGGGTTGGCAATGGGGGTGGGGCCCAGGGGGCGGGAGCCCGGGGGCGGCCTTGTCCCGGGCCCGGCCTCTCGGCGGCCCTGCTAAGGGGGTCTTTTACTAACGCTAGCGTTTTTAGCTCACGGTAGAAATCAGCTGGTAGTAAATAGCCGAGACGCCCATGGGTGTTCTACAGCAGCTTAGTAAAAGACCCCCCTAAGGTCACTTTTACCACAGCTGTAAAAATGGCCTTTTTGCATTTTTTTATATTAATGGCCATGTGCTAATGTTGCCATTAGCTTATGGCCATTAAAATTTTTTTACCGCATGAGCACTTATCACCACCCATTTTATAAGCAGTAAGGGCTCATGTGTTATTCCTGAGCTAAACAGTTACTGCAGGAATGATGCCTACTCTCTGCCCCCTCGACACCCCCCTAGAAAATATTACGGGGTCCTTTGCCATGGTAAAAAGTGGCCTGCTGTAGTGTGGACACATGAAATTGAAACATACTGGGCTTTTTTAAATGGGGGCAGTAAATGGCCGTGCGGTAAAATTAAAAGTAGCGTGTGCCTATTTACTGCCTGAGCCCTTACCGCCACCCATTGACCTAGCTGTAAGGGATCACTCACTACTCGTGCGGTAATCAGGCCGCATGCGGCAATGTGGCTGTAGTGCCGATTACGGCAGGGAACGCCCCCATAGTAGAAAATAGAAAAAATATTTTCTAACGTGGGAAAGCACGCATGACAACTTAGAAACTACCGCAGGGCGCCCGCGCTATCCATGTGGTAGTGCCGATTTAGTGTGTGTTTTACCAGCGCGTTAGCCGTACCGCCGCTTAGTAAAAGGGTCCCTAAAAAATATTTATTAGCAAACAGTTATTGCATGCTAATTTGGCAGTTGCTGTAGGATGGCTAAGCCCCTCCCATGGTATGCCATTTTAAGCTGCATTAGAACTCCTTAAAGATCTAAACATGGATGCTTTGGACTATGCCAGGGACCTACATGCTGCTCTAATGGACCTGAGTATTACACCTGAGGCTGGCAAGTAATGTTTTTAATCACATTTTTGGGGGGGGGGGGTGGGAGGGGATCAGTGACCGCTGGGGAAGTAAGGGAAGGTCATCCCTGATTCCCTCCCATGGTCATTTAGGCCATCTTTTTGTGCCTTATTCGTTATAAAAATAGGTCTAGCTCAAAACATCTTAGTTTTAGTCTGGATGGTTTTGTTTTGTTCCATTATGCTGAAAAACGTCCAAGTGTTAGGAACGCCCAGATTTTGTCCTTAACATGACCCTGACACCCCCCCCCCCCCCCCTTGTGATTTAAATGCACTTATGACAGACTTCATAGAAAAACATCTAGCATTTGGTTTTCAAAATACCAGTTTGGATGTTTTTGTGAGAAAAACATCCAAATGCATTTATGTCACTTTTTGGACATTTTTCTCATTTGAAAATGAGCCCCCGTGTAACTTTGTAAGTCTAAGTGCTTTCAAAATATATCTCTATGAGATTTTACTTAATTTTTCACATAGGGCTATTGTCCCTAGGCACTTAAATCTTTTCCCCTCATTTATTTTGCCAAATTTTAATCTGATACCATTCTTGCAGGTCCCATGGAAGCATCTGTTCTGACCTACCTAGTTAAAGTACTAGAGCTTACCTGTCATCAATTTCTTTTTCTATTCTCTGCCAGCGGTCTGTCAGCTGATTAACTTTGTCACTGAATTTGAAGATGTCCACATCGCATTGTGGGAAGGCCTGGGAGAGCTGCTCATTCACCTGCATTACATTCTGCATCTCTGTCTCCATTGCTCTCAGTAAGGATTTCTTCTGGTCCAGTTCAGCTCTCATTTTCTAGTGGATAGAAAGGAGGTGGAAAAAACAATAAATCAATTAAAATAAATCAATTAAATGATCAAATGATCCCTCTCTTCAGCAAAACTATTTGATTAAATAGAGATCAGACTTCAAAGATTTTTGTTTCTTGAAACAATATGTATTTTGGCACAAATGAATGCACACTTTCCTGCTTTTGCTACTCCATGACCTACGGCTGATTTCTATTAGAGGGCCCTGCTCAAACCACTGCTCACATGGACCCTGCTTCAGGGCAGGATGGGTCAGGAAGGAAACCACATCGAGCATGGCCCCTTTGTGTTTATGACAAGCAGTGGCATAAATTTTACCTAAGCAGACCTCACATGCAGGGGAGGCCCAAGATTCCCTGTATTGCAATGACAGAGGCAGAATACAGCAGCGCTGTACCTATCTTTAACTGTGATACAGTGGGTCCTTTCAACATCCTTCTTCAAAAAAATTAGCTGAATAACCCCACTTGCAGGCAGCCAGAGAAGCTGCTGCCTAGGTCAAGTCCCACAAAAACCTGCTGTTTTATTTTGCAGCTGCTATCACAAGACTTTGCACTGGGCAGCAAGAAATGAAGCATTACTAAAGGGCCTGCAAGCTGCATTCCACCTCCTCCAAACTATAAGGGTTTGCAGTGGAAGGGCCTCAGCAAAATTTTGCTAGGGGACCCAAATATGAATTTACCCCAGTAATGGCAGAACTTCCCAAACCTGTTCTGGGGCTTCCCAGCCAGTCAGGTTTTTAGGATATCCATAATAAATAAGAATGACACAAATCTGAATAGACAAGAACATGCAACACTGGGCCACTGTCGGAGACAGGGTGCTGGGCTAGATGGACCTTTGGTCTGTCCCAGTGTGGCGATGCTTATGTCTTATTTCTCTCATGCATGATAATTGTGGATATCCTGAAGAACCTCACTGGCTGTTCAGTTTCTAGAAAAGTTTGAGAAGTCCTTGTTTTTTGCCACGTTTTCTCCATATTACATCATTCATTCTGCTGTGCTTTACTGTTAAATTACTGTGCTCTTCTTTTTACAGTGAGTTTCAATTTAAATTATGCCCACTGCAAATAAACATTATAAGCAGCTCAAACTTACAACTTCTTGCCCTATGCCTTACCACCCCCACCCCCCGCCCTTTTCTGCAAAACAATTTATGATGTGTACACAGAAGCAAAATGTAGTAGCACCATTTTGCTAGTGAATTTATTCCAAAAAAGTATCTTTACAATTATAAACCCCCTGGGAGTGGTCTATAAAAACAGGCTGGGAATATTGAATTTTAATTGGCAGGCCTTGAAAGGGAGCTAATGGACCCTTTAAGTGGGGTCAGCCAAAGTAAACACAATGCATATCAAAGAGGCTTGTGTGTTAAAAGTTTTCTCCCATTTTACATCTATGAGGAAAATGCTTATAAAGAATGACTATCAGGCTCATTTTCAAAGCACTTAGCCTCCCAAAGTTCCATAGAAACCTATGGAACTTAGCCTCCCAAAGTGCTTTGAAAATATGCCTCCAAGTAAGCCACTTTGAGCCTGCAAATAGGTGGGAAAATGTGGGATACAAATGCAATAAATAAATAAAATTTTTAAATCTTTATTGTAACATAAAATCCTCAAAGTAAGGTCTATAATTGTACTAAGTAACCTTAGGTTTCAACATTTCTTGTTCATGTCTGGGTAGATCAAGGGCCCTGTTAAAGAGAATGCTGGCTGGATACCAGTAGTTAACTTATGCAAAACTAAAAGAGATTTTATTTTACCATTCTGCATATAAATCAAGAACATAAATTGAAAGGAGTTGGAGGCAGCGGGGCGGCACAACTTACCTTTAGGGTGATTCGGTAGGCCTCCATCTTCTCTGGGTCCAGTGAAATGGTTTCTTCCTCCGTGAGTCTAGCTTCATACACTTTGATCAGGTCTTCGGTTTGGAGAATACTCTGGAGCAGTGCTCTCAGAGCCTTTAACCTGCACAAAACAAACCAGTCTCTTACCAAAGCTCCTGAAAGCTCTGCACTTTGCTTCATAGAAATACAATAGCTGGGCTATGGAAAAACATTTCCATTTCTTTTAATCAAGTTTTATTAATTATTATTAAGCTGCTTTGATATTAAGCACTGTGTATACATTTATGTCTATATATACATACATGTATGCACATCATTAAAACATTACTAACAGGACCAAGAACAATCTAAAGAGGGAGTACACAAACTATGGCCTGAGGGCCATTTTTACAGCCCATGGAACAATTTTTTTTTAACACCTGCTCTTTGGCAGCCATCCCTGAGCAGCGGGTGCCACTGTCTACCGGAATACTCCCCACTGAAAGTGCCCACTTCCCCATCCAATGCCCGAGGATGGCAAGTCATCAGCTGTTTCATCAGCTGCAGGCAAGAGACCAAGAAGAATACTGCAGGAGAGAGGGCACCAACACACAGGTGGGGTGGGAAGGCAGCTTAGGGATGGTTACATGGGAGTATGCACCTGCTCAACTCTCACCCCCATGAAAATGGAAGAGCACACACCAAGGATTATAGGGGCATAAATGGCAGTGTCAGAGGATGCACTGTAAAAGAAGAGGGGACTGGCAGAGCCAGTTGTAGCCATGACTGGGCTGCAGCAGAGAGGAAAAGGAAAGGGGATGAGATTTGATATACCACCTTTCTGTAGTTACAATGAGTAAAGTGGTGTGGTAGCCATGTTAGTCCACTTTTTAAGGTAATAAAATAGAAATAAATCAAAACACAGAAAAGAAAAATAAGATGATGCCTTTTTTACTGGACTAACTTAATACATTTTTTGATTAGTTTTCAAATGTAACCCTTCTTCTTCAGATCAGAAATAAACAAATGTTGACATATCAGAATATATAAGTGAAATACAAAAGCATTCTTATGAGTCTCACAGGAAGAGGGTGGGGTGGGTTAGGTGAGAACCAGGGAAAGCTGCGTGGGTGCGAGACAGGGAGAGATGGACGGTTGATAAGAGGGTGACAAAGAAGTATAATTTTATGGTTTATAGTGGGATAGAAAGCCCAGATCTTTGTTAAGTCCTGTCTGGTGGGTGTCAAAATATTTCATCACTGACTTCAAAGGGGGGATATCCTGAAAACCCTGACTGGCTAGGCGTGCCCCAAGGACTGGATTGACAATCTGTGCCCTACAGACACCTGAAGCAGTTCCCAGCTGGGTCAGACTAGTTAAGAGGGAGGGAGGGAAATGGGCCTTTCTGTGGTTTTTTGCAACTACATTCAAAGCGGTTTACATAGTACATACAGGTACCTAGGGCAATGGAAGGTTAAGTGACTTGTCCAGAGTCACAAAGAGCTGCAGTGAGAATTGGACCCAGGATCAAAGTCCGAGCACTAACCACTAGGCTACTCCTCCACTCGAGAGCCAGAGCGTCACCCAACCCTGCTCACGGTTTAGCAGTCTGAGCTAGCCATAATTCATTCATCTGTCTCTAGTATGTTTTAAGGGAGTTATTCTATACAGTGGGTGCTAACATTTATGCACCAATTATGCATGTAAAAGATCAGAATGGCACACACGCACGTAAATGCCAAAATCCACCTAAGTGCTATTCTGTAGATATGCACATATCTTACAAAACACATATTTAACCGGTAGGTGTACACAGAGGCGGGACTTGCATGCATGTATCTCTGGCATTTAGGTGCAAAGCACTTATCCTGACTCTCTGGCTGGTGTTAAGTGCTCACCCCTAATATACAGCTGCACATTTCACCTGTTATACCAGTATTCTATAAGGGAACGGAGGCACCTACTTTCTTTTATTCAATAGGATCCTATATATAGTGTAGGCAGAGGCGTAGCTAGGTGGGTACAAGGGGAGCAGGTGCTCCCCCAAATAGATTCTGAATGAAATTTTCTCAGCATTTCTGCTTGCACAAGTGCCTATTTTACAAAAGGTCTGCTCCCCCCGACATCAAAGCCTGGGTGCGCTTCTGGTGCAAGGTTATAAACAGCTGCTGTATCATGAAAAACACAGTAAGTTGGCACTGTGGGCTCCTTTCCTCATACCTGTTCAAGTAGGCTGTAGAGAAACCACTGACATTGGACATCTTCTGAAGCAGTACACTGAGCTCCGACTGCAGGTAAGATGCTTTGTCAGAGCCTCCCAGATTCACGAGCATTTCTTTGATTCTGTTGAGTTCTGTGGCGATTCCTTGCATGTCTCCCTTCACACCCTATTAAAAGTGTAGCAATGACAGTTTTTAAAACAAGGGGGGAAAGACATCTGTCATTTTAGGGAGTTGTTTTAGACACTTTTTTTTAAATTCACATTTATAAGCTGCCCGATTCAAGAAACACCTGGTGCCATACAACAGCAGTTATAACACAATATCACACATAAACATAAATATTCAATAAAAGATTGATATAGAGCTCCCATTAGAAATAATTATCTAAGAAATACCGGCTTAAACAACCACCTTTTGAATATTTTTTCACAAGTAAAATAATCTGTCACCAACCTCACTTTTTTGTTTTTTTTTTTTATAAATTTTTATTGAACAAACAATTTTACAACATGCTGGAGCCTTAGTCTCCAATATCATTCCAATATACAAATATTCTAACATTTTCCATCAACCATTTTTTCTTCCCTTACCCCCCAATTCCCCCCTCCCCCCTTTTCCCTTGATTTATTCAGCCCGTTTCAACCTCACTTTCTTCTAGATTTTACAAACGAAAATGTAGATGATCACCAGAGTGCAAGGAGGCCGTCTTAGGCAGGCTGCAGAATCTGGGCAGGCCTATAGATTCGCAGATATCTTGTAACCTAAATATTTATGGGGGCATCAATCCTAGCTTAAGCTTAGGACTGCATATTCAACATTCCTGCCTAAAACAGGTAATGCTGCAGAATATTGGGCATAGCGATCAGCTTATCTTTATGTAGCAACACTGCAGCTAAATACTGGCCCCACAGTGTTACTGCTTTGGGACTCCCCAATTTTATATTTGCATTGATGAGATTTTAATCAGTAATTTGAGATTTATTTTTAGGTTGCTCAACTATTTAGTTGTTTATAAAAAAAATATAAGAATTTGCCTGGAAGTGATGAAAATATAAGGTGACTTTAGAAGGTCTGAGTGACATTTAGACGGGTAAAAGTCTCCCTGGCCGTAAGAGATTTTCATTGGTTAACTACTCAGAAATGCATCCAGTTTAAAATTATTAGTTTAATCTACAAGTCTTTATATGGCTTAAATTCAGAGGGGATTTATTGACAGTATCATCTCAAGGCTGTAAACTTTGTTTTTCAAGGATGTTGTGTCTGGGTTTTTCTTTATTTAAGAATGTACATTTTAAATCTATTCATGAAAGTTTATTTTCAGTTCGGGGGCTAGGCTTTGGAATTCATTACCAATACATGTGTTGCCACTTTCACATTTTCGGAAACTTTTAAAGACCTACTTGCATGAGTATTAATATGGTTTTACAGAATTTTCAGTTGATCTTTAATTTTGTAGTTTCCTCTTTATGAGAAGAGATTGGTCTTAAATATGTAAACCGCCGAGAAGTCTGATTAATGAGTGGTATATAAGACATAACTAGCACAGCATAGCATAGCATTACTTCAGCATGTAGATCCGCAGAACACACTGTTTGAAGAAGGCATGTTGTGGTGAGCCTGAAAAATATGCATCTATTTTTGATCTTGCAATGGCAATATACACATACTTTACAAAATCTAGACATTGGGACTGACACCTGCTCCAAGGTATGTATGTCAGCTAATTCTCATTTGGACCTGGGGTTTGCAGGAGCTATTAATGGGGCAATTCTGCTCACCCTCTATGGTGTTTAAAATTGCCTAAAAAGAAATCCATAATTTAGAGTTTCCTAGCTCAGTTCCTTATTTGGCTCCCTGTGGGCATCCATTTTTATAAAATCCATGAAGTTTCTTCATAACATTACCTATCAATAAGACAGATCCACACACACCTAAAAGTGAAAATGCTGAAATTGTGTGCAAATGAAGCAGGGTTTGCAGCAGAAGTGACAGGCAAGGTAGAAAGACTGATCCCGAAGTGTCCTCAGAAGCGTACTCACCTCCAGGTCATTCATTCTGGATGCAAAGTCTCTGAAGGCCTCCTGATCCAGATTGAAGTTGTTCCTCTGTGCCATCCTGAGCTCACTGTCCTCCAGACGCCGGCGGATCTTCTGAAGCTCCATCAGCAGCCAGACCTCTTTTTCCCGACGCTTTTCTATTTCTTTGCTTTGGTCCAGCTCTTTACCCTTTGCCGCGCCCAACTGAAGGACATCCACTTTGTTTATACCTGAATCCATTTAAAGAATCCCAGACAGATTAGTAATCAAACCACAGCCTTGTGAATAAAGGAGAGGCAGTGTGCAGCAGCAGTCTTTAAAGAACAAGCAGTTTATTAAACAGTTCATCGGATGAGCAATTGGAATTATCAGGTTCCCAGTTTTCCCTTGGTATTTTATAAAAGGCTGGAGCCTTTTGTAAAATATGCAGAAGGATCCCAGCAAATACACATGTATCTGCTGGCATGTACAGGGGAAGCATCGACTTTACGAAAATAGATATAGACAAAAAGAGCAGCTTCCACATTTAAGCACTGGCACCTATATGCATAGCGACCCTATCTCACAGAACTATACATCTAAATAGTGCCAGTGAACAAGGGAAAACAGCAGGAGCATCACAAGCTGTAAATGCACCCTGTTCGACACGGCCCCAAGTGCTTCAGTTGCGCTGCCACCCACCCACTTTTGTGACATCAGGAAGGGAAACCAATGGACAGGGCGCAATTTTGGCACCCTGGCTGCCACTGTGCCCTGTGTGGCTTCAAGCCCTAGGTACAAAATATAATATGTAAACCACTTTGATTGATAAACACAGCCCCATTTCCTTTCCCTTGCTGCACATAGTTAGCTATGGCCCTGGAAGCTAGAAAAGATTTTTTAAAATTTTCAAGGCAAAGTATTAATCCTTTTGAACCCTTATACTAAGTCCTTCCAAAACAAGCAAAAAGTTGAGCTCCCTTCAAAGCAGGCGCAATGAGGGAATTAGTGAAAACGTGTGTATTTCCACTATAAAATGATAAACTAAAATGGGCTGATATGCAGCCTGCGACAGTCAGCGATTACAGAGGTGCTGACAGCCGTGGGCAGAACATGATCTAGATCAGTGGTTCCCAAACCTGGTCCTGGAGGCTCCCCCAAGCCGGTCAGGTTTTCAAGATATCCACAATGAATATTCATGAGATAGATTTGCATGTAGTAGAGGCAGTGCATGCAGGTCTCTCTCATGAATATTCATTTTGGATATCCTGAAAACCTGACTGGCTGGGGAGCCTCTAGGACTAGGTTTGGGTACCACCGACCTTGAAATTCAATGCCAGTCACCAGCACTGAATGTATTCAGCAGCCACTGAAAGTTATCTGTGCCTCAGCCGAAGTTCAGATCAGTGCTAAATAACTGGCCGGATAACATTACAAATGAGTACAAAGAATGAGAAGCATTCCAGCAACCACTCTTCAATGGCATTAGGTAGAGTGATGTACACATAAACCCTTTAGGACCTCTGACTACAGACCTTGGCCTCCATTCTGAATTGTTTGTGACGTTTCCTGAACAGTGCTGGAAGAGCCTCTCTGGTACGCAGGAAGCTGCACCACCAATGTCTGGTAATACTTCTGGGCATCTGTGAACTGCGACTGCATTTTCCGTTTGTCCTCATCGCCAAAGATCTCTGAACCCTGGCTATTCTTAAGGAAGTCTTGGTAATGGACTTCCAGATCTGTTACCACCTTCTGATAATCCTCGTACCTCATTGTTTTCAGCTGAAATCAAACAGATACAGAAATGAATGTATTAAACAGTGAGCGATAGGTACAGGCGGTTCTATATTTCAAAACAAGACTTATCTCAAGGACTATCTCCTAGTTTGAAGGAGAAATCCAATGAAATGCTGTTGTGTGAGGAGCAGTGTTTTTAAAAATTTCAACAAAACAACCATGACTAGGAAAATAAATGCTTTTCTATATCAAAAAAACATAAATGTAACAATATGAAATACATATAACACAGTATATAGTAACATAGAGGGGCATTTTCGACCGGGGCCGCCCATCTATAAAGGCGCCTATTTCCGAGGACGGCGCCGCGAAGGGGCGAGGCCAACCATATTTTCAAAAAAGATGGCCGGCCATCTTTCATTTCGATAATACTGTTGGGGCCGGCCAAATATCAGAGATGGCCGACATTGGTTTTCGCCGATAATGGAAACCGAGGCTGGCGATCTCAAACCCGGCCAAATCAAAGGCATTTGGTCATGGGAGGAGACAGCATTTGTAGTACACTGGTCCCCCTGACATGCCAGGACACCAACCAGGCACTCTAGGGGGCAGTCCTAAAAATTAAAAATAAAAATAGCTTCCAGGTGCATAGCTCCTTTACCTTGGATGCTGAGCCCCCCCAAAACCCACTCCCCACAACTATACACCACTACCATAGCCCTAAGAGGTGAAGGGGGGCACCTACATGTTGGTACGGTGGGTTTCGGGTGGGTTTTGAAGGGCTCCCATTTTCCACCACAAGTGTAACAGGTAAGGGGGGATGGGCCTGGGTCCGCCTGCCTGAAGTCCACTGCACCCACTAAAACTGCTCCAGGGACCTGTATATTGCTGCGATGGACCTGAGTATGACATCTGATACTGGCATAGAGACTGGCAAAAAAAAGTGTATAAACTTTATTTTTTTTGAGGGTGGGAGGGGGTTAGTGACCACTGGGGGTGTCAGGGGAGGTGATCCCCGATTCCCTCTGGTGGCCATCTGGTCAGTTCGGGCACTTTTTTGGAACTTGGACCTGAAAAAAAAGGGACCAAATAAAGTGGACCAAATTCTCGCCAGGGACGCCCTTCTTTTTTTCCATTATCGGCCGAGGGCGCCCATCTCTTAAGCACGCCCCAGCATGCCCCTGTCCTGCCTTTGCTACCCTTCCGACATGCCCCCGGGAACTTTGGCCGTCCCGGCGACAGAAAGCAGTTGGAGCCGGCCAAAATTGGCTTTCCATTATACCAATTTCGCCAGCTTCAGTAGATGGCCGGCCATCTCCCGATTGTGTTGGAAGATGGCCGGCGATCTCTTTCGAAAATAAGCTGGATAGTAACATAGTAGATGACGGCAGAAAAAAACCTGTACGGTCCATCCAGTCTGCCCAAGATAAACTCATATGTGCTACTTTATATGTATACCCGACCTTGATTTTTATCTGTCATTTTCAGGGCACAGACAGTAGAAGTCTACCAAGGACTAGCCCCGCCTCCCAACCACTGGCACTACCACCCAATCTCTGCTAACCTTCTGAGGATCCATTCCTTCTGAACAGGATTCCTTTATGTTTATCCCACACATTTTCTGCAATACTAGAGTGGATTGGACAGTTACTCCAGTTTGGGGAATTTGGATGTATAGAAATATTTTTTTAATGCACTGCATCATATAGCACTGATTTCTCGTGATATCTTTATAAAAGGAACCTCAACCTACCTAATGTGAAGCGACAGAGAGAAACATAGGGGAACAGGAAGAAGCAAGTTAAATAAGTGGGAAGATCATGGCACAGGGCAAGTTAACACTAGGCATGTTTAAGGAATGAGGATTTCATATGAAGCTGTAGGTGGACCAATGGTATAATGTGAGCAAATCTTCTGGGAGATGCACCTAGCACAACTTGAACGGAATGGAAGGCAGCTGTAGGAAGGTGATAAAGGAAGCTATAGGTCTGAACTATGCCTTAACCAGGAACTGAGGTCATTAGAAACCATAAGGGACAACAGGGATAACCAGATGACTCAATATTATAGAGCCAGATTCTGATTTTACTTTGCTCTATGTATAAAGAGTAAGTCCTGCTTTTAAGGAAATCAGAAAGAACAGAAGACCCTCGCACAGGTCAGAACAGCAGGCAAAACACAGCGAATGTGACAGGGATGATACAAAGAAAAAGTCCAATGGACTCAAAGTTCACATCTGTAACTTTATTCAAAGTAAAATGGACTCCACACGAGTTGTGTTTCGACCCCTAAGGCTTGCGTCAGCGAGAATGCGGCATAAAATTTTGATGCATTCTATCTGCGATCTCGGATGTAGGCGTTCCTGCTAATGTTTCACTGTGACTAGGTCTTTGTCTCCAATACCTGTTGAGCGCTGAGAAGGACTCGTGGTCCATTTTACTTTGAATAAAGTTACAGATGTGAATTCTTTGAGTCCACTGGACATTTTCTTTGCATCATCCCTGTCACCTTCACTGTGTTTTGCCTGCTTTAAGAAAATCAGACCTGCATATTCCTGCATGCATTGGGCTACGTCTAACTCAGCTGCCACAGTGAGTCCTGGAGGATCTACCAGAGTGAAGAGCAGAATGACAGAGGCATACAACCGCCAACACCACGTGTGCCAGCAATGAGGCAGGAGATTCATTTTAGGGGTCTGCAAGTCACAAAGTAGAATCTTCAATGTCATAAAAGGCTTTAACATGTAGACTGTTCTCACCAGCCAATCAAACACCGCACTGCTGTCTTGTCCATGCTGGATTCAATAGTTTGGTTTACTTTATTTGATATACCGCAGGTGGGCACTAGTGTTCACACAGAAAGGATAAGAAATTCTGAGGAAAAGGAGCACGTACCTTAGCAAGAGTCATTGCCCTAATTTTCTCAATGTCAATCATGCAGTAATGCCAGGACACCATACTCTTCATATTGATATAAAGCTGGTTCCAGAGAGCTAAAATTGCTTCGTAGTACTGTTCAATCCTACAAAAGATTGAGGCTATTAGTTTCCCTGCTGCACAGGAGCTGCTTAAGTGGGACCCCAACAAGGCCAGTGCAAGATTATTAGATGCCCTAGGCAACACCTTCAGTTTTATGCCCTGCCCCCCCCCCCCACACCCCATTCACTTTCAGGTCCCTAATCTGCCCCTCCCACAAGGCATCATGCTTTTAAATATTAAACTTTGCTGTGTTTATATATTTCTCAAATAAACAAAGAATAAGGGCAATTTCCAAAAGTCAATCAGCCAGGTAAAGGGGCCATTTGAAAATTGCCCACCTTTTCTGCAGGTAAAAGTACAGATTGATGGTTCTAGAGTTACCAGACAGCAGAAACAAAAACTGGAGTGCACAAAAGAAATAGGAACCAATTATTCTTTATTGCCAGCATATGACATGACACAGCTGTGTTGCAGCATGAACATATGTCTGAATCAGAAATCTCAAGACAATCTAAAATCATACAACATAAAATGACAATTATAAGAAAAAGCATACCAGAAAAACTAAAACATTATATAAAAAGTAAAACTTTTTGTTTCTGCTGTCTGGATTCATTCCATTCGTGGAGGTTTATCCTTCTTTTTTGTGGTTCTTACAGTTACCTCCAGATTTTATATAGGACAACCAATTTTTATTTGGGTGCGATCCTGAGATGAACACGCATCTCAATTAAATAACAAACCAATGAACGCCAAAAAACTGAATGTTAAAAAAATCCCAAATTGGATACTCCATTTCGCACCCAGATGCCAGATACAAAAATCAGACTTGACATCTTAGCAAATGAATTGCAGGTCTAAATTTAGGCTCTTCAGTTTCAAGAACCAAAACTTAAGTGGCTTTTCAACTGAAAATATAGGGTCCTAATGTAGGTGCCAAGCAATTTTTGAAAATTGGCCTCAAAATGTCTACAGCACTTCACTAGCCTTCATTAAACACTTTTGAGAGTGTAAACACATCAGCACACACGGCACACATTTTTAAAGAACAGGTCTTGAGCTCTTGAAAATGCATGACCTACTTGGTAGACAGATCCACTGCTAATGGATTTGGGGGAGGTACAATGAGACTGACAGAAGGCACCAACATGTCCAGTCCTCCAGGGCCAGTTACATGCCATTTGCTGCGTTCCGCATTGTTCTTTAAGATGCACTCATCTCCCTTATGCACAACTTTCTGTAATGAAGAGAAACATGTTATTTATTTATTTATTTCAGCAAGGTGTAAGGAGCTTCATCTTCTGGTCTTCTGTGAGTATAGAAAGTCTAGCAGCTTGATAAATAGATATGAAAAATATTATTTGGAAGTACTACATTGAGCTGCATTCTATTAAAATCAAATGGCCTATCACATTAATATACAGTAGTATATGATAGCAGAAAAAGACTATTGGACTCATTCACTCAGCCCAATTATCCTGTCCTTTCAGCCAAGATACAACAGAGTGCGACCACATGAAAGATTTCTCCTTATCCAGGATAGTCTTATTTTTGACTTCTTTTTTTGCATCTACCATCATGGTTAGAAGAACATAAAACACCTACCTCCATTTACCGCCTAATTCTATATGGAGGTGTATTTTCAAAGCACCGAGGGGGTCTTTTACTAAAGCTTAGCTCAAGTTATCAGCAGCAGGGCCCATAGGAATAAATCCCTGAGGAAGCAGTACAGGATTAGTGATTTCATAGCTGTACATTAGATGTATGTAATTATCAATGGAAAATACACTTGTGTCTATTCAATATTGTACTTCCTGGTATATTTTCTCCAACATTTCATGGGTATGGAGCTCTTACTTTGGCTGAAAAAAAACAAACTAACTCAAAACAGGAAAAAAAATACCCAATTGCCCAATCTAGTGTGCTCAATTGTGATTCTTCTGCTTTGTATAAATATGCAACCCACCATCAGCTACCCACACCCCAGGTCTATCTTTTCCTGACCCTTCAGCCTCTTTCCTACCACTACCCTCCACATTACTCTCGATGTCATGCCCTTCGCCTCCTCAGCTGGTCAGCCATTTCAGACCTTATCACCTTCCTGAAATGTAATCCAGCAGCCAGATCCCCTTCAATACACTGGCACCAAACTTTCTACCAATCCACATAGTCACCACATCCAGTGAAGTTGCTGTCCAGAATATGCACTCTCTATGCTAACTGAAGCTTATGTCACTTCATGTCAGTTACCCCAACATGATGCAGCCATACTGCCACCACTCTGTGTGGTTACCCCAATGGCTGTGTTACCACTAGTTCATGTTTCCTCAATCCCTTTATTATTCCTTATTGCCTGTGTTTTATTTCTTGCCCTTTTTGAAGTTCATTACCATTTTATCCTTAAGCTTCCATTCTGAGAGGGCATTCTAGGCAACTACCACCCTTTCTGTGGATAAAAATATTACCTCACATTGATTTAATCTCTTGGAGCTGTGTATCATGGTCACTCATTGCACAACTTCCTTTCCATGAAAAAAAAGGGTCTACTTGTGCTCGGTTATCACCATTAAGATATTCAAATATCTCTACCTTATCCTCCTATTCTCTAGGGCAGGGGTTGCAAACCTTCAAAACAGAAGAGCCATTGTACAGGTTCAAGATATTGTGAAAGCTGCAACCTATTGTAAATTAGAACACTCATGTAAATTGCCTTGCCTCTTCTTCCCCTTATCCCCAGCAGCTACTCTCACCTTCGCCCTTCCCCCATCCCTAAGCACTTCTTCAATCCCTCATCTCCAGCAGTCACCTCTCTCAATCCCAACCCTCTTCCCCAGCAGTCCCTCTCTGCCTCCCTCCCTTCAGCATCTAGCACTCACTATTTTGAGTCTCCCACCCAGACCCAGCAGTCACTCTGTCTCAATCGCTCCTCACCCCTAACAGCCATTTTTTCTCTTGCACAATTCAGCCATCATCCCCATTAGTTTCTCTCTTAATTCCCTCCTCAATCTCTCTCATTTTTCCCATTCTCAGCAGTCTGTCTCTTAATGTTCCCTTCTGCAACACTCTACTCCCCATTCACAGCATGCTCTCTTTCTGTCTCTCCTCCCTCCCTGTCTACAGCTTTCTCTCTCTTTCCCTTCCTCCTTCCCACCCATGGCAGTCACTCTCTTTCTCTCAATCCCCATCCCTGTCCTCAAAGGCACTTTCTCTCTCCCCCTCACACCTCCAGCAGCCACTCTATCTCTCAATCTCCATGGCATCATCACCAATCACTCTTATACACTTCCTCCATCCCAGGTCCAAGACAATGTTTGTTTCTCCTGAGGCCCACGTGGCCAAAGAAAGCATCTCTTTCTCCTAGTCATGGCCTGCCCAACCAAAAACAGCACCTTCTGTCTGCATGGCCAAAGAGCATGACTCCTCACCCTACCGTGACCTGCACATCCAAAAACATATCAAATCTTATACCATGTCAAACCAAAATGCTCAGAATGGTTTACATTATAAAATAACCTCCTCCCATGATCCACACAAGCCACTGATGCCAGTACTACCATCTAATGTACAGCTATGAAATCACTAATCCTGTATTGCTTCCTCAGGGATTCTAGCAGTGTTCACTTTTAGTCACCTCAGCAGCCTGTTACATTTATCTTACTTTCTCCCTAACACTGAGTATTTGATTTAAAGCCAAAATCAAGTTTCAAACAAAACTGCACACAACGCCCAGGGGTCAATGCGCATGCATAATATTGAAATAAACATCTTTTATCAAGGATTTCCTTCTGGAACATTCCACCAGCTCAGAAAAACAGGCAAGCAAAAACTTGCACAAAAGAAATTTTGCATAATTCTTAATATTTTCCACTTCTGGCCAAAGGTCCCACAGCTTTGTGCACAACTGTTTTTGCCTGTATGAATTTCTATTTCTGTGGCTTTTTTCCTTTCTGGAAGTCTCAGAAAATTAAACCCTTGGACCGAAGAGGTCTATAAAATAATGAGTGCAGTGGTATACATGAATCACTTGTTTACTCTTTCCAAAAATACTAGGACTTGAGGGCACGCAATGAAGCTAGAAAGCAGTAAATTTAAAACGAATCAAAGAAAATATTTCTTCATTCAACGTGTAATTAAACTCTGGAATTCATTGCCAAAGAATGTAGTAAAAGCAGTTAGCTTAGCAGGGATTAAGAAAGGTTTGGATGGCTTCCTAAAGGAAAAGTCCATAGACCATTATTAAAATGGACTTGGGGAAAATCCACTGTTTATTTCTAGAATAAGCAACACAAAATGTATTGTACTGTTTTGGGATCTTGCCAGGTACTTGTGACCTGGATTGGCCACTGTTGGAAACAGGATGCTGGGTTTGATGGACCTTCAGTCTGTCCCAGTATGGCAATACTTATGTACTTTTCTAAGGCCAAAGAAATTGCCTCAACTTTTCTCTCTTCAGTGCTGGCATCACCTGATGGAACTCAAAAGCCACACTGAGGTGCTCAGGAGCTGTGGATTGCTGACCCTGCTCTAGGGTATACATACTGAGACCCTTAAGTCTCACATCATACTGCTCTTGGTGCAGACCCCACACTATGGACCCTGTATACTAAGACACGCTAGTGTTTTTCACACGTGCTAAACACAAGAGAAACCCATATATTCCTTAGCGCTGCTTAGTAAACAGGGCCCTATGTTGGTTGGCTTTCCCTGGACTGCCTTTAGCATATCTCTATCCTTTCTAAACTATGGCTTCCAGAACTGAACACGGTATATTAAGTGAGGCCTCCCCAGTGACCCATACAGAGGCATCATCATCTCTTTTTTTTTGCTGCTCATAGCTCCTCTTACACACCCCAGCATCCTCCTAGCCCTGGCTCAATGGTAGGGTCAGCCCTATACACCACTCTGTTGGATTTCTCACTGTGCACTTTTTTGCATGTAATCTTAAATGCTAAGCATTAGACCACACATCAGACCACACTTCGAACTATCTCATGTTGTCTAGTCTCTCATTTGCTAGATAAGTTTTTGCAAACATGTCATTCACCAAGAAGCAATGACTAGTTTTCTACAAAAAGTAAATGTGCGAGAAGAAATTATTTAGATAGTTTGCAGAAACCTGCAGGCTTTCTCTATTAGAGTGTCTACATGTAAGTTACTTCACCTGTAGGATTTTCCCAATGAATCTCCAAAGCAAGGACAGGGACAGATTTTTCACAAGTTTTGGCTTTCTGAAGAATTGGGTATAATACCTGTTCCTGCTTGTAGTCACACAGAGCCTTCAGCACAATGGGTTTGTTGCTCCTGTAATCTGGGTTACGGGGTTTCAGCTGAACAATCTTCTTAGATTTGTTCACCAAGTTTTGCACTTGCCTCTTGTATTCAAGAATTTTCTCTCGCTCTTTCTGTTAAGCAAACAGGTAAAAACAAAATCAGTTTTGAGACCTTGGTATTAAACAAATTGAAGGCATTTTAGCCTCTGTTTTATAAGTCATAGTGCCTCATTTTCAAAGCACTTAGACTTACAAAGTTCCATAGGTTACAATGTAACTTTGTAAGTCTATGTGCATTGAAAATACGCCTCTATGTAACTTTGTAAGTCTATGCACTTTGAAAACGAGCACCTTAATACAACTTTATTTGTTTCAAAAATATCTGCACAAAGATCCAGATCAGACAACAATAAATGTGCATGTGGAGAAAATAAAGATGACAGCTAAAGAAAGGCCTTGAGGGGCAGCAGGGAGATCACTGGTTCTCCACTGCACTTTCTCCAGAGCTGATAGACTTCAGGCACTGAGAGCAGGACACCCATGAAGGTCAGCTATTGCACAGTAACCCAGAAATGTGACTAGAGAATCCAGCATGAGGAATGTTTGCCAGCAGGGGCGGACTGACCATTTGGGCAACCGGGCAGTGCCTGAGGGCCCAGAGGCTCTCGTTCCCCCCTGCTGCAGTCGCCCCCCCCAAGCCTCAGTGGGCTCTCCGCAGTCCCACCTTCAAGAGCCCTGGAGGTCTAGTGGCCTCTGCTGGGGAAGGAAAGAACAACACTCTTTCTTGCCTACTACTGCTATTCTGCCCGGTGCCCCTGTGTTTTAAAAATGGCTTCCGAGACTGCCTGCAGAAGTCTTGCGAGACTGTTGAGACCTGTGAGACCACAGTGGGAAGTCTTAGCACCCATTTTGAAAACATGACCGTGCTAGGCAGAATAGCTGTAGCGGGCAGGACAGAGTGAGGTTCTTTAATGCCCCCAAAGAAGCCACTTTACTACTAGGGCCCTTCAAGGTAGGACCAGGAAGGGCCCACTGAGACTCACAGGACTGTAGTGTGCAGGAGGGGGCAGTAGCTGCAGCAGTAGTGGGACTGTAGTGTGTGGTAGGGGGCAGCAGCCGGGGGGGGGGGGGCCCAATGACCCTTACTGCTTGGAGGCCCAGGTCACTGTCAGTCCATCCCTGTCTGCCAGTCTCCTAACTGGGATATCTGCCCAGACAGATTTTAGTAAGACAGGCTATCTAATCATGGCTCTCTCACAAACTGAGATTTAGAGATCTCTGAACATGAGGTTAAGTCAGGTGAAGGGCAATTCTATAACTGGGTGTCTGCACTTATGCGTCACTTGCATGTGTAAATGTGAAAAAAAGTGTACACTTGTGCACACAAATGGAGCCAGTATTCGGTAAGGGCATGCATACATCACATTGTGTGTAAATGCAAGGGAGGCATTCACATCGTTGGAGCATGGGAGGGAGATGGGCGGAGCTGTCATGCACACAATGTGCAGAATACTGTAAGTTATTCACGCCCTTGCCGCATTTACGCAGCAACAGCTATGCAAGGTCTATGGCTGCTGTAACTGTAAGGTGTACTGTTACCAGGTTACGCTAGTATAATACAGTCTCAATTATCCAACCTTTGCTAATCCAACCATCTGGCATATCCAACAGACCCCCCCCCCCCCCACCCAGTGACATCATCACATCGCGGTTAAGAAGTGCGAATGTTCTCTGTTTTCTGACTTCATATGCTGCTGGCTCGTGTTAATAAACAATACTATATTTTAAATACAGATACCCTATGCCTGTTCTTTATGCGTAAAGTATGTTTTCCATGCATTTCTTAAGGGGTTACCATTGTTTTCCATATTATCAGACAATGGCTCAGTCCCATTTATGTCAGATAATCGAGACTGTACTATATTCTATAATGGAACCTGGGCACTCAAATGTCAGAGAATAGGCTTTCACCCCATGGCTTCGGAGCACCTAAAAGCGGGCACACAGTTATACAACTGCCCCCTAACAGTCCAAGACTGACATTTTTAAAAATATAGTATTTGCGCTTTACCTTTTCTGTATACTAAGTTTTAACCAATAAATAGGCACCTCAAACTATTTCTTCAGTCGAGGCACATTTATAATTTGTAGGGGGATTAACTGCGATTTAAAAGGGCTACATCAAAAAGTACCATCTATTAGTCTTGATAAGATTTCATTTGAGAAACCCAACACAAAGGTATCAGGTCTGGTTAATGTTCTTTAAGACGACAGAATTTGTGAAAGTATATCTGTCAACAATGGGGTTTCCATACCTCAAAGTAGGAGCACAAAACACAAGACCCCAGGAACTGAAGACAAGCAAGCACCAGTAATGCTTCAGAAAAAGAAAGACAGAACAGCAGAAAAGGTGTTACTGAGGCAGAGCGCCATCCAGGCTGGAGGGAATGTCCAGAGGCACTGACATGGGAGTGAGGAAGTCAGGCTAAGAGGCTGGGAAAAAGAGAAAAAGCCTTCAGTTCAAAGAACAGCCAGAAGTGGAAGTAGAGGACAGAAGAAAAGCAACAAAGGTTCTGTCCATGGAAGGAGCCGCTCTCAGAAGAAAGGCCGGTTTGGTTAAGCAACAAAACCTGAGCAAAGCAGAGTGGAAAAGGTGATGCGGCCTGTCCAAAAGGGCAGTCTGGAAGGCTTTCTGAATCATTAAGATATCCTGTCCAACCACATTCCACATCTCTTTTTAGAAAATTAAGGCCCCCTTTTCCAACAATATGTTAAGCAGTTAACGCAGGAATTAGTACACAGCGCGTGCCCACATTAATATTCAAAGTAGAGGCACATGCTAATTACTGCATAACTGAGAAACACAGAAAGGAGTGGGAAATGGTCAGGAGCAGCAGCATACCACTTGTTAACTGTTAACCTAGCAGCAGGTAATGCAGTGCGGTTAACACCACCTCCATAGGTGGGGTTGAGTATCTGTGTTATCGGAAATGCAATTAACGTTTGGTTAGTTTACCCGCTCTTTACCCTCTGTCAGCTTCTCTTTTGTTGCTCCTGTATTCCCATCCGCATTCTCTCCTTTTAGCTACTCTGTACTTAATTTGTAAGATTTTTTTACTGGAACAAATTTAACCTGTTGTATTATGTAATTTTCTAGTAACTTTGTTAGCCACATTGAGCCTGCATAAGCTGGGAAAATGTGGGATACAAGTCGACCAAATAAATAAACATGCGTTATGTGTACCGTCTCCCCATTAACTGTGTGGGAAGATGCTGGGCATGCCTCCAACAATTAACAAAGGCTTTGCAGTTACCACACATTCATTTTGGCCATTAACATGCAATAGATACAAACTTTTAACACAGCTTAAGCACCTTAACAGAAGCAACCTGCAAATAAATATTTAAATGATGTTACCGAATAAAAGACCTCACTATAAGAGATTAACCCAGAGTTTCATAATCTGACTGCCATCTTCAGTGACATCACCAGTGCACATGTCACTTATTCATGAGACCTAACAAGGCTGACACTCCTCTCTCCCCCCAGTCATCTCACACAGTTGACACAGAACTACTACTACTACTACTATTTAGCATTTCTATAGCGCTACAAGGCATACACAGCGCTGTACAAACATAGAAGAAAGACAGTCCCTGCTCAAAGAGCTTACAATCTAATAGACAAAAAATAAATAAAGTAAGCAAATCAAATCAATTAATGTGAACGGGAAGGAAGAGAGGAGGGTAGGTGGAGGCGAGTGGTTACAAGTGGTTACGAGTCAAAAGCAATGTTAAAGAGGTGGGTTTTCAGTCTAGATTTAAAGGTGGCCAAGGATGGGGCAAGACGTAGGGGCTCAGGAATTGGTACCTCCAGGTCCTTGATCATATCCAGCAACCGCTGTAATGGCATGCTCTTATCACACATGTATTTCTTCCTGATACTGTCTTGCAGATTCTTTAGATAGGCTTCAGTGCTTTGGGCCTCTTCAAAAAACTAAGCAAAAGGTAGCAAACAGGAGGTTAATAAGAAATGAAATGCTACTGATACAAGCTTTTCACAAAAACAAATGTATTTTAAATGTCACTGTTATGAGGCAGCGGAGATAAGCGTTAAGAGGTGTGAGGCAGGGAATTATATGGGAAGAGAAGGGGGATGGTGGGGGGACGAACTTTGAGTTCTTATGTTATTCTCATTATTCTCAGTCAATTCAAAACGGGGGAGTGACAATATCTGACGTTTGTTCAGATTCTTGTAATCTCATCCAGGATTCAAGGCTGAGATGGCAATTTGCAGAATAGGATTTGAGAATTCTAGGAATTTTTCTTTTAACTAGAGTTTAAAGTTGACCGCTTTTAAACAGAAAACATGAAACTGAAGAATCCAGACAATAAAACAGATAAATATAACATGTTGAATTAATCTCATACTAGCACCCAACAGACATAAAGAGTTCACCTGAAAGTATGCAGGATTTTCCTTTAAATGGACATCAATACATTTGGTGATCTGAAGAATCCAGCTCCACTGGGTCTGCAAGGTATCCATATATGCCTGCAACGACACCAGGAATCAACTACAGCAACAGCTTCAATGAACCTCAAAACGTGTTTTACTTCCCCCCCCCCCCCAAATTGAAAAGAAATGATCATTTTCCTTAAACACCAAGATATTATCACTATTTGACTGCCAGAAATCTGGAAAGCATTTTCAAAATTTAGATGGCTGGAATTTTCCTACGTCCAAAATACATGAATTTGCAGCTTCATTCTTTCAACAGCATCTGAGGCAAACACAGTAGACCTGTTTATAACAAGGATTATTACTAACCACAGCCATGCCCTCTAAAGTAAGCCTTCCACTGCTGGTCCAAGCACACACATTCTGCTATAAAACAATTTACATTTTATTTTGCAACCAGCATAAAATATTACATGTACAAAACAAATCTGTCACCCAATGGTAACCCTGTTGCTTGGATTGTTGTTGGTTTGGAGAGGGGGCTGTGGTCACTAAATGTCCCTTACTAGTAACATGAGGGTCCCCTACTGAGCTATGAGGTCAGAGTGAAGTGTATTGAGCACCCCCCACCCCCCAGCGGAGGTGTTTTTTAAAGGGGTCATGGATTTGCTATACTGCTTTTTTTGTGTGGTACACCCAAAGCGGTTTACGTTTATTGTATGCAGGTACTTTCTCTGTCCCTAGTGGGCTCACAATCTAAGTTTTTGTTTTTCAAGGTGTGTCCTTCTGGAAAACATATGAGCCCACTTAGGTTCTTCTCCTTCTGTCCTATCCCAAGGATAGAGCTCCCGGGCAAGAAAGAGGGAAAGTATCTTAGGGGGTCAATTTTCAAAGCTATTTAACCTGGCAGGAGAGGCTGCTGGCTGGTTAAATCGCCTGAGTAGGGCTATCCACTGACATTCAGTGGCACTTCACTGGATAGCAAACGAAGTAGTGAGGCAAATACAAAAGAGGTTTCTCAATATTCAGGGTCCTTTATTATAGTCACAGTAGCAACATAGTAAAGACCAGACACGGCCATGTTTCAGCGTGCAAGCCTGCCTCAGGGGTCATCAGACCTGTAAATGTACGCTGATAAAGATACAAGTGAAATATATGAAAAACAGTCCTTTCTAAAAACAAATCGTTGTGCCCGTTTGTAAACCAGGCACTTCTGCTCTACTGTGCATAAACCACAAGAGGAGAGGAGCAGGCCCGCCTGGGGGGGGGAGGGGCAAGATTCCCCAGGCCCGGCCTCCAAGGGGGGGGGGGGGGGGTCTGGCCCCAGCAAGGTTTTTAGGAAACAGAAGCTTCTTCCTGCCTGCCTGCTTCCTGCTCCTGTGTGCCAGGACCTGGATAACTGCATTAACGTGATAACCCGGGTCCCGGCACAAAGGAGCAGGAGACAACAGACCAAGGGAGAAGCAAACACAGGAAGGTAAGGGGGCAGGGGCACAAGTGTGGGGGCTGGCCCTAACTCGGGTCCGGCTGTGTCTCTCGGTAGCCCTAGGTAGAAAGTTCAGATTGTGTATGGTGGCAATTATGATGAAATCTATGCAGACATCTCTTTATATAGCTTTATGGTCAAATAAAGGACAGAGGAAATAAACAAAATGAAATATGTAGAAGTCCAAAATAAACTTTAATTCAACAACACTTGAGTATGTAACAAATAAATCGCCCGATGTGGCAGCAGCATTTCGCCCACTAATAGGTTGTATCGGGGGCTTTTAATACCAGAAAGGTGTGTTTCAATGGCTCCACCAAACTGGTTAAACAAAATCTCTCCCTCTTACAGACTGCTCTGTGCCCTAAGGGAGCTGGCACTAGGGCAGAAAAAGTGCAGGCACTCTGGTTTGAGCAATTAAACCTGTGTGTTTGTGAATTTATATCATGTATCCCAATAAAGAAATTTTAAAAAGAAAAATGAATGAGAATTATTCTCTACTTTTTCATTAAATGAGAAACTCCTCTCTATAGACATCTGTGACACTATCACTGGTCCGCTCGCCTGCGACCTCCAACAAATGCTTATTAGCCCGCCGACACTGCATGGTGATGTACTGCTGACATTTTTCTTGTGTTCTAGCATTACAGGCTTGCAAAAACTCACCTCAATTTTGTCAGCTGCTGGGTGCTGATTTAGCACAAGCTGGTCGCACTCTTGTTTAAGTTTGTTGAGATCCTTTTCCTTCACCTCCAGCTGGCTCATGAGTTTCTAGAAACAGGACCACAGGATGAGCAAACACAAACATGGCAGCTACACATCTCAGGGGAGAAGTGAAAAGCGTATATTAATATCTGAAAGTTGTTCTGTGGCCTATGAGAAATAAACACAACAACCTCAGCAAACAGAATGAGCTCCTCCCTCGCCTATCTCAACTGTCCCTCCAAAGAAGAGCTGAGGCAGCACATTGGTGGGTGGTCTTGAAGAAAGTGCACTGCCACTAACTGCGCTTTATCTGTTCTCAATAATGAGGAGTTTTGTAAAAAAGGAATGACAGGCCCATTTTTTCAAAAAGTAAAATAATTACACCTCAAGATTTTACGGCAAAATCCCATTATAAAGAAACTTTCTCTTACATAGCTGGTGACATCCAAGGTAAAAGAAAACCAACAAAAGCAGCTGGAGTGAAGTCATATCTTAGACAGCTCAAATCTCTGCACCTTTCAGCAGAATTTCCCAAACATTCTCTGAGGCCCCAACAGCGAGTTGGATTTTCAGGCTATCCTCAGTGAATATGTACTAGATATTCTTAATATTCCACTTTATGCAAATGGAGAACCTAAAAATCCAACTGGCTGTAAGCTGGAAAGGATGGGTTTGGAAGCTCCACGTTGAGACCACAAACACCCCATTCTGCAGAAGATGTACTGAAGAAGCGATTCTCATGGTCTTCAAAGTGTTCGTCCTCAAACATTTGAAATACTCCTACCCAACTGGCTGGCTGGTATGCCTTGAAATACCTTACTCCAACATGATGGTACAGAAATGATAGAAAACAATATCTTTGTAAGAAGCACAGCTCTCTCTGGTCCTAACTTAAGGTTGAGCTGGTGCAAACTCACAGAGAAGGCCTCCTGTTTCCGGGTAATGTCTGTATTCCTGTCACTCCAGTCATAAAGAAGCTCTTCCTCCTCACGGTCGTTGATCCACATAATCTCTCGGGATGTGGCTTGGATGATGGCTTGAAGCTGGCGCAGCTGATCCATTCTTTCAAAGGAGGCTTTCTAATAGGACATCCAAGAACACCACAAAATGTCAAAAGAAAAGTATCTGCACCACATGCTGTAATGTTTGACAGTTAAACACGTTTCCACTTGGAGGAAAAACCATATTAAGGGGATAATTTTATAAATCATTTTCCACCTGTAAAGCCCTATTTACATATAGAAAATGGCTACCACAAAATTGCACGTGTGTATTATATGCATAAAATGTAGGAACGCCTCAACATAGCATCTACTTACATGATTTACGCATTGGTTGATTGGTCTGGACTCTGGATGATTAACAAATGGCATGCTTTTTTGCTTTATTCTTTTGATTTGATGCAATTTTGTTTTCTTTTGTTTGTTTTGTCTTGTAAACCGTTCAGACAGTGTATGATGGGTGGTATATCAAAACTGAATAAACACAGTTTGGGTGGAGTTCGTGTGGAGATGTGAGGTATGTGTGTCTTTTCACAGAGCAGTAAGCCCACGTTGGGCTTACTGCCGCTTAGTAAAAGAGCCCGTTGGGAATTTGAACTAAAACAAAAACAGCTATTATGGGAAAGGTATATGCTAGATATCATAAATTATGCTCTGGAACAATGAACCAGAAGTATCTAGTGAAAGCATCCCTTACACGTATCAACAATACATTTAAAAACATCAGTGAAAGACATGAGGATGCAGATCGGAAATCAATTCACAGGAAATGCCTGAATTGGTTGATCTAATTTGCAAGGCCAGTCGTTCACAGCCAGTGCAAAACAAGAAAGGTCGCAGTACCAAAGGGTGGGAGAGGATTTAACGAGTTGCTGTGCCATTCACTAAAAGCACTCTACATGATGTGACAGGCACTCACATAGTACAAAAACTGTTGGTGAATTTTCAAAGTTTTTTGGGCATGGTTATCAAAGTGAACTACTAGGAAGACATTATATTTTACCACTAACTCATGCTATTTTAGCACAGGTCCCATTTTATGCAGCGAATCCTCAGTTATTAAGTAGCCCATGTTGATAATTTACACCCTTAGAGGCACAGTTACTAACGTGGGCCATCGTTAAGATGTGTTATTTTATTATTAATCCCAGTTATTAGTAACTAAGGGGCCCTTTTACAAAGCAGCGGATCCCGAAACTACCACCGACCCAGTGCAGCTGCTGGCGGTAGTTCCAGCTCAAGTGTGCACTATTTCCGTTATGCCGTGAAAATATTTCTTTGTAGCGCAGCGCCAACCTGGCGGTAATTGGCTGCCTGGTTACCAATGGGTTAAGGTGGGAGCTCTTACCGCCACCTCAATGGGTGGTGGTAAGTACTCTCCACCGCATGGCCATGTGGTAACAGTTATCTTACTGCATGGTCATTTTGGGGGGGGGGAAATGTTTTCTGCTGCGGTAAAAAGGGCCCTGGCACATGGGCCCTTTTTCCTGCAGCTTAGTAAAAAGACCCCTAAGGGAGGGAATTATCAATGTGGTCTGCCATTAAAATGTGTTATTTTACCACTAACTCATGCTACTTTAGCACAGGTCCCATTTATGCAATGAGGCCTATTATTAATAACTAGAGATAAGAGTAAAATAACACATCTTATGGTAGCCCACACTGATAACTGCCCCCCCCCCCTGTATTATATAAAGCAGCATTTCAAAATGAAGCGGACACCAACAAAGGTCTCTATGCTGTAATGTATTTTTCCAGTGGCCTTAAAAAAGATTTCCCCAAACACTAGCTCTCAATTGGCTGCTGAAAACCCTCCAAAATCAAGGGTCAGAGGAAATGGTGGGTGAAAGAGGGGACATGAAATGTACAGGGCCAGATGTGGCAGACAATTTCTGCCATCTTACTTAATGCATGAAGAACCAGGAGATACATTTTTCAACTCACAGAAACAGACATTACACTCATAAAAAATGTGATGTTTAATACAACTGAAGTCCACATCCTTTCAAACTATGCGATATGCAAAATAATACTTATGCCAAATTCACCATATGAACACTGTTCATAAAATAATCAGAAGACATCAGATCATGGTAAGTGACTTGGACACTTTCAATAAACCGTCCCAAACAGATTAGACCTTCTAAAATTTAAGTTGTATTTTGCACGTACCAGTAAGCTATCGTATTCTTCTTCCAGTTGATAAATCGCACTTTTTTCACGCTAAACCAAATAAATTGCACAAAAGAAAAAAAAAGTACATTTTTAGTGCTATGCAAATGAACAGGGAGATTGCTATACTTATTTATGGTTCAAACAAAGGCTCAATTATTCTGCTGGCAGCTGTCAGTGTTTTTTTGGCTGCTGTCGGCATGATCCCCATATTTTCAATACCGGACCACGCCTGAGCACTGGCACTGAATATCAGGGCATACATGGCTGGCTAAAACCATTTAAATGGCCAGGAACAGCACCTGGCTGGTTAAATGGTACTTAGCCGGCAATCAGGCGATATTCAGCAGGAGATAGCCATCTCCCACTTAATACGATTTAACCGGCTAGCCACTTATTTTTAGCATGGGTTTGGCGGCCATCTTTGGCCGTGTGTATAATCTTTGGCCGGTTTGAACTTAACCGGCCAGCACCGAGTATCGGCTTGGCTGATTTAAGTTCAAAGCGGCCAAAAATAAACCAGATATTCAATGCTGGTCACAGGAAATGGCCTGGCATTGAATATCTGGCATTAGCCGGGCTAACTCCCACGGTCTGAATATCAATGCCTGTTTTAACTGCTGCTGAATATCTGTGATTAGCCCCAGACAAAGTGATTTAAACATCCAGGAGCCTGTCCTGGCTATTTAAATTGATTTGAATATTGACCCCATTATGTGCTCTGACACACCCTATTGCCTTGCAGGGTCATAGTCCCACCCTTCTACCATAAAATCATCAGAGTTTTAGGGATGTTCTTTTTCCAGAAATGCAAGTGAAAAATACTGCAGGACAATTCTGACCTTTCTGAGTCAAATGTTTGCAAAACTGTATATAATCATATAGGGGCAGATATAGCCTGGTGTCCTACTTGCTAAATTGTCAACCTTGATTGTATATACTGATGAAAAATGGGCCAAAGAGATCTCTACATTGAAAACATTTTCAAGTTTAATTGCAAAACCAGGACCACCCTAGGCAATCATGTTAAAATATGGAAAGTCATCTTAATGAATCTTGCTTGTATTTTATAATTATGAAACATTAATGTCCACAAAATGTTCTGTATTAAGGGAAAATCCTTGAGAAAGCAGACCCTGGGTTTCAGGGTAGAAATAGTAAGAGAAGTATTAAACAACTGCATAGTTGAACACCTGGTCTTTATCTGCCATCATTTACTATGTTACTATGCCTCCTGTTCCTGCATATCAGTAAATCCCATGTACACTCACAGCTCCCTAGTACCTAACTTAAATGGATTCTGTAAATTGAAGCTAAACATTTGGAAATTTTCAGAACAGAACTATTTTAGGACAAAGGAAACTGACACATATGTGAAAATGCAACTGCGACAAGAAAACAAAAAAAGAATTCCAGTGACAATCAGCTATCAGAAGTGGAGTATAAGAAATTGAAAGAAACTGTTTCTTTATGGGTCAGGGCATTTTTTTCTTTTTCTTGTCACATGGTGTTTGCTGATCGGTTGGCTGTTCTTTTGTTCTCTCTGTGGATTAACTTGCATACATAAAGGAATTCAAGCCTATCAGCTTCTTCTCAGAGAAAGTTGACTGTGACCCCTGAGGCAGGCGCTTTGGCGCCGAAACACGGACCGTGTCGGGTCCTTGATATTGATATGAATATTCTGAATAAACTGGTTTTTGAGATTAACTCCCTATTGGTTTTGCGCATTTGTCAGCCTCTACTTTTGCTGTTTTGCTTTGTCAGGGCATTTTATTACAGTGAACTGCTTTCTTAAGAATACTTAAATTTGAGAAAAAGAGCGCTCCGATCAAAAGTGAGTGGAAAGCAAGTTCCAACGGAAAGGACCAAGGTGGCAGAAAGCAGATTCCCGGGAGACATCCAGGTAAAGAGACTGGGGGGGAAGGAAGGGTAAGAAGGTTCAAAGTGGAAGAGCAGAGAGTATATAGGGGAGTGTAGGGGATCAAGAGGTTATTGATATAGGCAGGGGCAGATGGAAGACGGAATTTCAACACAAACATGAGAATTTTGTATTGGATACGGGATGAGACAGGTAGCCAATGTTCAGCATACAGAAGAGGTATGACATGATCAAAGTGACTTGCACCATGTAGAAGCTTTACAGTGGTTGACTGAATGAGCTGGAGACGCTTAAGGGAAGACTGGGAAAGGCCGGCATATAAAAAAATGCAGTAGTCCATGTGGGAAATTACGAGGGCAAGAAGAAGAGTGCACAGTAAAGGTGGGGAGAGAAGGGAGAGAAGAGGGTGTATGCAATGTATGGCAAAAAAAGATGAATGAATCACTGAGTCAATTTGCAGTTTGAAGGAGAGCTTGGAATTGAAGGTAATGTCAAGGATCCTGACTGTGTCACGAAAGAGCAGGGGAAGATTATTCATAAAGGGGGACAGGGGAGTGGAAATAAGGGGGTTGGGAAAGTAAATAGTCTCACATTTGGAAGCGTTCAAATCCAGTAGATGGTCATGTAACCATTGAGAAACATGAGCAAAGACAGAAGGATCGTTATGTGGGACATGGTAGAAGATCTGAATGTCATTAGCATAGCAGTAGGGTGTACAGTCTTGCTCCTGAATGATTGTAAACAAAGGAGCAAGAAAAATGTTAAAGAGTCGGGGACAGAATGGAACCTTGGGGGAATCCACAGTGAACCAGAAAGGGGAGAGAGAGAGTGATTGGAGAGATAGAGAACCAAGATAGTACTGAACCAGATATACCTAGTGAACGAAGCCTGATAGTAGAAGGGGGTGATCAATCAGATCGAATGCCAAGGAGAGGTCCAGAGAGATAATGACAGACTGGCGTTGGTCAAGAGTACAACGGATGTTATTGTAGAGAGCAAGAAGAATGTATTCTGTGCTGTGGCTGTGACAAAAACCTGCTTGAAAAACGGATGGAGTGCAAGTGAGATTTCTACGAAGGCATCTAGCTGGTGAAGAACAAGTTTCTCAAGGAACCTGAAGAACAGGAGGTTAGAAATGGGGCAGAAGTTTGAGAGGACTGCTGGGTCAAGATTAGGGTTTTTAAGGAGGGGAAAACCAGGGCATGTTTCCAAGCTGAGGGAACAGTTGCTTCTGAGAGACTATGGTGAAAGAGTGGAAGAAGAAAGGGAACAAATGCAGAGGCGTTTAACCATGAATGCAGGCCATGGATCAAGAGAGGAGGAGGCGGGATTAAGCAACTGAATAATGTGAACAAGAGAGGTCACAGTAAGAAGTTGAAAGGATGACCAAGTAGACCTCATGGAGGGTGGAGAGGAGGACAACTGAAGGGTTGGGGAGGAAGGAGGTAATGAAGTGTTGGTAGGAAAGGACAAAAGGGACTGATGTAGGGAAAAGGTTTTTGACTATCAAGCATTGGCAAGGGAAGAGAGGGGCAAGAGTGCAGGGTCATATGAAGGGGAGGCCATGGAAGAAGGTGAAAGACGATTCAATATGCCAAACAGAGCTCGGGGTGGCTAGTCACAGTGGAAATCTGATGATTGAAATAGTTACACTTAGCTTGATGAACAGCAGACTGGAACTCACGGTTATGAGTCTGAAAAATTAGAAGGGAGGAGGGAAAGCAGGATTTCTGCCATTGCCTTTCCACTCAATGAACATAGGACTTCAGCAGCTGAAGTTGTGGGGAAAACCAGGGGGATCGAACACTATGGGGACAGTGCGAGGAGAAAGGAGTGGCTTGATCAAGGAGAAGAGAGTGAAGAGAATCAACCTGTGCAGAGAGAAAAAGATCTGGAAGGGAGAGGGTAAAAGAGAAAATGGTCAGTCCATGGCAAGGGGAAGGAGGAAAGAAGTAGGAATGAGGGCAGAGGAGAGGAGGAGAAGGCAAAGTCAAGAGTGTTACCAGCAGAGTGAGTGGGTATGGTCGTGAACTGAGTAAGACCAAGACTGGAAGTAAGGGAGAGGAAAGTATCAGAGAGGGAAGAAAATGAGAGATTAAAGTTATCAGGGAGTAAAAGCAGTAAAAAAAAAAAAAAAAAGAGCAGAGCATTCATCAGTGAAGACTGAAGAGGTCCTCCAGTGACTAGGCGGAGGGAGAGGGGCTGGTAGATCAGAGCGAGGTAAAACAGACAGGAAGGGAGAACGGTATGTAGTATAATAGCATCCAAGATGTAGATAGGCTTGATGGGACAGAGGACTGACAGATACCGTAAGAGTAGATGAGTAGAAGCAGGCGACCCCCACCTCCTCATCTCACAGGGCAAGGGGTATGGCTTTGTTCATTTTAACCCACTATGTGGCTCCGGTCTATCCCAGCTCCAGGGCCCACCCTCGTTCACATTACCACACTCAGGTACAAGAGAAATTCATCATTATTCTAAAAATGTACAAGGGTAATATTTTACTTGGGGCGGGGCAGGACACCATTTACTAACAGTACATGCTAATGGTGTTAGTGCAAGGTCCATCTTATTCCTATGAGCTCTGAGGCACACAGCATGCATTAAGCATTAGTAAAGGCCTTCTTAGTAACTCTCTCCTCCCTCTCCCCCCTCATCCATGTGTACACATAAAGGAAGAAATTCTAAATGGAGCCACATAGTTTTAGAAGGAATGTGGTATGTAAATAGTGATATTCTAGTCATTTATGTGTATGAGTGGGTGCTTACTTGCATAAATGACTTCTTATAGAATACCGATTAGTAGAAAAGTACACACCATGATTTCCTAGTACACATTTTGCCAGTGGATATGCACATTGTTGGAGTTTGGGGCAGATCACAGGTAGAGCATACAGTTATGAGTGTATATTATAGAATTCTTCATATATCATTTACATGTATGCATGTTAACATCTAGGCACAGTTACTTACAACATGACTGTAGGGATGATGTAAGTGAAATGTGAATCAATGCATGCATATTTTTGACCACTTCTATAAAGAAGAGTAGGCACCTAATTATCCCTATGGAACAGGCTTAAATAGGCACTATAACCAATGCCTACAGGGGGCGCCCTGCTACAGAATTACCCTCTATATGGAGATTCTTGTTTTCTACGAAAAGTAAAGAGATGGAGATTACTGCTGGATTCAGCATGCCGAGACATTTTAGCAAGGTAAATTTCTTTACTGTGTTTTTACTTTTCCCCCCAATGGAACATTTTAAGGAGCAGTTGGTGCTGAAGAAAATCAGGGTGGGGTAACAGATATAAGATAAGCACATTTCATACTCATAAAAAAATCAAACTACCAGGTCTGCTTTGATCTTGTCCAGCTCCCATCGATATTCTGCAATGGAGTTGTGGAGCTTCCTGTGGCTGCCAATCTGCTGCTCTACCGATACTGCATCGAAACCCCAGTCCACTGTTTCCATCGCTCGCTAGGGATAAAGTTATAAAGTAAACATCAAGTCTTCCCTTTGTTTAAAACAATGCATAGATCACTAATAAGTACATAAGTAATGCCACACTGGGAAAAGACCAAGGGTCCATCCAGCCCAGCATCCTGTCCACGACAGCGGCCAATCCAGGCCAGGGGCACCTGGCAAGCTTCCCAAACGTACAAACATTCTATACATGTTATTCCCGGAATTGTGGATTTTTCCCAAGTCCATTTAGTAGCGGTTTATGGACTTGTCCTTTAGGAAACCGTCTAACCCCTTTTTAAACTCTGCCAAGCTAACCACCTTCACCACGTTCTCCGGCAACGAATTCCAGAGTTTAATTACGTCTTGGGTGAAGAAAACTTTTCTCCAATTTGTTTTAAATTTACTACACTGTAGTTTCATCACATGCCTCCTAGTCCTAGTATTTTTGGAAAGCGTGAACAGATGCTTCACATCCACCTGTTCCACTCCACTCATTATTTTATATACCTCTATCATGTCTCCCCTCAGCCGTCTCTTCTCCAAGCTGAAAAGCCCTAGCCTCCTTAGTCTTTCTTCATAGGGAAGTCGTTCCATGCCAAAAACAGATCAATTTGAGACTCTTCAAACCTGGCTACACAGAAACATCTGAGCATATATACTGGACTCATGGTAACATGCTAAAAAGGGATGGATCAACTTGAAATTTGTGAAAGGTGGCATCATTCGTCAAGATTTCGAACTTTCAAGTATATTTGACATCCATTCATAATTCAGTCATCTCAGAACAGTCTATCTCCACTTTAGATTTTGTCTTAAGATAAGTGCATTATGAATGGATATGACAGACACCCAAATGGACAGTAGCCCAGGTTGATGCTTTGCCAACTGGTATTTCTGCTCACAGGTTTCAAACCTGTGCTAATTCAAACCTGGGTACAGATTACTGACAATTATATTGCCAGCTACAACCTCGTAATGAAAGCCACTGGTTAGCATACTTACCCTACTCCAAGTCTCTCACGTGTGTAAGAAGTTCACCATTTTTACGTGAGAGACTGGGCAGCAGTACCAATATTTGGAACTAAACAAATAAGTTATGCATTTATCCCTGGATTCTATATAGCGCACCTATAGATCCATGCCAAAATCCTGGCAAATTCTATAATATCACAAGTAACTTAATTGGCTTAAGTTAATTAGCATTGATAACAGCACTTCACAAGCAATAATGAACAATAATTAGAAGTTACATGCACAACTCACTAAGCGTATTCTATAACGCACTGCATCTAACTTCTAATGTGCGCAGACAAAAAGGGGCATTTCATGGGCATTCTGAAATTTATGCGCATAGTTATAGATTATGGCCCTCTGTGCCTAAATCTACGCACCGAGATTTACGCCATATTTTTGCTGGTGTAAATGGACATGCTTAGTTTTAAGCACTGGGATATCAACTAAGCATATTCTATATATCATGCCTAAATCTAGGCGCTGCTTACAGAATATGCTTAGGCAAAAATGTTTTCCGCATGGACTTTTTAGGCGCCATATATAGAATTCTCCCCTTAGGGGTCAACTCTATAAAACAGATTTATATATATTATAATTCTATAACATCACTATTCTGTAAATACATGTATATCTCGCATGGCGTGTATTTGCAAGGTGGATATTCACAGTGACGGAACCTGAGCAGGACTCACACTTATGCACATACCTTAGAAATTACTATAAGTTATGCACATATCTCCTGGTTGCAGATAAACACTGCACATTTAAGCTAGTAAACCATAAAGGAAAGTTGGCTCCTTCCAGGTGCTTTAGAATTGCCCTTCACAAGTTAGGCCTAATTT
This sequence comes from Microcaecilia unicolor, assembly GCF_901765095.1. Taxonomy (NCBI): domain Eukaryota; kingdom Metazoa; phylum Chordata; class Amphibia; order Gymnophiona; family Siphonopidae; genus Microcaecilia; species Microcaecilia unicolor. The sequence continues at coordinate 321,890,412 of NC_044031.1, forward strand.
TAAACTTACAAGCACTGGCACTGTCATCAGTCATATGCACATTCAACAATGTTAGTTAAGCAGGCAGAACAGCTGGATTTACAGCTAAAGTGATGTGCTGGTGTTTAACTTTATACACTGGCCAGCCCCTGAGAATATTGAGCCTGATATGAATTATTAAATATGATTACCTTGACAAGAGGAGGAATTACAGAAATCAAGCGCTTTTTAGAATTACTTTGCACAAACAGCAGTGCAGAATGGCTTTATTAACATGAATCGAATATTTCTGAGCTAGGTAAGCATGTCCTCTTTAACAATTTACTGCAGACTTGTCCACTTTTATAACTACTTTGGGCAGCAGCTGAAGTAGCCAGATAATGAAATATGAGGAGGCAGATTTTAGGTAAAAGGTGGAGAGGGTGTTTCACACTTCCAAGTCAGGACATGTGAATTTTCTACAAAGCCGCCTCTTGTAAAATAGGAGCAGGGTTGCATGTTCATCCCTTCCATATCCAGAGGGAGCAGCAATTTTGGAAAACTTCACATGGAGGGGAAAAAACAAACACATGTCCCCCACCCACACAGATGTCAGAGCAGCTTTCTAAAACTGCTCACTCTGCTAAGGCCTCAATGCCAGAGTCCCCCCCCCCCCCCCCCCCCCACAGCAGCATTAACCTCTTCCGGTAGCAAAAGCTCTCCCTCCCTGACCACACCACCCCCTCCCAGCAACATAAACCCATCCCGCAGCAGGATAACCTACCCACAAGCCCCCCCCCCTCACAGCACATACCCCCTCCCAATATAGGCCCCTTGGCAGTCCAGTCCCTGCCCAGAACCAACTTCACCCCATTGGTTGTTGGAAGCTGGCATCAGTGTGGGGCTTGATCAGGGGGTATACTGGCATTACAGGGACCCCAGACCTCAGGATTTACAGCTGCCCTTACAGCAGCACTTAAGATGTGACTCGGGGCAGGTGTAAATTCCAATGTGCAGGTTTCCCCAATGCATTGTGGATTCCCTATGTGAAATGGGGAATGCATGTCTGTATTTTAGCCCTGCCCCGACCATTCCCCACAACATCTTGCCATCTGCATGTACTGACAGTTATTTCATTCCAAATGCACTCAACTTTATTGCTTTCTATGGCTTGGCGGTGGTCCAATTTGTTGAAGGATTTGAAGTTAATTGCTAGAAAACCAAACTAATTTTAAGAGAAACCTACAGTAATGTGATGCTTCTTTTCCACTATTCAAAGTACAGAAATTAAAGTTGCATTACTACTGTTTAAAAAGTTGAGGACTTAATTCAATCAACTTTGGGACTTAACAAAAATTTCTGGCAAAAACTTACTTGCTAACTGCATTCACCCTCTACTATTTAAAAAAAAAAAAAATTAGGTAAGAATGATTTCTGAACAGCTTTTTTTCCTTCCATAAACACAAAATGGAAGAAAATGATTTATATGAACAGAGATAATCTGATGTGAGAGGAATGTAACATGCTGGCTTTGAACAGAAACCCAAAGATGTTGATTTGCATGAACTTTTGGAAACATAGAGGTCCCTCCTTTGAGTGTTATCTGAAGACATCGACAGAAGAGACCTACAGCGTCTCAAAAATTTATCCACAGCGTCCTTAGGAAATTCCTATGTTGAACCAATGCACAGTATCATAACTTGTAAATCATTTTTTGTCAAGACCAGTAGGGCCACTAGAACTCTGCCTTGCAAAGAAACCAGTAGCTTTGCTTCCTGAGCATGTATCCGTACGGTCACATATTTTACATAGTTGTTTTTTCCAGCAACAAAATAATATTGTAGCATATTTAAATATTTAGGGTTTGATATTCAAAGGATATATGCTCCTAACTTTAAGAGTTGTGCTTCTAAATTGGCATCTTTGAAAAATTTACTAGGGCTGAGTGCCTAAATTTACACTCAAAATTTCATTAAACTCAAATTCAGAAGCATAAAAAATGGGTGGTAACAAGGGCTGATTTAGGGCAGGGAAAAGAAGTTCAGAGCTTAGCACTGATTTTCTGCACTGGGTTCATAAATCTAGGTAAACGAATGGCAGGCCTACATTTATAAAGTATAACATTTAAGCTCCTAAAGTAAGATGAATTTTCAGAAGAAAACTTCGGCTTCCAAGTTTGGCTGAAAGTAGTGCCCAAATTTAGAAGCATGGCTTTTTCGAATATTGGGTCCATCTATTTTTAAATGAACCACCAAGCCACACTACGTACCTTTTGCTGCCTTATGTAAGTGATGGTTTCAGTAGTGACCCGCTTGGTGTACTCATCCCAGCCGGAGCCGCTTTGAGAGGAATACCCGCCACCCTTTGAACCTTTCCGCACACGAGGCCCATGGACGGCTTTGTAAAGGGCACGCATTTGCTCGTGAAGCTGAAGGAGTCTGGAAAGAAATACAAACGCTCGGCATGTAATGCTGACACTGTATTGCTCATCTTATGTAGTCATTAGTGAGGAAAAACCATATCAGCACACTCTGGTCACAAATTTAGCAAACATCTTTCCAAATAATCAGGATAATGCTAAATCAATTTTTAGCTCACATCAATTGCGTCTGTTGATGTGTAGTCTTCAAATAAACAGTGCAATGGCAACAGACAAGACTGGGCTTCCAGTTGATAACTGCTGTAAGTGGGGTTTTGTTTTAGGGTTTTTTTTAAGTGCCAGCTGCAACTGTCCAGATAAGATGGTCAGAGCTGGTATTTACCCAGATAGTGGCAATATTATCTACTATCTGGATAACTGAGAACAGCATTTTATCTGTCCCAAGTTATCTGGACAGCAGACTGAATATTGGCGCTCTCTAGGGGGTCCTTTAACAAAGGCGCGCTGAAAAATGGCTTGTGGTAGTGTAGGCGTGGGTTTTGGGCGCACGCCGATTCATTTTTTAGCGTGCCTGTAAAAAAGGCCTTTTTAAAATTTTAGCCAAAAATGGACGTGCGGCAAAAGGAAGATTGCCACGCGTCCATTTTGGGTCTGAGACCTTACCGCCAGCCATTGACCTGGCAGTGAAGACTCATGCGGTAACTGGGTGGTAATGACCTATGTGCGCCAAATGCCACTTGGCATGCATCCGTTACGCACGCCCTAAAATAAAAAATATTTTTCAGACGCACGTATCAGACGTGCGCCACAAATGAAATTACCGCAACAGCCACACGGTAGTCAGGCGGTAACTCCATTTTGGCGCATGTGACGCTCTGAGTTTGAAAGGTTAGACTACAAAGCCTTGAGGTTATAAGAGTCAAGACTTCAGACCATCACTGGTGTTCTTTTAGCCAGATGTTCTACTATATGCCTTTTGGTATATTGTCTTAGGGGGAGGGTGTTGTATAAAATTTATATGGAAAAATATGATTAATAGTTTACGTAATCCTAAAATGCTCTGAAGTTTTGTATTGTATTCTCTTTATTTTGCATTTAATAAAAAGAAGATCTTCAAATAAATAAGCTCTGGGACCACCCTAGCTCCACCCTGGCACTATCCACATAGATCTGGACTCAGTAAACGGCACACCAAAAGTTAGGTGTCAGGAGAATTTCGCACTCGGCATTATTCTACAAATGGCGCTGCAGGCTGAGTGCTCTTTATGGACTAGCCCTTAGCTTGTATACCAGCACCCAGAGTACAGGAGTAGCCTAGTAGTTAGTGCAGCGGGCTTTGATCTTGGTGACCTGGGTTCAATTCCCACCCCAGTTCTTTGTGACTCTGGGCAAAGTCACTTAACCTTCCATTGCCCCAGGTACAAAATAAATACCTGTACATAATATGTAAACTGCTTTGACTGTAACCACAAAAAGGTGGTATATCAAGTCCCATCCCCCTTTCAGGCAACTGAAACCTGGTGTAAATCCTGGAGTTCAACTTGGACACGCAGCCCTCAATTTCTATAATACTGCGTGTAAATCTTTGGAACAGTCCTGAGCTGCTCATGCTTCTCCCATAGCCATTCCCCCTATTGGGTTGCAAGCGAGAAGACGTGGGCACAGACCTTTATAGAATCATGTGCAGGCCAGATCCACGCGCAAATACAAATTACAGTCAATTAACGTCAATAATTATTTACATCCAATTATTGACTGTTAACAGTCTGTTAAGTAATTTATTTGTGCACGGATCTCAGGATCGCATGCAGTTTTGGGAACCCAAATTTGGGCATCATTTACAGAATGTGGAGGAAAGAGCTGAGGCAGTCTGTATGGATATTCAGATTCAATATTCAGATAGTGCCTCTGAATATCCCAGTCAGCACTATTTATCCAGGTAAGCAGGTGCTTACAACATGGGTAAGTGCTTTGCAATATTGACCTGTATATCTTTAAGGGCCTATGCATCAAAGCAACACAGTCAAGCTTCCTGTACACATTTCAGACCTGCTAACTAAAGGGGGAAGTTATCAAAGTGAGCTGCTGTTAAGATGTGTTATTTTACTACTAGATCAGGTCCCACAATGAGACTTAGGGGTCCTTTTACTAAGCCACGTAGGTGCCTACGAGCGTCCAATGAGCGCCAATTTGGAACTACCGCCGGCTACCGCGTGGCCTGGGCGGTAATTTCATTTTTTATGGGCGTCCGATACGCGTGTCGGAAAATATTTTTTTTTTATTTTCCAACACACAGCGATAACTGGGCGGTAATCAGCAGTGTACGCTGATGATTACCGCCCGTTAAGTGAATGGGTGGCGGTAAGGTCTCAGACCCAAAATAGACACATCCATTTCCCCTCCCCCCCCCCCCCCCCCCCCACACACACGAAAAGGCCTTTTTTTTTTTACAGGCACGCTGAAAAATGGACCTTAGTAAAAGGACCCCCTAGTTACTAATAACTGCATTTAACAGTAAAATAACCTGTTTTAACAGTAGCTTACGTTGATAACTTCCCCCCTAAAATGGCAGGTTGATAGGATAAAATACATGTCAATATTTCAAAGATACACCCTCCGATATTCAAAGCTATTTAACTGGCCAGACACGGCCACTGACCTGTTAAATAGCATATTGGTGCCTAACCACAGATATATCTGCGGTTAGCTGATAACCAGTTACTTCGCATGACATAAGATGGTTAGGTGTGGATATCCAGCGCTTAACTGGCTATGTTCAGCGGTTAAAATAGGCAGCATAAATAGAAGGCCTATCTTTAACCGCTAAAAAGTTAACCGGTCAGCACAGAATATCAGCTTAACCGGTTAACGTTTCAGTGGTTAAAAAACCCCCGGATATTCAATTTCGGTCACCAGAAACGGCCCGGCATTGAATATCTGGGTTTAACACCAGCGGCAGACAGCAAAAGCACCACCTGCTGCCAGTTGAATAACCAGGTCCACAGTGTTTAGCAGGGTAAATTATAAGAGAAGAAAGAAATTAATCCCACCTATTACAGCTGGCAGTGATTCTGAAAGGTCAAAAGAACAGAGAGCGAGAAATGTATTTTTCTGTGTTAACTACATGGGCAGAGGCTGGGAATCCTCCAAAGGTTATTGCAGAGGCTTTGCAGTTACTGTACTTTAGTAAACGCGACCTGAAGAATTTGTAATAATTTTTGTTCATCAGACTCTTGAGAAATTCAACACATAGGAGAAGGACTGAACCAGACTTAGCTTTTACATCTCCCTTGCAAGCTATTTCTCTCAAAGAACATGGACCTTTTTTTTTTTTGCTTCTCATTTATAAAACCCTTTCCTTTTGATATCCCCCCTTACCTTTTGTGATACATGTCACATGGCTGCCCCATCTGTCTCATCTCCCTGATTATCCCCTCAATGATTTCCATCTGATCATTGGCCGTTAAAAGGCACTCCTCCAGATCCCTGTTCCGAACCAGCTGGGACCCATCTCCGTATTTCAATTCCTAGAAGAAAAGCAAAGAAACCCACACATGGGAAAGTTTTCTCCACCAGTACACTGAGATATATATATATCGACTGAGGTGCAATTAAACATTTTGGATAACACATGAAGGTATCGCAATCACCGTCAGGGGCTCATTTTCAAAGCACTTGGTTACTATGTAACTTTGTAAGTCTAAGTGCTTTGAAAATACGCCTCCACGTGTACCACAATCCACATTTAAACACCAGGGAGCTAATGCAATGATGTGCACTAGGCTTTATGCACAGGTTAGCTTGGCTTCACGGTCAATGTTAGCGGGGTGGAGCAAACAGGGCAGCTGCCGTGGGCCCCAGAGCTTCAAGGGGTCCCGCCCTGTGTTACCTTCAGTCTACGGTGGCAATCAGCAGGAGCACAAGTTGCTTGTGGTGATGACAGAACAGCAGCACACGCAGCACAAAGTCTGCGGGGGTGGCGTGATGTCAGCAGGCGGCAGCAATCAGATCACCAAGGCGCTGGCAGGCAACACAAATCAGTATGGAAGCACTGATCATGTTGCTTCAAGGAGGTGAGGAGAGGGGGCCACCAGCCAAATAAATGGACTACCGCCACTTCCCGCTGCTTGTTTCTGGCTCCGAGCAGCATGCCAGGAATTCTCAAGCATACTTGCATAAGAAGTCCTGCATGTTGCTCAGAGCCAGAAACAAACAGAGGGGAGCACCAGCAGTCCATTTATTTGGCTGGCGAGGCTCGGTATCCCTGCCAGCAAAAGTAAAGGAGTTCAGAGATGCTAAGGATGGCCCATCTCAAAGCTGCAGATTTACCACCACTGTTCTTGAGATTGAAGGCCAATGAGTGAGGTTTTTCTTGTGGGCTCCAGCCATGTCTAAAAAGCAGTTCTGGTAGATACACATTCAAAAACTGACATATACATAATACATCTTCTCATTTCCATCTTCCAAAATTCCAGACAGCAGCTGTACAGATCAGCAGGACACAAAGCAGTCCAAAACAAGTAAAGTGAGAAACACAATTTACCCAGTGGCGTACCTAGCGTACTTGACACCTGGGACCAACTGTTTTTTAACACCCCCTCCCCATGAAAAAAATCATTTTTAGCAATGCTCCTCTCCATCCAGCATCTGGTCTGCCCTTTCTCTCCCTTCCATCAGAGCATTCTGGCCCTTAGTCTGTCCCTTCCATCCATCCATCCATCCATCCATCCAGTGTGCCCTCTTTCTCTCCCATCCAGTGTTCTTGGCCCCCCTCAGTCCTTTCACATTTTAGGACCCCCCCCCCCCCCAATGCTGCTCCTACCAAACTAGTAGCAGCAGCACAGAAGCAAGCGAATACAATAAAATGTGTAAAAAAAAAAGCGCGAAGTCAGCACAGTGACAATTTAAATGAATAAATAATTAAGATTGCACCCGATGCGGGTCCTAATTACCTGGCTCTGCTGGCTGGCTAGAACGGAAGTCGAACGATGAGTCAGAAGGCTCAAGGGAGAGGGCTAGGGGTCGGCACTGAGCACCAACCTTGGGGCAGAATCGGTCCGGTCGATGATGCGGTGATGACCAGTGATCCAACATCCCTCTCCACCAAGATCCACTGATGCTACGTGCCGCTGCCACCGATGGCCCGGCAGGGATGGAATGCGAGCGCAGCCACCTGGAAGTGAAAGACCCAGGCAGCCAGTCTGGCCTGGCGGCACGGCTGCATACTGAAGACAGCAGTTGCACGAGCCAGCCCAGGACAGACAGAGGAGCGGAGCCAGCCATCAAGAGGAGAAAGAAGATGTCACTCATGCAGGCGCAGCAGCAGGAAGGCACACGCGCACTGGCGCAGGGTTCCGCAGAGCCCAGGAGGAAGGCATTGAGGGAGGGGAGTTATGTCTTGGGACAGCGACAGAGAGGAGCCACACTGACACTGGGAGGAGATGCAGTGTGAAGCGCTGCTGAAGATGAAGACAGAAGTGCAGTAATAGATAAGTTTAGTTAGGGGAAGGGTGAAGGCAGCGGCAGGGCCGGATGGGGACTGATGGAGCAGAACACCCCCCACTGATTTGCACCTGGGGCGGTCCGCCCCTACTGTCCCACCCTCGGTACACCACTGAATTTACCCCTAATTATTCAACCACCCTTAGGATTCACCTTTGGGTTTAAAAAGCAAAAGCATGTGCATGAAAGGACTGGATAAATGAATTAGAACAAAGTTTAAAGCAAATGCCCTTAATATGTAATTATTGGTAGCAATAATGAAACAGTGATAGAATATTCACAAAGCAAGCAGCCTGAGCCAACAGATTTATTTTCCACTAAACATAATTAACTTTGTATGAACTTGGCGGCTAATTGTGTGCTGAACTGGTCATTGTTGGCACATTTAGACTGCCTCTGGACTTCTGCATGAAGGTAGCACTGCCCTCATTATTTAATATTTTTCTTTTAAATAGTAGTAATAAACAATATTAAGTGCATTTTTTAAAATATATACCACTGCATGCCACAGAACAAAAGGAGCAAGTTCCCACAAACCATATTTCCCTTTGATCTAGGCACAGGAAAAGATTTTAAATGCTGCCAGGTTTCATCCTAATTCATGTTTAATATGGGATAGAAATTCATAAGTAAAATACATAAATTAGATAGAAACTCTGCATGTTGAGCACCTGATTCTTGTAACATGATGTCTGTTTTAGTGGCCCTTTAGCAGGAGAAAAAAATCTCTGCACAAATACAGCGCATGCTTGGATGTTCCTATAACCAGCCCCTCCAAATGAAACACGGATTACAATTTATAGCAAATTACTACAATACCTATGAAAAGTTATTCCGTTATCATACTTCGTCTGTGTACATCCGTATGCTGCATAAGCCGGCATGTTTGAAAATATAGGTGGGATCAAATAAAAATGGTACCAACAATAAATAACGAGAATGTGGAAGAAGTAGCTCACAAGTTCAGTTGCTTTGTTTTGAGACTCCCTATCCCCGCAGTCAGGCAGCTGAGCTCTCCCTCTCTTCCTCTGGTTCTGGCCGGCTATCTCTCCTATTTACAGTAGCGAGCCTTGGCGTGGGCAGCACTGAAGACAGCTGCTTCCAGCTGCCCTGGTTCATCTCGCTGCTTTGTCCCACTCACAGGAAGTTGAAAAGGCAGGATAAAGCAGTGGTGAGACCGGGATAGCTGGAAGCAGCTGTCTTCAGTGCTGCCCACGCTGCAGCTCACTGCTGGAAACAGGGAGGAGAGAGAGCTGGCTGGACCCAAAGGAAGGGAAGGAGAGCTCAGCTGCCTGACTGCAGGGAGAGGGAGCACAGGGAGCCCGAGGAAGTAAAAAACCTCCTGGCTGGCCACTATTGTTGGGGAGGCTGAGACAGAAATGGGGGGCCTGGGCCCTCGAGGCCCCCTGTAGCTACACCACTGGAACAAGCCACAGGGGAGGAGAAGGACAATGATGCTGAGAAGGGACCCAAGCCCAAATTTTGGAAGCCGGTTGTTAAAGTTTAACAACTGGATCCCCAAAATTGTTAACAAATGGCTCGTGCGAGCTGGCTCCAGCACACCATTGGGTGTATTGGTGGTTTAGGACCTGCTGTAATACCTACAATGCTGTCTTTTCATAGATAGGGGTGTTGCAGTTTGAGTATTGGGAGTAGGGTTATTGTGGTAATTTTGATGTACAGGTTTTGAATCTCTTTTTTTCAGGATTTTGTGTTATCTCACAAAATGTCTGGAAGTGGAAGGAAAATGTTACTGTTAGTAAGGTGACCTGACAATTGGATTTTTTTTTTTTTTTTTGCTATTGGGAGCTGTAAGGCTACATGTCTTAACACCATTGTTGAGGGAATGTAGAGTGTGTGCAGGTTTTGTTCTGAGATTCTGTCCAATCAAGTTCAGACTTCACTCCCTCATAGAAGAATATGATGAATGATTTCATTTCATTTGCAAGTTTGCATCTGAGCTTAAGAAGGCGTTTAGACAAGTTTATGGAGGAAAATGCTACAAACAATTATTAGCAGAAAGCCACTAGTAATCACTGGAAATGAATAACGATGAATGGATCTACTGGAAACATCTTAGTAATTTAAAGATTTGTCACTGTCAGGATGGTGGGCTTGATGTACCTTTGCCGTGAACTAACCTGGCACATTTTGATACTCACAAGGAAACACAGTACCTTGCTGGACAGATTGGAGAAACCAGGATGTTAAGTTTTTGAGTTCTGTATGCAACAGAGAAATTTTTTTAATAAAAGTTAAGTATAAACATTTTAAAAAATAAGAAAAGCAGTGATCTAGGAGAAAGAATGGAGTGTCAGTGCAGAAATGACCAATGGAACTATGTTGACCGTTTCTATCCATATTATCTTTGCTGGCTCATGTGATCTCACAATGTCTGCATAATAAAGTAAAAGGCAGAAATTTAAAACTGCTAAGAAATAAATACCATTATTATTCAGGAATAAAAATCTGACCTGGAAATGACTCAGTGGTGCTCAGAAAACAAATGCAGTTCAGGAAAAGGCCAAACGCTTGGAAGGTTATCCTAAATTAACTACATTTTTTTCCACCACTAAAGGCAGAAAGGGAGGAATGTGTACCTTCTGTCCCCCCAATCTCCTCTCCTTCACCTCCCCCTCCAGAGTCAACTGATAGTGGGGTAAATGAAGCTGAATCAGAAGAAGAAATTGATATAAAGCAGGATGAGTCCACAGATTTTGCAGAAACGTTGACTGATGACTGAGAACTTTGTCCTGAAAATATCACAGCCAGCCAGAGATTTGAACTAGTCCAAAGAGGTCCTAAGCAAATCCTAGATATTGAATTTCCAAAAAGAAAGGATGCTGTTCCCAGACACTTGCGAACATTTGGCTGAAGAAATGAGTGACATTGATACAAAAGATTTAAATGCTGAGATATGCTATAAACATCTTGTAAAGATGTTAAACTATATCTGTGCTGAAAAGTTATTGGACTTAAGCGTTGCATTATGGCTGCTATTGACTGTACCTGTAATCGTGAGCTCAGGAGAGAGAAGCTTCTCACGTTTAAAGTTACTGAAGAACTTCTTATGTTCAATAATGTTACAAGTTCATCTGAATGGTCTGGCTGAGATCTAAATTGAGCAAGAAATTTATCGCAAGCTGGACTTCTCTAAAATAATTGAAGATTTTGCCTCCGCAAAAGCAAGGAAGGCCTATTTTACCTCTAAGTGATTTTGTTCACATTTCTGTTTTGTACTGTTGAAGAAATCTGTTCTAATTTTTTCTACTTACAGAATAAAGGTTATTTAAAGCTGTATTATGTGTGGTAGTTGTGGAGATCAGGAGGGGGTAGGGAGGAGAGGGAATCAGAGCCCCCCCCCCCCCTCCTTAATTTCTGCCCTGGGCCCCAAAAGGTCTAAAATCGGCTCTGTTTGGATTTAACATAGAGTTCTGTGGGCATAGAACGTAAAACGCTGTGTGCAAAACCTTAGATAGACACCAGAAGAGTACGTTGTACAATGACTTTCTGTTTGGTTGTATGGTTTTACTATAGTGCAAACAGCATGGTAGAGCAGCCAGTTCAAACAGAAAGAAGAAGGGGGCAGGCACTGACTTTGGCATAAGAAGAGCCTCAAGCCTTGTGACTAATCACTTTGTTCAGTCTTGTTTACCAGAAACACCAGACATGACCCTGGAGAAAAGTGCAGACCTGACTATACTAGATCAGCAGCAAATCTCTCTGCCTCCCTTAGGGTCTGATCCTAGTTTGCTGAGCAGCCCTCTATCCCAGTGTCCTGATGCTCTGTACTCAGAAGGAAGCAAACACCTGACACTTACACCTGACTGACCCATCACTGGACGCTGCAAGCCAACTGAATTAGCCAGGACAGAAGAGAGGAGAGACAGACTGGGGGAACTTTTAAGGACAGTTATTCCTCCACATTTCTCTGCCTAGATAAAGTTAATAAATTGAAAAAAATAGATGATACCTTTTCTTGGACTAACAATACCACTTTCTGACTAGCTTTTCTTAGGTCAGAACCTTCTTCCTTAGGTTGGGAATCTCTCATGTAGGCAAGCATTCTACAGTACCAACCAAGCAAGCCACAACATCTATGTGTCACACCTTGAGCATTTCCTACACTTTGTTGTGAATTGAGGGGTCCAGAGCCCCCCAAGAAGGCTGGAGTGACCTTAAATCTGACTCCATCTCTAAATAGCACTAGTACTGGGGTAATCAAGGAGTTGTGAAGTTCTAAAAGGAATTGCCACTAAGAGAGATGTTAGGTCTAAGGAAAAGATACCAGCCTTATGACAAACTGGATTTAGATTACAAGTTATACAATGCAGTGAAAGACAGCCTGATACAGCAAAAGCATTTATACTTACAGCCTCTGATCATAAAGTGAAGTCCACAAATCATCATTTGGAATGAGGAGTTTATTTGCCAAGGTACAAGTCAAATAAGTGATTGACAACAGGCATGTACAATCAATTAGTTATAGGAATATAATAATCCAGCTGCAAACAGGTGTTAATTAGTTCCTAATCTTTTATAATTTCTTTTATCAATTAAAGGTTTTACAAGGGAAAGCAATTAGGTAATTTGTCAATTCTGCTGGACACATTGGTTTCCCTTGGAGAGAGAGAGAGTGGCAACCCTTTTCTCTCACTTACACCAGGAAATACCCTGATTTTTATAGGTGCCCTCAGGATATGGATAATATGACAGTAGATATACCTGATTGGATCTATGCTAATGTCATGGTTGTCACTGATTGGCTCATGCTAATGAGTAGCTTCTATCTTGCTAACATTGTTTTGTCTTTAGCTCGCTTGACCACAAATCTTAAGCAAGACCCTGCATCCAGCTACACCTTTCCTTTCTCACACCATGGCTGACCACAATCCTGCTCACAGGAAAGTCTCATTTCTCAACTTGTTTTTCTAACTTACATTAGAGAAAATTCCACTTTGCAACAGACACGGCTTCCATTTTGTGCTGAAATCCTCCATTTTGTTTCCATATCTATTGACCTAACTTTTCCTAATTTAGCTTATTTAGGCCTCAATCCGGGCTACAAACTAGGCCATACTTTTCCAGTAAGCTCCCAGTTATGTCAGCCATCAGATTTCTGACTCAGCCAAGGTCTGTAGTGGCCTGAGCTCTATGACTGGGCCCGCCACCATTCCAGTGGGGGGGGGGGTCTCTGGCTGTACCATAATTATACAACTTCTGAGCTTGACTAATAGTCATCACCTTCATGACTACGGGGTCTATATTCAAAGGCTCCTGCCAGGTTAAATCACTCTGACTAGGTCAATATTCAGTGGCACATTCTCCTCCCAACCCCCTCTGTTTCTGGACCCATCATGTATTTTTCTAGTCCCCTTCCTACCAGCTCCAGTCTGGTATTTTCCCCGTCTCTCTCTCATCTCTCCCTGCCCTAACCCTAACCTTGGGCTAGCTTATAACAGCTCCAGGGTTCCCCGTAGTCTGGGCATCTCTTCCCTTTCTCCCCACCACGGTCCATCTCCCTCCTTAACCCTCACCTTCCTGGTCTTCTTTAAAAATAAATTTTCTCTTCCCAAATGGGCCCCAGTGCAGCAGCCATTCTCACAAGTTGCCTGAGGCTGCTGCAAAGCTTTCCCTCTGCCGCAATCCACCCAAGCAGAAACAGGAAGTTGTATCAGAGGGGGGCGGATCGTGGCAGAGGAAAAGCTACCCTGTTCACCTCCTCCTAACATCAGCACTGGCTTTAGGTAGTGTCTTTTGACAGCTGGAAGAAGCAAACGCTGTGATTTCTTTGAAGCTGTGATATACGTTGGATATAACCTATAAAGTTTATCTCTATGGTAACTTTTCAAAATTTCTATTTTCTCCCTGAAGAAGCCCTCTTTACAGGGTGAAAGAAGATGAATCATGTTGGAGCAATTTGAAAATTGGACTACTTCAATAATCGCTCTATGGTGCGATCTCACCTTGAGTATTGCATTCAGTTCTGGTCACTGTAGCTCAAAAAGATATAGCAGAATTAGAAAAGGTTCAAAGAAGAACGATCAAAAATGATAAAGGGGATGAAATTGCTCTCATATGAGGAAAGGCTAAAGAGGTTAGGGAACTTCAGCTTGGAAAAGAGACGGCTGAGGGGGGATATGATTGAGGTCTATAAAATCCTGAGTGGTGTAGAACAGGTAGAAGTGAATCGAGTTTTTACTCTTTCAAAAACTGCAAAGACTAGGGGACACTCAATGAAGTTACATGGAAATACTTTTTAAAAAAATAGAAGGAAATATTTTTTTACTCAGTGACTAGTTAAGCTCTGTAACTCATTGCCGGAGGATATGGTAACAGCAATTAGCTTATCTGGGTTTGAAAAAGGTTTGGACAAGTGCTTGGAGGAAAAGTCCATAGTCTGCTATTGCGATGGACATGGAGGAAGCCACTGCTTGCCCTGGGGTTGGTAGCATGAAATGTTGCCATGATTTGGGTTTCTGCCAGGTACTTGTGACCTGGATTGGCCACTGTTGGAAACACGATACATGTCAAAGCAAAGAAGTTAATGAATCCTGACAGAGAGGTCGTGATAAGGGCTGATGTAGTTCAAATGAATTTCATGAAGAGCAGACAAACAGAAATGTTTTCAAATTACCCATATCAACTGCGTATAATACGTAGGTTCTGAATAGAAATTTTTTTTTAAAACCCACACTTTTCGTTGTCTGTGTCCAAAAGCCAAAATTAGAGAGTTACAACGTGTGCCACTAAATGAAGGTATAGACAAAATACACTTTGCAGAGAGCTGGTGGAAAGAATAAGAAACAGGACATTGTGATACCAGGGAACAAAGGAGAAATTCTATAACTGGGAGCCTGATAGGAGTCTATTGTGTAATGGAATGGGGAACATAGGTCCCTACGTTCCTTTACAGAATACTAGTGTAATAGTGAAAATGCACGCCTATAATAGAGCTGGCCTATGTGTGTGCACCTGAGATTCACATGTAACATATAGTATTCTATACGTTACATGAGTGTGAGTCTTGCCCATGCTTTTCTAGGCTCTGCCCATGTGATTGCCTACCTGTACAAACACATTCTAAGATATAAAAGTATTTACAGAATGGCATTTAAGAGGAATTTTGGCATTTAAGCACATATGTGCACACATTTTTATACATCATTATTCTATTGACATATGCACATAATCAGTGCATAACTCTGCATTTATTTTATAAAATTGTCCTGAAAATATATTGCAATGGTAGGGTAGATTAGATTGGTGGAAGGGTGGCACAGAATCAAGCAGGATAAAAGGTCAGCAGCAAACATGGTGCCCTCTGGAATCTCATATTCAGCCGACAGCAGGTAGCGTGTTTGCTGTCCACTCCCGGTGTTAAACCCAGATATTCAATGCCGGGCCTTATCCTGCAACCGGCACAGACTATCCGGTTTTATTTTGGCCGCTAAAAAGTTAACCATCTATGCCGATATTCAGCACTAACCAGTTAATGTTTTAGCAGTCAAAGTTGGGCCTGCTATTTAAGTGGCATATTTTGACCTCTCAACATAGCTGGTTTGGCACTAAATATCCGTACCTAACCGGCTAGCGCTTAAACCCTATTTAACCGGCCAGGAGTCATTCCTGGATGGTTAAGTAGTTTTGAATATTTTTTTTTGGGGGGGGGGGGGGGGGCTCTATAGATAGAAAATCCATGTGTGACAGGGAAGAGTATAGCAGTGAAGGCATTCTACTGATTTCCAAGGTAGGATGAAATTGGATTATGAAATGCTAACAATTAGAAAAGCAAGCTGGTGATACAACAATAATGGTGATTTCAATTGCCTCAGTACTGATCGGGTAAATGTCTCCATTAGGACATGCTTCATAGAGCAACTGGTCCTAGATCCAATGCAAAAGGAACAGTTCTCAATGAAATAGTAATAAGAGTAGAGCTGCTTGGTAACAGTGATTAAAAATGCAGTCAAATTTGACATAATCACCAGAGAGGGGATATTAAGTAAAGCTACTGAAGTAGCATTTAACTTAAAAAGGGAAACTATGATTTAAAAATAAATAAATAAAAAGGAAATTAGATAGGAAAAAACCATCTGTTGCAAGGGTTAAAACTTTGCATGAGGCATGGAGATTTCTAAAATACCATCTTGGAAGCCCAGATAAAATGTACCACATACATTAAAAAGGCTGAAGGAAGATCACATGACTGTAAGAGTAGTTAAATGGTAAAGTAAAAAAAGTTATTAAATATAAAACACCATATTTTAAAAATAGGAGACATATGCAAAGGAGGAAAACAGGGCAGAACATAAAAACTGACCAATTAGATATAAAACATTAAAAATGCAGATCAAGAAAGAATTTGAAACTTGCTATAGATCAGGGGATTTCAACCCAGTTCTCGAGACACACCCAGCCAAGTCAGATTTTTAAGATATCCACAATGAGTGTGCATGAGATAGATGCACCTACAATGGAGGAAGTGTATGAAAATTTATCTCACTGTGGATATCTTGAAAACCAGAGTGGTTGAATATGTCCCAAGGACTGGGTTGAGAACCCCTGCCATAAATGCAAAAACTAATAAAAACCTTTTCAAGTATATTAAAAGCAAAATATTTGGGAAGAAATCCACTTGACCCCTTTATGACCAAGGGTAAAAGACTCAGAAAAACTAAATTAATTCTTTGCTTCAGTCTTTAATAAGGATGAAATTGGGAAGCTACACTAGAAGTGATCTTTGAAGATGATGATTTTGAGGAACTGAAGCAATTATCAGTGAAACTGGAAGACGTAATAGAGTAACATGACCAAAAAAGGTTTACAAATGGCCAAGACCTGATGGCATTCATCACAGAATAGAAATATGAAATGTTAAATTGCAGACATTTCACTACCAATTCATAAAATCAGCCACTATGCCTAAAGACTGCTGTGGACAATATAAAGCTAATTTTTAAAAAGGATTCCAGAGGTGATCTGGGAAGCTACAACTCAGTAAGCCTAAATGTCAGGAAAAATGGAAGAAGCTATTCTCAAGAACAGAATTACTAGAGATATAGATAGATAATGAGGAGGCCATAAGGCTTCAGCAATGGGAAGTCTTGATTTACCATTTTATTGGCATTTTTTGAGAGTATAAACAAACATGCAGAGTAAGCCAGTTGGTACAGTATATCTAAATTTTCAGAAGGCATTTGACAGTCTCTCAGGAGAGACACTTCAGGAAATGAGACAATGTCCTACCATGGATTTATAAGTAGTTGAAAGAGAGAGAACAGCGACTTTGACTCAATGGCCAGTGAATAGTGAGGTGGACCGGGGATCTATTGGTGCTTTTCAACTAATTAAGAAAACAATGAGTGAGGTCATCAAATTTATAGAGAAGACAAAATTATTCAAAGCTATTAAAACTAAAAAAAACAAAATGTGAGGAATTGCAGGAGGATAATGCAAGACTGAGGAACTAGGCATCTAAATAGGAAATGAAACTTAATGTGAACAAGGTGATGCACACAGGGAAAAAATTCCTAAGTATGGGTACATAACACTAGGTTCCCTATTAGCTGCTAGTGGGAAAACACATCGAAATCCTCAACTCGAGGTGAAAAAGCAGCCAAAAAAGAAACCAGAATGTTAGCGATTATATGGAAAGCAATAGAAAGCAAAAAAAACAGAATATAATATTTATTTATTTATTTTTTGTTACATTTGTACCCCGCGCTTTCCCACTCATGGCAGGCTCAATGTGGCTTACATGGGGCAATGGAGGGTTAAGTGACTTGCCCAGAGTCACAAGGAGCTGCCTGTGCCTGAAGTGGGAATTGAATTCAGTTCCTCAGTTCCCCAGGACCAAAGTCCACCACCCTAACCACTAGGCCACTCCTCCACTCTTGCTTTTTGCCATGAACAAATATTCTGAATTAAATTTATGCACATATTTTCAAAAGAATGCAAACAAATACAAAATATTCCCCATCCCTATTCCCAGGATGGACTCCACTCAGTTTGGGTAAAGTTAGGTATATACAAGCTGCAAGCTATATGCATGTCACTTTACATGCATATCACATGTGACTTTTATAAGTACCTGCTTCCACACATGTAAGATTGCTGTATATGCTGAAATGGCTTTTAAAATTGCCCACCATAGGACAAAACAGGCAAATATGGACGTCTAAGTAAGGACATCACAAATGGACATCTATCTCACATGTATCAAGCCTGTTCTAAAACACATGTGAGATGGAGGTCCATGTCTTGGTGAAATAGAACATGAACATCCATTTTATGAAGGTGGGGAGAACAAGGGACATGGATGTTTGTAGGGAAGCATAGGAAAGTCCATTTTATAAAATGGCCCCACAGAGGGGTAGCCTAATTATTAGAGCAGTGGGTTGAGCATCAAGGGACCCAGGTTCAAATCCCATTTTAACTTCATGTTTTTCTTATTATGAGCCCTTCAGGAACAGAAAATACCTACTGTACACCATTTCAATAGCCTTCAGGCTTTCAGGTGGCTTATATATTCAGGTACAGAAGGTATTTTCAAGTAGTGGCCCAAGTTTAAAAGCATAATAAGTGTTCCTATTTACCTATTCCAAGCCAGTTATGATTTCATCAACTTCTATCAAATTCCTTCCCAGTCATTTCTTAACCTGTTTAGCCTTTCTTCATAGGGGAGCTGTTCCCTTCATCACGTTCATTGCCCTTCCCTGAACTTTTTTTTTTTTTTTTTCAGTTCTGCTGTCATTTTGAAGTGGGTGGCTAGAACTGCACACAGTACTGAAGGTGCGGTCACACCACGGATTGAAACAGAGATGATGGGATATGTCCCTTTTTATTTCCCAGCTAGAGATGAGACCCACTTTTATTTATGAGTGTTTTACCACTGATCAATTGCGCATATATCACTGCCACACAAGCCAGCCGAAATAGCAGCTGAGAGAATGTTCACTGATCTGCTCCTTTGCTACGTGTTTACAAACCAAACACACAAAGTGCACAAAAGCAAAGGCATTTAGCGAACATACAGGGATGCGAAGTCCGTGACATTACTGTGCAGCCCCGCTGTATGATAGATAAAATAGAATTTTAAATTTCCAATGCTGAAATTTCCTGTTGGTCGAGCAGCTGCAAGTTTCATGTAGGGAAGGCCACTGGGACTTTACTACTACAGTGGCAGTTTAAAAAGGGGAGAAGAAGGAAGTGAGAGCATTTAGGGGAAGACTGAAATCTTATTTTCAAATTCCATTTTTTAAATCAAAAGTCCGACACAGTAATGAGCTATATTGAGAGAGTAATTAGCCTTCACTATATTCTATCACTTTGTCTTCATCTTGGGGGACTTTGCCAGGATTACAAGCAGGCAGTGCATTTTGTCTAGCAAAAAAGGTGCCGGTACTCAAATGCCAGGCCACCCTTCAGGGGTGGAGTGATCACTGAGGGACTCACCCCACAATAGCCAGGGCCCTTGCAATCAGTCACAGAATCTATGACAAGGCAGAATTTGTATGTAGAACCTGAGCTCTTTCATTAAAATATGAGAACCATGGGACAAGTTTAGCAGACAGTGGAAAAGGTGCCGGTACTCAGTACCCCCAAGTACCCCCTCAAAAAAAGCCCTGCAAGCAGGTATCCTTTACGATATGTTTAACTCTTTTCCATTAACTACGAAATGACTAAACATTTTAATGGAAAGGATTAATGACATCTAAAAGTAACTTTTTGAGGACTGAAGCTGATCCTTGATAAAGTAGCACTAACAGCTTCCTAGCATTGAAAGAAACAGGGAAAAATATTCATTCATTTACTTTTACTTTTACATTTCAGTTCAGTACCGAGGGAACTTCAGGGCATTCTAAGAGCGCTTCTGAATGCTATTGTGCAATATTCCTACCTAGAGCAAACATTTAAAACATTTAGTATACTGACATGAAGCCATATAAGGAAATCCACTTAGGAAAGAACAATGTTTAACAGGTAGGGGTGACAGTCTAGCCTTCTACCATAATTTTGCAGAGCTTCTGAGTGGGAGCAGGACCGCAGAAGACAAACACAAACAGGAATGGTTTTCAAAGGACTGGGTTCATGAGCGGCTAGCTAACTCAAGGTGGACAAAGCGATGGGGCCGGATAGCATTACTGAAGTAACATAGGAAAGTTCTGGCGGCTCTGCTGGCTGACTTTTTCAATGCTTCTCTACAGTCAGGAGTGGTCCCAGAGGACTGCAGCAGGATAGATGTGGTCCTTTCTCCACAAAGCGAAAGTAGGAAGAGGTTGGGAACTACAGGCCAGTAAGCTTGACTTCTGTGGTAAATGAATGGAAGTGCTTTTAAATTGGAGAATAGTGATGTTTTTGGAATCCAATGGATTGCAGGACCCACGGCAGCATAGTTTCAATAGAGGCAGGTCTTGCCAGACACTACTACTACTATTATTTAGCATTTCTATAGCGCTACAAGGCATACGCAGCGCTGCACAAACATAGAAGAAAGACAGTCCCTGCTCAAAGAGCTTACAATCTAATCAGACAAATCTGATTAATTTCTTTGACTGGGTGATCTGAGAGTTGGATCGAGACAGCGCGCTAGATGTGATGTATTTATACTTTAGCAAAGCCTTTAACATGGCTCCACACAGACGACTAATAAACTGAGTGCCCTCAGTATGGGCTTTTAACTAACTGACTGGGTTAGGAACTGACAAGAGGGTAGTGGTAAATGGAGCTCATTCTGAGGAAAAGGATGTTACCAGTGGTGTGCTGCAAGGTTCAGTTCTTAGGCCAGTTCTTTTTAACAGTTTTGTAAATGATATTGCTTTAGGGCTGTTTGCCTCGTTGCGGATTATACCAAAATCGGCAATAACGTAGACAGCCCAGTTGGTATGGATAAATGAGGAAGGAACAAGCAAAGCTTGAAGAATGACCCAGAATTTTGCAGCTAAGATTTAATGTTAAAATTTATGTGCACAAAAGAGGAGCAGGACTTGGGTGCAATCGTATGTGATGATCCTAAGATGGCCAAACAGGTAGAAAAGACTATAGCAAAAGCTAGAAGGATGCTTGGGTGCATAGTGAGAAGAATGGACAGTAGGAAATAAGAGATGATGATGCCTCTGTTTAAGACTCTGGTGAGACCTCATTTAGAATATTGTGTACAATTCTGGAGACTACTCCTTCAAAAAGACATAAACAGTCAGTCCAGAGGCAACTACTAAAACGGTCAGTAGCCTTTGTCAAAAAGCATATAGGGACAGATTTAAAGATATCAATATGTATACTTTGTAAGAAAGTCAGAAGAGAGAAGATATGATAGAGTACTACTACTACTACTACTATTTAGCATTTCTATAGCGCTACAAAGCGTACGCAGCACTGCACAAACATAGAAGAAAGACAGTCCCTGCTCAAAGAGCTTACAATCTAATAGACAAAAATAAAGCAAGCAAATCAATTAATGTGTAGAGGAAAGAGGAGAGGAGGGTAGGTGGAGACGAGTGGATACAAGTGGTTACGAGTCAAAAGCAATGTTAAAGAGGTGGGCTTTCAATCTAGATTTAAAGATGGTCAAGGATGGGGCAAGACGTAGGAACTCAAGAAGTCTATTGCACGAGTAGGGTGCAGCGAGACAGAAGGAGCGAAGTCTGGAGTTGGCAGTAGTGGAGAAGGGAACAGATAAGAAGGATTTATCTCCATTGTATAAATCTACAAGATGGAAGTCTCTTTAAATTGAAAGGAAGCTCTGGAATGGAGGGAGGGGGGCACAGAATGAAGTGAAAGGGGACAGACTTAGAAGTAACCTGAAAAAATACTTCATGGAAAGAGTGGTGTTGGCGACAGAAGGAATATGAGGGTGTATGTGTCAAAGATGGATCATATGTGGGAAAGAAAATTCAGGAGAGAGAGAGGAACACCACCGGAGAGACAGTATTTTAGTTTATCCATCCATGACTCAGACAAGGTGAACTTGGGTCCATGAATGCAGCAAAACAGGGCAGCTTTTCAGGATCACTCAATGAATATTTATGAAATATATCTGCATACCTTTGTTTACTTGTATAATGTTGTTGTCCCAGAAACTCCGGAACTCCAGGACCAGAGTTCACCATCCCTGCCTTGCCCCCTCCACTTCCCCCCCCCCCCCACCCCCCCCCCACCCCCCCCCCCCCCACACACACATGCAAAATAAAGTCCTGGCTGGTGCTTAGAATTTTCTAATATTTTTCTATTCCTTCAGCTGCAAAAATAAATTAAAAAAAAAAAAGAAGGAAAATATTTTGGCAGGATGAAAGGATGGTCGGCTCTGCTTGATTTTTTTTCAGCACCTCAAGTTTTAAAGCAATCACTTAGGATGAGGCAGAAGGGAAAGCAGTGCTGCTCTGCAGGGTTATGCAGAGAAGGAGCTTGCTGGTTCTCTGTAATGGCCACAGCAGTGCACATCCTAGCCTCTTAAAAGGGAATGAATGTATGTATTGCCTGCAAGAAAAGATCTTGGGTTTAAATATGCTGATATTATCTTCCTGTGCTCCTCCTCACCTGAACCACCAGTATTTACTGGCAAAACCACAAAGAAACCGTGAACAGGGGGACCCCAGGGGAGAGAGAGGACAATGGTTACAGGTGATCACTCAAAGCTAAACATTTTGAAAAGGCTAAAGACAGCTTGTCCTCCACCATTTAAAGCCTTCCTTAAGAATACTGCTGCTGTCTCAGCAGGAGTCTTGGCTAAGCAACCCCCAAAAAAATCTCAAAAAGAGATAATTAAAAGAATGAATACTTACAAAATAAATATGGAAAGATAGCAACCTCCCTATGAGAAAAGTCTTAAGCAAAGAACAAACTGCTTTCAGCCTCTCTTAAGAATTTCCTTTAAAGTCACACCCATGGGCATATGGCTGGGAGATATTACAGGGTCAGTGTGAAATGCTTTTGTCTTGAGCAGCATGAGTCACATTCCTCAAAATAATCAACTTTTTACCTTTCTCTTTTACACCGATATATTTCATTTCTTATATTTTTAAGAACAGATGTGTCCTCATGCCAATCGTCCTTCCCATGTAAAGAGGTACTGCCTGCACAGAGGCACTGTAGTGCCTGAGGGCGTCTTTTACTAAGGCGCGATCACATTTTTAGCACGCGCTAAACATTAGAGACCCCAATGCATTCCTATGGGTGTCTCTAACATTTAGCGCGCCCACAATTTTAGTGCGTGCCAAAAACGTGAGCATGCCTTAGGAAAAGACCCTCTGAATTTTTTAAATTATTATTTATAATCAATCAGTTAATGTAACTGGGGCTGAATAAAACCTGAGCGCCAGATCTCCTGAGCCCCTGAAATTCAGTGTCAGGCACCTCCTGCCAGGCCCACAGTTTAAAGCTGCAGCTGAGGTTGACTGGGTTGGGCAGGAAAAGTGCAGAAGGTGGTGGGAAGCAGGGAAAAGGGACGGGGAGAGCAAAAACAAAGAAAGAAAACTTTTTAAAATTGTTTCTACTCCTGGTATAAACAGTGAAAGAGATCTTTCAAAGATCTGAACCAGTAATATTTCCTTAGCAATGAAGTTTAGATCAAAATGGGGAAAAAAACCTGGGGATTTTTAATAATTCTTGGTACATTAACCGCCAAGTAAATTATCAAAACAGCTTTTTTATAGCACAGCTATAACAGCAGAAAATGTAAACAGTAGGGAGGGCAGAAGGAGGACCTGCAATTTGAGTCTTGGGCCAGGACTCTGGTCCCTGGGTTGGCTGGGGTTAGCAATGCTGCGAAGGCAGCACTCACAACCCCTGAAGGGCAAGAGAGTTACAGGTAGGGCTACCATTTTGAGTCCTCTGAAAAAGAGGGCACATGCCACACCCCCGCCCGCCACGCCCACTGCCACGCCCCTTTCCCCACCCCATCACAAAGTCCCCTCCCCCGCAGCCCCCCATCACATACTCCCCTCCCCCTGTCACATGCTCCCCTCCTCTTCCTTACCATCTTCCTTGGTGATCTAGTGACGTCCAGGGATTCAAAATGGCAGGATGGGCAAGGCAGCGCTCCGGGCAGGAAAGAGGGGGCTCTTTCCTGCCCCGAAGACGTCACTAGACCACCAGGGAAGATGGTAAGGAAGGGGAGGGGAGACCCACGGTGCCGAATCTGGATCGCGCAACCGCACGCACGCCCTCCCGCACACACATTTGTCCAGAAATCCGGACAAACGTGCGTGCGGGCAAAACCCGCCGGACGCCCTGGACATGCCCTCAAAAAGAGGACATGTCCGGGGAAATCCGGAAGAATGGTAACCCTAGTCACAGGCATTATGCAGCGGCAACATAGGAACGAAGAGAAAATATAGGTAAAATCTCCAATAGTTGCAAATGAAGGGCCCTCTGCTTGCTGCAAAATTTCTTTTGCCACACCTCCCTTTCCCACCACACACATTTCTTTTTATACATATAAAATAGCTGAACATTTAAACATGTAGATTTCTGTGGCAAAACCCCTGAAGCCCTCTTGCAAACTCCTAGAGGACCTCAGGCCCCCCCTCTGTTTAAAAATCCTCCCCCCCCCCACTCAATCAGATGTGTTTCACTATGACCCCAAAGCCATTTAGCTGAGACTGGGGACTATGAAGCAAGAAGAACAGGCAACTCTTATTAATGCTCAGAATGGAATCTGTGACTTACAGGCTGGGCTATGAGCTCGGCACGTGTCAGGCTGTCTGAACAATTCTGCAACAGCTCCTGAATAGTGTTCTGACGTCTGCCCAGCGTGCTGGTTTGACTGCAAATGAGAAAAAAAAAACAACACACCAGGTAAATAAACCTTACAATACAATTAAAATCATATCACATGGTTGCTGCTTGTCAATTGCTAGAAGGATGTTAATTTGTTTGGTAACCTACTGAAATGAGCTGGTGGTTTCAGCCCTGTCATCAGGGAGACCTAGGGATTCACGTCACCTGTTCAGCACCGCAATCTGCACCCTTACTGGAAGTCTCCACAGAGAAACCAAGCAAGGAAAAGGCACAGTTGCTGGACAGTATTCTCCAATCACAGTGACCCCTCTAAGACAGCCTGAGGCATGTTAGTGGGCAGGAGACAGGGAAGCCCTGAGCTGTATTTCTTCTGCACATACATGAAGCGATCTGACCTCCAGTGAGGTCAATCCACCTCTTTTCTCCAGCGCTACAGTCACTTTTTTGCAAATGACCATTACTGCCATCTCCACTTACCAAACTGAAGATATGATCTACAAAACTATTTACATGGCCAGATTTAGCTACCTAGACTCTAAATGGTGGAACTCAACACCCAAGGCCATCAGAAGCATCAATAATTACCTACAATTCAGAAAAGAACTGAAAACACACCTTTTCAAATGTTTTTACAACTAACTACGTAAACTACAAATTCTCTAATATAACTTCTAATAGAATAACACCACTGTAACTTCACATAACTGTAAATTATAAGCCACTTGGAACCAAAACTTGGTTTTGGAAAATAGTGGGATACAAGAATGTATAAATAAATAATAATAATAATAAAATAAATCTAAGGGAGGAAGGTTATCAACGTGTGCTATCATTAAGATGTGTTATTTTATTGTTAACCCCAGTTATTAGTAACTAGATCTCAGTGTATAAAATGGGACCCAGAGGCAGACTGACCATTCAGGCAACTGGCCAGTGCCTGAGGGCCCAAAGGCTCTAGGGAGCCCAGAGGCTCTGCCCGGATGCCTGTCACACACTACAGCCCTTCCCGGTCCTACCTTTAGAAGCGTGTCACTGGTGATCTAGTGGCATCTGCAGGAGGGAACATGTTCTTTCCTGCCTGGCACTGCCGTATTTTAAAAATGGCAGCTGAAATTCCCTGCAGAAGTCTCACATGACTGTCAAGACCCACGAGACTACCACAGGAATTCTAGGTCGCCATTTTGAAAACATGGTGGCACCGGCAGGCAGAGGAATAGTGGCAGGAAAGAACATGCTCCCCCCACCCCCCGCAGAGACCACTAGACTACCAGGGCCCTTCAGGTAGGACCAGGACAGTGGAGGCATTGGCTGAGGCAGTAGGGGGGGCAGCAGCGCGCTAGTAGAGGGGGTGTTGGCCAGCAATCTAGATTGAAAGCCCACCTCTTTAACATTGCTTTTGACTCGTAACCACTTGTATCCATTCGCCTCCACCTACCCTCCTCTCCTCTTTCCTCTACACATTAATTGATTTGTTTGCTTTATTTTTTGTCTACTAGATTGTAAGCTCTTTGAGTAGGGACTGTCTTTCTTCTATGTTTGTGCAGCGCTGCGTACACTTTGTAGTGCTATAGAAATGCTAAATAGTAGTAGGAGTAGGGGGCCCAGACCACTCTCAGTCTGCCCCTGATGAGACCTGTGGTAAAATAACATGTCTTAACAACAGCCCACTCTGATAACTACCCTCTTAAAACCAGGAATCTATTACATGATGGGCTCGGGTGCACAAGGAGGAGAATCTGTTCTGTTGCAGGACCTGTGGAATGGAATTGGCTACTGGCAGCTCTCAGGAAGCAGAAAAAGGTAAAATTATGTATCATACCTAATAATTTTCTTTCCATTAATCATAGCTGATCAATCCATAGACTGGTGGGTTGTGTCCATCTACCAGCAGGTGGAGATAGAGAGCAAACTTTTGCCTCCCTATATGTAGTCATGTGCTGCCGGAAACTCCTCAGTATGTCGATATCAAAGCTCCATCCGCAGGACTCAGCACTTAGAGAATTACACCCACAAAGGGACACTCTGCCCAGCTCACCACCACCGAAACGGGGGAGGGAATTAACCCAGCTCATCCCCACACAAGTGGGGGAGGGGAATCCGTCCAGCTCATCCCCGCGGAGCGGGGGAGGGACACCACCCCGCCGATGCGGGGGGATCTGGCTTATCCTGCAACCGCAACCGCGGGAGGAGCTGACTGACCCTAACACCGCCGAAGCGGGAGGGGTACAAAGCTGCCCTACAGCCGCACGAAGCGGGAGGGAGCGCCGGCAGAATTTAAGTCTCAATCCAGCCCCGTAAAACGGAGGGGAGAGGAATGCAGCAGCTCACTGTAACACAAACTCATCTCAACTCTTGAAGAATCCAATTGAAAAAACTTGAACACGAAGTCCTCCTGAAGTAACTGAAGACTAAACTTGAACCTGAAATGCAACCAGAATATAAACAGTACAGATATCTGGGAGGGGCTATGGATTGATCAGCTATGATTAATGGAAAGAAAATTATCAGGTATGATACATAATTTTACCTTCCATATCATCATGCTGATCAATCCATAGACTGGTGGGATGTACCGAAGCAGTACTCACCCAGGGCGGGACATTGAAATCCCTGACCGCAACACTGAAGCTCCAAACCGGGCCTCCGCCCGAGCAGCCACAGTCAAGCAGTAATGCCTGGAGAAGGTATGGGCCGATGCCCAAGTTGCCGCCTTGCATATCTCTTCCAAGGAGACGGACCCGGCCTCTGCCATCGAGGCCGCCTGAGCTCTAGTGGAGTGAGCCTTCAGCTGGATAGGCGGCACCTTCCCCGCGGCCACATAAGTCGCTGCAATGGCTTCCTTGACCCATCTTGCCACTGTAGGCTTAGCAGCCTGCAGACCCTTACGAGGACCTGCAAACAGGACAAACAGATGATCCGATTTCCGGAAATCATTGGTCACTTCCATGTATCTGATGATGACTCGTCTCACATCCAGATATTTGAGAGCAGAGTATTCCTCTGGGTAGTCCTCCCTACGAAAGGAAGGGAGACAGAGCTGCTGATTCACATGGAAGCGAGAAACAATCTTGGGCAGGAAGGAAGGCACTGTGCGAATAGTCACTCCTGCCTCAGTGAACTGCAGAAAAGGCTCTCGACATGAGAGTGCCTGGAGCTCGGAAACTCTTCTGGCTGAAGAGATAGCCACCAAAAAGAGTGCTTTCAACGTTAGGTCTTTCAGAGATGCCCTCGACAAGGGTTCAAAAGGCGGCTTCTGCAAGGCTCTTAGCACCAGGTTGAGATTCCACGCAGGCACCACTGAGTGCAGAGGAGGGCACAGGTGATTAACTCCCTTGAGAAAACGTACCACATCTGGCTGCGAAGCCAGGGAAGCACCCTTCAGGCGGCCCCTGAAGCAAGCCAGAGCCGCTACCTGGACTTTAAGGGAACTGAGCGACAGGCCTTTCTCCAGACCTTCTTGCAGGAACGCCAACACTGAAGCAATTGGAGCAGTGAAGGGAGAAAGTGAGCCTGCTTCACACCACGCTGCAAAGGTACGCCAAACCCTGGCGTAAGCAGTAGAAGTAGAGCGCTTCCTCGTTCTCAGCATAGTGGCGATGACCTTGTCTGAGAAGCCCTTCCTCCTCAGACGCTGCCGCTCAATAGCCAGGCCGTAAGACCAAAGGGGGAGGGATCCTCCATCACCACGGGACCCTGATGCAACACGCCCTGCTCCACTGTCAGTCGCAGAGGGTGGTCCACTGAGAGCCTGATCAAGTCCGCATACCAGGGACGTCTGGGCCAGTCTGGACCCACCAGGATTATCCGGCCCGGATGCTTTGCCACCCGGTCTAGCACCCTGCCCAACATGGGCCAGGGCGGGAACACATAGAGAAGCTCCTGTGTCGGCCACTGTTGGAGAAGAGCATCTACTCCCAGGGATCGAGGGTCCCGTCCTCTGCTGAAAAAGCGCGGCACTTGGCAATTGGCCGATGACGCCATCAGGTCTAGGCTCGGCTGGCCCCAGCGCTTCGTGATGTCCAAGAACGCCTGAGCCGATAACTGCCACTCTCCGGGATCCAAGGTATGGCGACTGAGAAAGTCCGCCTTGACATTCATGACTCCGGCAATGTGGGTCGCTGACAGCTGCTCCAGGCTCGCTTCCGCCCACTGGCATAAATTCATGGCCTCCTTGGCTAGAGGGGCGCTCTTGGAACCTCCTTGGCGGTTGACATAGGCCACAGCCGTAGCATTGTCCGACAGGACCCTTACTGGCTTCAACGCCAGTATCGGGAGGAACTGCAATAGCGCCAACCGAATGGCTCTGAGTTCCAGGAGGTTGATAGACCACTTTGCCTCTAAAGGAGACCAGAGCCCCTGCGCTGTCCTTCCCAAACAGTGGGCTCCCCAGCCCGACAAAGAGGCGTCCGTCGTGACGACAATCCACTCCGGGGTTACAAGAGGCATGCCTGCAGACAACTTGTCTGTCTTAAGCCACCAGCTCAGCGCCTTGCGCACTGCTGGATCCAAGGGAAGGCGCACAGCATAATCCTCCGACACCGGAGTCCAGCGCTGCAGCAGAGAGTGTTGAAGTGGTCTCATATGAGCCCTGGCCCAGGGCACTACATCCATCGTGGCCGTCATAGAGCCCAATAGCTGCACATAGTCCCAAGCCCGAAGGGGAGAGGCTACTAGGAACTGGTCCACCTGAGCCTGAAGTTTGACAATCCGATTGTCCGGCAGGAACACTCTGCCCACTTGGGTGTCGAATCGAACTCCCAGATACTCCAGGGACTGAGTTGGGCGCAGCTGGCTTTTCTCCCAGTTGATGATCCACCTCAGGGAGCTCAAAAGAGCAATCACCGGGTCCACAGCTTTGCCGCACTCTGCATAAGAGGGGGCTCGGATCAACCAGTCGTCCAGATAAGGATGGACTTGTACTCCTTCCTTTCGCAGGAAGGCCGCGATGACCACCATTACTTTGGAGAAGGTCCGCGGAGCAGTAGCCAACCCGAACGGGAGGGCTCTGAACTGGAAGTGTCGGCCCAGGACTGCAAAACGCAGAAAGCGTTGATGAGGAGGCCAGATGGGAATATGCAAGTACGCTTCCTTGATGTCCAAGGATGCCAGGAACTCTCCTGCCTTCACTGCCGCTATAACAGAGCGGAGAGTCTCCATGCGAAAGTGCCGAACTTTCAAGGCCCGATTGACCCCTTTGAGGTCGAGGACAGGCCGTACAGAACCTCCTTTCTTTGGTACCACAAAGTAAATGGAGTAACATCCCTTGCCAAGCTGATTTTCTGGCACCGGAACGACCGCACCCAGGCGGATCAGATTGTCCAAGGTCTGCTGCACTGCCACAGCTTTGACCGGAGACTTGCAGGGAGAGAGTACAAACCCGTCTTTTAAGGGTCGGCAGAACTCTAGCTTGTAGCCGTCTCTGATGACTTCTAGCACCCAAGCGTCTGAAGTTACTCTGGTCCACTCGCCCAGAAACGAGGACAGGCGTCCTCCAATCTGCACTGGGCCATGGACCAAGACCCCGTCATTGGGTACGAGACCCTGGGGGAGGACCAGAGGGCGTACCTCCGGGACGGCGGTCTCTGCGAAAGGAATGCTGCTTGGGGGAGAAGTTTCTCTTGAAGGAAGAGGAGGCAGAGGAGCCCGACTTGCCCGGGCGGTACCGACGGACCTCTTGAAAACGTCCTCTGGAGTTACCGGGGCGAGCACTGGTCCGAGCCTTGGCCTCTGGTAACCTCTTGCCCTTAGACGTGCCGAGATCGGTCACAATTTTGTCCAGCTCGACCCCAAAGAGCAGCTTGCCTTTAAAAGGCAACTTAGCCAGGCGGGACTTAGAGGCGTGGTCCGCAGACCAATGCTTCAGCCATAGCCACCGCCGCGCAGAGACTGTCTGAGCCATACCTTTAGCTGAGGCTCTCAAGACATCATACAGTAAGTCTGCCAAATAAGCCAAGCCCGACTCCAGGGCCGGCCAATCAGCCCTCAAGGAAGGATCCGAGGGGGAAGCCCGCTGCACAATCGTCAGGCACGCCCTGGTCACATAGGAGCCGCAAACTGAGGCCTGCAAACTTAAAGCAGCCGCCTCGAAGGACGACCTTAAGGCCGCCTCCAATCTTCTATCTTGGGCGTCCTTTAGGGCCGTGCCACCTTCCACCGGCAATGCCGTTTTCTTAGTCACCGCAGTGATTAAAGAATCCACGGTAGGCCAAAGAAAGGCCTCCCGTTCACTTTCAGGCAAAGGATAGAGGCGGGACATAGCCCTAGCCACTTTGAGGCTCGCTTCCGGGACATCCCATTGAGCCGAAATTAAAGTGTGCATGGCATCATGCACGTGGAAGGTTCTAGGCGAGCGCTTCGTCCCCAGCATAATGGCGGAGCCAACAGGGGCTGAGGGAGAGACGTCCTCTGGAGAGGAAATCTTCAAAATGCTCATGGCCTGCATTAACAGGTTGGGCAAATCCTCTGAGCGAAAGATCCGCGCTGCAGAGGGGTCATCCGCTCCATCCGAGCGGGAATCCGTCTCCTCCAAGGAATCCCCAAAGGACCGTTGGGAGAACTCAGATACGCTGCCCTCATCTACATCAGAGGAGACAAAGTCCTCTAAGGCCTGGGAATCCACCCAAGGGCGTTTACTTCCGGGGGCCTCAACCCCTTTATCGGACAAGGGAGCAGGGGCAGCGTTTTGCATAAGGAAGGCCTGATGCAGCAGCAAAATAAACTCGGGGGAGAAACCCCCCCAGACTGTGCACTTCAGCAGCCTGGGCCACGGCCTTAGACGCACCCTCAACCGGCGCTCGCAAGAGCGGGGAAGAAACATGCTGCGCATCCAATATGGCGTCCGTCGCGACACTCCGTGAAGGAGCCGCGCGGGAAGAACGGCGCTTAACTTTAGCCGCTTTTTTGCCGTCGCCCAAATCAAGGGCGGCCATGGCATTAACGTCTCCCATCTCAAGGGCGGCCCAAGAAGAAGCTGTCCGAGCAGAGTGGCCGGCCAAGATGGCGGAGGCGAGCAGCGGGGGATGGGCGTTTATGGCGGGAAAAAACCGCCGCGCCGGAGGGAGAACCGGGACACTGACCGGCCTCCAAACTGACACCCAACAAGGGCGAATCAGACTTTAAGACCCCCGCATCCCCGCTAGAAGCGCACACGCGGTCCGGGGAGCGATTCTTCGCGCCCTCGCCCTCCAACGCCATAGGCCAAGTGGAGATCGATCGGGGAACCCCCTGCCCGCTATAAAAAGGTAAAAATTACCTGCTTCTTGCTCCAAGCTGTAACGACCTGGTGTCCCAGTGAGTAGCTGCAATAAACGTTTAAATAAACGTCGAAATAAACGCCTTTAAGGACGTCCAAAATTTTTTTTTTTTTTTAACGGAGCCAGCGGGAGGGGGGAGAAAAGGAGGGACCTGGCACCACCAGGTTTGCACTTGCTCAAGAAGAGCCCTCAACCCCAGGTACTCAACAAAACCTAAAAATTAGGCTTGGAGACC
Organism: Microcaecilia unicolor; assembly: GCF_901765095.1. Lineage (NCBI taxonomy): Eukaryota > Metazoa > Chordata > Amphibia > Gymnophiona > Siphonopidae > Microcaecilia > Microcaecilia unicolor. The sequence goes on from NC_044031.1 coordinate 321,922,480, forward strand.
TAGCCAGAGCTGCTGCTGTGTGTGACCACCACCTGCTGAGATAGAGAACATACTGAGGAGTTTCTGGCAGCACATGACTACATATAGGGAGGCAAAAGTTTGCTCTCTATCTCCACCTGCTGGTAGATGGACACAACCCACCAGTCTATGGATTGATCAGCATGATGATATGGAATTCTGCATTGTTTAAGAAATTGTTGAAACACCATTTGTTAGCACAGGCAGGTTTGTGAAGGGCTTTTCTGGTTGATTGTACTGCTGTGCTTGACTTTGTTTTATAGGTATTATTATATATGTTTATTTGTATTCTGTTCTGGATAAGAGCGGAATATAAAATTGTAGTCAAATGAAATGAAAAATGGATTGATATAAAACACAAATGAGCACTGGTCTTTAGAGAAATGCCTTTTCAATAATTTCAGGATAGTTTCAAGACTTTTTAATTCTAATTTGCAAAGATGATTAGGAGCCCAGCACTGCCTTTTCGGGGTCATATACTAACAGCTAACAAGCACTAATACCGTCAACCTGTGTTATTTGCTAGAGGATCTTTTATATAAATGTGCCCTGCAGCAAACAGCACTCATTAATACAAGTCACCTATTAGAAGGGATGTGCATTTGTTAATGCACACTCAGTTCAGTAATGTACCTTTAGAATTTGAATGTATGCTAATTAGTACAGCTTAAATCAATTTAGTACATGCTAAAAATTCCCTATTAAAACAAATGTGTGAAACTAACTGAAAAAAAAAACACCCAAAAATCAGGAATAGTTTGTGAAGAAAACAAACACTAACCACATTTTTCATGCTTGTGCACATCTGGAACTGTTAGTAAATGGCCCCTTTAATGAGCAATGACAAATATAGGTTCTACTGTGATTGTAATGGGCCTGATATTCATCCCGTAGCAGTAAGCAGCTAGAAAGCTGCTTCCAGCCCTGAGGTGAACTATTGATTTATTTACCGCCTTTTGAAGGAATTCACTTAAGGTGGTGTATAGCAAGCAAAAGTCAAAATAAGCAATAGACAATTATAACAGTAAAAATATTCAAACAACAATACAAAGTATGGCACAGTATGCTACATTACAATGTCAACATACTACGCAATAAAACATTTTAATATACAGCATAGGGTGTAAGCAAAGATGGAACATATAGATAGATAAGACAGAATAACAGGAGTAAGAAAATTGCAAATGAAGTCAGAAAGGTGCTTGAATACTCTCTTAGGTAGGGTAGGAGTGGATAAACATGTCCTGCTAGAGTAAGTGCAGCTGGTGTCGCTCCTTGTGTGTGTGCATGACTAGCAAGTTAGTTACTTCTTCCATTAAAGACCTAGTTGTGGTTAAGGATACTTCTTGGGAGGACCTTAGTGATCTTGGAGGTGTGTAGCGGGAGATCTTGTTCTTCACATACTCTGGGCCATTTCCTTTAAGGGCCTTGACGATCAGAGTTTTAAATTTAGCCCTGTATTGTACAGGTAGCCAGTGAAGTTTTTGCAAAAATGGTGTGATGTGGTCACATCACTTACAACCTTCTATTCATGCTGCAGCATTCTGAATCAATAATCAAACCATTGTGGAGAGCATTACAGTAATCCAGTCTTGATGCTATTATGGAATGTGCAACTGAGACATGACTTGCCTTCTCAATGTAAGAAGAGAGGCAGTGTAGTTGTCGCAAGTGATAGAAGCAGCTCTTGAAGGTTGTTTGAATTTGGAGGATCAGAGTTAAGTGTTGAATCTAGCTGTATTCCAATGTTCCTGACTTGTGATTTGAGGGGGAGTTCATTTTTCCCCAAAGAGATTTTGATGTCAGGTATGTGCCCACTTGTGTTAGGGACCCATAGAAACTCGGTTTTACTTGGGTTCAGGCAAAGTTTTGTTATTTTTAGCCCATTCTTGAATTGATGTTAGACAGGTAGTCAGTTTATTCAGGGCTGTGGGTAAGTCAGGTTCACTGGGTATGAGTAGCTGCACGTCATCCGCACAGATGTAGAACCGAGTGTGTCCATCCACTGAATCAGCCTGGCTAGTGGTTTCAGGTAGATATTGAACAGAATAGGTGACAGAATCAATCTATGTGGTACCCCACAGGTCAATGCCATCCCTTAAGCATAGTATATTATTGAAGTCCCTTTGGGGTATCTGGCTTGCTCCCACATGCCGCTGAAATCAGAATCCTCATAGTTCCCTTTTGCTTCCTCTAGAAGGAAATTCAGATTTTTCGCCTGGTCAAGATAGAGTAGTATTTGCTAAATGGCAAGCTAAAGAGGTCAGTCTTCTGAAACACTGTATGCAACATGATGACCATTTACATTCCCTACAAACACTGACACAAAGACTGGGAACTTATCCAGGAGATACCTTTGCATATCATCAGTTGCAACCATTATGTTTACTCCTTACCTTTGGACTCACTTTCAGTTGATTTAATTACACGTTTATGGGAGGTATTTAATCCTCAAAACCCCAAACCATCATCAATGTCCTTGCTACACAAATTCCTGTTAAAATTTGGACATTCTAACTCGTATAATGGTTTGAAAAGTAGATGGGAATAATGTAATCTTGTCAATGATGAATTTCAGTGTAACAAAAAACAAAAGCTGGTGGACAGACAGGTTGAGTAAGAAGAGGGATTCTTTTTATTAAAGCAGTACCTAAATATGCAGACCAAGAATGAACATCAAAGAGGAATGTTTTTAAAGTGGTCTGTCTCTCGTTGCTGAGTGGGTAAGTTTATCTGAAAAATCTTCTCTTGCCCCACTCCCTCACCCGCCATGACAGGGGAAAATTTCAAGCTGTTCACATTGATGACTTTGCACTAATTTCAACATGAAAGTACAAATGTACCTTCACAGTGAAAATGTTAGGGATACAATATACAAGCAACCGCTTGCACTAACTCTCTGTGCAGCTAGAGTATGAAAACACAACCTACATCTGATCAGATAGCTAATATGCTCTTCACCCGCTGAAACTTGTTCCTGATAAGAAACAGGTCCAATTTTTCTGTTTCAAGAGGATTCATATTTAAAAGAAAAAAAGAATCAATCTGTGACTGTTTAATGGAACAACCCATTGCTTATTCACTGCATGAGAAATCTTTAACACAACAATCAACTAGTCAAGCAACATATCTGATTGAGAGTCGCCGCCTGCCTCACACTCTCTTAGCCCTGACCACCTCAGCACATTCCCAGCAAAAGGGAGTGTCAAGTCTCATTCTGGAAGTATGGTTATTAGATCCTGCTGCAAGATAAGCCAGAACTGGTTGAGTATATGGGTGGAGTAAATCACACTGGAAACTCTTACAAGTTGTAAGGGAGTTTCCTTCTTATGTGCGGAACGCATAAAGCAAGCCAAAAGGATGGAGCTGATTCAAAACCATTACCAACGCTCAGTAAAATGACTCCTTACTTTCTTAAGTTGTTCAAAGGATCCTAGAATTTTGGAGGGACTCTAGGCTGTGCTCAAAAGCAGTGGAGCACAACAGGCTGTTTTAGCTGTATTAAAGCCCTGGGGCATGGGCACAACCCACATTCATCCAGATCAGGCTTCAGTAAGCAGTGCAATATCTTCTGGCTAACCACACCCTAACCTGAAAGCTTCAGAGCTCAGGCAATCATTTGGAAAGCAATGCTTACTACAATAACATAAAGCTAGTGATAGAGACACAAAGAATGACTCCAGCCCAGTACTGCAAACAGAATTGCTTTATAATCTCCATCTTAAGTTTTCAGCTGACAGTTTTTGTGTATGTATGAACAGTAAATCTTGCCTTTTCTTTCCACCTTTCACATGATTTTGGTGATGGAACGGCAAGATCTTCAAAGTCAGTAAACCCATTTGGAGAAATTGTTCTCAGCAAACTGAGATGTGAACTGTTATGTGCTGTTGAGTCAGTGTCAACTCATGGCAATCCTATGGACAGATGTTATACATATTACAGTCTAAGTCCATTTGAGCTTCCAAGAAAAGCTTAAGTTTGATCTTCTCCAGTACTGACTGATTTGTTCTTCAGGCGGTATACGACTATCAAAAATACTATAGTTTGGAAAAGTCAAACACAGATACAACTCTGCTCTTGAAGATCATTTCTAGGTCCTTCATAGCTGTTTTGCTAAGAGCAGGGGGGGGGGGCTTTTACTAAGGTGCGGGAGGGCTAGCGCGCAGGTAGTATGCATCAAATCAGCACTACCACTGGTCTAGCATGTGCGCCTACTGGTAATTCTGAGTTTGGTGTGCGCCGAATCCCATGGTAGAAAATAATTTTCCTATTTTCTACTTGCTAGAGGCGATCCTGGCGATAATCAGCAGTTGGCACGCGCTGCATGGTTACCGGGTGGGTAGCGCCTGAGCCCTTACTGCTAAATCAATGGGTGGGAGTAAGGGCTCAGGCTGGAAATAGGTGCATGCTTGTTTTAATTGCAGCATATGCCCATTTCCTGGCCCATTAAAAAAAGCCCTTTTTCCTAGTTGCAGTAAAAAAATGGCCCAGCGGGCGCCCAAATCACGCTTGTCTTGATTGCTTGTTTCATTATTAGTTATTGATCCAAGCAGATTAAAGTTGTCTACTGTTTCTCTATCAATGATGAAATTATTGATTTTACCAGTTCTCAGTCCTATTTCGAGACTCTGCTCCATGATCCTTATAATCAGATGTTTCAGATCGTGTTCACTTTCAGCCAGTAATATAGTATTATTAGCATAGTAAATGTTGTTGATGAGTCTTCCACCAGTTTTCCACTTCGGGTATCTTCGTATATTCCTGCTTCTCTGATGAGTTGCTCTTCACAACTGATAAAGGAAAAGTATGCAACATTGACGTACGCCGCTGCTAATTTTAAACTATTCTGTTTCTCCTTGGTCCATTCAAATTGTTGCTTCATTGTTATAAAAAGTTGTGCATGAGAACGATCAGGTGTTCTGGTACACCCATGCTTCTTAATATGACCCAGAATTTCTTGTGATTTATGCAAAGACCTTGCTATAGTCAATGAAACACACAGATATTGTTTTAGTATATTTTTAAAAATCTTTTCAAGGATCTATCTCACATCTGTAACGATGTTTCTTGTTCCTCGCCCTTTTCTAAACCCTGTTTACACTTCAGGCAGTTCTTGTTACAGGCATGATTGTAAGTCTCCACTGAATGATCTTGAATAGAATCTATCTGGGATGTAGGATCAGACAGATTATGTGGCAAATTCTACAATCAGTCAGATCACTTTTCATCAGTACTGGTATAAACAGATTTTATTTGTAGCATTTGTATCCCACATTTTCCCACCTATTTGCAGGCTCAATGTGGCTTACAATTGTTCTGTAATGGTGATCACCAATTCCAGAAAAATAGAAATACATAGTTAAAATATGGAGGTGACAGACTGGAATTATGGTAGTCAAATAAATAAAGTTCATTTTCATAATAAGAAATAAAAGATAATTGGATAAAACTTCAACCGTAGTAGATTAGACTTGAACAATCAGGAATAAAGAGTTACGTTATGTGTAGTTCTGGTGCATTTTCTTCCAGTTAGTCACCCATGATGCAGTATCACAAATAATCCCCATTACATGCGCATTTTTGAAGACATTTGTTAGAACATGGATGGAGTTGATATTTGTGTCTGTTTTATGACTGATGATTTACGATCTGCTTTTGATTGTGCGTTAGTTTTATTGTTTGGATTTTATTGTATATGTTGCTGTGTAATCTGCCTAGTTGTAGGCGGAATAGAAATATATTCTCTCTCTCTCACATATATATATATATATATATATATATATATATATATTGTGTGAATGAGTCACAGCATTAGTTCATTTCCACTGGACTAAAGTCCACATTACACTAAAGCTATCAAGGACCTGCAATAAATCTGTGGTCAAGTTAATGTCTTTATTTCAACAATTCTTCAGTAAATATGGGACTTCCTATTACTCTTTCAGGATTTGAGGGCAAAGAGGGGTCTCTTTGTTGGCTCCAGTGTTTTTCTTTCTAGCACCGCCAACGCCTCTCCTCCCCCTCTCACCATTCTTCCTATTCATTCCAATTCCCACTCCCAACTGATGCCCTCTGCCGTCCCCTCACATCCCGAGTACCTTCTCAAATACACACCCACATCTGGCATCAACTCCTTTCTCACATACACTTCCAATGTCAATCCTATCTCTCTCACACACAGACACTGAGCACATCTTCTCTCGATATCCCCCATGCTGATGGCCTCTAACTTCCCCTCATTCATTCCCTCTCATATACCCCAAACAATTCAATCTATGCCCTTTTTTGACTTTCATTCTACCAGTTGATCCCCTACTATCCCCCCCTCTCACATACTTCTCAAATCACTACTAATCCCCTATCTTACCTTCCACAATGCTTCCTCCTGCTACCCAATGCTTGTGTCCTGTGCAGGTCTCAGGGCTTCTGCCACTATTTTTACAGCACACTAATCTCAGTCTACAGACTCACAGGGCCTTTCATGGCTACCACAACACCAAGGCCCCCACTGCTGCTGACGCCCCCAAATCCCTTGCTGTCATTGCCCACTACCAGCACACCTTGTGTGGCCTTTCCCAGTGTGAACACTGTCATTACCAATGTGGCCTGCCACTCCAGTGAAACAAGACCACCTTGCCATTACTCACTCTCCCTGCTGCGCATTACCAGTGCTCCTGCCTTCAATGTAGTCCAGTCTGGTACCACAACCTTGCAATCCAATGCAGAGCAAAACTGAAGCTTGACTACATGCAAAAGCATGTTCAAGACAGTCAAAAACTTTACTGTAACAAAAGATACTGATACCTTGTGGACACAGCTAATATTGCAGCCTCTCACGTTTCCCTGACAACAAGTATATTAGCCCTCCATCACATCTCTATATAATAATTGGTCAATCTGCCTCCCTGGATGGCTGGGTTCGTAACCGTATGGAAATGACGTATACGTAATCAACTCGCTTCCAGCCTTCCCTTCCCTCTCAGTGACCTGCCCTCGTGGAAAGAGGAAATTATGTCAGAGGAGGGTGGGACACTGAGAGAGAAGGAAAGGGAAGGCTGGAGGCGAGCTGAGCCTGCCGCTTTCACAGACGCCGATGCGACTTCAGGTAAAATAAATGTTTTAAAGGAAGGGCAGCAGGAAGGAAAGGAGGGGTATTGTGGGAGAAGAGGGCGGGCAGGTGAGGGCTGGGGTTGAACTGGAACTCAGGTGCTTAAAAGGAGGGCAGGTGGGGGCTGGGGCGAGTCACCGGACAGGAAGGGGAGGGGAGAATCGAATCGCTGGACATGGATGGCATGGGATGCGATGGGAGGGGAGAATCGCTGGACATGGATGGGATGGGATGGGAGGGGAGGGGGAAAAATTGTTGGACATGGAGGGGAGGGCAGAGGAGAGACGAGAAATTGCTTAGACGAGAGCCTTCCTAGGGCCAGTTTCATTTTTGCAGAAACGGGCATTTTTTGCTTGTCTGACAATAATGGGTGCCCTTGTGGGCCCTCAGTAGACAGTTCACAGATTTAGGGGTCAAGTTATCTATGTCGGCTACCATTAAGACAAGTTATTTTACTGTTAACCCTAGGGATTAGTAACTAGTTTCATTGCATAAAATAGGACCTTTGCTAAAATAGCACTAGTTAGTGGTAAAACAACACATCTTAATGGTAGCCCACGTTGATAACTACAGTTATTAATAACTAGGCCTCACTGCATAAAATGGGACCTACTACTACTAAAATAGCACAATTTAGTGGTAAAACAACACAATAGTTGGCTAAATTAGTAACTATGGCTCTAAGGGAGGAAGTTATCAATATGGGCTACCATTAAGACAGGCTATTTTACTGTCACCCCAGTTATTAGTACCTAGGTCTCACTGCAAAAAAATGGGATTAAAATAGCACAAGTTGCGGAAAAATAACCCATCTTAACAGTAGCCCACATTGATAACAACACCCCTTAGTGGTCATGGAAGCTCAGTATAGTTTCTTCCCTTCCTGCAGGTAGTCTGTTCAGAACAGATCTGAGGAACTCTGACAGGTCATTGCAGAGCAGCTCACCTTACCACTGCCTTTGCTGTATCAGTTCTGTGGAGAAATGGGCACTTTACCAATGCTTTCCATTTAAGACAAAACACATAAAACCTCTCTGTGGCAGTGACCAAACACTGCATTTTGGCCGGAAGCAATTAGTTCTTTTAGTTGTGTTTTAATGCCACTTTATTATGTATTTTATGATTTTGTTTTTGTTAACCTCTTTGATGTGTTAAGGCAAAGGCTGAAGTCAATAAACCAATAAGAAATGAATGCAGATAAGCTGGGGATCACCTCATGGCATTTTTCCTTTTACTATTCTACTGAATACAATTATCAACATTCCATACACTGTGGTAAGTGGTGTTTTCTCTTACACAAATGGTTTATTATTACAAGCCAAACATTGTAAAGGATTTCTCAAATGGGTAACTATTACAGATTTGTTATTTTCATAAAGATAAAAAAAATCAGAAAGTCTAATTTTGCTTTAGTGAATGTGAAATAATGCCTCTCCCCCACATCCCTCACAACTTCCCACTTGGCCACATAGAGGGGCATAATCGAATGGGGCCAGCCATCTCCGGGGCCGACTCTTTTTTTCAATAATACAGTTGGGGCCGGCCAAATCTCGACAAATATTGAGATCACCAGGTTTGAGATGGCCGGCTTCGGTTTTCGCCCATAATGGAAACCAAAGCCAGCCATCTCAGACCCGGCCAAATCCAAGCCACTTGGTCATGGGAGGGGCCAGCATTTGTAGTGCACTGGTACCCCTGACATGCCAGGACACCAACCGGGCACCCTAGGAAGCACTGCAGTGGACTTCAAAAATAGCTCCCAGGTGCATAGCTCCATTACCTTGTGTGCTGATACCCCCAACCCCCCCCCCCAAAAACCCACTCCCCACAACTGTACACCACTACCATAGCCCTTAGGGATGAAGGGGGGCACCTAGATGTGGGTAAAGTGGGTTTTGCGGGGTGCTGGAGAGCTCAATATTTACCACCACAAGTGTAACAGATAGGGGGGATGGGCCTGGGTCCACTTGCCTGAAGTGCACTGCACCCACTAAAACTGCTCCAGGGACCTGCATACTGCTGTCAGGGAGCTGGGTATGACATTTGAGGCTGGCATAGAGGCTGGCAAAAAAATATTTTTTTTTTGGGTGGGAAAGGGTTGGTGACCACTGGGGGAGTAAGGGGAGGTCATTGGGTCAGTTGGGGCTCCTTTTTGAAGCTTGGTCGTGAAAAAAAAGGGACCAAATAAAGCCGGCGAAATGCTCGTCAAAGCCGGCTTTCTTTTTTCCATTATCGGGCAAAGCCGGCCATCTCGTGAGCACGCCCCCGTTCTGCCCCGCCCCCGTTCCACCTTCACTACCCTACTGACACGCCCCCTTGAAGTTTGGCTGGCTCCGCAACGGAAAGCAGTTGAAGCCGGCCAAAATCAGCTTTCGATTATACCGATTTGGCCGACTTCAGGAGATCGCCGGCCATCTCCCGATTTGTGTTGGAAGATGGCCAGTGAACTCCTTCAAAAATAAGCTGGATAGTCTCCAGTATCCAGAGTGCCACTCAGTGGCAAGCTTGACCCCATCTAACTTGGGCATGCTACAACCCTTCCCACATGCCAGCTGTAGTAGTCATTTTTTTTTTTTTTTACAAAGACAGGACTAAGAGTACAGCCTTCCTTACAATTCTTCAAAGAACCAGATGCCTTCTTCAGGAATCCACTTATTTAACAAAATAAATATCAGGGTGTCTCATCTTCAGGAAGATCTGCAGCAAGGTGAATGTAACTTAAAAAATAAAAAGTGGAAGGTATGATGGCCTATACTCAGGGCTCTTCAGCAGGAATGAACATACCGAGTCATGTCAAAATGGGACATTCTGAATTAGGCCTGGTTTTAACACTATTTAAAATATGGGCTGGTTGGTCTTTAGAACAGTCATCCACAAAATGGGACTACAGCCAGGGCCCATTTAGTACAGAACTTCAGAGCTGCCCTACTTCCAATGGAGGACTTCAGAGAGAACAAGAAATGTAGATTTCTGCAAACCAGGATACAATGAGAAGAAACACTCTGATATCACCATGCAAGCAAAAGTGACTGAGTGAGACAGAGGCTCTGTACTGCATTACATGCAATGCCTGCTCCTCATTGCTCTCAGGTGGGTCGTCATTCCCTTGGCCTACATATGTTTATAGATCTTGGATTAAAGTCCATATATTGTGAAAATATAGATATCATCAAATCCATGCATATTTTTTTTGTATTTTGTCTTTTGGTATGGCCGGTCTTTTGAATAAATTTTGAATTTTTTTTTAAGAGTACTTGAAGAGGGCAATTTTCAAATATCCTGTGTAGCTGCAGAGTGAAAGGATACATTTATCACACAGACTTTCTAGCTAATTTTCACAGAAAAAGGTACTTGTTTAGTTTCTTTTCAAAACTGTTAGCTAGTGTTAAGTATACCCAATAAAAGCGTTGTATTAGGCCAGGCATACTTTAAATAGAGAGCCATTTTCAAACAGCTGATTAAACCCGAGGTAAGTCAATATATACTGGGATAAAAGGCTTTAAAAACTGTCAGCACAGAAAGAAATCTACCAAAAGCACTCAAAGAAACTGTCTGTTGGCACACAAGCTCCTCTCCACTGGCACAGACAAGCAGCAAGACATGGCAGGACAAGCCCGGCTAATCAGCAGCAGGGAGCACACCTGTGGGTGTTGCTGTGAAATATGAAGACAGAAATTGAAAACCTTCAAGCAGCAGAGATAGCTTAAAAAAAAAAAAAAAAGAGGTTCCACCATGATCAGCAAGAAGACACTTTTGCCTCAACTGACAGCAGTAATTCCCCTTTATCAAGTAAGCTATAGGAAGAGCAAAAGTTGCCGAGCTATTTTTTTGTCTTATATTTACATTTATACCCTGCTTTTTTTTTTTTTTTAAGTCCAAAGACCCAAAGCAAATTTCCAAAAATAAAAAATTCATAAAGTACAGCTCATAACAAAATACAATATATTATAACTAAAACATACTACTTAGTGGTAGTATAGCATCTATCACTCAGCTACATCTTTTTCCATATTCTTACTAGAAACTGAAGGAGAATGGGTTTTGCTCATGCAGCAGCAGCTCAAGGTACACTAAGTATTTCCCTGTCCCTGGAAGACTTACGATATGAGGCAATAGAATGGTAAGTGACTTGCTCAAGATCATGAGAAGCAGGGCTGGGATTTGAAACCTGGCTTTCCTTGATCTTAGCTCACTGCTCTAAACATTGGGCTACTCTTCCACTAAGCAACGTTGGGGGTCTTTTACTAAAGATTAGCTCGCATTATTAGCAGCAGGGCCCATTTTTATTTTATTTGTTGCATTTATATCCCACTCTTTCCCGCTCAACAGCAGGTTCAGTGCGGCTTACAAAAGTATGGGTTACACAGTATCACAGGAAATAACACAGTTGTAGGATAGTAGAGTTATGGTGTGGTTGTATAGAGTGGGATAAGAGGAAGAGTTGTGGAGGGGGGGATTGGTATAGGTCAGTGATGGGCAACCTTTTGAGCTTGGTGTGTCAAAATTCGCCAAAAAACCGAGCATAACTCTGGTGGTGTGTCACTTCGAGAAAAAAACCATAATTTCACGATATTTATAGTTTAAATAACAAAAATGTATAATTGTAATATATAACTGTATTTAATAAACCAAAACCTAATTATTTAACTTACCTGCTTAGTGACTTCTTTGTTCATCTGTCAGTCGGTTTCTTTTGTTGGTCTTGATATTATTTAACTTGTGTGGGGTGCCGTGAACTAAGATAAGTGAGGGGGAGGGGGAATTCTTTAACTAATCTGCCTATTAGTGACTTTTTTGTTGCTGAATTTCATTGGCTAAATCTTCAATTGAAGGTTGGTATTTTGTACACTTCAAGCCCAAGCAAGCGCTACTAACTTCATCTTTCAATCTGTTTCTTTTGTTGGTTTTGATATTATTTAACACTGAGAATAAGGTTTCACAAAAGTACGTAGAGGGAAAAATTGTGAGTAAAGCCATTGCTATATTTTTCAGGGTGCTAAAAGTGTCTGGTAATCGGATCCAGGCACTCCAAATTTCCTGGTAACTCAGATATTCTCTTAATAATTGCATCTTTATTCTGCATATCGTGAAATACAACTGGTGCACATCTTAGGAGAGTTTCTTTAATAAATCCTCCCTCACTGAGTGCTTTTCCATGCTGAGCTATGGAGTGAGCAATGCTCAAATTTGCAGATGTTAAATTTGTAGAACCTTTTACAAATGTAAGGATGGAATTAGTTTGGCTCTTATAAAAGTGTAGCTGCCTGGAAATGTATTCCTTCCTTTCATCCTCACTTTTTTTCAAGAGCTGGGAATGATTAGTTTCAAAATGTCTATTTATATTCCACGTTCTGCTTACTACCGTTTCAGTACATAGAACGCAAAATGATCTGCCATTTTTTTCTATAATGCCATACATCTCGGTCCATGTCTCTTGAAAGGGTCGGCTATTGCTACTACCACTTCCTTTACTTAACCTTGGTTTTTTATTTTTTGGGTTCTCCATCAGGGGGGCAGTGACAGAAGATAGAATTATAGATAGCCTGTTAGCCCTGCAGGCAATTAGGGGTTAACTAGCCTAACTGACCACCTTATGTAAATTAAGATGGCTGCTGCTATTTCTAATGGCGGGAAACGGCACCCATAGCACATGCCCTCGCCTCTCCCAGCCTCCCCCTCACCTATCTCAGTAATGATGGTCAATTACAAATCCACAACACCCCAGAACAGTAGATTGGATGATGGTTGCTGGTAATGGTGATCACAGGGCCCTCAGAGATGCGTCCCCCACGGCATTCCGCTGCTCTCTGCTCCGCCGGCCAGAAGTGAGGTCAAAGATCCCCTAACGGCCGTGCAGGAGCCGGGGCAGAGGGAGCAGCAGGGAGGGAACAAGTGGAGGACTCGGAGGGAGCCAATAGGAGCGCACACGGCCCCCCCCAGCGGGTAAACATGCACCGGGGGGGGGGTGATTTCGCCGGGGGGGGGAGGTCGCACTGCACCTGGGGGGGAGCGCATCGGCGATCCGCCCTGGGTGTCAGCAAGGAACTCCGCTGCTTCTCTGTATGCGGCCACATGCGGCCGCGTGTCTCCGAAAATGGCTACGCGTGTCAGTACTGACACGCGTGTCATAGGTTCGCCATCAGGGGTATAGGTAATATTAGTGGTGTGAATTAGTTTCGTAAATTAAGTCGGGTCGTTTGGATAGGCTTGTTTGAAGAGGTAAGTTTTCAGCAGCTTTCGGAAGGGTAGATGTTCGTTGGTTGTTCAAATGGATCTTGGTATAGCATTCCAGAGTTGGCTGCCCATAACGGAGAAATTGGATGCGTAGTAGGTTTTGTATTTGAGACCTTTGCAAGTGGGAAGGTGAAGGTTGAGATATGTTTGAGAAGATTTGGACCCGTTCCTGGCTGGAAGGTCGATCAGATTAGTCATGTAACGTGGAGATTCTCCGTGGATGATCTTGTGGATCAGTGTGTGGACTTTGAAGTTTATTCGTTCTTTGATAGGGATCCAGTGGAGTTTTTTGCGGAGTGGTGTTGCGCTTTAGAATAGTGATTTACCAAAAATGTGTCTGGCTGCCGTGTTTTGGGCGTTTTGGAGTTTTTTCAGGATTTGGGCTTTGCATCCAATGAAGATGCTGTTGCAGTAGTCAGCGTGGGTGAGTACAGTGGATTGTACCGAATTGCGGAAAGTTTTTAGGGAGAGGAATGGTTTCACTCTTTTCAGTACCCACATCATGTTGAACATCTTCTTCGTCATGGCTTTTGCATGAGTTTCTAGAGTTAGGTGGTTGTCTAAAGTTACTCCTAGGATTTTTAGATTGTCGGATATTGGGATTGTGACGTCAGGGATGATCAGGGTAGTTGGGAGTAGAGTAGAGTGTTGTGATGAGAGGATTAAGCATTGAGTTTTTTCTTTATTCATTTTCATCTTGAAAGCGTTGGCCCAGGAGGCTAAGATTCCTATGGACCCTGCTGCAGATAACTCAAGCTAATCTTTAGTAAAAGACCCCCTGTGTCATTAAGATCATATACCAAGCTGTACGAAAATCAGCTTAAACAAACCCAACAAAGCCCCTCTAAAACCCACTCAGTCTCGTTCCTATCCATCACCCCTGAAGAAATTGCTTCTCTCAATATGAAGATACACCCTTCAGAGCAATCAGTTGTTCCTCCTTTCCACAAGCTGTTCACCTCCCCCCCACAATATTTCATTGCATGAACAGGAATGTTCAGCTGCAGGGCTGATCCCGAGTGTTGTGGGTCCTTGGGTGAATCTGCTAGAGCTTTAACACCACTGCCACCATGCGGGTAGCTGCAACTCCTGGCCTACCAGCGCTCAGTAAGAAAAAATGATGCCATAGTCAGGCAATACCCTGCAAAATGCAAGGCCTGGGGTGGTTGCCCCAATTTCACCCCTAAGGGTGGTCCTCTTCGGCTGTGAATGTTGGTACAATACATTTGGATTCAGGAAACCTCTGTGGTGCTGTGTACTCTGAATATGGTACAGGTGTAACACTGAATACATCTGGAGTTTCTCTGTTTACTATTACCTAAGGGCAGCAGTCCCATTCACTGTCTAGCCAGAATCATCAACCGAATCATCCCAATAAGGCAAAACACTCAGAGGCCGATGCACAATGGTTCTTGTTAAATACAGTGGTCGCGGGTGAACTTACCGAGTCGCACACAGCGACCAATGTACAAAGAGGATAGCATGCAAATGAGCTGCATGGAAATTTAGCTGCAACCTTTGTACATCGGCTCCCCCCCAAGCACATGCGCAGAACAAGATGGAAAAGTGAAAGTCAGCACAAGTTTGGGGTGTCTGCAGCAGTGCTGAGCCCGATCCCGATGTGTTTGCTGCAGTAAGGTTTATCTTTTAAATGCTAATAAATGGACAGAACAACAGTATTCAAATTTAAGTTTCACTTTTAAGCTCTTGGCGAGTTTGCATGAGCGGGTTACCAGAGCACTCTTACTTCAATTTGCAACCCCCTTGCGAACAGCGCGGCTCAGAGAAGGAAATGGCTCAAATGTAAAAGGAAATGCAACACAAACCTTTTCTTTCTTTTGGGGAGGGTGAGGGGTGGAGGATTGTCCCCCTCCCTCCTTGTTACTACAAAACAGGAGAAGAAAGGTATGTGATCCAGGAAAGAGAAGTTGAAGCTGGTTGATCGCACAGGGAGAAGAAAACTGGAGAGTCTCGGAGTCGTCAGCATGGATAAAGAGGGCTCCTCTCCGACAGATCTTGTTCATTAAAGGTAGGGGCTCTTCAGAATGCTCATTTTAATACTAATGAGCTTGTTGTAATACATTTGCATTGAGTTCTCGGTAACTGCTATGCCTGATGGTAAGCTTTGTACACCAGGCCATGGGTCCTTTTGTTCTCTTCAGGAAATGTCTTTTCTTCACACTGTGCAAAGAGTTGGTCAGAACTCAGCAGAGATAAGGCAGACAGAAATCTCTTTCTTCTTCTTTACTGCTTCCTCCTTATTGTGGTTTATCTTCCTGAGGTATAACTCTTACTTTTTCTACCCCTTTCACCCTGGCAACCATGTTATTGCAAAGAACGACAGAAAGGTCAGTTTGCAGAACAAGCAGTGTGAAGCTATTCTGTCATCAGGGTATTGGAGATGCAAGAATGCCAGTCACCAGGGACACAGTGCAAGGGCAGAAAAATTGTTTCCAGTCACTAAAGTCCTGGCCTTCACATTTAATTCAGTTCTGGCTTCCTTGTCTTTTCTGTTAACCCTCTCAGTCCTCCAGGGTTATAGATACAAAAAGGGCAGGCAGAACTATTTGTACCTCTACGATGACAATGCTGGCAACCGAGCAAGCCTGGGTGCCATTTCACTCCACTGTTAGGCTGCAGGGGTTTTTTTTTTCTAAGGACTTGATGAATCTTGCAGAAAAATAGTTTGCTGCAGTTTACGATAATCACCAGGGGTACATTTCATTTCCATTATGTTAACACTCAAAGCAAGAAAAACAAGTCCCTAGAGCCTCACCTGAGATTTACAGGGCCAACTTTAAGAAGAAGATCTAAACATCCCCACATATTTTTCCAGCAAATGATGTAATCATTAGCCACAAGAAGGGGAGATATGACAGAGAAATACCTCTATGGAATAAATGCACAGGATGCAAGTCTCAATTGAAAGGAAGTTCTGGAATGAGGGGGCATAGGACGCTGTCTATTAAAATGTTTTATTTCCTATTGTGTTGACATTGTAAGTAGTATAGTGAGTTTAAGCCTGCTGGTTTCCAGCACTCTCATTTAACATTCATAGTAACGTAGTAACATAGTAGATGACGGCAGAAAAAGACCTGCACAGTCCATCCAGTCTGCCCAACAAGATAAACTCATATGTGCTACTTTTTGTGTATACCTTACCTTGATTTGTACCTGTCCTTTTCAGGGCACAGACCGTATAAGTCTGCCCAGCACTATCCCCGCCTCCCAACCACTAGCCCCGCCTCCCACCACCGGTTCTGGCACAGACCGTATAAGTCTGCCCAGCACTATCCCTGCCTCCCAACCACCAGTCCCGCCTCCCACCACCGGCTCTGGCACATTCATGTTTGATCATTACATTTCTTCAAAAACACAATTAAGTGTAAAAATATGTTTTTAAAACAATCAAGTGGAAGGGATAGTCGTGACATTGACCATAGAATTTTGTAAACGTTTAATGAACAGTCTATAATGCTACTCAGCTTTATAATTGTTTCCCAATCCCCGATGTCCTTGCATTTTCCCGTGCTTTCCTAGACATAGGTAACGCCTTAATCAAAAGAAAAGTCTGTAAGTCTTATGAATATCGCTTTGACGAAGGGATACATTTATCATTGGTAAACATAATCTATACTACCTTACACCCTGTGAACATAGTTTCTTTTTGCTGTTCACATTTAGTCGGTAAGCTAAGAGACGCACTGCACCATGATTAAGCATTTGCGAGCGTTAGCGTTTATTATTTATTTAATTTTATATATCTCTTACCCATGATCCACCAGTTGAAAGACTTGACTAATACATTGCTGTTGCATCAGAGGCAGCCTTTTTTTTCCCGTTTTGATACCAATATCTCCAATACATTTAGCACAGTTAGAATAAGTATCAATTTTGTTACTGTTTTAGATTGCTATCCAACTTTATAGGAAAGAAGTTTTGGTCTTTGAACACCCCAGGTGAGCGGTTACATTTTACAAGGTTCCTATTGTACCAATGTGGATGTAGCTACAATTTATATGGTTTTATTATTACAAAGTTTTACATCACTTATCTAGGAGAATCACTTGTGCCATGATAGAAACTGTGTTTTCCCATTACAACCCATCTTTGCTGCACAGATAATGATTATTTTCAGAAGGAGTTTTAAAGACATGCCTTGGGTATAGTTATGCAATATCATCATTCTATTCTTTTATATACATATTATTAAGTGCCAGGGGCGTAGCAAGGAGGGCTGCCACCCGGGGTGGTTCGCTGTTGCACCCCCCCCCCCCAGATGCAGCATGATGACATCCCCCCTCGGCACATCAACACCCCCCCCCCCGACCCAGTGCCTACCCTCCTCAACTCCGTCCAACCAGCTCCCACACCCTACCTTTAAAGAAATCTCGGAAGCCGTGGCGAGGCGCAGCGCCTCGCGCCTGCATGTAAAAGAAGTGTGGATCCCTCACTCTGTCTGTCCCGCCCTTACGGAAATAGGAAGTTGCGTCAGCGGCGGGTGGGACAGACAGAGTGAGGGAAGGGCCGATGAGACGATCCACACTTCTTTTACATGCAGGCACGAGGCACTGTGCCTCGCCACGGCTTCCGAGATTTCTTTAAAGGTAGGGTGCGGGAGCTGGTTGGACGGAGCTGAGGGTAGGCACTGGGTCTGGGGGTGTTGATGCGCCGAGGGGGGGTGTCATCGTGCTGCACCCGGGGGGGGGAGCTGGCAGGGAGCACCCCCCTTGAGCTGACACCCAGGGCAGATCGCCCCCTCTTGCTACGCCACTGTTAAGTGCAACATACAGAATTAACAATTCTATAATATCAATATAATTGATCATATATAATAACTATATTCTGTGCTAACATGTAATTCATATCTTTGACACAATTTCATAACAGAATGGCTATTATGATTTAAAATTTAATTTTATATATCTCTTACCCATGATCCACCAGTTGAAATTGTTGTTTTTCAATTATTGTTCTTTAATTATTGTTTTTATTTACTGTTTTAAACAATTTAAATCTACATGTTTTCATTTCATGTTTTTGTCTGTATCTCAGTATTGTCGTTCTGATTGATATGTTTATGTATACAGACACCTGATGCAGGAGCTAAGCGCCGAAACACGGCCCATGTCGGGTCTATCTTGGAATACTGACAGTTGTTAATAAAGAATCGTGTCCCATTTCCGAAGGCTCTTGGTGCTTCTGTGCCTTTCCGTTTTTTTCCTAAGTAGTATACTATGCCATGCTTTGCACTGCTGTTTGAGCATTTTTTCCTGCTGCAAATGTCTATTGCTTATGTTTGATTTATTCTTAATGTACACCGCCCTGAGTGAATTCCTTCAAAAAGGCGGTAAATAAATCTAATAAATAAGGTGAAAGGGGATAGACTCAGGAGTAATCTAATGAAATTATTCTTTAAGGAAAGGTGATGGATGCGTGGAACGGCATCCTGATGGAAATGGTGGAGATGAAAGCTCTTTCTGAATTCAAGAAGACGTACGACAAGCACATGGAATATGAGAGACGGAGAGGGATAGAGGAAGGGATAGTAGATTATATGGATGGGGAGACTGGATGCCCCGTGTGGCCCTTCTCCGCCATCATTTTCTATGTTTCTGTTTCCCGGTTTCTTTATAGTGGCTCTCCATAAATTCCTGAAACTGAATCGATGCTGCTGGGTCTACCGCAAGCTGAATGCAGTTCTCCACAGCCTTTTTTTTTGTTATATTTGTACCCCGCGCTTTCCCACTCATGGCAGGCTCAATGCGGCTTACATGGGGCAATGGAGGGTTAAGTGACTTGCCCAGAGTCACAAGGAGCTGCCTGTGCCTGAAGTGGGAATCAAACTCAGTTCCTCAGTTTCCCAGGACCAAAGTCCACCACCCTAACCACTCCTCCACTCCTCCTTTCCCGTCAGTGCTACAATGAAGCAGGTGGCATTGTATTTACTGTTTTTCAGCATGCGCAGTCCAATAGGACAAAGAAGTGGCGGCACTAAAATGTTTCTCTTTTAGTGGGATTTTACCTAAGACTGACCCATGTGCGTCAAGGACACGATCATTCACACAGTACTGCACAGAGCTGATCAGCAGCTTGAGGTGGCCAGTACAAACGCCTATCTTCTTCAGGGCTAACAATTAAATAAACAAACTGATTTTAAGTGTCAATAAGTCATAAAACAACATACAGAACTTACAGAATGCAAAATCATTATCTGGCAGATTCAGCCCTGGAGGTTTTGACCTCTCTGAGAGCTATGGCAGCCATATATCAGCTTTTCCCAAACATGTACTACTTAGAAGGGGATACTGGGCAACTGCTCAGGATGTTTTCAAATGTATCAAATCGCAAGCATAAGACAGGAACCACCCCCACCCCAAAATGTTCAATTCTCAGGCTTCCTTCTGCTTTCTTTCCATAACCAACAATTCAGTCCCCTTCTCAACATGCAAGTTCCATCTACCTTCTGGAGGCCTCCATCCCAAATATATTACACCAGTTCTGAACAAAATGTAAGGCCAATTGGTCCCTCTTTGGCCCTAATGGTTCCAATTATATTCTATGGGAGAAAAACTTTTGTTTTTTGTTTTCAAAAAGTAACGGCCAAACCCACACAATAAAAATTTAGGATCAAAACCATCAACTCAACCAAACCCTAAAATATTTATGCATAGAAATTAAAATGAGCACCATCTTGGCAAATCAACCCCCAGAATAATTAAGCACAAAATTACAATTACCACAGTTGTAGCAGAACACCCAGACTGTCCCTTAGTTTTTACAACGCAGAAGATTTATGAGTCCCTGCTCCTAATCCCCAACTGCCTGCAATGTG
Organism: Microcaecilia unicolor; assembly: GCF_901765095.1. Classification (NCBI taxonomy): domain Eukaryota; kingdom Metazoa; phylum Chordata; class Amphibia; order Gymnophiona; family Siphonopidae; genus Microcaecilia; species Microcaecilia unicolor. The sequence goes on from NC_044031.1 coordinate 321,942,675, forward strand.
AGGTAATGAAGGTTGGGCCTGCCTGTCCTTTGATGGCTGAGGGTGTCTCCTCCTGAGTTTTTGGAGAGAGGTATAAAACTCCCAGTTCTCAGAGGGCCAACTGTTTTCATTCTATGGAAGTCCATGTGAGAGATGCTGCCAGAGCTGGGGAGGGGGGGGGGGGGGGGCCGCAGCAGATCACAGAAGGTATGTGCTGGAAGGCCAGATGAGAGTCCTGTGAGAACAACGGAGGCCCCAAGGGCTCAAGAAAAAAGTTGCAGTGGGGTGAGGCAGAGCTGCAATCACAGTTTTTGATTCCCTCGGGGAAAGTGAGTAGGAACCCAGAGGATTTACTCTCGAAAGAACCAGCACAGTGGTTTGAGGGACCGCTCTCCCTGGTATATCCCGACCACTCTGACAAGGGATTTTGTATTTTGCGAAAGGGAACTGTGTGTTTTCTCATCCTCTTGAGGATAAGAATGATTTCCCCATTTCATACAGTATCTCTCCCCTAGGAGATATACTATGTGATAGACAATTTGGGGATTTTTCCATATAAATCCAGGGGACTGGCAGTATTTGACCTCAGTACTGATCCATGAACTGTGAGGTAAAGAGGGGTGATCTGTGAGTGTATTTTACACAATCCACTAAAAGGAGTCCATCTTGAGACCCTGAACAGCCAAGTCTGAGGAATAAAGAGAAAATTTACCAAAAGGGAAAGCGAATGCACATCTAAGGATCTGAAACAAGGACTCTCTCTTCTGGGCTGTAAGTTACATTTACAGTGTTTTTTGTATTTTCATGGTTGTTTTACTTACATTTTTATCCCATATATACTTCATTTTTGGAGCTTGCCAATAAAGGTAATTTACTTAATGCTGCCAAAGCGGTGTAACCTAGTATTTTTCCAGGCTTTGAGTCCTTTTTTTGATTTGCCATTCCAGCACAGACCTTCAGGTGTTTGCCTCCTCCAGGCCACCTATATCCTTAACTTTTACTGGCTATATAGGATGCTTAGTTCCCATCATGCCTTGGTGAAAGGTGTGCTACACAGTCATCATGAAAAAAAAAAAAAAGCATAAAATGAGACGCACCAACAACCAAGGCAATAATTATTCTGAAAAAAATTCCTGAGATAATGATGCCATAACCCACCCTGTAGTATGATGACACATCTTAAGCAACTGAAATGTTTGGTTAAATAAACACAAAGAGAAACATGGAACCATGACTTTAACATTAGTCAAGTAGGTTCCAAAAACATACTGAGCCATTGGAATGACTTACTAGTGGGTTATGCGAGATTCTCTTTATAGGGACACACAGAAATAGAGCAGACTCCCAGAACCCAACCATAGAGAGGGATTCTTCTGTCTTTAGCAACTCTTGGTGCCCAGAGGTTGAGGACTTGATCCATGGCTGGCTAGTGGGAGCAAACTCAGGAGCCTTGTGCAAAACCAGGATTTAGGATACAGAGGAAATGGGAACCAAGAATTAGATGGGACTCAGGAACGCAACAGGGAACACAACATCACAATGAACCAACAGCCAGCAAAAGAACTGGATTAGCATAAATAGCCAAGGCACCTCCATGTGAGGAGCTAAATGGTGAAATTTAGTCATACCCATTAATTTCCTTTCTTTTAACCCTGCTGCACCACTTTGCATAGGTGGGTTGTAATCTCTTCCTACCAGTAGATGAAGGTAGAGAAACTGATTTCTTCCAGCGGCATCACCAATATAAGGGCTGCTGCTCTTTGAAAAAGTCAAGTAGGCCTCTGTCAAAGCAGCAGAAGGTCCCATATACTACACCCATATCCCAACAAACCACTGCAGCACAAGGCAGTATATCAAGTGTGGAATAAAGAAACATAATTATCCTTTACCTTCCCCTCCACCCCCCCCCCCCCCCCACACTTTTTAAATAAAATTAAATGAACATTTCTAGAGAGAGAAATAGAAATCTCTACTAGTTCCTTGAACTGAAGTCTTCCAGGGTGGATTGCAGACTGGTGCAACAGGACTAACGGAAAGGAAATTAACAGATCTGATTAAATTTCACCTTCCCTAGCATCTAGCTGCACCAGTCTGCATGTGTGGGATGTTTCCAAGCAGAATCTCACTGGGCGAAGGATGATAAGGCCCTATGAATGACTGCTCTGCCAAGTCCTACTGGGCTCTGGCCACAATGACCACCCTTAATGCTTCACAAATGAATGGAGCAACAACCAAGTTGCCATCCTAGAGATATCCTCAAAGGGAGTCCCCAAAAATACGTTAAGTACCAAATTCAAATCCCAAGAGGGAAGGGACAGTCGAACAGGGGGGCTGCAGATGGGTGACTCCCTTCAGAAACCATGCAAGAGCTGCCATGGAAACTCTGTACCTTGCCGCTGTAACAGGAAAGAGCTGCCAGCAGAACCTTGAGAGAGTTCAGTACCAAATCTTGGCCAAACCACTGATGCAGGAAGCTGAGCACCTCTGAGTCTAGGCTTTCCTGACACAAACCCTCAAAAACCTTCCAGATCCACATGTAAGTCAAGGAAGTAGATAATTTGTGGGCCTTGAGCAAGTGGCTATGAATGCAAAAATCCCTGTCTCACTAGGTGCATCTTCTCTCAAAGGCCAAACCATAAGCGAGAAGGGACCAGGATCCTACGTTTCTATCAGACCCTGCCTGAGAAGGCTGCAATCCCTGGGAACAGAAAGTGGATGCTCCATTAGGAGTCAAATGAGATCTGAATACCACAGCCAGGAGCCACCAGAAGAACCAGAAATGGATGGCACTATCTTTCAAAGAACCCTGCTGATCAGGGACCATGGCAAAAAGATGTATAGAAGTTCCTCTCTGGTCCGCAGTTGCACCACGGCATCTATACCCGTCAAAGCCACCTCCTTCCTGCAGTGAAGAAGCACTCAACCTTGGCATTCTTGCTCGAACCTATGAAAGGCTGCCCCGATCAATCCAGGAGCCGGAAGCCTGTCTGACCCAACTCCAACTCCCCTGGATCCAGCAATGAGAACTATGAAAGTCCTCCTGGACACTGTCCTTCCTGGGAACGTGGATGGCCAAGAGCACCGTTGGACTTCTGGTACCTCCCTAGGCCACACAACCTAGAGGAGACAAAATAGTGGAGTTTTTCAGACAGCACCAGCCCTTATACCGGTGATGTCATTGGCAGAAATCAATTTCTCTACCGCCACCTGCTGGTAGGAATGGGATACAACCCATTAATGCAGACTGGTGCAGATGGACACTAAGGAAAGCCTCATTCCTACAATCATCTGAGAATCATCAGGAAGGCCCATGCAACATACCTCACACCCAGGCACAGAGTACAGCAGCCCAGCCCATTTTAGCACAGTGGGTAACACCTCTACCTACAAGCAGCAGAAATGCTAAGTCATGCAGTTCCAGGAGGAGCTTGCCAGTCCTGACTGTAAACGTGCATCCCAAAGCAGTATGGGAGTTGTAGTCCTTAATTCTACCCATTTAAATCAGCGTTGCAGGTCCCATAATACACCAGAATAAGGTTGTCAGAAATCCAGGCGTGACCTAAAATGTCCCTCCTGGAAATGGGTAAATTGGAAGCTCTGAAGCAGGGTTCAAGTCCCAGCAGGTCCTGATTGCCAATGCTATCATATAAACTGGCAAGAGGGCAAATCTTGGATAAAAGAGCCTGTGTTTAAGCTGTTCTCAAGCCTATTCTGGTACAACCAGTCAGGTTTTGGGATATTCACAATGAGTATCTTTCAAATACATTTGCATATACTTGGTCTCTAATATACATGATTTTACCTCACATATCCTCACTGAGGACATCCTGTCTATGAGGTCACCAAGATAGGTCTAGGAGATGCAAGAACATGTGTACATGCTATAATTCTGGCTTTGGTTTTAAATGGATAGGACTAGAAGTAGCAGCCTAGATGCGGGTATTATGAATACATCACATAGCATCAGAAAAATTGCAAAGCTCCACCTTATTCACAGAGCTGTGCATCTTGTCAAACTTCACATTTGGCCAATCTTTTTTGCACCTCCCACTGTAAAATGGACTAGTGCAACTATTCCCAAATGAAGCACCACAGCGAACTCTCAGGGGTGCCTTGGCATATTTTCCCCACCTCCCTCCCACCGCCACCCAAAACACTATTGCTGCTTCTCTTAATGAGCACCAGCAGTGGCAAAACAAGCTGCAGCCATTGCGGGGCCGGACTTTCCATACACGTGGCTGATAGTCCTGTAAAGTCCAGCAAAGGCAGGACTCAAAACTGTTGGAAGGGAGACCCGAGAGGAAATGTCCAGCCTAAGGGCACCGTGACTCAAGAAAGTTTGGGAACCAGTGGGCTAGTGACTCAATCTTGAGTCTTCTGAGTGATTAGGCCCAGCTCTGGAATGACCTGCTAGTGGAGTTTAGGGAGGAGAAGGATTGCATGCTGTTTTCAAAACAATTAAAGGCTTTTCTTTGTGTTGCTTTTAATTAACTGGGTGTGTGGTTTAATATTAATAAGGAATTAGCAGGTAAGGTTAAGCTTAATGCTATTTTATTTGGGTGGGCAGAATCTAAATTGATGTCGATTTGTTTTTCTCGTACTCATTTTATATATCAGATTGTTTTTTTGTTTTGTAAACCACCGAGAAAGAGGATTGTTAGACTGGCAGAGTAGAAGTTCTCAGAAACAAATAATTAAAACATATAGATAAATATTATTAATTACCTGATGCAGCAATACGATACATGTGTATTACTGCATCATGTATGCATCATGCTTACACGTGCACACATAAAAGTAGGTAAATGGTCCTGCATTGCGATACTACACAAGGCCTCCTCCAGCTTAAAGATGACTCTGGGTTTGTGTATATGTTTGCTTGTAAAGACTGTACAACATAGCACTTGATAACCCCCCCTCCCCCAACCATCGATAATGTTTGCCCCATACTATGCATTTGTCACCTGTTTACGTCTGGTGAGAATAACTGTTCCAGTGAGATTTAGGAAAGAAGAGTAGGCAGGCAATTTGGGCTTTTTGCTCTTACATTGTATTGATATCAAAGGTCCACGATTCAGTGTGATTCCACCTTTCTGTATAGAGGACCAACACTAACAGCGCACCTCTGTGAGTCTGAAATGAGACTGTTAATATATTCCGTAACTCAACCCGCCTCTAAAAATGCACCTTTCTACTCTATTCACCCTCTCATACAACCCTGCTCCAAGTCTGAACAGCTTAAACAGGTATTTACCTCTGGCTGCATTCAATGGCCCCCAGGGTTTTACCACAGTTACACAATGATAACCTTGAACTGAACACTAGAGAATGACATGGGGACTAAGTTTGTCCCCACCCCACCCCGCCCCTGCATGTTTTCTGGTTTTATATATTATGTAAGGCCTTTAGTAAGCCTATAACTAATATAACCAAAGAAAAACATTAAACATGTATATTTGACAATTTTAATCTACTGTTACGATTCAGTCTAGTTCTCCTTTCTTCCACAGAAGTCCTTCCCACAGTAGAAAATGTCCTCTCAGAAGATGTGCCCGTAGCAGGAATGTGCAAGATCCCCCGTGCAAGTTTTGGCCAGCAATTTTGCTTACTTTTCCAAAATGACAAAACAGCATCGCCAGTATCACTTGAACATAAATAACTAGCTAGAGAATGACATGGGCACAAAGTATGTCCCCATCCCTACAAACAAACTCCATCCCTACCCTTTTCCCACATTCTTCAACCCTATCCCTACCCCATCTCCACAGTAATTCCGCTAAAATATTACTGTTGCTGTGGATTTACTGCAGTTTACCATGGATTACTGCACATCCCTATCCCCGTTTCATTCTCTACTGCAAACACTACTACAATGCAGACTGAAAAACAGCTCTACCTTATACTGTAACCTACTTGGTTACTGAGATTATAAAGAGCAGAAAACAGTAACATAAATGAGCCCAAACTCAAATATGTGCCATGATCAATACAAGGATGGCTTGTTGGTGATAGCTTCGAGCACCGTAAGCCCTCTGCTATCATTAGTTCATATCTGTACACAATGCTGTACATAACAGAACAATAAATACATCGGCCACATTTATAACTCTTCTCTAAGTGCCTGAAAAATCTCTCAGCTACAATTTCTGGCAGCTGAACCTGCACCGCAGTTAATAATTCATACTATACTATGCTGCTGTTATTCTAGAAGGATTCAAAGCGGTTTACACTGGCTAGAAAAAAAAGCCTCCTATAATAAAGAGGAATCAAAAATCTAAAAAAAATTGCAGTTAAAAAAAACATAAAAAATTATTCCTCAAACAGGTGATTTTTTAACATTGTTCTGAAAGAAAAATAAGAAGGTACAAGCTTCAAATTTAAAGGCAATTTGTTCCATATTTTGGCACCGACAAAAGGAAAGGAAACCTCAAAAACAGACTTGAATCGAAAAAACAAACTTCAACATTCTCAAAAAACCTACTTCCCTGTTTACTAAGCCCAAAGTGAATGGGCTGCGTCGGTATGCACCGACAGCCGCTAACGCAGCTTAGTAAACAGAAAGGGTAGTTTTCTATCCACAGATGGAAGTAACAGTAATTCACTTAAGCCCTCAGAGTTTAAACCAAATATTCATTTAAAAATTAAACAAAGAATTTTAAAATCAATAAATTTATTTATCGTCAGCCATTGAAAATCTCAGAAAATGAATGATACACTTTCAAAACATCCAAAACCATGTATCAATCTAATGACCGTATTTTACATCAGCTGTAAACACAATCTGATGGGGTTCAAGCTTTGTAGATAAACTAAGCACTGTCTACATATAAAATGTAACAAGCTCATTTTAACTTCACCACAGCTTGAATTCCAGAGGCCAAAATATAGGACCTGATTTTGACTTCATGGTTTATCACACTGTGTCCTCTGAACTCCTATTCTGATCAGTCACATCCAGCAAATCTACAGTGAGCTCCTGGTGAAAATGAGCTGCCATGGTGGACAGCTGAAAAACAGAACATATGTTCCACAAATCACCTTTCCTTTAAAGTAACTTTAGGCAAGGTTTATAGAATAGCGCCAAGCATGGGGGTTTTTGGCACAGATTTTTGTTTAGGGGCCATATGTAGATTCCTCTCTTTTAAGGGCAATTCTGTAACAGGGTGCCTAGTAGAAACCTATTCTATAAAGAAGGCTTGTTCTAGTTCAGTCCGCCATTTGTAGCTCTTGAGGACTGAATTGGAACAAGCCTGCTACAAAGGAACAAAGGTGCTTACTTTGCTTTATAGCAGGGGTTCTCAACCTACTCCTCGGGACACACCCAGCCAGTCAGGTTTTCAGGACATCCACAATGAATATGCATGAGATAGATTTGCATGCATTAGTTCCATTCTATGCAAATCCATCAGATGCCTATTCATTATGGGTATCCTGAAAACCTGACTGGCTGGTTGCGTCCCGAGGGCTGGGCTGAGAACCTTGATTTATAGAATTCTAGAGGAACTAGGTATATAAGTTAGTTCTCAGCACTTACTTTAGTCAGAGTTGGTGTAAATCATCGCGCTTAAATGCCAGAGGTACACACTGAATTTATACATTTAGGAAACAGCTAAAGGCATATCTGTTTAATCAAGCCATTCCTTGGCATTAGCACAAGCTTTGAGCTTATACAATCAAGATATTTTACAGGGAGCCCCATGCTCATACTTATCAACTAGAGAACTGAACTGCTTGAGCTTTAAATTAAGGGAAGTTTTATATATTATTTTTCTTATTTATTGTCTCAGGTCTACTAATTTTAAACCTGTGCTTTAATTTTTATATTGTGCTCATTGTATTTTTTTAATCTACATTTTTATTAAACTTTCTCAGGCAAAGTACAAAATGTGATTTTTTTTTTTTAGGCAACTTATAAACCGCAGGACAGAAATGTCTTAATTAAATCGGACCTCTACTTTTGCTCCACCCCAGCACCTCCTTTTCATGCCACAGTAAACATATGCACATTGTCAAATAATTCAAATATTTTTACCAGCAAACAGGATGGGCAAAGCCCCAATTTGCTTTGCATATACCCCTGCAAAGGGCTTGGATTTTGTATTTTCTTTAGTTTTTTGTTTGTTTTTAATCTGACCTTCTGCCCTTTAAAAGCCCTGTGGTGTGCAGTTTAGTCAAGCCAAGGCAAGCAGAGAAAGCAGGAGCCAATACTGTCTTCGGAGAGGGGACATAGACCACATCGTGGGAAGGGAATTTTCCTCAGTAATGTGCCGAGAGTGCAACATACATTATGATTATGGCTTCTGATTTTTGGTTCTAACTGAAAATTCCCAGAAATTGGCCTTGCAAGATTTGGGGACTGCTAACTTTTCCTCCTCCATCTTTAAATAGGTTTTGGGGGTTTTTAATGTATTTTTAGTTTTAACCAAAAATTCCAAGAAATATTTGTCCAACAGTTGGGGATTACTAACTTTTCTTGCCCCATCTGTTAAATGTTTTTTTAATACATCTTTCAGCACATTATGAATATGGCTTCTGATTTTTAGCCGAAAATTCCCAGAAATTGTGATACTGACAGGCAGACCTGTCTTGCACCGATCTCGTAAAACCAGCAACAGGACATGTTGACACATGAAATTTAAGCCGCATGCAGTGCTGGCACAGAGCAGGCAGGGGGGCTGCAGGATGGGCTCTGCCGCGTGATGCTAATCGTTAGGAAGGTCAGTTTCTGGGAATTTTTGGTTAAAACCAAAAATCACAAACTATAATCATAATGGAATGTAAGATACATTTAAAATCCATTTAAAGATGGAGCAAGAAAGGTTACTAATCCTCAAATCTTGGTCAGGAATTTCCATCATGCAAAAAAAAAAAATCCTGAAACAAATGTATCCAGAGTTTTCATGTAACAAAGAATATCAGAACTAGGCATTTACTGGGTTTTCTTACAGATCCCTGGCAGGGAACACTATCCCCCTTTAAGGATATGAGAATGAAGCCACGCCTTCCTCGGGCTCCCACAGACCAGCAACTTCAGCTGAACAAGCCCAAACCTGGACAAGCGCAGCAGACAATGTATTCCTGAGAAACCTGTCTGAGCAAGTCAAAAAACTAATGAAGAATGTGTAATGGATTTGCTTCCCTCCCTCACCATTACAGCTGCTAACAGGGAACACAAATCACTTAAAAAAAGAAGTCAGCACTACTTAATCAGACAGTTAACCAAGCCCTTTATCCCTAGCTTCTCACAGCCCAAGGAAGGCGGGTCACCCAGCCTTAAACAGTGTTTTTGGACAGTTTGACAGCCAGATGCACTAGCTCCATAGAAAGAGCCCTTCCATTACCAATCCCTTAGCAAATGGGTAAAAAACGGGCATGCATGAAGGAAATCGCATGCAAATGAGCTGCTCGCTGTTAGCTCATTTGCACGCAATTTCCTTCCTAAGGAGGGAAAGCCACTCGGCCAGCTGAGCATGTGCAGAGCAGCCAATCATTATGCTGGCTGCTCTGCGCATGCCAAAGACGGCTTCATACACGTCACTCTCAAAAAAAAAAGTACGTCCCTGACGAGCACTTGGATGTTTTTTTCTTCAGATTTTGTGATGGGCGTCCTTCTCTTGGACGTGTTTTTCTTACGTGCCCAAAATGACCACCTTTTACAACTGGATAGAATTGAAAATGAACACACGGTGAGAAGACTCCTGACGCAGGCCTGTACGGCCGAAACACAGCTGTGTCGAGTCCCTTTCTCCTTGCTATCCTTTGGCTAATAAAGTGTTTTAATTTTTTTTAAACAAGTGTCGTCTTTTTCATACTTTTTTACTTTTTCATGTATTTGTATTTTTAAATACAAATTTGATATTTTCTTGTTTTTAATTTTTGATTACTTTTGTTTTTGTTAGTCACCTTCGCTGTTTTGCTTTTCTGTTGTTTTTTTTGCGAAGACTGGTTTCTTCTGTTTTTTGTACTACAGATGGAGCATACTGCGCATATTGTGGATTGCTTGAAGAACAAATCGATCAGTAATTGGAGCAGATCAAACCTATGCTTTCCTTCAAATCTCATATGACGAGACTTTGACTTTCCATACTTCGGACACATCATGCGAAGAGAAAGATCATTGGAGAAAGACATCATGTTTGGCAAAGTTGAAGGTCAATGCAAATAAGGAAGACCAGCAATATGATGGATTGATACAATAACAGCAGTTATGGATGCCACTCTTATCTACGATTAGCCACCTGACTGAAGAACGAATACAGTTTGGAGCAACTATTCAGAGGGTCGCCATGAGTTGACACCAACAACAGATCTAACATAATGTACCAACACAAAACAGTGACAGGATGAAAAGGGTCACAGTCTGATAGTGATAATAATTGGAAGTAGATCGTCTACATTCTATTTCTTCACCTTATTTTTCTTGCTTTGAATTTTAACAACTGTTTTGCCAGAATGTTCACTTTGGGTTCTTATTTTTTTATTCTAAATATATAGTTTACCATCATACTAATATCATACTGCACTGGGCATGGGAAACCAGCTCCATTTTTATAACACATGCTATTTACACTCTTTAGCCCTAAAATACAGCCAATGAACTGAACTGAGCTGCTGCAGCAGAGATGAAGCTTTGGATCTAGCCCCAACTCCTTGGGTTGGCATAGGGCAGGGAGCAGCTGCTGGTAAAAAAAATTCCTGTCATCGCTTAACAATAACCTCTGCTGGTTGATTTAGGAAACAGTTGTGCCAGACTGTGTAGGGAACCCTGGTCTTGGCCCCTCATCCACAAGACAGCTTCTGTGATCACTGGACTAGAAAGGTAGGGGGAGGGTTTAAAGGACCCAGGAGACTGAAAATGAAGTTCTAGGTTTTGGCACTTTAGCATCAGACCCGCTTCCCTGTGGTCTGCAAGGCTGGGGCAGATTTCAAGAGCTGGGCTGGACACACACGGTATTGGAAGGAGGCTGCTGGCCAAAGAGAAACCCCAGCAACTAAAGCTCATTCTGCAATAAGTCCACTGGAACATTTAATAGGTACTTCCTCCTGCAGTTGGCTGTCATTACTGAAAACAGTATAATTCTGTCAGAAGACAGAATATGTAAAACTACCAAACTTGCTGTGTTTCTCTGAGAAACAGTCAGTGCTTCAAGGCTTTTTAAACCGTTCTTCCCTTCCAGTACTGCAGATCAAGCTTCACTCCAAACCACAGTCAGAAACCCGTGCTAGGATTACTCTTGATAAATAGCCTAGCAATGGGATTTGTTTTTAAGACTCCTAAGTTGTGTATTCATGCATGACCATGTTGTAACATGCTCACGGGAACTATTTCCTGCTATTAAACCATGGAGGAGAGGACCATTTGAATCGGTGATATCTTTATTTGTGGCAGGTGATATATACAGAGGTGGGAAAATCCACCTAAATTTGGCATCTAACTCCTGCTGTCATGCCACACAAAAAAGCCTGATGGGAGAGAATGGAGTGCTAATGGTGTAGCTGAATTGGAAGGTAAAGAGGCAAAAGGAAGGATGAATAGGAAAGGAAATTGGAGCAGAAGGGGGGGGGGGGCAGAAGAGAACCAACAAAGTCATGTAAGAGCAAAAGAAAAATAGGCAAAATAAAAAAAAAAAAAGAAGACCTGAGCAAAATTAAGGAAAACATTTCCCAGGTTCTTAAAAAATGTGACTGGTACTCAAAGATCAGATCTGAAGAGGTCACAGTTTCACACTCATTGTTGAATAGTCTCAATCTGACAATATCTGTATAACTCCAATTCAATGCAGATAAACTGAGATTTTAAAAAAATGAATTAGAGCCATTCTGGATTGGCATCTGATTCAAAATCCTATCTTGGTTTTGGTGTATCTCTCCCTGGGGATTGATGGAGTTTAAGCTCTGGGTAACTGATTTGATATGATGTATTTTTTAAATGTTATTTGATTGGATGTAATGTGTGTTTTTTTCTAATTATTATAGTTCTTTGTTGGTATTTTATTTTCTTTGATTTCAATATTGTATAGCACTGTGATCTTTTTCTTATAAAAAGCTAAGCGATATAGCAAATTTAATAAAAAAGTAACTATCACATAATTTTGAGGTAAAAGTTCTTACATCTAAATTCTTAATTTGAAATTGATAAGCCTTTTCCATTATATCTTGTTTGCAACCCAAGAATCAAGCAATAACGTGAATAGGACACAGGACACTAAGGGATTTCTTTAGTTTTGGGTCTATGAGGATGGGGAAAATTTTGGATTTTGCTCATACCTGTTTCAGTAGAAGTAGTTCAGGGTGAGCTATATTTGGGTACAGTAGGTATTTCCCTGCTCCTGGAGGGCCTTATGATCTCAAGTTTGTACCTGATATGATGGAGGGTTAAGTGACTTGCCCAAGATCACAAGATGCTGCACTGGGATTTGAACTCTAGCCTTCCTAGTTTAGTCCATAGCGCTAACCATTAGACTATGATATAGGCCTACAGGACCCTGTTTACTAAGCCGTGTTATAGGAGCGTCAACATCTTTAACGCGTATTAACCATGTACGTGCGTTAACAATGTACGTGCCTACAATATCCCTATAGGCGCCTACTTGGTTAGCACATGCACTAATTGTAGGCACGTTAAAAATGCTAACACGCCTTAGTAAACAGGGCCCTTAGATTGGTAGGTTCAGTTACCTATTTTTCAGAGAAATTCTGGCAGCAGTGTGAGGGCCTTCACCAAAAAAGGACTTTAGCTTTTGATATACGTATGTGCCTATGGAGGGGAGGTGGTGTGTATGCAAAAGTCCTGACTGATCTTCCTCAAAAAATGCCCCTACTGGAAGGGACAACAAAACTGAACACTGTTTCTATTTAGAAAACAAATACTCAGAGCTGGTATCAGATATGCTGGGGCTCAGGGCAGAAATAGTGAGGGACCCCCAAAGCCCACTGACAGACTGTACACCTTCTTCAGCTTCATGAAGGCTAGGGGCCCCTCAAGGTCCAGGGTAACTGACCTGTTCCTGCCCCCGCCGCCCTGAAAACACTAAACGGGTAGACTACTCACATTCAGTATTACAACTACAGGTTTAATCTCACATTTGGGGCACAAAATGCTCTCAAAACACCAGCTATATTTTAGCATGCTGGATCAGACATGTTTGGATTCAAAGCATTTCTCAGCGCACAGCTGCCTGTGCTTGGAAGAAATCTGGTTGCATCAAGCCTTCTCCTGCACCTAACCTCTCCCACCCTCCTCCCTTCTTAATCACTGTCTGTCACTGCAGGTAAATACTGTACATCCATTTTGCTGCATCTTAGTGGGGTGCGGTTGGTTTTTCTTTTATCAAAATTACCCTGACTGTACCGTCTCAGGATCTCTCAGAAGATCTTTCAACTAGCATTCAGAGCACAGGTATCGGTAGATTATTTTTGTTAGTTTAACCTAGAAATCATTGGAAACATTACAACCATAATAAACATGCATCTGTCCCGACAAAGGACATAGTTCTGAAGATGTAGGATGTTTACTAAGCCGTGTTATAGGAGCTAAACATGGCTAAAACACAGGGACTGGGACCAGGTCCAGACCATTAGTGGGTTACTCCTGTCTACTACCTTCCCTTTGTACCTTGCTCCTAATAACTGTTTTCTTCTAATTTTTTTTCTGCTTTGCCTGATTTGTATGATGAGTGAACCACTTCGGCTGCAACCCAGAAAGGTGGTGTATCAATTCCCCAGTAAACAGAAACATGAGTAATTACGCAGAAACAGAAGGGAGGCCTGGTTGTTTCAAGTTATGAGGATCATTACCCCATTCCATTATCATGAGGAGAATATTTTTAAAATTCATTCTCTTTCTCAGGTTTAAAAAAAACGATAAGGGACCAGTATTCTAACAAGGGATCACATACTTGTTTTAAAATAATTATGCTGTGTATAAAGCTCTGAGGTAAACTAGAAAATTTCCTCTTTTCCTCTTATTCATTCCATAACCGGCTTTTATTGTTATACATGTTTATGTCTGTTTATACGTGTGTGTTCTTATATAGATCCTTTTACTTATACATTTATCATATTTCTTAAGTATCTATTTTCATTCTTAAGAACACATATTTTAGATGTGTTTCTATGTAATACACACACAATTTGATTGTATTTTATTTCTTTTATATGTTTTTAGAAAATTTGTGTAACCCCTGATGTAGGCGTTTCAATACGCTGAAACACAGACCGTGTCGGGTCCCATTATACTGAATAAAGCATCTGTTAAGCACCAGTTTCTGTGTTGGAGTGTCCATTATCCATCCTCTGCTCTTTATCTGATTGCTCCTTTACATGTTTCCATGGTCATTACAATCCCAGAACCAGTCTGAAGCATGCATGCCTGGTCAATTTGAGGAAAAGGACGGTCTCAATGATCTGCTTGATTTTAGGAGGAAGGTTAAAGCCTTCTATTTTTGACAAGCTTTTTGGGCAATTTTATTTGGTTTTAGTGTTATTTATGCGTGTGTTTATTGAGATAATGCCACTTTTATGTATCTAAAATGTCACATGTTTTACTGGACATGCCTAGAACTATCAGAGAATTGTGGGTTAGAAATATTTTTGAATTAATAAACAAACATAAAAACACTGGCTCGCAATCCATAATTTGTACCGAGATCACAGTGGTCCTGAAGTTCACATTAGTTGACCTTTTCTATTCCAAAAGCAACACTTTGCTGCCTTACTCTTGAGTCTGAGGATCCCATTAACACACACTCTGCAGGGTGGAGAAATTGCAAAAACCTGACTCCATTAGAAAAAAAATGTCCCCTTCAGCATTGGACACAGTACTTCACCCTGCCCCAGAGCACAGAAGGCCTGCCAGCAGTCACAGAAGGATAAACAAGGAAAGAAAATATTTTTCAGGCAATCAAAGCACCCTTACCCAAATAACTATGTGTATAACCGTCTGTCCCAACTAGCTCCAAATAATTATAGAGCAAACCTCAATGAGGTCGAGACAAAGCAAACTCAATGAGAAAATGTTATTTAAAAAAATACTCGGTAAAGAAAGACCAAGGCTATGATCAAATATGTTTCTTGGTGTGGTAAAAAATGACCTCCTTATTCTTGATTTTGACTGCACTAAAGATAATGTAGTAATTTTTGGAAGGAGTTCTGTCGCAGCCAAGCCAACTCTGGCCATGTATTTTGTCACAGTGAATGATGGGGAGGGGGCCACTGAACTTAGAGATAGGGAACACTGCTTTCAGAGGCTCTAACAAACAGTGATGTCTGGGGTGAGCACCTCAAACTGTAGGGTTCATCTCCAAACCGCATTTAGGGAACAGGCTGCAGCCCGGTGGGAGCGTTGGTCAAGTATTTTGCAGTTAAAAGGAAACATTTCAGCAACTGCGTGGTGCAGCCCATATGTAAGAGCAGGAATGATTTGCTTCCGCCTTCCTGTCCCTTCTTATCTCATTGTGCCCTTTCCTGCTCCAAGGTCTTAAAGTCCCAACTTTTCCAGGGAGATTCTCAGTGTGTCAATATTTGCCAGACCTACACTACAGACTAATAAACCTTACAGTCCCTCCAAAATGGAAGTAAATCAAGAGCAAGTGTGAGATAAAAGTTCCAGTCTAACATTGTAATCTACAGGCCAGAAAGATTACAGGATGGTACATTTTTAGCCAGGTTTGTGTTGTTACCATTAAGCAAAGAAAGAAAGGGGCAGATCTGTGTCTCTTCAAACCCAGAACTGGCAGTAGTGATGTCTGTAAAAGGGGAAGAGGATTACCCAGAGCTGGTCTGGACACAGACATGGGGGAGGAATCTGTCCACTCCCTCATAGCTGAGTCTTACGACTCAGCGCCCTCCACCCTCCCCTTTACATTTTTGTATTCTAGCACTTTGCACAATGAAACAGTAATCGCTTCTCAGCAATTTTTTTTCCAGGAGAATTGTTAGTCAAAAAAAACCCTTTCCAATGTAGGAGAGGGAATTAACAACTGCATGTGAAACTCTTCACTACTAGCCTTGTGCATGAATCTCAAATGCATAGATGCAGTACCTGCTTGTGTCCATTTTATTCCATTGGCTCACTATAAAAGTTGATTTCTTTAACCCCCCTACCCCACCCAGGTTTTCTTTTTGTTTAAGGGGGAAAATATATGGTTCACAAAAAGGGTAGGATCTCAGCTTCCAATCAGAAGTCAATGTGCATTTGTATAACTGTAACTGTGCATGTGTCAGTGTGACAAGTAAATGTCACTGCATGAGACTATAACAGAGAGAGTGTGTGTGTGTTACAGTGAATGAGAGAGAGAGAGAGAGAATGTAGAGAATGACACATGGATGGGGACAGGGCCAGATCCCGGGGGGGGGGGGGGGGGGGGGGAGACAAACCTTGTCCCTGTGTCATTTTCTACTTTGAAGCCTGTTAATGAACTAGGCTGATATTTATGTTTGAGTGATGCAGACAACGATATTTAGATTTTTTGGAAAAACAAGCAAACGTGCTGGTCACAACTAGCAAAATTTGCATGGGGAATCCTATACATCCTGCTACCAGCACATCTTCTAAGAAGACATCTTCTGTTGCAGGAAGGGCTGTGAAAGAAAGGAGAGCTAGACTGAATCCTGAGATTGTTCATGACTTCTTATTCATCCACAGCTTAAGAAATCATAAAAGTGCTTCACAGGGCATATTTCTCCCCTCTAGGGCATACAGAATGGGTTGTATTTTGTACCCCTGGACATTTTAACAGGGTGGATTAGGATTCCTTGGGGTAGTAGAAATCAGCTGTTGTGGGGATTGGAAGGGCAGAGGGTGGTGGTGGGAAGGAGGGTTATTATAGCTGCTCATTGTTATTATTGTTTTCTATTTGTAATTTATACACAATAGTTGCACAGAATATTGTTCCTTTTCATACTTTAATAAAAAGATTTAAATATAAAATCATAATTGTTCAAGGCTTCTGCAGATGAGGACAGAGCCCATGGGGACGGGGCGGGGATGGAATCACAACCCATGGGGATGGGGTGGGGAAGGGGACAAACTTTGTCCCCTTGTCATTCTCTAATAGTATGCTGCCTCATCTGAAGTGCAGTATATGAAAAACTGAATAAAAAGTATAAAGCACTGGATTCAGTAAACGGTCTGAAAATTCACAATACTCAACAAAGGACGTTCAGGGATGGGTGCCCTTTACAGATCGGCACCAGGATTTACACCAACTGAAATTTCATGTAAATCCTGGACTGTAATTTAGGCACAGATCCCCAGTATTCAGTAATATTGCTAGCATCTTTAGTGAATGCCCCCGACCTGCCCATGCCCCTCCCATGGCCGTGCCCCCTTTTGAGCTGCACAATAAGATTTGTGCGTGGATCTTTATAGAATAGCGCCTACCAAGATGTGTGTGTGTTGCCAATTTACACCAACAATTAGCACTGATTGGCTCAGCCAATTAAGTTGCATGCATCTCAGAATAGCACAGAAATGTGTGCACCATTTATAGAATTTTCCCCAAAACTGTATAGATTGTATGTGCGTGAGTGTCAAATACTATGTATGTGACTGACTATCAGAGTGTGTGTCACAGACGAAATGTGTGAGCGACAGACAGAACTTTGGAAGGCTAAGTGCTTTGAAAATACGCCTCATGCATGTATGTCTGGAAGGGTCAGTGTGTGCTGGGGGGGGGGGTCAAGAAATAATGTGTGCCTATGCAGTCCCCATTCTCACCCGTAGCCGTCGCCGATGGTCTCGGTGGTGTACACGTAGTTCCTCTGCATGGTTCCCCCGCCTCCCATCATCTTGGAGTGACTGTTCATCTCAAACCTCCCGGCTAAATCCTGACCGGAGTCGGCCCGGGTTAACCTGCCCAGGGTGTTGATCCGGGTGTGAGATCCTCCGTTCATACTCATGTCTCCAGGTCACAGGGACTAGATACGGGCTGCCGGGCTCTGTCCCTTCTGATCGCGGGGAGGAGAAACGAATAACAAACGAAACAGCAACACCCCCCACGAAACAGGACGCTCTCTGTCGGTGGTCGAGTCCAAAGAGTCTGAAACAGCCGCAGCAGAGGTGCAAAACGTCAGAAGGCAGCAGCACAGACAGTGAGGGCGCCCGGAGCCCTGCAGCCGTGAACAGGTCTTTCTTTCCTCGCTCCGTGGACGGGTCTTTCCCCCCCTCACTGGCAAAGGGAAAGCCGAAGCCACACCTTTGTTTCTTTTTAAAATAAGAAGGCCTGGGTGGAGACGGTGCAGCCGATCCCTCGCCCTTCCCTGTCTCTCTCCCCCTCTGGCTTTCCCTCCTCCCCTTGCAGATCGGGCACCTGAGCTGAGCCCCGGAAGCTGTGCACTGGGAGGGAGGGAGGGAGGGAGAGGACAGCTGAACTGTGCTGCTGTGCCAGCCAAAGGGAAGGGAGCCTCCCCCAGGAGCAGCTTACTGTGTGCTGGCAGGTTTGCTAACGAGCTACACGTAGCAAAACATCCCACCATGCTTAATTCCTAGAAAAGAAAGTACAGGTGTTACCATAGAAAGTCTCAGAGGGGGGTAGTCATGTTAGGGGGCCAATGTAGTAACAACTTAAATCTCGGAAAACATTTAATTCTTCACTTCATTATCAAACTGGTCTGATAAGGAACTACTACAAATAATTTCTATAGCACCAGTCGCTGCCACTGTCACTTCCAGCTGCCACCGATTATTTTTCGAGTTCACAAACTTGCCTATTTAACAAGTATTTACTATTTACCCTAGCTGAAAATATTTAACCATCTCTCTGACCTCATGTGCAACTTTCTTTAAATCAGTCACTTGCTTTCTAACAATTCTTACTCTCTTACCTATCTATATATTCCATCTTTGCTTTACCCTTCACTATCAATTAAAATGTTCTATTAGGTATCGTGTTGACATCATGGCCGGTCTTAGCAAGTGCGGGGCCCTGTGCAGACCAATTTGGTGGGGCCCCATCCTAGCCCCGCCCCCACCCTAGCTCCACCCCATTGATAAGATTATTCCATTTTTAGACATTTTTTTTATGAAATTTCAAATAAAGACAAATGAAGCTAAACTTGTACAAAAAAACTGATTGAAATAATAAGCATAATGCTATCATGAACCCCCCCCCCCCCCAGAAATTATTCAGTTCAAGTCCA
Organism: Microcaecilia unicolor; assembly: GCF_901765095.1. Lineage (NCBI taxonomy): Eukaryota > Metazoa > Chordata > Amphibia > Gymnophiona > Siphonopidae > Microcaecilia > Microcaecilia unicolor. The sequence goes on from NC_044031.1 coordinate 321,961,794, forward strand.
CTACAATTAGTAGTTCCAATTCTCATAACAAAGGAGAAAATATGGAAAAATATTACGAAAAGATCCAGCACACTGCTACAGTGTACAAGGTATGCCAGGAATGCTTTATCTGCCTATGGTTGGAGACAGGTTGAGTGACTCGATGCGGTCCCGGTCCAGGTCGAAGCGGAGGCACGAGGCAGAGTTGAGGCACGCTGAGCGGGGCCCCCTTAGGCGCGGGGCCCTATGCGGCCGCCTTGGTCGCCTCTGCCTAAGACCGGCCCTGGTTGACATTGTAAGTAGTATACTATGCCATACTTTGTATTGTTATTTCAATATTTTTACTGCTGTAATTGCTTATCGCTCATGTATGATCTATTATTGTACACCGGCTTGAGTGAATTCCTTCAAAAAGGCAGTAAATAAATTCTAATAAATTAATTTAGTAATTGAAGTGTATGTCTATATACTGTAATTCCTGGATGTTGTACTGTTTAGCTTCTTGATTACTGTTAATCTGCATAGAACTGGATAGGCCAATGCAGAATAACATAACATATAACATACCATTTCCTAATGCCATTTGTTTAAAAAAAAAAAGTGTCTTACCCCATCCAGACATACCTTTGAGTCAGGGTTGACTCCTGGAAATGACCCCATGGTAACCCCCCCTTCTGGATTTCCTGGCATGATACAGGCATTGGGGAGGGGAGGTATGGAAGTGACAAGGATTTGCTGTGGGATTTGAATCTCAGCCTTTTAGTTCCCAGCTTGCAGATTTAACCATTAGGCTGCTCCTCTGCTCCTTATCCCCATAGCGTAAACAAATTCTGTGCAAATCATGCCCAAGCAAAAAATGTATGCAAACACAGGAAAGCATGCCCATCATTCTAGTACATTGAGCATACATTAGCCATAGAATCAATATTTCATGCAGACTGTACCAGAACCTGCAGGAGCATTGCCTGTGCAATTATTAGGATTACCAGTATTACAAGGGTTCTCTATCCAGTCCTCAGGATATACCAAGCCAGTTAGTTTTTCAGGGTATCTATAATGAATATACATGAGAAAGATCTGCATGCAAATCTATCTCATGCATATTCATTGTGGGTATCCTGAAACTTGACTGGCTAAGTATGCCCTGAGGACTGAGTTGAGATTGAACCACTGTAGTATTAGATCTGGGTTCTAGAAAATTAAACGTATATTGTGCATATAAATATTATTTGGTAAGGTATCATGTAACTTTCTGCAGTCAAGTGCATTGCCTATCATTTCAGAGCTGTGGGACTCCCTTCCCCCCCCCCTTAACTGTGCATTCAGCCATAGGATCACCTGTGCTGCATTCCCCCGCTGCTCCCCCCCTTCCATTTTATTCATTAGATTGTCCACCAATTTCCTTCAATACAATACAAGAAAATAAACTGGCATAAAACCCTCACTAGCCACAGAAAAGCAAACTTTTCACTCCTCCTCAGACCATGTGTTAGAAAAGCAGGTGTTAAGCCTTTGGGTCTCCTATGCACTTCTTTGCATCTGGGTTTAATAGCTAATCCCTTCATTATCGCTAGTGAACAGTGCACTGATGAGCACACAATTCTTTTGGTGTAGTTTTCTTGTGCGCTAAACACCTTTGTGCAGAGGGCAGCCATAACAGCACAGAAAATTGTGCACATAACCCTCACAAACCTGTGTGCTAAGCGGCGCTTAATTTGTAAACCGCCTAGGTTCAAACTTTTGTTTAATGAAAGTAGGGTACAGGTAGAACATAGCATAACATACAGAAGAGGGCAACCAAACTTTTTTTTTTTTTTTTTTGTGGTTTAAGCTGAAGTGAAATCTGTGGCGGAAATTTGCTGCTTGGTTTCGAAACCGGCACAGCCCCTGAACGGGAAGTGCCCTCACTCCATCAGCATTCCTCCCAGGCCCACCTTACCGCCTGGGTGTCTAACAGTGAGCTGGGGCAGGAGTGATCCCATCACTCCTGCCAATGTCATCTCTGCAGTCAAAATGGCTGCTACGACTTCCAATGACAGTTTCAGAAATGCTGCTGAGGTCAAAGCAATCATTTTGGGGTTAGAGCCGGCGTGGGTAGGAGGAATGGCTGATGCACTGGCATTTTTTGCTGACACCAAAACAAGGCTGAATGCGAATTTTGGGTAGGGTTACCATATGGCTCCAGAAAAAGGAGGACAGATTGAGCTAGTCTGGGTTTTACTTCCATTGCTTTCAATGGAAGTAAAACCTGGACTGGATCAACGTGTCCTCCTTTTTCTGGAGCCATATGGTAACCTTAATTTTGGGCCTAAGCCAAAACTATATACAGTAACATCTCATAAGGTCTGAGTTTGCTATAGCTTATCATGATTTAACAGACATTAGTGTAGACTAAGTACCGCACAGCCCATAGAAATAAAATGGACCACATTGCACTTAGCACACACTAAGGTCTGATAGTACATGTTAAGCTTTAATAAACATCACACTAAGGGGCCCTTTTATTAAAGTTTGGTGCCGTGTGGCCCATAGATATACAATAGGACATGCAGCATTTAGCATGTGCTAAGCTTTGTTTGTTTGTTTTTGTTACATTTGTACCCCGCGTTTTTCCCACTCATGGCAGGCTCAATGCGGCTTACATGGGGCAATGGAGGGTTAAGTGACTTGCCCAGAGTCACAAGGAGCTGCCTGAAGTGGGAATCAAACTCAGTTCCTCAGTTCCCCAGGACCAAAGTCCACCACCCTAACCACTAGGCCACTCCTCCACTTCCACTTTAGTAAAAGGTCCCCTGTGATTTTTATCAAAGTGCGGTAAAAGGCTTTTACCACACCTTGATTTACCATAGGAGTCGCCACCCTGCGGTATCGAACTGCAGGCTGCTGACTCCCATGGTAGATGAATAACATTGGACCTCAAAATTGTGGCCCAGTGTTTCCAGGCTGCATCTTAAAGGGACTGTTGGAGTTGTTACCCCACACCCCTGATTATCACCACCATGTAATCATCATCCCACCCCCAATCAGACCCCTATCCCCCTGATCAGAACCCCCCCCCCCAAGCCTCCTTGAGCCTACCCACACATCTCTGATGGTCTAGTGTGTCCCCAGCAATCTCCAGTTGCTCCTGCCCGTGCCGGTGCCTTCAGCCAATATGGCACCCCTAGCAGTAGTCTCACTGTATTACTGCTAGAACTTATGTTTCTGTATAAGGAAATGTGGAATGGGCAGGGTGTGTATAACAGGGACATGCTCAATGGTACACTGGGAGGCCCTAAGCCTGTGCAGTTTTGGCTCAGGCCCACCTAGCAGCAGTGCACGATTGGTGTAACTGGCGGGGATCCCCAAGCTTCACCTGCCAAAGATATGCACAGCCCGCCATAACTCCTTTCAGACACCCTTGACAGTCACTGGCAGCGCTCCCAGATGCCAACTCCAGCACCCTGCACTTGATCTGTTCTCATGCATGAACTGAGCATGCGTGAGAATTGAGCATGTGCAGGATGCCAGTATTTGGAGGCTCAGGAGCACTGACAAGGTTGTCTGAGGGGTTATAGTAGGCTGTGTATGTGTTCAGCTGGCAGAACTTGGAGATCCCTGCCACAGGCTGCCAGCTACACCAACAGTGCACCGCTGCATGGGTGGCTGGCTGGGTTCGTAACAGCATGCAAGTGAGCTGACGTCAGCTCACCTCCAGCGCTCCCTTCTCTCTCAGTGTCCCGCCCTCGCGGAAAGATGAAATGATGTCAGAGGAGGACAGGACACTGAGAGGGAAGGCAAGGGAAGGCTGGAGGTGACACAAGCTGAGCCTGCCGCCGCTGCAACCTGAGGTAACATGAATGGCTAAAGGCAGGGCGGCAAGAAGGAGAAGAGGGCATGGGAGAGGAGGGGAGGGGAGAATCGCTGGACATGGATGGGATGGGAGGGCAGGGCAGAGGAGAATTGCTGGACATGGATGGGAGGGGAGGGCAGGGCAGAGGAGAATCGCTGGACATGGATTGGAGGGGAGAATCGCTGGACACGGATGGGAGGACAGGGCAGAGGAGAATCGCTGGACATGGATTGGATGGGAGGGGAGGGCAGGGCAGAGGAGAACTGCTGGACATGGAGGGAAGGGCAGAGGAGAGAGGAGAAATCTCTTAGCCGAGAGCCTTCCTAGGGCCCGTTTCATTTTTCATGAAACGGGCTTTATTGCTTGTCAATACATAGAAAAAACTTTTTTTATACCTTTGTCATCTGGTAATTTTATTTTTCTAATGGTGTTGGTCCCAATCTCTGGTTTCTGTTTCCTCTGTATTCTCTTAACTATCTTACCAGAATCTCCTTGTCCATTTGGCACTTATTTTCTCTCCATGTCCACCACCCATCTTTCCTCTGTGTCCCTTATCCATCCTATCCAGCAACTCTCCTCCATGTCCCTCTCTCTGTCCTCCTCCCATGTTCCTCATCTGCCTTCTCAGTATTTCTGTCCCTGTCCTTACCCCCCCCCCCCCCACCATCGCACCTCTGTGTCCCTGTTCCTAGGTTCCTTCCATGCCCAGCATCTTTTCTCTGTGTCCCTGTCCCATCCCTTGTTCAACGTATCCCTTGTTTCCTATCGCCTACAGCACCCACACCCCAGGCCAACATCTCTCCCTCTTTCTTCCTTACCCACCCTTGCAGTCCAGTTTCTTTCTCTCTCCCTCCTGCCCTTGGTTGGTCCAGTGTCTCTCACGCAGTCTCTCTCTTTTTCCAACACTCCCCACTTTCCCCACCATGGGTCCAGTCTCTCACTCTCTTCCCTCCCCCCCCCCCCCCCCCCCCCCCCGTCTAGAATTTCTCCACCTTTCTTCCCCTCTCACTGTCTGGTCTGGTATCTCCCTCTCAACGTATTTGATACCTGGAACCGAACACCCCTCCTCTATATAAAAAATTTAATTTTAGTAATATTCCATGAGTCACACAAGGGTGTACCTAGGAAAAGGCAGCATCTTAAACATTGCAGTGAGTACTAGAATATCAGTACACCCATTGTAAAACTAAACAAGCCAGATTAGTACAGATCGATCCTGCACAGTGAATGCCAGCAGAATCCTTCACCTCAGTCACACATATAGAACATGTACAGACCCTCATGTGATACAAAATAAGGAACTGCAAAAAAGTGAAATGGAGACCCCCAAGAAAGCCAGATTTTATAAGCAGTGCAAATACAGTACTGGTAAAAGAGAAACAGAACTGTATTTTCTCCTGTACTGTGCAAAATACAAAAATAGAAAAAATGTACATTTCACAAAGCAGGAACATCTCAGTCCTTAAAAAGTATTAAAAATAAAATTTTCTTGTCTACCTTTGTAGCCTAAGCATTTTATTTTTCTAATTCGGCTGGTCCCAGTCTCTTCTACTTTCCACATGTCAGTCTTCTCTTAAATTCTGTTCCAGGTTGGCTTTTCCATTTAATCTCTCATCTCATCTTCCTTTCCTTCTCTACATCTGTCTGCCACTGATCTTTTGTTTTACATTTTTCCCCACTGTTCTCTTCTCTGCATTTATCTTCCTTTCTCTCACCCTCTAGTCCAAGGGTATTACAACCCCTATGCCAGTCCTCAACTTTGCACCTTCCTTAAAAATCTTCCAGGTCCCTAGTTCTCTCCCCCCCCCCCTCAAGATTTTAATAAACTTTATAAATCATGGCAATCCCAGTGTTATCCCTCTAAGAGAAATCTGGTAAAAAAACACACAATTGTACATTGTGAAGTTGATATTTAAAGGCACTTATGATGACAACATTGGGTGTTGGCACCATAAATCCTTTTATTTGAATTTCCTGGGATGCTGAAAGGTTAAACTTTGCTTTTATAAGTTGATATGTAGCCAAAATGTGTTGGTATATGATGAGGAGCAGGTCAGGGTGTTCCAGGGTTGGGTCTAAAGGTTGACGGATAGTGGTGATACTCAGCTGTTACCTGCATAACTTCTATTTAAGGCGTTGACAAAAAGATGTGTTTTCAGGAGTGTTCAGAAGGCTCATTGGGCTTCTTGCATGCATCTTCATTGGTTGTACATTGGATTCCCTCTGCTTGATTGGTCTAAACGTTTTGTAATAAAGTTCCAAATGAGCGTGTGCAGGCAAGGGGTTCCAGAGCAGTGGTGCTGCACAATAGAATGCACTTGAGTGGGTTGAATCTAAGTATGTGTGAGAAGCTGATGGAATATGCAACTGGCAGTCACTGAGCGATCAAAGTGTTCTGGCAGGGATATAGGGAATAATCATGGAAGAGAGGTAGAAAGGGATACCTGTGGGTAATGCCTTATGGGCCAGAGTAAGAAGCTTAAAGTGAAGCCTGTAGGGAATAGAAAGTCAGTGGTGATGAGAAAGAAATGGCAAAACAGATTATGGGCCCTGTTTACTAAGGCGCGTTAGCATTTTTAATGTGCCTACAGTTAGCACATGTGCTAACCGTGTAGGCGCCTATAGGGATATTGTAGAGCGTGTACATGGTTAAAACGCATTAAAAATGCTAACACGCCTATAAAGCAGCTTAGTAAACAGGGTCCTATATTTCCTATCAGAACAAAGTATTCTAATAACTGTATTTTGTACTGATTGAAGACGACATATAAGAGAGGAATTAATCTCCAAATACGCAATGTTGCAGTAATCAAGCTAAGAAAGTATTAGTGCATAGATAAGAGTCTTTTGGGAGGATTTGTCAAGAAAGCTCTTGACTGCACAGAATTTCCAAAGGGCACGAAATTATCTGTGAAAAATTGTCAACAGAGTCAGTGGGTAAGAAGAGGCTTTGATAGTTGGAGTTTTGTATATTTATCAGAACCTATTGTTTTTCTTTGTTTACAGCAGCTCTTTGACATCTCTCAGAAGCTGATGACTTAGGTGACTTCCTAGTTAGCCTAATGGTTAAGCTGGACCTGTATAATAGGGATGGAACAACTTCCCTATGAGGAAAGGCTAAAGACATTAGGGCTCTTCAGAAGAGACGACTGAGGAGAGATATGATAAAGGTCTTTAAAATCATGACTGGAGCGGAAAGGGTAAACGCAGATCAGATGTTTACCCTTTCAGAAAGTACAAAGACTAAGGGATGCTTCATGAAGTCACTTAGTAGCTCATTTAAAACAAAATTGGAAATATATTTTTTCACTTAATGCACAATTAAGTCCTGGAATATGTTGATAGAGAATGTAGAAAAGCAGTTAGCATTGCTGGGTTTAAAAAAGCTTTGGCTAAGTTCCTGGAGAAAAATTCCACAAAGTTGTTATTAACCAAATAGAATTGTGGAAAGTCACTGATTATTCCTGGGTAGGACAGTACTAAGCTATAGTTTAGTATTGTGCCTTGTGCGACTCACCCACTGACACCCTATGCCCTGCCCACTCTGTCATTGCCGATGAGAGGAGATGGTGGGCTGGGAGCAATTTCTGGCTTGCACAGCCCTTAATATAGTGCTGTTCCTGGGCATAAGCTGCATGGAATCTATCTACTGTTTGGGATCCTGCCAGCTACTTGTCACTTGGATTTGCCACTGATGCAAACAGAATACTGGGCTTGATGAACCTTTGGAAAGACCCAGTATGCCAGTTCTTATATTCATGATTTATTTGATTACATACATTTGTAATTTCGTACTTGAGTGAGATCAAAAAGATGGTGAAAACAAGGATGACTGGGCATCACAGTTGAATTTGCTCTAAGAAGACTAATGCCCTGATAGTTTTTCATTGTTCTTTTGAACTACACTTTTGAGCAGTTGTGATGACTTGTGATAGATCAAGCTAAGATTGAATAATACTTTGCTACAGTGTATGAAACAGTGTTGGATCTTCTGCCTGCATATTGTCACTTCTGGGGGTTTGAAATATTTGGACTGGTAAGTTTCCTTAATATTTGGACTGGTAAGTTTCCTTATGATCAATGGAGTCTTGTAATGGTAGACTTTATGTTGTCATGTGTACATAATGGTGATATTACATTCAGGGATAGTGTTAGACTTGCTGGGCCTAAGGCAGAAGCAGGGGAAGAGGTCCTATAGCCTGCCAATATGCCATGCCTCCTCCGATTTCAGGATGGCTTGAGGCCTGTCATGGTATGGGGGGTCAAGGCAATTGCCCTGGTTGCTCCCACTCCCGGGAAAAAAAAAACTGTCGTGACTAATTTTTTCCAATGATTTTGATTATTTTGAATAAACTTCACATGAGAATACTAATGCATCCTCCTGATCATTAAGCAACAACGCAACAGATTAATAGCAAGAAGACAAAAATCAAATACAGTAGGAACCTGGGGACTGAGGAGATAACTAGAACCAGCCACTTCAGGGCCTATGGCTTGATTTTGTGCGTTTTTCACTTGGACTTTTTTTTTTTTCTTTTTTTCGAAAATGGACCAAAAAGATAAATGCACAAAGCACAAAAACATCTAGCAGATAGCCATAAAAAAAAAAAGATAGACATTTTTCTGTTTTGAAAATTGCCTCCCTCCCACCCTACAGTGATCACATCAATGTTGCACCATTTAAAATCGCTCCAATGATGTTGTTTCCCTTTCCAATGGCTAAACAGGGGAGCCTGTAAATTCAAATTCTAAATTAAATTATAGGGAACAGTTTTGGATTTTTATGTTAAACACTGTGGCCTAGTGGTTAGGGTGGTGGACTTTGGTCCCACTTCAGGCTCAGGCAGCTCCTTGTGACTCTGGGCAAGTCACTTAACCCTCCATTGCCCCATGTAAGCTGCATTGAGCCTGCCATGAGTGGGAAAGCGCAGGGTACAAATGTAACAAAACAACACAAACTGAATCTGGAACTAGAATGGATGATGTTAATATAGTTGAAGTGTCATGATTGGTTAACTATTTAAATGCCTCATAAATTAGCTGACAAAAATGCCGCTGCCATCTTTATCAGCGATAAATCAGAGCTTGCTGATATGGTTGGTAACAGATTAAATTAGATAGATTAAATTGAGAATTGCTCATTTCTTAGATACTAACTTTTGTTACTTTTATAGGGGAATCATCCTTGAGACAGCCAGGAGGTGAAACATGGTATCATGTCGGAATACATATTCCCCTTGGATCAGTTCTATTTAAGATAAGCGTGACTTTAGTCTGTGGACAATTGAACGATTTTGAACATGCACTGTTGGCATGTTTTTGCACTTGGAAACTTTATATAAATTACAAAGTAGAAAGCAGAAAAGTTAAAAGAAAAGTTGTTTTGGGAAGACCGGTGATGAACAGGAGAGTGGTGACTTAAACCATAGAATGCCCCACATCCCCGATTAACGGAGGTCTCCTAAACTTCACTAATATTTTCTGACATAAGCTTAATGGTGATAACAAGTTTGTGAATAGTAAGCTTATGCAAGATTATTGAGCTGAATAAATGGTTGTTTGACTCAGGAATAATGTCAGGAAGTATTTCTTCACTGGAATGCCTTCCCAAGGGAAGTGGTGGAGATGAAAACGGTAACAGAATTTAAAAATGTGTGGGATAAACACAAAGGAATCCTGATTGGAAGGAATGGATCCAAACAATCAGCGGAGATTGGGTGGCAACACCGATAATTTGGAAGCAAAGCCAGTGCTGGGCAAGACTTCTAAGGTCTCTGCCTTGATTGTGGCTGAATAGATTTGCATTCAAAATTTGCACTCTGGCTCATAAAATCATTCATGGAGAGTCCCCGATTTACATGTCAGACCTTATAGATCTACCAGCAAGAAATTCAAAAGGTTCATCAAGGACTTTCTTGAACCTCCACTACCCCAGCTGTAAGGGACTTAAATACAAGTCATTATATGCATCCAGCTTCTCTTACATCTGTGCGCAACGTTGGAATGCACTACCGAATCCCTTAAAAACAACACACGATCTGACAGTCTTCTGGAGATCTCTGAAAACTAAATTATTCAATGAGACCTACAATAAGAACCCTTCATAAAGACCCTCTATCACATCTGTATCAAAACTAATCAACGTTGAACTCCTAATTTGACTACTTTAATCATATTGTTATTATTTAACACCATACTCTCTACCTTATATTTTGCATATTTGAAATGTATTAATTATTTCTTTGTTTCTCATTTTCTTGATATCTAATGTATCTTAATTGTATTAATACTTTGCTCTTCTCACACCGTTAATGATGATTGTCATTGCGGCATAATGTAAGCCACATTGAGCCTGCAAAGAGGTGGGAAAATGTGGGGTACAAATGCAGCAAATAAATACATAAAATAGATTTGGATAGGCTGGAGTGGAGCTTTTCAGGGGCTTTGATAACTTCAGAAATTTAGAACAAGGACAGTGCCAGGCAGACTTCTACGATTTATGTCCTGAAAATGGCAAGGACAAATCAAGATCAAGTATACATATGAAGTATCACATCATAAACTGATTACATATGGTATCTTGTTGGGCAGACTGGATGGACTGTACTGGTCTTTATCTGCTGTCATCTACTATGTTACTATAAGAGTGTTTCCCAAACCTGGTCCTGGAGGCACTCAAGTCAGTCAGGTTTTCAGGATATGTGTGTACAGTGGAGGCAGTACATGCAAATCTCTCTCATGAACATTCATTGTGGATATCCTGAAAACCTGAGTGGCTGGGGTGCCTCCAGGACCAAGTTTGGGAAACACTGGCCTAAACAACAAAATGCAGGCTAAATATTTTTGCTTGCTCTTGCTAAAATGTATCTAGTGTGCCATGCACTAATTTAATGAAATGTAGTATGTGCAGTGCTTTTTTGTTCCGGTACGCACCGGTACAGCATAACGGCACCTTTTTTCTGAGGTCTGGCTCACCTGCCCGCCTTCAGCTCCCCGACTTTCCATTCATGCACCCTTGCTCCCTGCGTTGAAATCTTCTGTTTACCCAAAGTCACGGCGAACCAGCAGTGAAAGCAGCAGGCAGGCAGGCTCGCCTCCTCGTCGCTTCCCTTCCATCTCAGTGTCCCGCCTTCCTCTGATGTAATTTCCTTTCCACGAGGGCGGGACACGCTGAGAGGGAAGGGAAGTGATCACTCAGCTGTCCCAATACCACTCTCTCAACAATTTTCACCATGTCGGGCAACAGTAGCATATATATACTAGGTGCATGTGTTGTGTACGCACCCCTTGTCAGACCTGCCCCACCGCCCCTACCTTAAAATCCTCTCTGCTGCAGTCTTCACCCGGGCAGTGGCAGCGGCACTCGTAGGCTGTCTGTGGCCTGCACCGGGACTTCCTCCCTGAAGCAGCCCCTCCCCCTTCTGACGAAACATCCTGTTTTTGTGAAGAGTGGGATGGTTCAGGGAGAAAGTACCCGTGCAGGCTACAGGCAGCTGATGAGTGCCATTGCCGCTGCCTGGGCACAGACTGCAGCAGAGAGGATTTTAAGGTAGCAGGGGAGGGGGGGGGAGAGACGTTCTCCCTGTAAAAAAAATTCCTGTTTATGCCACTGACAGGCATAAACTGAAATTGGGCAATAATTTTGTTTTATTGTTTAAAGCAGAGTTGGGCAACCAAGGTCCTTTGATTTCCATAATGAATATGCATGAAAATTGATTTGCATGTACTTTCATTGTATGCAGATATGGTCTCATGCATATTCATTGTGGAAATCTTGAAAACCCAACTGGGTTGTGGCCCTCCAAGACCATGGTTGTCCACTCCTGGTTTAAAGTCTGTGTTGCTTATTCTTTTTGAGATGTCCAACATTTCTGGAAGCACAACCAGTACACTGAGCTGTTACCTTAAAAGATAGTGATGACATTACATGCTCGCTATCCATGCACCGTTTTGTCATTTTCTAATGGTGCCATACATTGTCAACTGCTCTTTTAGTTGTGCGTTATGTCCGAAAGTCTCTCTGATTGCTGATCGAGGCACAGTTTTATTTGCACAGATATCCTTGTTGTCCATGATGGTGGAGAATTCCAACTTGCACTATAAATATAACCTCCATTGGATGTCTCAAAAAGAATAAGAAGCTCATTTTCAAAGCACTTAGCCTCCCAAAGTTCCATAGAAACCTATGGAACTTAGCCTCCCAAAGTGCTTTGAAAATATGCCTCTAAGTGACATAGATTTTAAAAAATAAAATCGGGCATCATTTTTCATTGGCTGTCCATCAGACGCAAAAACTCTAGAAGTTAGTTGGTTTAAGTTCCTTCGCAGTATTATTTGTTATGCAAAACCGAATTACTGAGTTTTTCATTTTATAAATGTGATATTATGTAACTTCATTACTTTATTTGTTTATTAAAGCTTCAAAGAAAACTAAGAAATTATACAAGATAAAGAAAAAAGGAAATAATCACCAAAGAAAAAATATTCAAATCTTGATGCAATGTATTAATCCTTTACATAGTAAACCTTACCTATGACCTTTGACACTTCTGATTCTTTATCTATTTTTCAAGTAAGCTTGCAAAACAGAAAGCTTTTTACTTTCACAAGCAAAAGTAACCAGAGGAGTAGCACGATGTTGGAACTCATCTTGAGATATCTCCAAAAACTAGGTAAGATCAAAATCAAGATCAGCTCCAAGCAAAATAAAATGGCAGTCCTTCAGGGCCAGATGCACTAAACTTAACGAGCCATTAACGAGCAAGTAGTAAACCCTGGCATGCACTAAAGACTTTTTTACGACGACGGTAGACGCTAGCGAAAACGGAATGCAGATGAGCAAATTGTGTAGAAACCCTATTGTAATGAGATGCACTAACCTTTTCTGATTGCCTTAACACTGGAAAATCTAACGACAGGTCTGTACCTCTCGTTGGGGCTGTGCGGGATTGAAAAACTGCTACAAAACTAACAACAACAAAAAAATAGCGCTCCACTTTAAAAAAGACATCTATTTTAGCCGTCATCCCCCCCAAGACGCCGTGCCACTCACGGCTCGACAGTGCACTTAAGGACGCCAATTCAAAAAAAAAACATCCATTTTGGCTGGGGGGGGGGGGAATGCCAAAAAAGACGTTTTTATTATTGCGGGGGGGGGGGGGGGGGGGGAATGACGGCCAAAATGGACATTTGTTTGGATGAACATCCATTTTGGCCGTCATTCCCCTCTGCAATAATAAAAACGTCTTTTTTTGGCAGTGCTTCACTCAGCTGAGAGACCTGGAAGTCTCTGAGCCAATCACAGCGCGTTTAGCTCAGCTAACTGCACTGTGATTGGCTCAGAGACTTCCAGGTCTCTCAGCTGAGTGAAGCACTGCCAAAAAAGACATTTTTATTATTGGGGGGGGGGGGGGGATGATGACCAAAATGGACGTTCATCCAAAAAAACTGTCCATTTTGGCCGTCATCCCCCCCCCCCCCCCTGCAATAATAAAAACGTCTTTTTTGACAGTGTTTCACTCAGCTGAGAGACCTGGAAGTCTCTGAGCCAATCACAGCTCAGGGACTTCCAGGTCTCTCAGCTGAGTGAAGCACTGCCAAAAAAGATGTTTTTATTATTGCGGGGGGGGGGGGGGGGGGGGAATGACGGCCAAAATGGACAGTTTTTTGGATGGGCGTCCTCAACTGCACTGTCCTCTGGTTCGAGCCGCATCGGAGGGAGTGAGCAGCACGGCGTCTTTGGGCGGCACAGGGAGGTGTATTTGGCATGTGCAGAGCAGCCAGCATAATGCTTGGCTGCTCTGCGCCTGCTCGACTGTCCGATTGGCCAACTGTTTAACGATGGAATAGAGAATGCAAGTGAGCTACAATGAGCAGCTCATTTGCATTCCCTTTCCTTAACGCATGTCCGTTCCTTACCGATTCGCTAAGGGAATCGGTAAGGGAAGGGCTCTAACGATTGTTTAGTGCATCTGGCCCTCAGTGTTTTAAGAAACTTTTTTCTCTAAGGTAAATAGTACAATTTTGATAATATAATACAGTTGGCATTGCACATTGACAGCACTTACTTTAAGTATTTACAAAACAAGATCTCAGGTGACAATAAATAAGTTATCGGGAAATTTAACAAACAAAGATTCTTAGACCTATAAAGATTTTTCAAAACTTCACACTTATTATGTAAGGATAAACTGTCTTTGATGCCAGAGGCGCTCAATGCCTGAAATGTTACTACCTTAGGCTCCAGGCTCCCCAGACGTTTATCAAACGTGAGTAGTCTAGAATCTAAATTTAGAAATTTCTGAGAAGCTTGTTCAGAATAATCACAAAGTTGGGAAACAGAGTTTTTCAGCATAGAATCTACTCTTCTCACAGTTTCTAGATATCCACCAATGATATATCAGATGGAGTTGAGCACCTCCATCCATGAGACATGTTCACTACAAAAGTTTTCATGTTTGTTTATGTATCAATTGAACAAAATTTGGAACTCTATTCCACTTCAAACATGTATGTTATTGCACTCTCTGCTTTTTTGGAAAGCTTTGAAAATGTATTTTTTTAACAAGTATTTTAATTTGTGATTTAATGATTTCAGGTCATGACTATTTGATTTTTTTGTAACCCGCTTAGACCCTTTGCTGATACAAGCGGGATATAAATACTGAAAATAGAAATAGAGTTTTAACTAAGAACCCCAGAACCAACAACTCCAAGCGGATGGGACACCAACATGAGAGACCCTCCAATGGAAATATCAAAGGAAGACAAAGGTAGGGGGTTTAAGGGGATCCCTGGACTAAGATAAGTGCATGAATTAGACAATAGAAACAGAAAAAAATGTAGGCAGATAAAGACCATATGGCCTATCCAGTCTGCCCATCTACTCTCTTTTTCACTACCTTAGAGATCCTATGTACTTGTCCCAAGCTATCTTGAATTCAGATACTGTTTTCATCTTCACCACTTCCACCGGGAGGCTACTCCACAAACTTACCACCCTTTCTGCGAATAAGCATATCCTCAGGTCAGTTCTGAGTCTATCCTCCCTTCATCCTCTGCCCCCTCATTCTAGAGCTTCATTTCAAATAAAAGAGCCTCGCCTCCTGTGCTTTTATGCCGCATAGGTATTTAAGGGGCCCGTTTGAAAAGGTGTGGCAAGCCTACCGCAGAGTTGCCATGTGCCAATTCAGCACAACCACCAGGCTACCAAAGGAGCCTGGCAGTAGTTCCTGCCCCCACTGCATTACATTTTTGGTGCTTAAAATATTTTAACTTTTTTAGCACTGGGGACTTACCCAGCAGTAATCGAGTAGTGCTGTGCACTGCCCAGTTACTGCCAGATTAAAGTGGGAGCCCTCACCGCCTCCTAAATAGGTGGCAGTAAGGGCACCCTCAGGAAATGGGCATGTGGCAAGTGTTTAACTTATCACACAGCAATTTCCTTTTTTTAAAATAAAAAATCTTTTACCTGCTATGGTAAAAGGGGGCCTCAGCGTGTAGCAGATCCATGCGCCAATTCTACTTCAGGGCCCCTTTTACTGCAGCTTGGTAAAAGGGACTCTAAATCTTTATTATATCTCCCCTCTCCCGCTTTTCTTCAAAAGTATACACATTAGGATCTTTAAGTCTGTCCCCATATGCTGTACGATGAAGACCACTGACCACTGCTTTTTAATATATTTATAAATGATCTAGAGATGCCCGCTTGTAATTTGATTCTGAGTGCATTGCTCTTAGTGCCTGCTGCAATTGTTGCTGAACGCATTGCATTACAAATGCTGTACTCCATTTAAATATGTAATACCAATTTAAACGTATTAACTGTTTCGCTAACGTGAACCACACGCCAAAACCTCCCTACTCACCTACTCCAAACACTCTCGAAAGCTGACCTTTTAAACGTTCTATAAACGACATACCAAACATCTAATAACACCATAAAGAGACACGAGCTATCACCTGCTACATAAATTGAAATTCATACTACGGACCCAGAATAACAGCTAAAATGAACACCAACATACTGATTATGATAATTTACTTACTCCCCATAATATATCACGTATGGACTATCCCAAATACACAAACCAATCTGCCCACAGCACACGCACCCCATATAGAATTCACGTATAACCCACCAGAACTAAAGAACAACAAACAACCAAAAGGAAAAATAAGTATATACGGAAATAACCACCAGAAAGGGAAGAAAGGACATAAAAATAGACAACAAGAAAGCAGACAACTAATACAAATTAAGACATCAACGTCCCGAACTGAACCCTACCATTCAATCCAAATGGGATACACTAACGCTGGGTCAGCAATAACCAAAACAGAAACCATAACAGACTGGATTACTGCAGACAATCTCAACCTCCTATTTATCACTGAAACCTGGGTCCATAACCTTCAAGACCCTATAATCTTAGAACTATGTCCACCAAGGTACAGAATCACACACTGGACAAGAAACGGAAAAAGAGGAGGAGGAATAGCCATCATATACAAATCTGAATTCAACATCACAAATACAGCTGAATCCATACTGCCACAACTTGAAATCGCTTCTATAAGAATAAGTCACCCAAACTTGCAGGAACACCTAAACGCAGTCATACTCTACAGAACTCCAGGAAACTGGCGAGATAGCCAAACACACTTCATGGACTTTATCTCGAACACCTGTATCTCTTCCTCTAACCTTATCATAATAGGTGATATCAACTTACACCTGGAAGATCTCACCACAACAAGCACCCAAAACTGCAAAGAATTCCTACAGCTCTGGGACCTACAAGAACCAAATACGCAACTGACACACAAAAAAGGACATACATTAGACATCATAACACACAAATTTGATCACAACGCAAACCTCATATTAACCAATACCAATTGGACACCCGTACCATAGTCTGACCATTACATAGCAAACATCACCCTCCAATGGAAAAGGAAAGACCTACCTAACAAACAAATATGAAAAACATACACCACAAGAGGAAAAATAGAACCAGCTGAATTTTGGCAACAGATCTACATTGACGGATGGACAACAAAGACAGACACAATCCAATTCCTCTCTAATTGGGATAATAGATGCAAACTGATACTAAACAACATTGCCCCAATCCAAACCAGAACCTCGCATAGGAAAAACTCAATACCATGGTTCAATGAAGAACTGAAAAAAATCAAAACACAAGTCAGGAAACTAGAGCGTACGTGGAGCAAAAAAAAAAGATGATCCCACTCTTAACGCTTGGAAACTACTCAGAAGGAAATACAAATACGCCATAAGACAAACCAAAAGACAATACTACAAAACCGAAGTCGGACCAAACTACAAAGACACACACAAACTCTTCCAACTCGTGAATAAACTATTAGACACAACCCCAGTCACCACCAACAACAAAGACATTCCAGGAGCTGATGACTTGGCGAAATACTTCAAAGAGAAAATCATAAAACTACAACTCAAAATACCAGCCAGTCCAAACGAATATACCACACTACTAGAATGCCTAGACCCAGAACCCGGAATCCACCCAGCAGACAGGATCTGGACAGAATTCACTATACTACTAGAGGATCTTATCTCACAGACACTTAAAAGATTCGCCAAATCTCGCTGCATATTAGATATATGCCCAAACAACCTCATGAAGTCGGCCCCCCAACAATTTATAATGGACCTAACCAACCATGTGAACTTCATGCTACAAAATGGACTCTTCCCAAAGGAGAAAGGTAATATTCTACTCACTCCCATACCTAAGGATGCAAAGAAAAATACTAATGAACTAACGAACTATAGACCAGTAGCATCCATTCCCCTATTCACCAAAATAACAGAAAGCATGGTGACCAAACAACTCAGAGTATCTAAACAAGTTCTCAATACTGCACGACTCCCAGTCAGGATTTCGCTCTAACCACAGCACGGAAACCGTACTAGTCACGCTTATGACCAAACTCAAACAATTGATAGCAAATGGCAACAACATACTACTGCTACAATTTGACATGTCAAGCGCATTCGACATGGTCGACCATGGAATTTTATTACACATCCTCGAATACTTCGGAATCGGAGGTAACGTTCTCAGATTGTTCAAGGGTTTCCTAACCACCCGCTCATATCAAGTGACATCAAATTCGACAACATCAGCCACATGGACACCTGAATGCGGAGTTCCACAGGTATCCCCTCTCTCACCGACAATATTCAACCTAATGATGACACCCTTGGCTAAGCTATTATCGAATCAGAATCTAAACCCACACATATATGCTGATGATGATGTAACAATCTTTATCCCTTTCAAACACGATCTAAGAGAAATCTCTGACGAAATCAACCAAAGCCTACACACTATGAACTCCTGGGCAGATGCATTTCGACTGAAACTAAACGCCGAAAAAACCCAATGCCTAGTACTCACCTCGCAATACAACAAGAAGGAATTCACCACCATCAACACACCTAATCTAGGTCTACCAGTCTCTGACACCCTAAAAATTATTGGAGTCACCATTGACCGACACCTAACACTTGAGAACCATGCAAAAAACACAACTAAAAAGATGTTCCATGCAATGTGGAAACTAAAACGAGTCAGACCATTTTTCCCAAGGAACGTCTTCCGATACCTGGTACAATCGCTGGTACTTAGTCATCTGGACTATTGTAATTCACTCTAGCCCGGCTGCAAAGAACAAATACTCAAAAAACTCCAAACAGCCCAGAACACGGCAGCCAGACTTATATTCGGCAAACCAACATACGAAAGTGCAACACCCCTTCGCGAAAAACTACACTGGCTCCCACTCAAAGAACGCATCACGTTCAAACTCTGTACCTTGGTCCATAAAATCATCCATGGCGACGCCCCAGCCTACATGTCGGACCTAATAGAACTACCACCCAGAAATGCAAAAAAATCCTTCCACACATTCCTCAATCTCCATCCTCCTAAATGTAAAGGCTTGAAATACAAATCAGTGCATTCATCAACCTTTTCCTATACATAGTAACATAGTAGATGACGGCAGAAAAAGACCTGCATGGTCCATCTAGTCTGCCCAAGATAAACTCATATCTTGAATTTGTACCTGTCTTTTTCAGGGCACAGACCGTATAAGTCTGCCCAGCAGTATTTCCCGCCTCCCAACCACCAGTCCCGTCTCCCATCACCGGCTCTGGTACAGACCGTATAAGTCTGCCCCCCCCTATCCTAGCCTCCCACCACCAACCCCTCTTCCCCCCACCTGCTCCGCTACCCAATTTCAGCTAAGCTTCTGAGGATCCATTCCTGCTGCACAGAATTCCTTTATGCATATCCCACGCATGTTTGAATTCCGTTACCGTTTTCATCTCCACCACCTCCCGCGGGAGGGCATTCCAAGCATCCACCACCCTCTCCATGAAAATATACTTCCTGACATCTTTTTTGTGTCTGCCCCCCTTCAATCTCATTTCATGTCCTCTCGTTCTACCGCTTTCCCATCTCCGGAAAAGATTTTTTTGCGGATTAATACCTTTCAAGTATTTGAACGTCTGTATCATATCACCCCTGTTCCTCCTTTCCTCCAGGGTATACATGTTCAGGTCAGCAAGTCTTTGGTCATACGTCTTGGAACGCAAATCCCATACCATTCTCGTAGCTTTTCTTTGCACCGCTTCCATTTTTTTAACATCCTTCGCAAGGTAAGGCCTCCAAAACTGAACACAATACTCCAGGTGGGGCCTCACCAACGACTTGTACAGGGGCATCAACACTTCCTTTCTTCTGCTGATCACACCTCTCTCTATACAGCCTAGCAACCTTCTCGCTACGGCCACCGCCTTGTCACACTGTTTCGTCGCCTTCAGATCCTCGGATACTATCACCCCAAGATCCCTCTCCCCTTCAGTACCTATCAGACTCTCCCCGCCTAACACATACGTCTCTCGTGGGTTTCTACTCCCTAAATGCATCACTTTGCATTTCTTCGCATTGAATTTTAATTGCCAAACCTCAGACCATTCTTCTAGCTTCCTCAGATCCCTTTTCATGCTTTCCACTCCCTCCCGGGCGTCCACTCTGTTGCAAATCTTAGTATCATCCGCAAATAGGCAAACTTTACCTTCTAACCCTTCGGCAATGTCACTCACAAATATATTGAACAGAATCGGCCCCAGCACCGATCCCTGAGGCACTCCGCTACTCACCTTTCCCTCCTCCGAGCGAACTCCATTTACCACCACCCTCTGTCGTCTGTCAGTCAACCAGTTCCTAATCCAGTTCACCACTTCGGGACCTATCTTCAGCCCATTTAGTTTATTTAAGAGCCTCCTGTGAGGAACCGTGTCAAAAGCTTTGCTAAAATCTAAGTAGATTACGTCTATAGCACGTCGATGATTCAATTCTCCAGTTACCCAATCAAAGAATTCAATGAGATTCGTTTGGCACGATTTCCCTCTGGTAAAACCATGTTGTCTCGGATCTTGCAGCTTGTTTGCTTCTAGGAAATTCACTATCCTTTCCTTCAGCATGGCTTCCATTACTTTTCCAATAACCGAAGTGAGGCTTACCAGCCTGTAGTTTCCAGCTTCTTCCCTATCACCACTTTTGTGAAGAGGTACCACCTCCGCCGTTCTCCAGTCCCTCGGAACCTCTCCAGTCTCCAAGGATTTATTAAACAAATCTTTAAGAGGACCCGCCAGGACCTCTCTGAGCTCCCTCAATATTCTGGGGTGGATCCCGTCCGGTCCCATGGCTTTATCCACCTTTAGCTTTCCAAGTTGTTGATACACACTCTCTTCCGTGAACAGTGCTATATCCATTCCATTCTCAGGTGTACTTTTGCCAGTCCCTCGCGGTCCTTCTCCAGGATTTTCTTCAGTGAAAACTGAACAAAAGTATCTATTTAGTAAATTGGCTTTTTCTTCATCATTATCTACATAGCGGTTCGCTGTATCTTTTAGTCTCACAATTCCCTTTTTAGTCCTTCTTCTTTCACTAATATACCTGAAGAAATTTTTGTCGCCCCTCCTTACATTTCTAGCCATTTGTTCTTCTGCTTGCGCCTTCGCCAGACGTACCTCTCTCTTGGCTTCTTTCAGTTTCATCTGGTATTCATCTGGTATTCCTCCCCGTGTTCCTCTTCTTGAGATTTTCTATATTTCTGGAACGCCAACTCTTTAGCCTTTATTTTCTCAGCCACTTGCTTGGAGAACCATATCGGTTTCCTTTTCCTCTTGCTTTTATTTACTCTCCTTACATAAAGGTCTGTGGCCCTATTTATTGCTTCTTTCAGCCTGGACCACTGCCCTTCCACTTTCTGTTCGTCCTCCCAGCCCATCATCTCCTTCCTCAGGTATTCCCCCATTTTACTAAAGTCAGCACGCTTGAAATCCAGGACTTTGAGTTTAGAGTGGCCGCCCTCCACTTCAGCTGTTATATCAAACCAAACCGTTTGATGGTCACTGTTTCCCAGATGTGCACACACTCGCACATTTGACACACTATCCCCATTTGTGAGCACCAGATCCAGCATCGCTCCCTCCCTCGTGGGTTCCGTCACCATCTGTCTGGAAAGCATCTACGATCTCTCTACTTCTTTCCGATTTGGCAGACGGAACCTTCCAATCTACATCCGGCAGATTGAAATCTCCCATCAACAGAACCTCTTTTTTCTTTCCTAATTTTTGAATATCTGCAATCAGATCTTTGTCTAGTTCCTCTAATTGTGTGGGGGGGTCTGTAGACAACACCCACGTGGACAGTTCTATCCTCTCTTTTTAAGGTGATCCATATCGCTTCTTCTTTTCCCCAGGTCCCTGTCATTTCAGTCGCCATGATATCATTCCTCACATACAGAGCTACTCCTCCACCTTTACGACCCTCTCTATCCTTCCTAAATAGATTATAGCCTGGTATACTTGCATCCCATTCGTGGGAACTGTTGAGCCATGTCTCTGTGATTGCAACAACATCTAATCAACATCTATACAAGCACACAGCTCTGGAATTCACTGCCACGTAACCTGAAATCGATCTACGAAATGACCAATTTCCGCAAACTCCTGAAAACTTATCTCTTCGACAAAATATATTATAAAGAACAACACGCGTAACTCTACTTTCTTTAAGTTACCCAGGAATGTTCTTTAATGTCTTCTGCTTTCACACTATCATGCACCTAATTGTCTATGGCTTTAACACTATCATGTATTCTACCATCATGTAACCAAAACTCGCTGTTAAACCAAATGTACATTCTTTTCTATTTCCAGTATCCACGATGAATTGTAAGCCACATTGAGCCTGCAAAAAGGTGGGATAATGTGGGATACAAATGTAATAATAATAATAATAATAAGTAACTAGTGAGGTAATTAAATTTGCTGATGACACAAAGTTATTCAAAGTTGTTAAAATCACGAGAGGATTGTGAAAAATTATAAGAGGACCTTATGAGACTGGGAGACTGAGCATCTAAATGGCAGATGACATTTAATGTGAGCAAGTGCAAACTGATGCATGTGAGAAAGAGGAACCCGAATTATAGCTACATAATGCAAGGTTCCACGTTAGGAGTCACTGACCAAGAAAGGGAGCTAGGCGTCGTTGTTGATGATATGTTGAAACACTCTGCAGTGTGTGTGGCGGTGGCTAAGAAAGCAAATAGAATGTTAGGTATTATTAGAAAAGGAATGGAAAACAAAAATGAGGACGTTATAATGCCTTTGTATTGCTCCATGGTGCGACTGCACCTCGAATATTGTGTTCAATTTTGGTCGCCGCATCTCAAAAAAGATATAGTGGAATCAGAATAGGTACAGAGAAGGGCAACGAAAATGATAAAAGGGATGAGGAAAAACTGAAGTGGCTAGAGCTCTTCAACTTGGAGAAAAGCCAGCTAAGGGGAGATATGATAGAGGTCTATAAAATAACGCTTGTTTACTCTTTCCAAAAATACTAGGACTAGGGGGCACACAATGAAGCTACAAAGTAGTAAATTTAAAATGAATCAGAGAAAATGTTTCTTCACTCGGCATGTAATTAAACTCTGGAATTCGTTGCCACAGAATGTAGTAAAAGCAATTAGCTTAGCGGGGTTTAAAAAAGGTTTGGATGGCTTCCTAAAGGAAAAGTCCACAGACCATTATTAAAATGGACTTGTTGAAAATCCACATCTTATTTCTAGGATAAGCAGGATAAAATGTATTGTACTGTTTTGGGATCTTTCCAGGTATTCATAACCTGGATTGGCCACTGTTGGAAATTAAGGGAAAAAAGAAGGAAAGGGAAACACATGACTACATATTAATGCTCACTACCAGTCCACATCCAGGAGTGGAAAAGTAAATCATAAAGATAATTATGGATGTACCACGTAGGCCATGCGGTCACTATGAGAAGTTTGGGAATCCCTGCTGTTGAAGCTAAAACTAAGAGGCCCTTTTACTAAGCTGTACTGAAATGTGTCCTGCAGTATCAGTAGCACGAGGCTTTCCCATGTGCTGAGGCCACTAGTAGCATGACTGTAAACTGGCCGCATTTTCCATTTCATCTGCACACATTAATTTCCCAATTAGTGTGTGGCCATTAGCGAGGCAGCCCTTACTGACACATATTTACTAGGCGGTAAGGGCTCCCATCCTAACCACAGGCTAATCAGTTAGCATGCAGTGATGCAGCTGCACTAACTGATTAGCACTGGGCACGCCTACTCTCCACTCCCAAGCACGGCCCCAGCGCAAAAAAGTATTTTCTATTTTTTAGTGCATGGGTAGCACACACTGAACAAAAACCTACAGTGGGATGCCTCGATATGATTTTTAACCTATGGTAAGAAACGCGATAGTGCTTAGCGCAGCTTAGCAAAAGGGCTCTAAATGTACAAATCTTCAAGCTAAATTTCATTTCTTGGTGGATCTGTAGTCCTGATCATATGAGGGTGCGGTGATCTGTGCCTAAATGCTGTAAAACCTGACTGACTACTCGCCTTGCAAGCTTCAAATACTAAGCAATTTTGCTCCAGGTGGAGCAGAGTAATGCAGCTATCATCTTTTGTCTCACCTGGAGCAACAGGCAGAGTCTAGGTCTCATTTTTTTTCTCCAAAGGGTTCTTGTCATTTCTTGTTGATGAATGTCTGGAAACCTTTCAAGCGAACCCACACTATGCAGGGTGATTGAGTGTTGACATTACATTTGTTTGCTTTACAGAGCCAATATGAACAAGGCAAGAAAGATGATAAATTCTCAGCTGCAAAATCTGGAACATCAGTGGTTTTCATTCTTACTTCACCCCAGTTCTGCTGCTATTGCTTTTCAAAATGCCAATGTCATCCCCGCTGCCGCCGCATCAGCACATCAAAGGCGAATGGCAGCCTGTAAATCTCTGGTGTTGCTCCTGACAAAGGATATCCTTACTCAGAGGCCCAAGCAGAAAACATTACAATGGGTTTTACCTTCTTTTACTGTGGGTTTTATTAGCCAAGCAGTGCAGAAATATTTTCAGTGTGGGTGTTAATATGTGGGGAAACCATTACTGCAGGGCATGGGGAGCTAATGCAAAATGCCACGGCATGCTTGTGTGTTTTTTCTCTATCACCCTTTCTGTCAGCGCCTGAGCCAATCACCACTCAGGTACTGACAGGAAAGGTGATATTTAGCATTGAGCCGTGGATTACTGCGCTGATTTTAATGTGGCAGTAATTTGCAAGCTCACTGTTTATAGCATGCTGTATTTCTGTAGCATTACTTTCTTGGTAGTGCAGGCTCTACTCCAAGGTTTTCTGTATGGGCCCCTCAGAAAGGAACTGAATTCCTCAAAGCAAACAGCACTCCCAGTCATCCCTCCCAGCATACTAATTAATACAATAAAAACACAGAGTCCTGATTTTGATGAACAATATCAACTGTATTTTATAACAAACTAACTCAAGTCCTAACAACAGTAACATCCATGTAATAAATGAACCTCTCTACACTTCTTTCCCTTCTCTCAGCACTTGCACAACCCAGCTGGCACTAGCCAGCAACAGGCTATCTTTAGTTTCCCAAGGATTCCAAGTGCTCCTGTGGGCCACCATCATGAATTTGTCCATCTTCACATCCCCATTGGGGAGTTCCTGCACCAATCGGGAATCCAAGTCCAGCTTTGCCGCTTCCATCTTCCCCCAATATGTTGACTCCAATCAACAGCATACAGTTCCAGACAACCTAGCTTCTGGGGATTTCTGATTTCCACCACTTCAACAAGATAAAGCATACAAGAAACAATAGAATCAAGAATGGGAAGAAGGGATGCAAAGCACAGGAAAGGAAAGGATCAGTGCTCAAGGACTCACTCAGCCGGGGATATATGAAACCAGAAATGGGACTGCAACATATCATCATCCATGGCAATCAGTCTACCCTTGTCCCTCATAAAAAGACATGAGGAAGCCAAGAAAGAAGAGTGTTCCTACCCTCACTCCACTCCCCTGGTGCACCTGCTGGTAGGCCTCTTACTAAGCATGGGAAGGGAGGGGGCAATGGAGAGGTCTACAGGCCAGGAGGATACATCTGGGCCTGTTGCCAGGTTTAATGTAGCAAGTCTGGAATGCACTCGTTCTACCTACGCGCACCAGAAAATAAAATATATTTTTCAGAAGCGTGTAGTGGACGCGCCAAAATTGAAATTACCGCAAGGGCCATGCGGTAACCGGGCGATAACTCCAATTTGGCACATGTTGGGCGCACATAGGCGCCTACACAGCTTAGTAAAAGGGGCCCTTAATCTAATCTGAGAGATCGGTAGTGCTTTACATTTTGCTGTTCATCAGCACTGTCAAGAAGCTCAGTTTTTGCTCATTTAAAATGGCATTTTCTCAATTTTTTCACATTTTCCCCAGGATGCTCTATAGTGTGACTTAAGTTGTGCGCGCAAATCCGGTTGCATTCCAGATTTGCACGTGCAGCTTAATCAGTTAACAAGCCAATCAGCGCCGATAATTGCCAATTAACAAACAATTATTGACACTAAATGGCATTAATTAGAATTTACGCACAGAACTTTCTAAGCGTATTCTGTAACTTGATGCACACAAGTAGTATAAGTAGAATGAGATGGTGGTAAAATAACACATTTTAATGGTGGCCTGTGTTGATAACTACCCCCTTAATTTTCCTGGAACAGCTGGGTCTAACCACAGTACTAAATTCTGAAAACACTTGGTGTTGGCTTCATTCCTGTGGAAAACTAAGAAGAATTTCTAGCAAAATACTTATTTGCTGCTTCATGCAAATAGAAATAATCTTACCCTATTTTTTGAAAACAATGAAATGGCCCCACACATCATAAGAGTTGCTGAATAGATCCCTTGCACAGGGGCTTTTACTTCAACCCCAAATCTCCAACACTATTTTCTTTGTTGTAAATTATGTATAAGTCTCATTGTCACTTTCTGGATATGTAAAGTTAATCTGCTGACATCTGTTAAATCTGGAACAAAGTGGAGGAAGCACACAGAGCATGCTCACTGTATGATGTCAGCATAAGGTGAGAGGCATGAAGCAATTAACATGCATAAAATTTGCACACTTAAAAAGGTTGTAGTGTACATACAATGCAGGTGGAATGAATGAATAAGTGAAATGAGCATAAAAAGGAGTAGATTATATCACGCCAAAAAAATCGATGCCTCTTTTGGTGATGTCACAGGAAGTGACATTGTAGTCACACCCCTTTTTCAAGATGGTAGCCACCACGTTATGCATCATGTCACTTCATATTTCCACTACTAGCCACCATCTTGGATGGTGTCATGTGATAGGAAATGATGTCAAAAAACCCCAACATAGGATAAGATTATTTCCATTTGCAAGAAGCAGCAAATAACTATTTTGCCAGAAATTCTTCTTAGTTTTGCACAGGGATGAATCCAACCCCAAGTGTTTTCAGAATTTAGTACTGTGGTTAGACCCAGCTGTTCCAGGAAAATTAAGGGGGGTAGTTGTCAACATGGGCCACCATTAAAATGAGACCTAGTTACTAATAACTGAGGTTAACAGTAAAACAACACATCTTAAGGGTAGCCCACACTGATAACTTCCCTCCTAAATATGTTAGAGCAGGGCTTCTCAACCCTCTCCTGGAGGCACACCTAGCCAATCAGGTTTTCAGGATTACCACAATGAATACACAAGATAAATTTGCATACAGTGGACACTTTGTGTGCAAATTTAGTTCATGCATATTCATTGTGGTGATTCTGACAACCTGACTGGCTAGGTCTGCTTCCAGGAGAGGATTGAGAAGCACTGTGTTAGAATATGTGCTAGAACAAGGACACAATAATTGCTATTGTTGACACAATAATAGAAATAGCTGCAGGGCACATTTCTTCTCTAGAATTATGGGCTTGAGGATTCAAATGAGAGTTTGATAGTAAATACAGTAAACAACTCAAGGCCCCCACTTCCCTCCTGTTTGTGTTTAATAGAAAAGCTGAGAACCCAAACCCATAAATACCTGTCAGCCCTTTCTTTATTACCTTACTAAAAGGCATGAATTTGCTCTACATGTTCTCTCAGTACCTTTCACAGTAATTAGTTTCTCTGTTGTTTAGAAAAGAGACAAAGTCATTTGTTTTTCAGACTTAATATAGGTGACAGATTTTAAATAATCATATTTCAGACACTGAGGATCTGAATAACATCTAGTGACATCTGTTTGATGCCAAGTAGCTACTTTTTTGTCCAATTTACTATTGACAACTGAAGAGCGGACCCGTGGGAACTCAACATCTCCTGTCTGTTGATGTCTTTGGATAATTATGTTTCTCCAATTAAAACAATACCACAACCTGCAGATAATTTTTCATCTTTAATCTATTCAGAAAAGAAGAAGTGCTTAAAGTGCTAGCTCTATTTATTCCTATTTTATTTGTCCATTTAACTGTCACCCTTACCCAAAGTGCCTTCTAAAACATAATAGCCTATACACTTAGAAAGCAGTGATACAGATAAAAGAATGAGGTGACAGAGTATTGTTATAACATTAAAGACGGGGAGGGCAAGTCTAGAATATTGAAGCTGAGTTTGTTCCAGAGGAAAAACAGAGTAACATGGGAGAATACCATAAGAGATAGTTATTGAGATAATCAAAGATGGTGAAAATACAAATTAGCAAAAAATAATGACAATCAGATAAGGAAGAGCAGAACTATGAATATAGCTGAAAGTATGGATTTTTTATTTTTATTTTATTTTTTTGTTAGATTTGTACCCCGCACTTTCCCACTCATGGCAGGCTCAATGCGGCTTACATGGGGCAATGGAGGGTTAAGTGACTTGCCCAGAGTCCCACTAGCAACATTCCATGTAGAAGTCGGCCCTTGCAGATCACCAGTGTAGCCGCGCAGGCTTCTGCTTCTGTGAGTCTGACGTCCTGCACGTACGTGCAGGACGTCAGACTCACAGAAACAGAAGCCTGCGCAGCCTTCTACATGAAATGTTGCTAGTGGAATAGCAACATTCCATGTAGAATCTCCAATAGTAGCAACATTCCATGTAGAATCTCCAATAGTATCTATTTTATTTTTGTTACATTTGTACCCCACACTTTCCCACTCATGGCAGGCTCAATGCGGCTTACATGGGGCAATGGAGGGTTAAGTGACTTGCCCAGGGCTAGCAATGTTTAACCCAAACCAAAGCAGAACAGCATTCAGAAAATGGAAGAAAGCTCCAACAGAAGATAATAGAAAACAGCATAAAGAATGGCAAGTCAAAGAACTGATAAGGAAGATTGCATTGGAGGCAAAAACATATAATAAAATCATTTTTAGGTATATTAGAAGCAAGAAGATGGTAAAAGAATTGGTTGGACTGCTAGATGACTATAAGGGTAAAAGGGGCACTCAGGGAAGACAATAGCATAGCAGAGAGACTAAATTAATTCTTTGCTTCAGTCTTCACCAAGAAAGATGTGGGGGAGATACCTCTGGCATTCAATGCTGATGAATCAGAGAAACTGAAATAAATCTCTGAAAATCTGGAAGATATAATGGGGCAAATTGATAAAGGGTAGCAAGTCACTGAAATTGATAAAGAGAATGGAACACCTCCCTCATGAAGAGAGGCTAAACAGGCCATGGCTTTTCAGCTTACAGAAAAGATCACTGAGAGGGGATATGTGAGAAATGTATCAAATCAGCAGATGGGTAGAACAGCTAAATAAGGAACCACTGTTTAACCTTTCAAACAACACAGCAAAACAGGACACTCCATTAATCTAATGACCAGTAGATTAAAGACAGATTGTAGAAGGTATTTTTTTTTAATTCAGCTCATAATTATGCTTTGAATTCTGTTGTCAGAGGAAACAGTCAAGGCAACCAATATAGTGGGGCTTCAAAAGAGGTTTGGACATTTCCTGAAAGAAAAGTTCAGAAAATTTATAATCCTGGAAAGCCATTGCTTATCCCTGGAAATGAGCTGTAGGAAATTCAGATAATCACGAAACAACCAAGTGTCCCGATTATGACTAGATAGATCTGGTTTGGCTGGAGTAGGCTTTGATGAAAATTAAACCAGTGCCAGGCAGATTTATATGTAGATCAAGTATGCATATGGTATCTCTTGTTGAGCAGACTGCATGGATCATGCGGGTGTTTATCTGCCGTCATCATCTATTATGTAAACGTGCGATTTAAATTTTTTTTTTTTTTTACCACAGACACAAAACAGGAGTCATCTCTTTATACACATACACTAAGCCTTGGAACACAAAAGGAAGATTTATATTGATGTGGCTGAATCCAGACAAGCCCTTCACCCTGTTGCCTGTACCTCTGCACTCAGAATGTAGTGATGTCATGGAGACAGCTATGTTCAGTTAAGGTTTGGTTCTGGCAGAAGCTGGGCTAATGTAAGGTGGAAGGAAGGGGCGAGGTAGAGAATATTGTGGTGCTTCATGTCTCTGAGAGGAAATCTCAGGAACTGGAATCTCAAACTAGCCAAATACCTCCAGCCATGTTTATCTCCTAAAAATAAGAAAAGGTTTGGCTTAGCCCCACATCAGTCTACCTTTGAGCAGGGCCATTGTCACTGAATGATTGTTTGTTAAGTATTTGTAAAATCTACTTAAACAAATTGTAGAAAAACCCATCACTGTGAAAAGAAAGAAAAATACTGAGCATGATATACTAGTACATTTCTATTCCAGTAGAATGAAATTGCGAGAGACAGAAGACATATTACTCTAGAAATTCTCTCACCTCCCACATAAGGAATGGAATGCCAAGGACTTTCACAAAGAGTATCATGTATTATTTATCTCCTCCTGATAACACTGTTCTTACACTCAATAAATGTTTTGTTATAGTAAAATATGAGCTCTCCAGTCACCAGTACTTAGAGGCCTATTTATTAAAACACATTAAACATGCACAGAAACATTGTAACTTGCATGACTGCCATATTGTTAAACGCACAGCAATAATGCACACAAAAACTGCATTACCAAGCATGCTGAATGTTAAAACTTTTACTCTACTCATTCCTCCGGATTCTATATATCGCGCCAAAAGGTGTACGTTGAATTTTGGGTGTGCACCCAAGATGCATGTGGAAGTAAATTGATTAACACGTTCTTAACTAGCAATGATTGTGTACTAACACCTAATTAATGCAATATATTGACTTTGATTGACAGTTGCGCATGCATCTTGTTGCGTACTAGTCTATAAAGATCTGTGTGCAACTTTTATAGTGCGTATCTGAAAAGGGGATGTTGCAGGAATGTGTTGGAGGCACTCTCAAAAGTTGCATGTGGAATTATAGAATTAGACTGATCTAATTCTAAGGGGCCCTTTTACAGAGCGGCGGTAAGCCAACATGGGCTTACCGCTTGCTCTTTCGGGACTGCCACCGGCGGTAGTCCCGCCTGAGCACACGCCATTTCCGAGGGAAAAAGAAACCCCCCCAGAAATGACTTGCGTGGCACTAACCTGGCGGTAATCTTACTGCAGGGTTAGCACGGGAGCCCTTATCGCCACCTTAATGGGTGGTGGTAAGGGCTCCTCATTGCATGGCCATGCGGGAAGAGTTCTCTCACAGTATGGCCATGTGAGCTGGGGGCTTTTTTTTACCCGCTGTGGTAAAAAGGGCCTTGGCACACGGGAAACACAGCCCATGCCACCAGTGCAGGGCCCTTTTCCCCACAAAGAGCTCCTAAGTTAGGTGCTGGCATTTACACCTGCTTTTAGAAGGCACAAGTCCTGTTCCTAAGCACAATTTATAGAATCTCGCTTAGCACCAATTTGGGGGGGAGGCATGGAATTCTGAGCACCATTTACTGAATTTTCTCCATTGGGGACAATTCTGTAAGTGGGCATCCCAATGCCACATGGTAGGAGCCTATTCTTTAATGGCATCTGGACATCCATATTCCATTATAAAATACTAGCGTAACCCAGTGTTTGCACACCTCACATTTACATGCCTGCAATTACACCAGTCACAGACTTGGTGTAACTGAAGGTTCGTTACATGTGGCAGGGATCCAGGTCATTTAGAGTATTCTGTAACTTACTGTGGGACCCTTTTAGAAAGCGGTGGTAGGGCTACTGAGCGTATAGCGTGCACCAAATCGATACTATCACCCAGTCAGCATGCCTACCAGGTGGTAACTTTGAAGTTGGCATACGCTGTTTCCCATGGTAAAAAATATTTTTCTTTTTTCTACTGCGGGGGGCATTCCTGGTGATAATCGGCAGCGTGGCCACATTGGCGCAAGCTGCATGAAAGCGGCACGTGTAGTGCATGAGTCCTTACCACTAGGTCAATGGGTGGCGGTAAGGGCTCAGGCAGTAAATAGCTGTGCACTACTTTTAATTCTAGCGCACGGCCACTTACTGCCAACCAGCCACAGCAAAAAATGGCCCAGTGCGAGCCCAAAACATGAGCCCACACTAACGCAGGCCACGTTTAACCATGGCTTAGTAAAAGGACCCCTGTATTCTGTAAGTTATGTGTATAAGTGGGAGCCCCACCGATGTATATACCTCCTCCACCCATGTATATACCTTCTTGTATTTCTGTGATATGCCACTTACATGCGTTATTTCAAAATAGTGTGTAGGCACCCTGCTGGTATTTCCGCAGGTAAGTGGACACTTACATTTTTGAACATACTGGAACATCCATGAGATGAGGATATGGAAGTTTCCCCTGAAGCAACTTAAGTGAAACAGAGCATTCGTGTTGGGATGCTAGCAGCAACTTCATTTTCCATGAATGTTCAACATTCACAGGTAAGTTTATTATTGGCTGGATACTGAAGGATTGTTATTTAAGATGTTCCAGATAAAGTGGTGAAGTATGAACTGCTAAATTTTCCTCCTTTTTGAAAAGAAAAGAATCTGTTCCAATTTCCAGTTTTGTATTTTTAAGTGGAGTTTTTTTTTTTTTAGACTGATGATGAGAACATGCCATTCTGAGAAAATGTTTTTGATTGGTAATTTAAATGTCTTTTTTTTCTCCACTTATTTATTTATTTTTTTAAATTTTGGTATGTTTTTGAGTTCCTTTAATTTTGGAAAGTGTATTTAAAGTAGGGTTTATAATTATTGAGCTCTACATAATACTTGGGCTTGATATTTTTGATTTTCAGTGCTGTGAAATGCATGAATGTGGGCACCTAGTTTATAGAACTTGCCTTATAGGGGTAATTCTATAATGTAGAAACTAACATTTACACACCAATTATGTGCATAAACTATTAGAATACTTTCATATATGTGTGTCTGTATGTACATACGCTAGTGAATGCCAGATATGCACTTACGCACTATTCTGTAACTACACATACATTCCATAGGGGCCCTTTTATTAACCTGTGGTAGAAAGGGCCCTGGGCTAGCAACAGGGGTCATTTTTGCCATGTGCTGAGGCCCTTTTTACCGCAGCGTTTACAAAGGCTGAAAAAAGACATGGACATGAGGTAAAATTGCTCTTACCACATGGCCATGCGGGGGGTGGGGTGGGGTGGGGGAGCAGTTACCACCACCCACTGAGGTGGTAGTAAGGGTTCCAGTGCTAACCTAGCGGTAACCAGGCAGCTCACAGCGCTGCCTGATTACCACCGGGTAACCCCTCTGCAGAAATAGTTTATGAATATTTCTGCTAGCATCACAAATGCCACGCGCTGGGGGTGGAACTACCACCAGCACCCACATTGGTGGTAGCTCCAGATTGGTGCACGATAAGCCCCGCCTGTTAGTATTAATATGGGTTAGTAAATAGACACAGCAATAGAATTTGGAGGAAATATAAGCAGTGTTGGGCAGTAATATATTACTTTTAAAAGTTACAAGTAATTGTAACCAGTGGCAGCCCTATCATTAGGCCAACTGAGGCAGGGGCCTCAGGCAGCACTAATTATGGAGCGGCATCTTTCACCCTTCCTTCCTCAACTCCCCTTCACAGCCTACCTTCTTTTTTTGTTTTTCAAAAGTCAGTGGTGGCAGCGATCTCCATTCTCTACATGCTGCCGTGCCGCTGGCACCGGCATCTCCTCTGTCCTGTGGCCTGCTTCTCTGACATAACTTCCTGTTTCCTTGGAGGCGAGCTACAGTACAGAGAATATGCTGATGCCGGTGTAAGTGCAGCATATGGGGATTGCTGCCACTGCCAAGGTTTGAAAACAGCATCCATAAAAAAGAAGGTAGGCTCGGGGGGGAGATGCTAGATCACGGCTGGAGGGACAGGAAGGAATTGGCGGGGGGGAGGGGCACAATGCTAGGGGACCGGGGTGCCATTTCATCCCTGCCTCAGGTGGCAGATTGCCTTGGGCCACCCCTGATTGTAATGATTACTTTCGTGCAAATGTAATGAAATAACTTTAGACAAAAAGAAGCAGGTGTTCCCCCGAACAATAAAACAAAGAAAAACAAATATGCTTATTCACAGTTGTTTTTTTCACAG
The DNA here is from genome assembly GCF_901765095.1 of Microcaecilia unicolor. NCBI lineage: Eukaryota > Metazoa > Chordata > Amphibia > Gymnophiona > Siphonopidae > Microcaecilia > Microcaecilia unicolor. The sequence goes on from NC_044031.1 coordinate 321,995,580, forward strand.
CGTATTGTTACATGAGTCATCTTTATTTTATCATCACGTTTTTCTCACATTTAACAGCAACATGCTGTCACTTTGCCATTATTCTATTTTTCAAAATCACGTTGGTCACACGGTTACCTACAGCTGTTGTTCCTCTGAATGTTTTGTCTGTGTCACACTGTTTTTGCAGTTACCAAACTATTCCGGTGTATTAATATTCCTTTGGCACACTGTTTTTCTACCATCACAGTGCTTATAGTTAAATAAGACATTACCATGCTGCCATTATGTTTTAAAGATATTGCCATTATGCCATCATCTGGCATTTAACATCATTGGTCTTATATGCCATTAGTGTTCCTAATATTATTGATGCCATTAGATAATTGTCATTTTCTAGGGATGACTGCACTATTTGATTCTGATGGTGGCTTTTCTTAAATACTACTTCACTACTATGTTTTTTTTCCAGTCATTATGAATGTCACTACTTTACTTCCCCCCCCCCCCCCACCCCAGTTTACAAAGCCGAGCTAGCAGCTGCAGGAGTAATGCTGACACAGCCTATTCACTTTGAATGGGCTGTGTTGGCATTGCTGTGCAGCTTTGTAAACAGGGGGTTTAGTTTTTTCATTTTCCGTTATTTTGACTTATTATCTAGTTTTGTAACATTACATTTTTGGTATCATTTTTGTCAGTGCTGCGTCTTTTATTACTTTGACCATTATAGTCTCTCCCATGTTTTCACCTCACAAAAATGCTGATTTGTTGGATATTTAGATGTTTTGTCTTATCAACTTTAATTGATCAACTTTGATTGGTATGTTAATTTTTCTTTCTCATTTATATTTATTATTCATTTAGATACCTGTGTGAAGCCATTATTTAGGACCATTTTAATCATTCATATTTTTAATTTCTTAAAGTTATTGGTTATTATGAATATGTATCTGTTTTAACATGTTTTTAATGTTATTATTTATTTTTTATGGATATAATAGCCTATTAATCAGTTTATCTATCTATTTATTATTTATCAGTTCATTTAGGGACCCTTTTACCAAGCTGTGGTAAGAGGGGCCCTGCAGTGGCATCAGTGCCTGCATTTGCTGTGTGCCAAGGCCACTTTTACCGGCACATTTTTTAAAATAGGAAGTGGCTGTGAACTATTTACAAAATAGCCATGTGACCATTTCTTGGGGGAGCCCTTACTGCCTCCTCCTAAGCTAACCTGGCAGTATGCGGCGCTGCCCAATTACTGCCAGGTAAACCCCTGGCGATAAAAATAAAAATATTTCTGGTTGCGCCGGTGTTGTAAACGGGCCCCTTATTTCCTTGTTAACTTCCTACTTTTTATTTTTTATCATTTACATTGTACATATGTTGTGCTATTTTACAGAAATGAATCGACTCCTGAAGCAAGCGCATGTGGCGCCGAAATGCAGGACTGCGTTGAGACTTTGTTGTTCATGCACAAAGTTGATTAACTATTAATAAACAGTTGGAACTTCATGAAATAACTTTAATCATTACTTTTTCCCACTAATGAGTAATCTAATGTCTCATTACTTTATCTAGAATCACAGTAACTTAATATTACTTTTATTAAACAAGTAAATAGTAAGTGCAATATATTACTTTTACAAAGTAACTTGGGCAACACTGAATATAACTGACAAAGGACTTTCCTGCTGTCACTTCTTGTTTTTCCTTTCATGTCTGCCTCATAATCTGTGGTTTCACAAATTGCTTGTGATTAGTTCCTCCTGTATCATCTCAATAGTAAAGCAAAGAAACAAAAACAAATCAACTTTAGCCCTAAACATATTACACCAGTTTTTCTTAAGCCTTATTGGCTGCCAGTGGCCCAGTGGATAACTTAAAATTGCCTGTTTTCCTTTTTTCAAAAGCATGCATGGGCTGGCCCCAGTTTATATTTGTGTGAGAGTCCAGCAGTATGGGAACCCCAGTTTTGTATGTTCTTCTTAGAATATCCTTTTAGGTAGGCCTAGTGTGGGCCCAAACTGAAGCCTAGAGATGTATGGATCCAAATCTTTGGAATTTGCCTCCTCCTCAGGCACAAGAGGTAATTGGGCTTTTGATAGTTTGTGAAACCCTGGCTATTCATACCAGCTTTTGGTGTTTGATGGCTTTCCATTATGTTTTAATGTATTTTTCCCAGTCTGTGAGATTTTATAACTGTTTCCTGCTGCAAGAGCAGTTTGTTTGCAGGAGGCTATTAAATATAATCAAATAAATACATACATAAATAAATTGGACTCAGTTTTGGAAAGCCTTATTCACATGTGAACCAGAACCTAGAAAGTAATCTGCCAGCTGTTATACGTCTTCCTAATACAGGTATCCTTGAACAAGGGATTACAACTGCAGAGAGGAGAAAGGAGATGTTGATCTCCCATCAGAAGGTACTAGAAAAAGAAAGCTTCCAAAAGGGGGTAATTGGAAAAATGATAAATAAGAAGTCAATATTGGAAGCGGTGTGGTAGGTGAACGTACTCTGCACTGGTAATTTTACTGCTTCACATCAGCTCTGGCAGCCTCTACCCCCAGTAGCAGCAGGAAAGAAAAAGTAGTTCCTTACAGTATCATCTCTCCTGTGCAGCAATTTCCTTTCATAAGAACATAAGCGTGCTATACTGGGACAGACCGAAGGTCCATCAGGTCCAGTATCATGTTTCCAACAGTGGCCAATCCAGGTCACAAGTACCTGGCAAAATACCAAAATAGTAAAACAGATTTTATGCTGCTTATCCCAGGAATATGTAGTGAATTTTCTCAAGTCCATCTTAATAATGACTTATGAACTTGATTTGTAGGAACTTGCCCAACTGTTTTTTAAAACTCTGTTAAGCTAACTGCTTTTACCACATTCTCTGGTAATGAATTCCAGAGTTTAATTACATGTTGAGTGAAGGAATATTTTCTCTGATTTGTTTTAAATTTACTACTAAGTAGCTTAGTCCTTATATGTTTGGAAAGAGTAAACAAGCGATTCACATCTACCCATTCCACTCCATTCAGTATTTTTGGGCCTCTATCATAATTCCCCTCAGCTGTATTTTCTCCCAGCTGAAGAACCCTAGCCTCCTTAGGCTTTCCTCATAGAGAAGTCATCCCATCCCCTTTCTCATTTTTGTCACCCTTCTCTGTGCATTTTCTAATTCTGCTATATTTTGTTTGAGATGCAGTGACCAAAATTGCACACAGTATTCGAGGTGTGGTTGCACCATAGAGCAACACAAAGGCATTATAATGTTATCACTTTTGTTTTCCATTCCTTTCCTAATAATTTCCAACATTCTATTTGCTTTCTTACCACCACTACACACTGAGCAGAGGGTTTCCACTTATCACCAACTGTGACTCCCAGTGTGGAACCTTGCATCTCATCGCTATAGTTTGGGTTCCTCTTTCCTACATGCACCACTTTGTAGTTGCTCACATTAAGGGGTCCTTTTACTAAACTGCGGTAAAAAGTGACTTGCGATAGTGTGGCGTGGGTTTTAGGCCTTTTAAAAATTTTGCCTGAAAGTGGACATGGCAAAATCAAAATTGCCGTGCGTCCATTTTGGGTGTCTGACTTTACCACCAGCCATAGATTAATCAGTAAGGAATCTGCGCAGTAACGACCTACGTGCATCAGATGACACTTCGCGTGCATCCGATACGCATGGCAGAAAATAAAAAATATTTTTCAGATGTGCATAGTGGACACGCACCAAAAATGAAATTACTGCAAGAGGCACGCGGTAGTCGGGCAGTTAAGTTCATTTTGGCGCTCATTGGGTGCACGTAGAGCCTTACACAGCTTAGTAAAAGGGGTCCTCAATGTCATGCCCACTGAATATTTCCAGTTAGTGCCTAGGAGATACTGGCTAGAGGCCACATTTGACCATTTAAAGCTGATATATCTTTAGCCGGTTTAAATTTAACTGGTTCTTTTTGAATATTGACTTAACCAGTTAACTTTAAGCCAGCTAAAAATAAACCACATATTCAATGCCTGTCACCGGAAATAGCTCGGCATTAAATATCCAGGCTGAGCGCCGACTGTGGGAGTTAGCTGGGCTCCTGCCCATGGTGTGAATATTGGCCCCTATGGACGAAGTAGAGAGGCCCTAATTAAATTTCTAGCCTCCCAAATGGTTTAAGGGCCTATAAATCAAAGATCAGTCCAGGGGTGGGTGGCAGGGAATTAGAGTCTAAACTTAGGTTTCCTGTGGCTATTAGCTATGCCTTAAAATAGTCCCTTTAAATGATAGCTTATGAAACTGTAACAGAGACTTTAAATGCTAAAAAAACAAAAAAAAAACCAAATGAATCCTTAAACTGCCTGTGCTAAGTCAGCTGGGTAATTTAAAATAAAGCCACTCAGGTTACCTATTTAACTCTAAGCCTTCCTTTCCGCAAGTTTAAAAGCAATTCCCAGCAATACTTACCAGTGAAGTTCTATCCCTCTCTGGAAGTCCTCTCACAGTACCTGTGCTATTCTCTCAGTGGCAGATGGCTATCCGGCACTGTAGAAAGGAATCTAATTAAGGGCCTCATCGCTGCATGCAATGACTCTAGTTTAAACAAATAAGCAAACAAAAATCTGAAAACTCAATCAATGATATTATTCTAAAAGGTGTGGATAAAATTCCTTCTGCACCAGGATTAGTTCCTCATGTGTATCCTTCATCTATTCACCACAGGACAGCCTGCAACTGGCATGGAATGTGCTTTCTGAATTTAAGTGTGTGAGGTTATTATCAACAGGAAATTTTGCCATGATCGGGGAAAAGAGCAGAGAAACACTCCACAAACAGGAAGAAATCTAAGGAGGTACTCATTAATGAGTCTTTTACCATTTATTAAAACATAAATAGATAATTACAAATCTGTCGTAAACTGAAGCTGTTAGTTTGCACTTTTTCTGGAAAGTTGTTGCTGTCTGCTATGCAAGTGATTTAAGACTGTACAGCAGGGTCGTAGCCAGACAACAGATTTTGGGTGGGCCTAGGCAAGAATTGGGTGGGCACCAAATGTTCTCCCCCACTCCAAATAAAAAAAATCTCAGCTGATGGGAAAACGCTTCTTTCCACCTTGGCAGCAGGAATGCACTGAAAACTGAGCATGCGCAGGTGCTGGTGTCATGGAGAGTAGCGTTTATGTTACCATCAGGGGGAAATCTTCAGCTGGCAGAGCTTGGGATTCCCACCAGTTACCACTAAACATGTGCTACTGTTGGGTGGGCCTGAGCCATAAATGGGTGGGCCCTGGCCCACCCAAGCCCACCTGTGGCTACGCCACTGCTGTACAGTACTGGGAGATGGGTGAACTACTAAAGGTGTTTTCAATACTCCTAAAATAAGACTTTGAACTTAAACATCCAGATAACAGCATCTGCTATCCGGATAAGGGGTGTGGTTATCAACTTGGGCTACTATTAAGATGTGTTATTCTACCACTAACTCATGCTATCTTAGCATAGATCCCATTTTATGCAATGAGACCTAGTTACTAATAATCTGGGTTAACAGCAAAATAACACATCTTAACAGTAGCCCACTGTGGTAAAGGGAGAGAGGGTGAAGACAAACCACACACACTCAGCAAACTATGGTGGAAGCAAATAATATTTATTAAAGGTGTCCAGTAAGGGCTCCTGTTCACTTCACAGGAAGGGAGGAAACAATACTCAAAGCTAGTTCTGTAAACATAACAGGGTCTTCGGGTGGCCTGCTCCTGCAGGGCCACAACCTACATGAATGTCCCTCAGCTCAGCTACAACTCTTACTGGCCTCTGGCCTGATCCCTGGGTCCAGCGTCACCAGCACAGTCTCTAGCAGGTACACAAGGCTCTGAACATCTTACTGACCTCCTCAATACTATGAGGGCAATTTTGTAACACGGGCACTAATATTTACATATGCATTACGCATATAACTGTTTTGTATACTTGCATATATGCAAATAAGTGCACATTTAAATGTGTACATGCTAGCATGCTGCCTAAGTGCTTTTCTGTAGTACACACAGGTGGAGTCTGGGCAGATCATGGGCAGAATCCAAACAACTTCTGCACATAGCTTACAGAATACTGCAGGTTACACATTTTCCTTCAGCACATACTAACACACCAGCTCCCTGGCTGGCATAAGTGATCATGTCTAAATGTTAGGCATGTTAATACCCATTTAGGCTAATATTCCATAAAGGAAAGTAGGCACCTACATTCCTTATAGAATAAGGTCTTACAGAGCACCCTCTGAATGCTAAATTCTAGACCCCTGTTATAGAATTGCCCTTTATGCACTTAGGCTGGGGAGAAACATGGACAGAGCCAGGCCAGCACCAGAATTTATCTGGATAGTGGCAATATTCCATGTGCTATTGGATACCTTTTTAAAAACAAAAATCAGCAATAAACATTTATTATTATTTAAGCAATACAGCAGTGTTTATTTGGGAGTCAATCTCCCCTCACATGTATCTAAGTGTTATATTGCTATTGGATAACTTACAACAGATAGAAGGGAGTCCTAAGTTATCTGGATAGCAGACTGAATATTGCCACTATCCAGATAAATTTGGCGCTGACTGCCTTATTTGGATATTTAGCACCGGTCACTATCCCCCGGATTCTATACTGCGCACCTAGAGATGTATGCCAAAATCCAGGCATCTAATATAATAAAACGCACCCTCAACGTTCTGAGGACAACGTTCTGAAGCCACCTGACGTCACTCCCAGGCTGAAGGGTTCGCGGATTCGTGGTGTGAAGCCTTCAAGCCAGCCAGCCAGCTGTCTCTGCCCCGCCCTCACGTCAAACGTCATGACGTAGAGGGCGGAAAAAAAAACCAAACAAATCCGATAGCGAAGCATCAGGGAAGGAGGCGGCGCTCCCGACGTCTAGCCTTCCCTTCGCTGTGTTCCGCCTTCTTCTGACGTCAAGGATGACGTCAAAAGAAGGCGGAACACAACGAAGGGAAAGCTAGACGTCGGGAGCACCGCCTCCTTCCCTGACGCTTCGCTGCCGGAACCGCCACGGAGGTAAATTTAAAAAGAAGAAAAAAATAAAAAGGGATGTTGGGGGGAGAGAAGAGGGTGGCCAGTAAAGTAGAACAATGGGAGCGGGAGGGCAGGGGGAGAAACGACAGCATGGATGCGAAGGGGGGGGGGAGAAAAGGGCGGGCCAGGCTGGGACATGGGAGAGAGAGGAGCATGGATGCGAGGGGGGGTCATGGAAGGGAGAGAGGGGACTTGCTGGAAAAGGATGAATGGAGGCGGCAGGGGACAGAGGAGCATGGATGGCCATGGATTGGGAGGGCAGGGCTCAGGGAGAGAGGGAAATTGCTGGAAAGGGATGAATGGAAGGGGCAGGGGACAGAGGAGCATGGATGGGCATGGATTGGGAGGGCAGGACTCAAGGAGAGAGGGGAATTGCTGGATAGGGATGAATGGAGGGGACAGATGGGCATGGATGGATATGGATTGCAGGGCAGGCCTCAGGGAGAGAGGGGAATTGCTGGAAAGGGATGAATGGAGGGGGCAGGGGACAGAGGAGCATGGATGGGCATGGATTGGGAGGGCAGGACTCAAGGAGAGAGGGGAATTGCTGGATAGGGATGAATGGAGGGGACAGATGGGCATGGATGGATATGGATTGCAGAGCAGGCCTCAGGAAGAGAGGGGAATTGCTGGATAGGGATGAATGGAGGGGCCAGGTGACAGAGGAGCATGGATGGGCATGGATTGGAAGGGCAGGACTCAGGGAGAGGGGAATTGCTGGATAGGGATGAATGGAGGGGACAGATGGGCATGGATGGATATGGATTGCAGGGCAGGCCTCAGGGAGAGAGGGGAATTGCTGGATAGGGATGAATGGAGGGGGCAGGGGACAGATGAGCATGGATGGGCATGGATTGGGAGGGCAGGGCTCAGGGAGAGAGGAAAATTGCTGGATAGGGATGAATGGAGGGGACAGATGGGCATGGATGGATATGGATTGCAGGGCAGGCCTCAGGGAGAGAGGGGAATTGCTGGATAGGGATGAATGGAGGGGACAGGTGACAGAGGAGCATGGATGGGCATGGATTGGGAGGGCAGGGCTCAGGGAGAGAGGGGAATTGCTGGAAAAGGATGAATGGAGGGGGCAGGGGACAGATGGGCATGGATTGGGAGGGCAGGGCTCACACTCTCTCTCTCATATACAATGTCTTTCTGACTCTCACTCTCACACACTCTGTCTCACACTGTATCACATTCACTCTCTATGTGCCACACAGTCACTCACACACTCGCTTGGTCTCATACACTCACTCTCACAGAGAATCTGTGTCTCACACACACTCTCTCTCTCGCCCACACACATACACTATCTCTCACACTGTGTCTCACATACACACTTGCACACACTCTCATTCTCACAAACACACTCACACCCAGACTCACTCTCTCTCTCACACACTCACACTTTCACTCTGACTCTCAAACAGTCACTCTCACATACACTCTCCCAAACATACACACTCCGAGGAAAACCTTGCTAGCGCCCGTTTCATTTGTGTCAGAAACGGGCCTTTTTTACTAGTATTCTATAACAACGTGCATAACTTAATTGGCTTAACAAGCTAATCAGTGTTAACAGCACTTAACAAGCAATAATGAGCACAAATTGGCAATAATTAGAATTTACGTGCACAACTCACTAAGAGAATTCTGTAATGAACTGCGCCTAAATTCTAAAGTGTGCAGTTCAAAAGGGGCATGGCTATGGGCGAGGAAATGGCCATTTCATGGGCATTCCAAAATTTACATGTGTAGTTATAGAATATGGACCAGTGTGTGTAAATCTACATGCAGGGATTTATGCTATGTTTTTGTTGGTGTAAATGGAGGCATGTAGTTTTAGGTGCTGTGATATCAACTAAACATATTCTATATACCGCACCTAAATCTAGGCACTGCTTATAGAATACACTTAGGCGAAAATGTTTTCCACGTCGATTTTTTTAGGTGCCTTATATAGAATCTGGCCCTATGCAGATAGGGTAGCCCTTAATATCCAGATATATGTTTTTTTTTACCACCACAGATGGCATTTAATAAAAATATTGATAGCATTCAATATTGTATATTGAACTGACAGATTTTATTTAATTTAAAAATGTATATTTTGTGCTATCTAAACCTTCTAGGCAGATATCAAAATAAAACATACAGTCATAAAACAAAATACATCAAAAATATAAAACATTAAAATGGGAGCAATACATTTTCATAGCATTACTATTCCTTTTTCTGAACATCAGACATCTTAAAATGGGAGTCAGATAATATTACAATTTTAAGCACAGTTTTTTAAAAACAGCTCTGTTTTTAGCTTAGATCTTATCACTCTACTGTTATTTGTTGCATGCATTAGTTATTATCCTTTTATTTTATCCTTGTGACTGATTTCAGCATATATGGGAGGTCATTTTAGAAGCACCTGGTGGTTACTAGTGAGGCATGTAGCAGCCTGGAAGGCATAGGAGCCAACTTTTGAAAATTATTGGGGGTGCTAAGCCCAGTGGAAATAACTCTTCCCCGGACACATACAAGGAATTTTCTCAATATTGGGGGTGCTCAAGCACCCACAGAGTCGGCTCCTATGCGAAGGTAATTATTTTGAGTGAATTACCCACAGCCAAACATTAGTATTGCAACCATTATTATGTTTATTCACATTTTCTAGACTGCCTTCAGCTGGCATGCAGGCTCTTTTGAGCAGGGACTGTCTTTTCTTCATGTTCATTTGTGAAGCGCTGCGACTGGTAACATAGTAGATGACGGCAGAAAAAGACCTGCATGGTCCATCCAGTCTGCCCAAGATAAACTCATATGTGTATACCTTACCTTGAATTTGTACCTTACCTTGAATTTGTACCTGTCTTTTTCAGGCACAGACCGTATAAGTCTGCCCAGCAGTATTTCCCGCCTCCCAACCACCAGTCCCGCCTCCCATTACCGGCTCTGATACAGACCGTATAAGTCTGCCCTCCCCTATCCTAGCCTCCCAACCACCAACCCCTCTTCCCCCCACCTGCTCCGCCACCCAATTTCAGCTAAGCTTCTGAGGATCCATTCCTTCTGCACAGGATTCCTTTATGCATATCCCACACATGTTTGAATTCCGTTACCGTTTTCATCTCCACCACCTCCCGCGGGAGGGCATTCCAAGCGTCCACCACCCTCTCTGTGAAAAAATACTTCCTGACATCTTTCCTGAGTCTGCCCCCCTTCAATCTCATTTCATGTCCTCTCATGAAATGATTTATAGTAATAGTAGTAGTAGCTGGCATGCAGGTCAAAGTGGTTTACAATCTCAACAAAACAGAATTAGAAAGGAACTCCATAGTTCTGATAGGAAAGAAATAGCACATTCACAAAAAAAATTAGTAAAATTAAGTTTGTTAACACAGAACAAAGGACATCAATGACAGTAATTCTCAACTGGTAAAGATCAGTGTAATCACAGAGATCCACTAAGCCACTGGCCACTGAGGGTTTTCTGTGCAAGGTGGAAGTAGCTAATTTCTTCATGTTTACTGAGGAGGTCTGGGCCGGGGTCACAGAAAAGGGACACAGATGTGGTTTAGCGGGTGCAAATGTTTCAGTGGTCAAACTTATTAGGGCTGAAAGGGTGTACCTGAGTCAGGGTTGTGACGTCAATATACCATATCTTTGACTCCTACTATGTATATAGTACATCAAAGAGAAATCTGATTAATTACAGAAACATAGGATATTTCTTTATGTACAAAATTAGGACTTATAAACCACAAAATATAATTATTTGAAGTCTGAACAAAGAACCTGATCAAAAAATAAAATACTGTAAAATGAAAATCTACAATATACTTAAGATATTATTTTGAAGCTGGAGTTGGTGTCGGTACATTTTTATCGACTCTGACTCCACCTAAAATTGCTTCTGACTCCACAGCCCTGACCTGAGTACAAGGGCACTCAGTGAAAGGAAAAATTCGATTGTCTAGATGACTCCTCTAATCTACGAAGCAATAATCCTGATTTCAGTTTATGCCCCAACTTACCTCTCTACCCTCATCTCCCCTTATGTTCCTACCCGTAACCTCCGCTCTCAAGACAAATCCCTCCTTTCAGTACCCTTCTCCACCACCGCCAACTCCAGGCTCCGCCCTTTCTGCCTCCCCTCACCCCATGCTTGGAATAAACTCCCTGAGCCCATACGCCAGGCCCCCTCCCTGCCCATCTTCAAATCCTTGCTCAAAGCCCACCTCTTCAATGTCGCCTTCGGCACCTAACCACTATACCTCTATTCAGGAAATCTTGACTGCCCCAACTTTAGATTGTAAGCTCCTTTGAGCAGGGACTGTCCTTCTTTGTTAAACTGTACAGCGCTGCGTAACCCTAGTAGCGCTTTAGAAATGTTAAGTAGTAGTAGTAGTAGTATGTCAAAATAAATAAAAATGGAAAGAAAGATTGTATTCATTATACAGCATGCATTCAGCAGCTATTGTTGATATCCTTGTGGTCATCACAGGCCAATCGACCTGCTCTTTTTGTGTCTGGAGTCACAGCTTATGTAACTGCTTTTTATCACACTCTCTTGTCTTCTGGAAGATTGACAAATATGTGGCAGCTTCGTTTTGGTTTGCTTGAAGAAAGAGAAAATCAAACATTTGAGATTTTACTGAATTACCTTTCCACAACAAAAGAATGAACCTTCACAGTGCGGTATGGACAGAAATGGAACCCGTCGAAAAACAATGGACAATTAAAATTACAAGAAGCAACAAATATTACGACATAATGTAGTTAAAGGGGCAAATTTTAATGAAATCAGTGTTTTATACCGATTTGGCTTTAAACAGTCTCAGCATGACTTGTGGTGGCACTAATCGTCTGATATTTCAATTTGTTTTCCTTATATGTGGTTAAGTCTATTCTTTTGCTTCACAGCTGGATGGTCTTGGAATGTGTCGGAAAACACACTGGGATAAAAAGGCCTATGTGCAAACTGAACAAGAAAGAACAACTCTTGCTGTTCTCACTCACTCAAGTCTTTATTATAAATGGGACTGTCTCCTCTGAGGAGCTTGTTATGACTTGACTTGCACAGTTTTGTGCAAGCAAACAATTTTTCCTTCCCAGCTGGACCCCATCCAGAAGGTGTGGCTTCTAGCTCTGCAGGCATCAATGAGTCACACCTCCTCCTTGCTTTAGGGGCATCAAGCTGTACCATAGTCCAAGGAGTGGCCCAGTCTCTCTCTCTCTCTTTTTTTTTTTTGCTCTCAAACACCTCCACACAGCTCCTCTCTCAAGCTTCTAAACTTTAAATCATGCTGATGATGGACATTCATTGTTCACTTGGCTGCATCCAATAAAGTCACATTTGGCTCTCTGAAGGTTGTTGTTTTTTTTTTTTTAAATCATACAACCCCAATTCCTCCCACCACCACCAAACACACACACATACATACACACACATGGCGTCTTCTATTCCCCCAACATTGCTCACCACAGTTTGGTTTCACATTCCTCACAGACACCTGAGCTTCACTGAGACTCCCCGGTCCTGGTTCCTGTTTTAATAAAGCTTGGGTGTGTCTCTTTGTGCTGACACACAGTACTGTACTGATAGGCTTTAGTGTTAATGATAATTATTCTTTCCAAGATATAAATAATGCACAAGAGATAAGTATTTTTCCTTTTAAAGGTAGTTTTGAAACAATGAGTCATTCATTGTAAGAAGCTGAAAAGGGTATAGATTCAAAAGTAATATTAGGGAATATTTCTTTACAGAAGAAGTGGTGAATACATGCGATAGGCTTACAGACCAGTAATCTAACCCAAAATTATACAACCAAGTACCAGAACCTGGGGATTCTCCTTCTTACTGTCCTCTTTTTTCCCCTGTAATTTTATTTTACTGCTATTATGTTTCCCTTTTGTTTCTTCTTATTTTTTTTTGTAATATTTTGATCACAGGGATGGTAGTTAAAAAAAAAAAAGAAGTCAGGGAAGGCACACAGACACATATATCATGCCTATTTTAAAAAGGTTATGCTGCCCTGGAGTATTTGGAGAGAATGCAAGTGTGCTTTCTCTGAAAGAAAAAAGGTTTTCTAAAAAAAAAAAGGAATTGGTGTGATGCCCTGAAATTTTGCAACACCATACAGCTGTGTCCTGACACAGAGCTTTGGCTTTTTTGTGGAATTGTATGTGCTGTACCCTATTTTCAAGGAACAGTGATTGCCAGATAACTCCTATTTATATATAGTTCTTTGAGATCTTTTGCACCAGTGGCGTACCAAGGGGGGGGGGGCGGTGGGGGCGGTCCGCCCCGGGTGCACGCCGCTGGAGGGTGCCACGGCGTGCGCCTGCTGCGAGAGTTCGCTAACTTCTCTCGTTCGCTGCAGCCCCCTCTGCCCCGGAACAGGTTACTTCCTGTTCCGGGGCAGAGGGAGCTGCAGCGAACGAACAAAGTTAGTAAACTCGCAGCAGACGTGCGCTGCGGCACCCCCCCCCCCCAGTGGCATGCACCCGGGGGGGGGGTCTCTTTCGCGGGGGGGGCTTTCGCCGGGGGGGTTCGCGCTGCATCGGGGGGGGGCAGGGCGCCGCCCCGGGTGTCCACCCCCCTAGGAACGCCACTGTTTTGTACAAAATTATACTGGTGCATAAATGACTAAAGACTTTTAAATATGCATTTCAAATCTACCTCTTCAAAAACTATATGAAAAAATATCACCAAAACTCTACAATTGAACACAAAAGCTACGACTACCTTTTCCACTTTTGAAGTGATAGATTTGATCTCTTCAAAAACTCTATGAATAACCACACAAACTATAGATGCCCTCTCCACATTGACACAACACTATTGTAACTGCACCAAAATGTAAATTGTGAGCCACTTTGAACCAAAACTTGTTTCTGGATAATAGTGGGATACAAGAATGCATAAATAAGTAAAAAGAAATTATAGAAAAATTGGGATTTGTGATTACAACAAGATGAAAGCAGTAAATAACAGTACTGTGTTTAATTGAAATTGCTGTGTTTGTTGGGTTTGACTCACTGCACTTTATATGATGGTCCTACCATACTAAAAAAAAAAAAGATGAAAAAATATTGATTGGCTAGAAGAGAGAAACTGGCTAGATCCATGTCAATCTGGATTCAAACCTGGTTATAGAACAGAATGGTCTTCGTACTCCTACTAGATGATCTTCACAGAAACAGAGATGGGATAATCGCCTTGGTGTTAGTACTGCTAGATTTCTCAGCAGCTTTTGACACTGTGGATCAAGATATCATGCTAGCACAACTGACAGAAACAGGCATCAATGGAACAGTACTTACCTGGTTCAGATCCTATCTATCAGACAGGCAACAATCTATAATGTTTGTCTGCAACTCATCGCCACAATGGGCACTGACCTGCGGGGTACCAAAAGGATCGATACTGTCACCTGTTCAGTATCTACCTCAAGCCACTAGCTGAGCTGATTCGGTCAATGGACACTCAGTTCTACATCTACGCGGATGATGTGCAGCTACTCATACCCATTGAACCTGACTTACCTACAGCCTTCAATAAACTGATTACCTGTCTAACATCAATTCAAGAATGGGCTAAACACAACAAACTTTGCCTGAACCCAAGTAAAACCGAGTTTCCCTGGGTCCCTAAAACAAGTGAATACATACCTGACATCAAAATCTCTTTTGGGAAGTACGAACTCCCCCTCAAATCACAAGTCAGGAACCTGGGGATACAGTTAGATTGAACCCTTACTCTGATTTCCCAAAGTCCAAGGAACCTTCAAGAGCTGCTGCTACTATTTGCGACAGCTACACTGCCTCTCTCCCTACATCAAGAAGGTAAATCTTATCCCAGTTGTGCATGCCATGATAACATCAAGACTGGATTACTGCAATGCACTATACAATGGTCTGACTACAAAAGGCCTGCACCAGCTCCAATTGATTTAGAATGCTGCAGCAAGATTCATAGAGAAGGTTGCAAGAGATGTGACCACAACATACTATTTTTGCAAAAACTTCATTGGCTACCAGTACAATACAGGGCTTAATTTAAAACTCTATGCGTGATCTTCAAGGCCCTTAAAGGAAATGGTCCTGAGTACCTGAAGAACAGGATGATCCTCTAAACACTGCCAAGGACACTAAGGTCCTCTCAAGGACTATCACTAACCACACCCTCTCCAAAAGACATTATACGATGTGATACCCGCAAGCGAGCCTTCTCCAGAGTAGCCCCCACACTCTGGAATGCGCTGCCTGAAAGGCTCTACTTAACACAAGACTATCTTTACTTCAGGAAGCAGGTGAAAGCTTGACTCTTCAACCAGGCCTTTAATGGAAGAAGTAACTAACTTGTTAGTCTCACTCACACACAAGGAATGACACAGGCTGCACATACTGCAGCAGACATGTTTATCCACCCCTACCCTAGCTGGGATAAGATTTAACCTTCTCTCTCTGACCTCATGTGCACCGTTCTTTAAATTAGTTACCCTATTTTCTAACTCCTCTTAACTGTCTTACCTATCTATATGTTCCATCTTTGTTTATACCCTTCGCTGTCAATTAAAATGTTCTATTACGTATTGTGTTGACATTGTAAGCACTATACTATCAAAAATCTAATGGTGGTGTTCCTAGGGGGGCTGACACCCGGGGCAGATCGCTGATGCGCCTCACCCCCCGGGTGCAGCGTGACCCCCCCCTGGCAAAAGGACACCCCCCCCAGGTGCATGCCGCTGGGGGGGGATGCCGCGCGCCGGTCAGCTTCGTTCGTTTCCATGCTCCCCCTGCCCCAGAACAGGTTACTTCCTGTTCCGGGGCAGAGGGAGCATGGAAACGAACGAAGCTGACCGGCACACGGCACCCCCCCAGCGGCGTGCACCCGGGGCGGACCGCCCCCACTGCCCCCCCTTGGTATGCCACTGTTGTTATCACCTTTTCATCCTTTCCCGAAACTGCAGAAAATTACATCTTGAGGCTGAAGATATGCTAAATGAAAATGTGATTTGTTTAACTATATTGGCTTGAAGACTTTCTGTCTCTGTCTCATCATTAGGAGTGAGCAGCCAGAAAATTTTCATTTCATGTCATTTCTCTTGTTGTTTATGAGAATGTTTCGTTTTATCTGTTTTTTCTTTTTTTGCACATATTGTTGCAATGGAAGCAATGTCGTTCTCTGATAATAGTGCACACTCTTTTGCAAACAGTGCAAACTGTTTGGAAAAGGAGTGCACTTCGCAAAGAGCATGCACACTTTCCCAATAGTTCACGCATGCACACCACTTCGCACATATGTGATGGTTATTCCATTATCAGGAAATACTGTGCATTATGCCTGAAATAAAATAATAATGTGCTCTTTTTTCTAACACAGCAAAATATTATCGGCAAATGAAAAAAAAAAACACAAAATGTGATGTTTTCTGCTCATTTTTCGTTGTTAATGACTTGGGATACATCACTGCAAAAAAGCACAATGGGCCTCAAGAACTGGTGTGGAGGAACACATTTATTAGAAGACCTGACATATGCCGTGTTTCGGCAAATTGTCTGCGTCAGGGTTCTAAAATATACTTTTGATTCCCTCTCTCCTGTTGATTGACAGCCCATTCCTATTCATCATCCCTTTTATTCACTTTATTTTTACATCATTTCATTATTTTCATCTAATAGTTTCAACAATACTGGAACAACATAAATAGCAACTAAAGGGAAAATCCCCAAGAAAGCATATACAAGTGTTGATTCCAATAAAGTAAATGTACTCATGCACCAGTGGCGTACACAGCTTCCTTGCCACAGGGGTGGGTCACCACTCCCCCCCCCCAAGGCATGTCACACTTCCCATCCCCGAGGTGCATCAAACCTACACCTCCCCCCAAGATGAATCACACCTACTACCCTTCCTCCTAGCAGGGGGGTGCATTGGTGCATGGAGCAGTCGGTGGCTGTTGGCTTCGCAAGTCTCCTGCCCCGGAACAGGAAGTAACATCAAAAGGGGCAAAGGAATGGCGGAGCGGACAGTCACGCGACTGCTCCATTCACCCCCTTGCTGCCTGCTCTTGGTACGCTACAGTCATGCACCAAAACAAACACCACTTTGAGCCCCTGACACAGTGGCTCCCAAAACTGGTCACAGAGGCACCCAGCCAGTCAGGTTTTCAGGATATCCACAATGAATATTCATGAGAAAGATTTGCATGCAGTGGAGGTAGTGCTTAGCACTACTCGCTAAGCGTATTCTATAACATAGTCCGCATAAATTCTGCCATGCAGATCCCAAAAGGTGCATGGCACGGGTCATGAGCATTCCAAAAATTTATGCACAGTGTTACAGTATAATCTGTTCCACACCTAAAGTTAGGCTTGGGCATTTACATCAGGTTTTCATTGGCGTAAATGGCTGTGCCTAAATTCTAGTCATGTGGATGGATTTAGGCGTATTCTGTAAACCACACCCAAAGTTAGGCATGGTTTACAGAATATGCCTGTGTGTTTTCCTTCGGTGCCAATTTTTTAGGTGACGTATATAGAATTAGGTCCAAGAGCTCAATAAGTGCTCTGAAAAAGTACAAAGTAGCCTTCTTAAAATCCTGATCTTTCAGACCCTTCATGATTTCACTCACATTCAAATGATCCTTAGAAGAGTTATTTCCATAGAGTAACAGACCATCTGGCGTGGGGGCAAAGTTTCCATGGGGATCAATAAATAATGTTTAACTACTTCAGTGAAAAACTCTTAGAAAGTTAATAAATCTCAAATGATTAATTTCCTAATGATTCTACATTCACTTTCAGTGTCCCATTTTCCTTACTCAAATGGCTAACTAGTAGTATTGCCAACTAGATCCAGATTCACCTGAAAGGGTTGTTCCAGTCCTGGCCTTACTCCATTACATGCAGGGACTAGTGATTCTGATTTCCCTATTGAATTCCCTAAGAAAAGCAAGGCAACAAGTCCCTGCATGCACTGGGGTAAGCCCAAGATTGGATCAACCCTGTCGGGTGAATCTGGTCTAGTTGGAATCCCTACTAACCAGTGTCCCAGAATTGTGTTTAATTCTGTTTAAAATCTGAATTCTTTACTCCAGACCAATGATCTTCTCATCCTGCTGTAACAAAATTTCTCTCCACTTATGAGCAAGAGTTTGAGACATTCTCTCATTTGCACCTTCCAAATTTAGTATATGTGCTGCCAAATCAAGCACCGCATTGACACCTTCTAGCTGAACCAGAGCTATCCAACACACTTACAAAGTTATTTCCTAGAGTAACAGTTCTATAGGATCAGAAAATATTGAAGCATCTAAGCATTTACAGTAGATACTTGAATTACTGCTAACCTTGTATAAGAGAATCTATAGGTTGCTACCATTTCTCCTTAAGGATATGTCAGAAGCACCTTAAGATCCGTAGTCCCACCCAAGGGGGAAGTGACATGGGAGGGGCAGAGCCAAGAAGGCAGGAACTAGGAAGTATAAAAGCTAAGGGCACAGCTAGGTTAAGGAGGTCCAGAGGGAAGCAGCAATGCTCAACTGCATATGCCTCTACCACCTATGTATGAACTGCAATTGCAACAGTCAGGTAGGACAGGTTTGACTTGGAGCCTTGCAACTTGACATCTTTGATCTAGCTAGGCACAGATTGGTCTAGGTGAACTGCTAACAATTGTACTGGTAACTCTGGGGAGCTAGACCAGAGCCCAACAGTGTATGTTACATGCTGTGGCCCTGCAAGGACAGGCCACTGAAGGACATTCTTGTATGAAAGGACTAGTTTGTGTTTTCTTTTCTCCTCTACCTATGAATTCAACAGGACCCCTACCTGACACTTCAAAATAAAAGTTATTTTGTTCACCTTTATCCACTGTGTGGCTCCTGTTTGTCCTGGCTACAGGCCCGCCCTCGTTCACATTACCACACCCTGCCTCCAAGATGGCAGCAGCAGCTTCAGAAAAACCACAACCCTCACACTGTGAACCCCCTTTGCAGCCCTGGTAAACAACAAAAACACTAGAGGAAGCCATCACTCATGAACTGTTTGATAAATAGAAGGTGTATGCTGATGAAGGATCTGATGGATGCACAGGGAGCCACTGAGTGAAATATGGCTTCCTCCATAAGAACCTTAGGAGAGCTCCTACTGTCTAGAAACTGCAGCACAGAAGTTGTTGGTGCCTTAGACCTCACCAAGATAAAGGCACAAACTGGGCCATGAACTTTGGCAGGATTGAGGTCTTCAAAATTCTAACCCTTAACAATCTTTTATTTGCTCATAAACATGAACAAACCCCACAATGGCAGCAAACAAACTACAGGACAATCAAATACATCCCATACGGTAAATACTATGTTGCATCTTTCTCCTTTTCAGTGTTTTAACTCAGGCAGCTGTTGTTCCCTCCTCTTCCCCCCCACCACAATAAATATTTTATTTTTTTATTTGTTACATTTATATCCCACATTTTCCCACCTATTTGTAGGCTCAATGTGGCTTACATAGTACCGGAGAGGCGTTTGCAGACTCTGGTGTGAACAAATACAAAGTGATGCTGTGGTAAGATAAAGTTCATGTGGCACAGCCACATTAGGGGATCGTAGAATGGAAGAGTTGTGTTATGTCTAATACGTGCTTTAGTTTGGTTGTGTTGCAGAGATCAGGCATTTAAGTTGGATCAGTAGGAAATAAAATAAAAGTGGGAGGACGACCAAGGACGCCAAAGGCTGAGAAGTTGTACAATACAGAATAGTCTACCAAAGTGAAGAGACTCGACACAACGCCATGCCCCGGCCGCAGACCCCCGAACGAGCAATGACGGCAAAATCCCCAGGAAAAGATGGTCTTCAAAAAGACCGCCGTAGGAGCAAGCCCGCCCATGCACCCCGCCGCACTGCACACCCACAGCGAAACACCCCGAATGCCATTCAAAATATTTCGCTGCAAGTGTGCAGCACAGTGAGACATACGAGCAAGCCCACTCCCACAATGGTCCCCCCAAAGACCATCCTTTCCTGAAGATTCTGCCACCATCACTCGCCCAGAAGTCTGCGGACAAGACCCCCGATGCAGGCCCAACGGCCGAAACACAACGCTGTGTCGAGTCCCCTCACTTCAACAAACCTCCCCACATTATACATCTTCCCAGCCCCCCCCCCCCCCCCCCCACACACACACACATTCCACTTTTGGCATACAGCTGTAAGGTTGCAGCTGTATTGTGTATATATTACCCAAGCCAGTTTACAGCTAGTAGCATCTTACCTGCCCACTCCCAGGCCTACCATTCAAATCCAATCCAGCTGGCAAGGGGATTGGTGTGGCCATCTAAGACCAGCCCACACCCATTCCCACCAGTCTACTCCTGGCTGCTCAGTCAATGCTTATCCATTGTTTTCCATAGTATAGCCATCGTCCTAAGTGATTTAAGGCTTGGATAGCTGCCTTCCAAAAGCCATGACAAGGCCTCACCTCTTCATTCCATGCTCCATATCCACAGGAGCAGGTCAGTGGGCAGCAAGAATGGAAAAAAGGCTGAACCACCATATTCACCCTTTGTAAATCTCATCTGCTGGTTCATATACCAAGACCCCTTCCCCTCCCTTGCTCCAGATCGCCCTGCCCACTGGCTGCAGTCCACCTCTTGCTGGAGGGAGATGGGGAAAATTCCTTCACCTCCTCCCAGGATGAACAATGCCACCAGGTTATCTTCTGGGGCACAATAGCCTCAGTCTTTCCTTCTGAGGCCACGAGGCAATGCTCTGCACAGAAGATAGTGACATCAGTGACCTCCCATGGGTGCTTTCCTGCAGGCATGTTGTGCTGATTCTTATCCCAAGCCTGTTCTACTGCTAATGTGATACTTCCAAAGAAGGAACACAACACAAAAAACTGAAGGGTGAAAACCGTGCCAAATGAGGTGCATATAGTTTCTAGTGTAAAAGATTCAGATCTTAGATTGGTTATATTTAATAATTCAATAAAATATTTGACCAATAGTTTTATACAGTGTGAGGCAAAAAAAAAAGTAGCCACTTGGAATGTCAATGTGAAATTTTATAGCTTTATTTGGTGTTATTATCTACATTTATGTGCTGAGTGGAATAAGATTATCTTTAAACACAGTGAAATTAAGGGCTTTTTAGCGTGACCAGCCAGCGATTTTTATGTATTCAAAAATGTTTGCACTGTAAAACTACCATTATTTGAAAAAATAAAAAGGGGTACCAGCTTACTGTTAATGATGTTGCAGTGACAGACTTTTATAAACAATAATTTGAATTTGAATAATTTGTATCTAATATTTATTTATTTTATTTATTTATTGCATTTGTATCCCACATTTTCCCACCTCTTTGCTGGCTCAATGTGGCTTACAATACATCTTGAATAGTGGAGATACAATAGAAAATAGACATTTAGTGTTACAGAAGGATCTTGGGCAACATGATAATGATAAAACAAGATAGTAGTATAACACGCAGATGTTGTAAGACAGTTCTTAATATATGTGGAGGAGTTGTGTGTGTTCACTTTGCTTGATCTTTGTGGTATGCCTTGTTAAAGAGATGGGTCTTCAGCAGTTTGCAGAAGTTCGTTAGTTCATAAATAATTTTTAAGTTACGCGGCAATGCGTTCCATAACTGTGTGCTCAAGTAGGTAAAGTTTGACGCGTGCATTAGTTTGTATTTTAGACCTTTGCAGTTAGGGAAGTGCAGATTAAGGAATGTGCGGGATGATCTTTTGGCATTCCTGGGTGGTAAGTCTATCAGGTCTGACATGTAGGCTGGTGCATCTCCGTGATTGATTTTGTGGACTAAGGAGCATATTTTGAACGTGATGCGTTATTTAAATGGGAGCCAGTGTAGTTTTTCTCTTAAGGGATTAGCACTTTCATATTTTGTTTTACCGAATATGAGTCTAGCTGCAGTGTTCTGGGCTGTCTGAAGTTTCTTGATTATTTGCTCTTTACAGCCGGCGTAGAGTGCGTTGCAGTAGTCTAGATGACTGAGCACCATTGATTGTACCAGGTTACAGAAAATAGTCCTTGGGAAGAAAGGTCTTACTCTTTTTAATTTCTACATTGAAGGGAACATTTTCTTGGTTGGAAGGTTCAGTTTTGGTGTGTTAATGGCGGTAAATTTGTTCTTGTTATGTTGAGAGGTGAGTATTAGGCATTGGTTTTTTTCTGCATTAAGTTTCAGCCGAAATGCATCTGCCCATGAATGCATGATCTGGAGGCTTTGGTTGATGTCATTGGAAATTTCCTTTAGATCTTGTTTAAATGGGATGTAGATCATTACATCGTCTGCGTACATGTATGGGTTGAGGTTTTGGTTTGATAATAGTTTGGCTAAGGATATCATCATTAGGTTGAATAGAGTCGGCGAGAGGGGGGATCCCTGTGGGACTCCGCATTCAGGTATCCATGTGGCTGAAGTCGAGTTAGATGTCACTTGGTATGATCGTGTGGTTAGGAATCCCTTGAACCAATTGAGAACGTTACCTCCAATTCCGAAGTACTCAAGGATATGTAGTAGTATTCCATGATCAACCATGTCGAAAGCGATTGATATGTCAAATTGTAGAAGTAGTATGTTCTTTCCAGTTGCAATCATTTGTTTGAATTTGGTCATGAGCGTAACTAGTACTGTTTCAGTACTGTGGTTAGACCGAAATCCTGACTGGGAGTCGTGGAATATTGAGAACTTAATCAGATAGTTTGTGAGTTGTTTGGTCACTAATCCTTCCGTTAGTTTGGTTATTAAGGGAATGGATGCTACTGGCCTGTAGTTGGTTAGTTCACTGGCACTTTTCTTTGCATCTTTGGGTATGGGGGTGATAAAGTACAGATAATTTATTTTAAAGCATTTCAGATTGGAATGGCAATCATGAGCAAGGTGTCAGAAATGGATAAAATAAGAATCTAGACATTTGTGTGAACAAAGTTTTGGTGGCTGCATATATCTACCTTAAGAACTGGAAGCTCAGCACTGTGATCAGTGTCACTGCAAAATTCAGACACACTGTTAATTGTATCATTTGAATGACATTATTTTACTGTGTTTTAGCTCAAACATTTATAACATGCAAAAATTGCTAGGTAGTAATGCTAAAATGTCAGTAACATCAACATTGCTTAAGATTATTAAATGTTGTTTAATAGTAATACATATGAGAAAACAGCAAAAAACTGTAGAGGTTTTTTTTTTGCCTCACCCTGTATGCTATTAATAATGAGTATTGCAGGAATAGATTCCAGGTAGCTGAAAATGATTGAGTGAAGAGCGGGGTACCAGAGCAGAGAGAGAGAGATTTTGGAAGATAAGCTAAGGGAGCTCTCTAAATCCTTTGCAACACGCTTTAAAAAAATAAATATATTACACTCATCTACCATGTGCAAGTACCTTGGAAAGGAGGGAGTATCCCAATGGTACCAACACATCAAGTTCCGTAAACTGCAACATCATTACATTGTCAAGACATTTTGACACATATTAGCATGGCCACATAGGAATGCAAAGGACTGTGTAACACCTGATTTTATGCTTTAAGGAAGCTGTGTATAAATGAGGCCTCATGTTCAGGTTTGTCCAAACGACTCAGTATCCCGGGTAGTTGTTTTTACTGACACACCAACAATAGTAAACCACACCCTTTGATAATCCCTGTTTTGATACTTACCTTGCATGGGTGGTAAGTGTAGGACTCGGAGCTTTTGTTTTGGGAGGTTTTGGGAGAGGTGCTTCTGTAGGAATTAGTCATTTCAATAAGAGAACCTTTCATTGTGCACTTTTTGCACCACTTTCAAGGACCAGTTTTTACTGCACCTGTTGGGAAAATATCACAGCTGTTTGACATTTCAAAAAGCATGCAGCAAAATATGCAATTCCTACACTGTGAGGCAAGTTACCGTGTGGCAGAAATGCATGGTTAACAAGCCTTCTGCATGCATGTTATTGGTCACATGATGCAGAAAGGGGTTCACTGTGGCAGTCACCTTTCATGGTAGACATGGGCACTTACTATATTAAAAGAAAATGGTAATGGAGTTTTTAGGTATTCCTCCACAATGCACAGAAGTAAACTGGGAATTTCAATGCACGCAAAGTGCAAGAAGATTATCACCAGGTCTGGATCAGCATGGAAGAGTTGGTTGATGGGATTTATTGCCAGGTTTGAGGATTTAAATGCCTCATTCTTCTTTGTTCTGCAATCAGATGAGAGCTGGCATCTTTAATGGACATAATGGGAGGTAATGGCACTGTGAGTGTGTCCGAACAAAAATATGATGGAAATTTCAAGTGCACACAACTTGTGTGCTAATTGGGGGAGCCTGCTGGACACAGTGCACAAAGTTTCTGCGGTAAGGATGCCTTCACTGTGCACGTCTGAAGAAAATGAAAGTGTCAGCACACATCTGTACATGAACCAGAATATTGTTCTGTGCATAAATACTAACCTCACAAAACTTTTCTGTGCAACAAATATTTGCAAGGCTAATATTTATGTGCAGAATGACATTCCAGCTCAAGCGCAGATGTGTGCTGACACTTTCACTTTCTTCAGACATGCACAGTGAAGGCACCCTTACAGCAGAAACTGTGTGCACTGTGTCCAGCAGGCTCCCCCAATTAGCACACAATTTGTGTGCACTTGAAATTTCCATCTCATTATCTTACAGAGTAGCCTAATGGTTAGTGCAGTGGGTTGAGAACCTGAGGAACTGGGTTCAGTTCCCACTGTGGCTCTTTGTGATGTTGGCCAAATCACTCAACCCTTCATGGCCCCAGGTGCACAACTTAGATTGTGAGCCCACTAGGGACAAAGAAAGTGTCTGCATATAGTAAATATAAACTGCTTTGATTGTACCACAGAAAGGTGATATATCAAATCCATTACAGTGGTGTAATTTCTCAGCTATTGGCACATGACTTTTTGCATCAGCTAAAAAGGCAGCATTTTTCAAAGTTATCTAGGAGAGCATCTTCAAATTTAAGCTGTAGTCATCAGGAGCGTAGCCAGACAACAGAGTTTAGGTGGGCCTAGGGAAGAATTGGGTGGGCACCAAGTGTTCTCCCCCCCAAAAAAGATAATCTCAGCTGGTGGGAAAACGCTTCTTTCCACCTTGGCAGCAGGCATTCACTGAAAACTGAGCATGCGCAGGTGCCGGTGTCATGGACAGTAGCGTTTTCATTAGCATCAGGGGAGAATCTTCAGCTGGCGGAGCTTAGGATTCCCACCAGTTACCACTAAACATGTGCTGCTGTTGGGTGGGCCTGAGCCAAGCCCACCTGTGGCTACGCCACTGGTAATCGTGACTGTTAGAAAGCAAGAAAGACATAACTGCAATCAAATATCCTATTTATTTCTCTTATATAATTTTATTTTTATAGAATGGGGGGGGGGGGGGGGGGGGGAGAGAGGAATGGCAAGAAGGAATGAACCTCCAACCACATTTTTTTTCTGTCATGATGTTCTACCATGAAGCTACTGTATATGCCGGAGGTGTCAAATCTAGCCCTGGAAGGCTTCAAACAAGTCATATAAATTGACTATAAACAGACACTACTGCATGTGAAAAAAATTTCAGGAATATGTTTTGTGGATATTCTGAAAACCAAACTGGTTTGTGGCTGATTAACCAGGGTCTGAGTCCTTTGCCATAAGCCACTATGCTGTTCTAGTAAACACAGGCACTGCCCCACTTTTCACATATCCACTGTCACTGGTCCTGTAGATGATGGCAAAAGTGCTATATTTTTTAAGGCATTTTATTTTACCTTTCTTTTTATGCCTATAGGAAATGCTAAATGAAAATCTTTATAAAGATATATATTATTTAGCCTTTATAAACTGTCTTAAAACCTTCCCTTTATCTAGATCAGAGCCCTGCCAATTGATGAAAAGCAAATATCCCACCGATTGCTTAAGATCTCGCCACCTTTGGAATCAAAGATCTTCCCAAATCCGAGTGCTTGGCTTGCTTAGCTTGTTCTAGCTGGTTTTAGAGAACTCATGGTAACTGCTGCCATCTGAGAGTGGGAAGGCTGGAAGCCTGGATTTTAGTTTACGCCTCATGGGTGCTACTGCAGAGGTAAATCAGGGAATGAGTGAAAGAGCCTGCAGGAAGGTGATCACTTGGTTCTTCTTTCCCAAGGCTTTACTGAAGCCATCGCCCACAGACACACCTTGATCTGAGGGAGGGTGAGGCACAGTTTGCAAAACTCTGATGTTCTTTTGTACAACTTCCAGCTGTCTGCAGCTTCAGCCTCTTTTACTTGGCCCTCCCACCAAAACCTTGGCAGCAGTGTACTCATTATCATGGAGATACTATAGTTGTTTGTGCTCTGGAGGTTCACTCATATTTCACAAACAATTGATATACTAAAGCTGCACTTTCATTTTTGAAAAGGCTACAGCCATGTGACTACCAGTCTACCTGTTTAGGTGACCTGATCCTGTTTCTTTTATCTCCAGGTGCCTCTGTCTCCTAATGAAAAACTCTCAAAGTGCTTTGAAACAGGAGCTGAGAAAAGCCAGGACTGGTTCAGCTTTCCTTTGGATCTGTGGGCAGATGTGAAACACACAACATCCTAACACAAAGGAACATGGGTTTTCCATTCCCTTTTCTTGCTGTGAGAGTCAAATGAGGTGGGGGGTAGCATTAAAGCTGAGAATAGCACATTGCACAAGAGTGCAAGAAAACACTTGTCATCCTCCTGCCACGCCTAAGGTCTCCTCAGCAATTAAATGTTTCATCATCCTTGCAAAAAGGCAAACCACTCTTGACATTGAGAACAGAACTATGCCTGTCTTGATGACCAGTTGCCCATGCTATGGTCAAGGCACACTCCCTCTCACATTTCCTGCTACAACCCAAGAGTAGATTCTGTGGCAGGGATTAGAAATTTTGGGGGAATTCTGTTCTAGCATATAGGTTTACATTACTTAATACAAATTCACTTTTATACCAAATTTTTGAATTAAATGTTTTCATTTTGAAATATGCAACTAAGAGTCAACAAACAATTGACCTTTGTATTGGACTAACAATCCAGTTGTGCCTAACTTTTAAGAATTATCCTTTCATCATCAAGTCAGTAAAAAAACAGCATTGTTATACCCGATTTAAACAGCACAGAGAAACCAAGTCACTGATTGACTGCTTATGCCGTTACAGCTCAGTAAGGTAACGAAGGGGAGGAATACAAGTGGAGGAGTAGCCTAGCGTTTAGTACAGTGGGCTGAGATTCTGGGTTCAATTCCCACTACAGCTCCTTATGACCCTGGGCAAGTCACTTAACCCTCCATTGTCCCAGGTAGAAAAGAAAAAAAAAAATAGGGATAAAGTACCTGTATATAATTGTACAGCACTGTGTACACCTGGTAGCACTATAGAAATGATAAGTAGTAGGAATACAGAAACTGATAAGGAAAAGGTAGAATTGCTTAACAAATATTTCTGTTCTATGTTTAAAGAGGAAGGGTTGTGAATAGGACTGCAGAAGACAAACACAAATAACAATGGAAGTGTGGTAGACCCTGAACAATTTTAAAGTCATTTTCAGGTGTATGTGGCCTTTTATATAATACTACTGGCATAAAAGTATGTGACATAACATGCAGGTATGTACTTGCAGGTAGGCATGTACGGGGGTGGAGTTTGGTCAAAGCATGGATGAAATTCACAATTATGCATGGAGATGATAAAATACATTAATCTATGCACAGACCTTTATACCTATTGAGAGCAGGTGTAGGCCAGTGTTTCCCAAACCTGGTCCTGGAGGCACCCCAGACAGTCAGGTTTTCAGGATATCCACAATGAATATGCATGAACTTGAGGACAAATTGAACCCCAGCCTGAACCCCCCACCCTCTACTCCCATAGGTTCCCTGGCAAGACAATCGGTAGTGGTCACGGTGGCCACTTGGAGGCAAGAGTCACAATGGGCAGGAGCAAATGGGTATCATTCCTTTCCATAGGAACCCTTAGACCACCAGAGAGATTCAAGATAGGCCTAGGGTAGCTTCCACAGATAGGGTGGGGGGGGGGGGGGGCTTGGTCTAGGACTTGATTTATGTTCAGAGAGGGGAGGGAGGGTGGATAAGGACCAGGGGTACACCAGAGCCAGCAGAAGTTAAAGCCTGCTAAGTGTAGGTTGGTGCTCATGCAACCTGGGAAGGAGCACAGCATTCGGGTTTATGTAGCCGCATCTCATTCTGGGTTTCCTGCTGCTGCTGCCCTTCCTTCTGAGCCACTGAATACCGAAGCTGCACATAGGGGGTAGGGGACAGAGAGACAGAGAGAGAGAGAGAGAGAGAGAGGATGGAGAGTTGCTAGACCATGGGGAAAGGGAGGGAAGAGAAAGGGGTTTGTTGGAAGAGTCCTGTTGATCCCGCTGCTCCCTTGTTTTACTATTATTCAGATGGCATGAGAATCAGAATTTCCTTTTTTTGTATGGTAACATGGAGAAATGTGTTAGTTCTTATCTGCATCTGCTGTTGGGAGGGAGATAGGGGTTTTTGTGAATGCAGAATATGTTTACATTGAATTCATTAGAACTGCCATGCTGTGTCAGACTGAAGGTCTGTGAGGGTCTTGTATACAGTCTTACTATGCGAGCATCATCCATCCTTGCTTAGGAGTAAGAAGCATTACTATCATGGTATGCACCAAACTAATGCTTTTGGAGACCTCCTCCCCCCCCCCCCCCCCCCCCCCCCCGGTGCAGTGGGTGGACTTGGATAGAGTATAAGAGTATAATTATACTGTGTTTCGAGGCATAAAGGCAGACATGGGTAAATGGCATGAGGAGTGTTTGTCTTATTGGGGATGTATAGCAATAATTAAGATGAACATGATGCCCCGGTTGATGGATCTATTGTAGGTGCTGCTCATAAGGGTCCTTAGGGAGTTGGTATGAAGGAGGAAATGATTTGTATAGGAGTAGAGAAAGAGGGAGCTTGTGTTTTACCAGACTGCAGGTGGTACTATTTAGTAGTACAGCTGAAATAGATCCTACATTGGGAGGTGGGGAAAACAGAAACCAACAGTTCATACTGAACAAGGATGATGAGATGGGTGCTTGTTGAAATACCTACCCTAGCTCTTTGAGGAAGGGGCTTGGAAAGGGAGGTTATTCTCATGGAATTGCTTCTTCTTGCAGAATTGCCAAGGAAAACTGGCCGGCTGGTGAAGAGCTTCTCAACCCAGTCCTCATGATATAACCAGCCCATCTGGTTTTCAGGATATCTACCATGAATATGCATTAACCCCATAATTCTATAAACTTGTATGCACAATTTTATGCTTATCGTGCAAAGTTATATGTGCAAGTTATAGAACAGTGCAGGGGCGTAGCCAGACAACATATTTTGGGTGGGCCTAGGCAAGAATTGGATGGGCACCAAGTGTTCTCCCCCCCCCCCCCAAAAAAAAAAAAAGATCTCAGCTGGTGGGAAAATGCTTCTTTCCACCTTGGCAGCAAGCATGCACTGAAAACTGAGCATGAGCAGGTGCCGGTGTCATGGATAGTAGCTTTTTTGTTACCATCAGGGGAAATCTCCAGCTGGCAGAGCTTGGGATTCCCACCAGTTACCACTAAACATGTGCTACTGTTGGGTGGGCCTGAGCCATAAATGGGTGGGCCCTGGCCCACCCAAGCCCACCTGTGGCTACGCCACTGGAACAGTGTCAGTTATGTGTGTGACTTAATAGAATGATTAGCTGCTAATTGGCATTAAAAACCAATTATTGGCTATAATTGGTATTAATTGACACTAATCAGTAGTTACATGCATAACTGACCTAAGTCGGTATTTTATAAACTCTGCATTAAAAATCTAAACTGTACAACTGCAAGGGATGTGGAACTGGGAATAGGAACATGTGCAGTATCACAGTTCAAGATGAGTGAGCCCTTGGACCGTCATTAGGTTCACAACCTAGGGGTCAGAAGGCCCCAACTGATGGCAGATGAGTCACTGCCTGGCAGAGGAGGTCCCATGGGGGGCCCAGAAAGAAGTCCTAGGAGACTGGACCACAAAGACGGGGAGCAGGAATGCTGGGACTGAAGGCAGAAGCTGCGGAGCTGGAGACTGGAACACCGGGACTGGAACAGCAGAGCTGAGGACTGGAGCTCTGGAACTGGAACACCGGAGCCAAGGTCTGCGAACCCCCCAAATCTTTGACGTTCCCGGCGCCTGGGGGGCATGGCCAATCTTGAATATTGGAGAGCTTAGCCGGATCCATCTGTAGACCTTGATCAGAGATGATATATGCCAAAAAGGGTAATTTAGTGCACTTGAAAATGCATTTTTCCAACCTGACAAACAGCTGGTTTTTGCGTAGGCATTGTAGTACCAGCTTGATGTGTTCTCAATGTTGTTCCAGTGTGCGGTAAAATATCAGGATGTCATTTAGATATACCAGAACACATTTGTACAGTAAGTCACGAATGAAATTGTTGGCAAACTTTTGAAGGACATCCTTGGTATTGAATGCTGTCTTCCAATCATCACCCTCCTAGATGCAAATCAAATTATATGCTCCCCTAAGATCTAATGGAAGGAGGGCAAGGGAAAAGAGAAAAAAGAGATATGCAGAACATGAAGGGAAGGCAAAGGAAAAGGGAGGGGAAGTTATGCTAGATATGGAGGGAGGGCAAGTGAGAAGAGAGAGGGGAAATATGTTAGATGTGAAAGATGAATACCAAAGATGGATGTCGTATAATATTCTAAGATCCCAGCACTAAGATCAGCTACTCTTCATCGACTCCTATTACTTAAACACTGAACAGTAAGGCAAATCATGAGGAGAATCTCATGTGAAATGAGTTACCACTAATGGGTCAGAATTCACACACATGGCTACAAATGGTTGTTTTATTAACATTGTGAATTTTTGAACAGTGTCAAATATTTATTCCAGCGCTGGGATCTTAGAATATTGTACTATATATGAGTGCCCCCACATGAAATCTACTCCAATTGAGTGAATAGTGATTTATGAAAGATGAATGTAGCATAGGAAGTAAAAAAAGGCAGGTGGAGAGAAAAAAAATAGCAAATAGACAGATAGACAGGAGGCCCTGGAATCCAAATTAAGAGGGAATGCAGAAGAAAACAGAACCAGAGACTGGGATCAATATGATTAGAAAAATAAAATCATCAGACAACAAAGGTAGAAAAAGAATGTCATTTTCCACCCCCAGACCTCCCACAAAATAACTGTCTTTCAGTTTACTGGTCTGTGGTGATATTCAGGGGCACTAACCAGTTAAGTGCTGCTGATTATCAGTGGATAGCCCTGAAAAAGCAATTTAACCAGGAGCTGTTTCTAGCCAGTTAACTTGTTTTGAATATTGACCCCTTTACTTTTTTCCAGTTGGCTTGCAACTCCCTTCCTATGACTTCTTGTAATTTTTCCTCTTCCTATTATGCTCTTGTATCACTGTCTTGCCTTTTATTGTCTTTGTTTTGTTTTTAATTGACCCCCTCCTTTTTTTATTGAATTATTTTGAGTGTAAACTGCTTAGACCTTTGTTATAGAGGTGTATATCAAATAAACCTGAACCCTTGCACAGTACACGAGGCAATGCATCTCTTTTCTCATCCAAGTATTTTCTGGAATGACTGTGAGGTAGAAGTGGGTCAGTAGGTGGAACTAGGAGGCAGAGTGGGGTGGGGCTGGGGCGCTTGCTTAATCTCTCTCTCAAAAAATTGCTCCTCCTTGGCATCTCTGCTAGCAACTGGAATTCAAGAGAGGTATCCCCTCAATCTTTTTATGGGCCCTTGGAGCTGCACATCCCCAGCCTCAAGGGACTGATCACACCTGCAGATAAAAAATCTGAGATAGCCCATTTTCAAAGATTACCTGCATCATGAGTATAAGAAGCTTTGCCTGTCTAATCTCACACTTTCTTCCATATTCCATGTTGTTTTTGAAAACACAAGCAGAGGTGATGTCTGGCGAAACCCTGATCTATTGCCCTGCAGCACAAGTTAAAATGGATAGAATAAATCTGCTGTCATATTCTATATTTTAGGAATTTTAGGACTAAACAGCTCTCTCCTCATCTAAGCTCACAAACCCTGCTTATATTCATCCCTCTTAACAGACATGTTGGTAAGTGTTTATGGGACAAAACAAGGAATATATTCAGAGGAAAAAGAAATTAATCTCATCTTCTATACACTGAACTACTTTATACATGGTCAAAAAGATGTCTACGGTAAAGAAATATCAAGGATAATTGGTTACTTCTTTGCTGAGTCTTCAGATTATACTGTATCATGTTTTCTATTATTTTGCTTGTCTGTCTTGTATAACTTGTTCATCATGTGCCTTGATTGTCCTACATATGTTTGCTCTGAATACTGTTACAGACACTATCAGCACTAAAGAAATATATTATTTTCTTTTCCACTCTAAATGCTTTTGTTCTGGAACTCCCTAACTAGAAATACAGCAGCACAACTCTGCCTTTACATCTTCAGCAGGATCCAGAACAGTGAGCTTGTTCTCCAGCTGATACTTCAGGTGTCTGTAGAGAGTACGGCACCAGCACAGGCTCATAGATAAACCCAGACCAGCAACTGAATGCAGGAATGCACAGTGTTAATTTTACTCACTGTCTCTCTTTTCTTTCCATGCCCCCTACTCCTACTGTTAGGAGACATATTTATCAGTCCATTAAAGCTCAGAAATCCCTCTTTACTCCAAAACTATTACGAGAAGAAGGAAAGCAGGAAAGTTAAGATTTTTTAAGTAGATATTCATACAGTTAGAGCTTAATGATAAATGCATCATTTCTTAGTACAGATGGAGGGGCATTTTCAAAAGGACGTCCAAGTCAGAACAGTGACGTCCAGCTCATAACGTCCAAAAAGGAAAACCATCTCACGTGTATTTTCCAACAGGAAATATGCCAGGATTTCCTGTTTGAAAACACATCAGATGGACATCCATGTGCTGAGGACGTTCAGCATGAACAACCGTTTTACAAACTGGAACGTCCAACATATGAACGCCAAAAAAACCAGGACAAGGACGTCTGTCTGGATGCATTCCTACAAGAATGGCCACACAAATGTCCCTGCAGAGCTGAGGGGCAACCTAGTGGTTAGTGTAGTGGACTTTAAACAATGGGACCCGGGTGCAAATCCCACTAATTCTTATTTTGCAATTGTGAGCCCTCCAGGAACAAAAAAATACCTACTGCACATGAATGTACACCACTTCAATAGCCTTCAGGCTTGCAGGTAGCTTATATATTTAGGTACAGTAGGTTTTTTTCTGTTCCTGGAGGGCTCACAAAAACAAAGTTGAAGTGGGATTTGAACCTGGGTCCCTTGCTTTAAAGTCCACTGTACTAACCACTAGGCTACTGATCAGACTTACTTCCTGGTTACATAAAAATGCCTATAATACCTGCAGCTGTTATAAATATAAATTAAAAAACAGCACCACAGGCCTTTAAAAATGGAACACAGTTCTTTAATGAATGAGCCTTGACAAAAAGACCCGACACGGGCCATGTTTCGGTGACTAGCACCTGCATCAGGGGTCTACATAGAATACAAAACACAGAAATAATATATTTTAAAATTTTTTTTAACATATAATGAATAAAACCAAAGATTAATATTTAGACTCATCAAGCATACATATATAAGCCTATATAAACACCTAAAGCATTTAATATTTTAACATTCTCATATATTATTATATAGTAATTTGAAAATAAAT